>NC_060138.1:154709190-155362107 GCF_021461385.2 Schistocerca piceifrons | reverse complement strand
ATCCATCATAATTTGAGGAAAACATTGATGTTCGTACCTTCAATAGCAGAGGAAAAAATAACGTTTATTATCTAATATTAAAGCTGTCAGTGCCTCAGAAAGGAGTTCAATATGCAGTAACAAAAATTCTTGTCCAACAATCTAAAATGTCTGACAGGTGCCAAAGAAAGACTTAAATCTAACATGAAATTATTTCTCCTGGACAACTCCTTCTATTCCATTGACTAATTTCTGTTTAAAAACTGGTAGGCTGTAAAAAAACATAGTTTTTAAGTGTAGCATGAGTAGAACCAAAAAATATCTTCATAATGTTAACAGTAACATGTAATACGTACCCTCGAAACTGACTCGTTCCACATTATTTTGATAAAAGAATCGTTGAAATGATGTATGGATTTTGTACCTAACTTTGTCTGTCATGTGTGATTCTACAGCTAATGTACCAGAATTCCTTCACTTCATAGTCACCAATTTAGATGTTAATTTTATCACCATTCTCATTTTCGCTGCTCTTCATTACTTTTGTCTTTCTTCAGGCTACTCTGATTACATAGTGCCTGCTCATTAGAGTGTTCATTGGAGTCAGCTGGCCCTGCAGTTCTTCCTCACTTTCATTGAGGATAGCAAAGTCAGCAGCATATTGTGTTACTGAAATCCTTTTAACTTGAATGTTAATGCTGTTCCTGAACCCTTTATTGCATTATTGTTTCTTTGATATATAGACTGAAAAGTACTTAGTTCTTATTCTTCCATTCTGACATTTCCCTGTTGCTACTTGTACATAGTGTACACTACCAGCCTTCGTATATACACTCCTGGAAATTGAAATAAGAACACCGTGAATTCATTGTCCCAGGAAGGGGAAACTTTATTGACACATTCCTGGGGTCAGATACATCACATGATCACACTGACAGAACCACAGGCACATAGACACAGGCAACAGAGCATGCACAATGTCGGCACTAGTACAGTGTATATCCACCTTTCGCAGCAATGCAGGCTGCTATTCTCCCATGGAGACGATCGTAGAGATGCTGGATGTGGTCCTGTGGAACGGCTTGCCATGCCATTTCCACCTGGCGCCTCAGTTGGACCAGCGTTCGTGCTGGACGTGCAGACCGCGTGAGACGACGCTTCATCCAGTCCCAAACATGCTCAATGGGGGACAGATCCGGAGATCTTGCTGGCCAGGGTAGTTGACTTACACCTTCTAGAGCGCGTTGGGTGGCACGGGATACATGCGGACGTGCATTGTCCTGTTGGAACAGCAAGTTCCCTTGCCGGTCTAGGAATGGTAGAACGATGGGTTCGATGACGGTTTGGATGTACCGTGCACTATTCAGTGTCCCCTCGACGATCACCAGTGGTGTACGGCCAGTGTAGGAGATCGCTCCCCACACCATGATGCCGGGTGTTGACCCTGTGTGCCTCGGTCGTATGCAGTCCTGATTGTGGCGCTCACCTGCACGGCGCCAAACACTCATACGACCATCATTGGCGCCAAGGCAGAAGCGACTCTCATTGCTGAAGACGACACGTCTCCATTCGTCCCTCCATTCACGCCTGTCGCGACACCACTGGAGGCGGGCTGCACGATGTTGGGGCGTGAGCGGTAGACGGCCTAACGGTGTGCGGGACCGTAGCCCAGCTTCATGGAGACGGTTGCGAATGGTCCTCGCCGATACCCCAGGAGCAACAGTGTCCCTAATTTGCTGGGAAGTGGCGGTGCGGTCCCCTACGGCACTGCGTAGGATCCTACGGTCTTGGCGTGTATCCGTGCGTCGCTGCGGTCCGGTCCCAGGTCGACGGGCACGTGCACCTTCCGCCGACCACTGGCGACAACATCGATGTACTGTGGAGACCTCACGCCCCACGTGTTGAGCAATTCGGCGGTACGTCCACCCGGCCTCCCGCATGCCCACTATACGCCCTCGCTCAAAGTCCGTCAACTGCACATACGGTTCACGTCCACGCTGTCGCGGCATGCTACCAGTGTTAAAGACTGCGATGGAGCTCCGTATGCCACGGCAAACTGGCTGACACTGGCGGCGGCGGTGCACAAATGCTGCGCAGCTAGCGCCATTCGACGGCCAACACCGCGGTTCCTGGTGTGTCAGCTGTGCCGTGCGTGTGATCATTGCTTGTACAGCCCTCTCGCAGTGTCCGGAGCAAGTATGGTGGGTCTGACACACCGGTGTCAATGTGTTCTTTTTTCCATTTCCAGGAGTGTAGTTGACATCTATCTTTCTGAGAACTTCAAAAATCCTGCACCATTTTCCACTGTCGAACTTTTTTTCTATGTTGACACATCCTACGGACACGTCTTGATTTTTCTTAAGTCTTTCTTCTGTTATCAAGTGTAAAATAAGAGTAGCCTCTCTGGTGCCTTTACTTTTCCTAAAGATACTTGCCAAATATTAAAAATCGCTAAGCCTGTGTAGGAAAAAAAAAAAAAAATACAAAAACGGTAGCTCTACGAAGGGCTTGGAATTAAATCGGAATGGCTCTGGTTTCCTTGAACTGCTAGACTATGGTCTCAGAGCCAGTATTCTTCGTCTTTATTAAGATGTGTCCCTGCCTGTCAGTGAGGACAGCCAATAAATCCTTTCCTGCAGATAATACATTTTAAACATAGTTTGCGATATGGTGTTTTTACAGCGTATTTCTGTTTACCCGGGTCAGGTCGTAAGTCACCCACAATATTTCAGCAAACAGACCTGATGCCAACTTCAGGTGGTTCCTGATGACAGCTGCTCTGCCCGTGTCATCATCCTGTATGCAGTGGTCGTTGCTCCCTCCACCTCACCGACCCTGTCATCATCTGTGTAGCTGCTGTGGGTGGTTGTGGCGGTGAAGGGAGGGGGGGGGGGGGGGACGGGGGAAGAATGTAGCGGTGAACAGTGGAGTATTAGACCCGACATCTGGTCAAAATGCGTAAAATTGAAAATATCCCAACAACTCTAACTATATATTTTGTTAGCTGACCAGCTGGTGGGCTAAAAACCAAATTTTCAGGCGCCTGAAACATTTCTGGAAGGTCTTAGCTTCAGTTGTAGCAGTGCTTTTTCTGGCGGATGGCGCGTTTATCCGTTACCTTATTAGCTTGAATCTATTTTTTTTGTGACCATACTAAACGATTTATTGAAACTGAAACAGTACTAAATGTCATGTAATGGTATTAGCTTGTATTTAAAATATGGGTTACTCCTGTTCTATTTTATTGTATATTAACTGGGGGCCTAGAAATGACAGAGGCTCCGTTCCCGCCGCAGCCGCAATGATCCACAACGCCACGACGACTACCGCAGTCCACTTCACCCCTCCGCTGCTCCACACGGAACCACTCTTTCATGGTTATTGTGCAGACGAGTGTAACCCCTATGTTTGCGTGGTAGAGTAATGGTGGTGTACGTGTACATGGTGAACTTGTTTGCGCAACAATCGCCGACATAGTGTAGCTGAGGCGGAATAAGGGGAACCAGCCCTCATTCGCCGAGACAGATGGAAAACGGCCTAAACACCATCCACGGACTGGCCGGCTCACCGGACCTCGACACAAGCCCGCCGGGCGGATTCGTGCCGAGGACCGGCGCTCCTTCCCGCCCGGAAAGCCGTGCGTTAGACTGCACGGCTAACTGGGCGGGCTGGTTACTCCTGTTACTTCAATTTATTTCCTGATAGCAACAATAAAAACCTAAACGTTTTTTTATTTCGTTTGTTATTTTCTATGGCAATTCTGGATGTACCGAGCACTGCCCAGTCAATTCTGAAGTGTACTTGTGAGCGGTAGGGTACAGTCTTGAGAGAAATGCAAAAATAAAAAATTTCCCAAATTTCCCGTACGAATTTTAATGTTTTTTTTTTTTTTACATAATATACTGTCTATGTGGGGTTTCTCAAAAAATTCTAGACATTTGTGTGTTTTACGAATTGAAACGCCCTTACAACTAAATATGTAACTTAAATGGCTCAGTTTGCTCTTCAAAACATCAGTAATATACATTTAGTAAAACTTTTATTGCTAATTATCAATTATTTAAGGAAAAAATGAAGTATTTCACACAACCACAAAACAATCAACACGAAAGAAATGTATGAAAACACTAAGATAAGGGATATAATATAACTGCTAGTGTACAAGATTGAAGTGTCCATAGTTAAAGTCGTCAATGCTGCTATCTGGCGGACGCAAGCCGAAACGTTTCATTCTCAGCCACCATTACGTGACTGTTTTCTGCGCTGTTGTAGCTGTCAAGGACCAGCAATTTTGTTGTGAATTTTTTATCTGTGTCTTGTCAGTGTGAAGTTCAGTAAATTGCAGTTTCCTTATTGTTATTATCGCATTCACGATGTATCACGTTGTTTCTATTCTTTTCATGCTGTGGAATGACAATTGTGTTATTTTCGGTAATATGCTTTCGGGTTTCGTTTCACTGGCCGTTCATTTTAGTTATGGGGTACAAAAGGACAAAAATGTGTTTCAAGACTGTTCTCTAACAGGAAAACAAACAGTGGCTCTTTTCATTTTGAAATTTACAGTGAAATTATTCAAACGTTTTGATTTTTAGTTACTATGTACTTACATAAAATACATAAATTTACTACCTAACGACAGGTCACTTTCGTTTCAAATTTCAGCAACATAAAATGAAAAAGGCCGTACTAGACAAGCTTTGTATGAAATGATTAAGGTATCATCTGCTAGGTCAATCGATGAGAAGTTGAAGAAAATGGAAAACAGTGTCGCTGGAGTAACAGGATGCCCAAATTCTGACAGAAGCTCATTCAAACGTTCGCTGAGTATTTCAAATCTGAATTTAAGAGAAGATGGATCTTAGCAAAGAATGAAGAGAAGAAAGTCTCACATAAAAATCATGATTGGTTAGCAGTAAGAGTGAAGGTACTGACATACTTTTTTACATCCTCAGGAAGGCCACAAAAAGATTTCAGCAAGTCGAGTGAAAGGAGTAAGTGGAGGAAAACTGAGGATCTAAGGCAATCTTCTTGTCATGAAGAGTTGACATGAGTCAGAGAGCTGCTGGAAACCTTGATGTGCCTCACATGATTAAAGAAATTACAGAGACTCCAACGAGGGTGATAAAACTGAAGAAAAAGATTTCAGTGTGTACAGAAAAAAAAGATAACCAGACTTATCCCTTAAGAAGCACTGGCCATTTTTATTAATGCAGAACTAACAACGAAGCAGTATGAAATAATGCAGAGTGCAAAAAATGCTATATACTCTCACAACTCGTTGGTCAAAAACGCAAAAAGACAATATTAACCAACAGAATACTCAATTAATGTCACTGAAACTTTAGCTGAAATAAATTGCAAGGTTTATTAGATCGTACTGTATTGAGATTGTTCAAGTATTTAGAGGAAGTCGTACAAAGCTTGCATTTAGAAGAAAATCATAGCTCCGAACTAGTATCGAAATGGCATTGCGATGACTCTCAGCAGTCACAATTTAAGCCAAAATTTCAGAACATCAGTGACTGTGATGCAAATATTTTTCAGAGTTCATGTGTACCTATTACACTAGTTGTTCTCCCCCGGTAGCTGAGTGGTCAGCACGAAAGAATGTCAGTCCTAAGGGCACGGGCTCGATCCCCGGCTGGGTCGGAGATTTTCTCCGCTGAGGGACTGGGTGTTGTGTTGTCCTAATAATCATCATTTCATCTCCATCGACGTGCAAGTCGCCGAAGTGGCGTCAAATCGAAAGACTTGCACCCGGCGAACGGTCTACCGACGGGAGGCCCTAGTCACACGACATTAACGAAACTAAGAGAACCATATGGCAAAGCCCAGCTCCATCCTGCACAAGATTCTGTCGGCCAACACGCAGCCGTTTCATACATGAAACATCTGACGTTGCAAAGGAGCATAGTAGTACTGAGGAGCAAATCAACGTGTTGAACGAAACAGAAGTGCCAACTGCTGGACGAGTTTTAAGAACTAAACAGACAATGTTACTGACAATGGTTTACGGAAAAGTGTGCAATGCTGCTACAAGTACAGCATCAACAATGATACGTTATATCTGTGGTCTTTCGTCAAAATATTTCAATAAATTAGAAAAAAGCGTTCCTAAAACAACTGATTTACTGTAACTTCCTGCTGTTGTCGAGTCTCGGTCCGGCGCACAGTTTTAATCTGCCAGGAAGTTTAATATCAGCGCACACTCCGCTGCAGAGTGAAAATCTCATTCGTGATACACTGAAGTTTGGTCTGTCAGTTCTGCATACACGTATTCATTTCTTTGAGTCAGTACTAAATCTATCATACAAAATCCCAATTCGGAGATGGCAGGCAAGGGATGAAGAAGAGAAACGAATTGAAGTTGACACAAAGCAAAAATTCAAATAATGTTCAGGGAAGAAATGGGACTACTTGACACTCCAAAGCCGGGTTTTGAAAATACAGTTGATGGGAACACGGCTAGGCGCTTTTTTTCTGGTCGTGATGCTCCATAAGCATATCCTTGTAATTTTTCTACACCAATATGATGCCCACTGCTAATAGGTTCCAATATAATTTTCAACCTTTCAATCAATCTTCTATCAACTCCAGTTATTTCTGAAGGAGTTACAGGAGGTCGCTAATGCAGCTCTATGCGCTGGCAATCGACTCGGAGGTACGCTAGTCCGAATTCTAACGACGGATGAAATTTTCACTGCTAATGTTTAGCCGGTAAAGGGATGAGGGCTGAAGGTGTACAGTTCTGATCACCAATCGTTGCGCTCATGTCCTGACTTAAATTACAAACTTCTCCACCGTGTCTCTTGAAGTGAAGACTTTTGACACTGTTGATGGTGATCCATCTGTCGGCTGGGGACGTTAGTCTGGCGACCCACATGATACTGTTCGAGAGGAGGGTCTGATTCTCTCCCTTCTCTTGCCATCATCATCAACATCATCATCATCATCATCATTATACGGCACGAACACTATATGACACAACTCTCACATATCTCCAAGGAAAGGGGCCAGCTTGCACAGAGGAAGAGCATCCTTTCTGCCACGCGGCTGAACCCACCCCGTGGAATTACCCAGCCAGAAACTGGCCGGATCACAGTGGGGTAGTCAACCTGAAACAATCCGAACATCTGCAATGGCACTATGCTATTCTGCGGCAGAGTATGCCTGCCCTGTTTGGTATAATTCAACTCATGCCAAACAGATGGATGTAGCTCTCAACGAAACCCGTAGAATTGTAACAGGTTGCTTGAAATCCACTCCAGCCGAATGGCTTTACCACCTCGCAGGAATAGCACCACTACCTGTTCGAAGAGAGATAGCTGTGAACAAGGAAAGAAAGGCAGTGAAACAGGAAATTACCCATCCTCTGTACGGGCATGATCCGCATCCGCAACAACTGAGGTTAAGGAAGAGTTTCCTTAGGACATCAAAGGAACTTAGAACCACTGCTGAAAAACCTAGGTTACAACT
Source organism: Schistocerca piceifrons (assembly GCF_021461385.2). Lineage (NCBI taxonomy): Eukaryota > Metazoa > Arthropoda > Insecta > Orthoptera > Acrididae > Schistocerca > Schistocerca piceifrons. The sequence continues at coordinate 155,354,652 of NC_060138.1, read as the reverse complement.
ATGGAGGACTATGACCTACCTTCCCCCTGGCAGGAAAAGAGTTGTTGTAGTTCCTATTATCAGGCAGAAACTGCATTTCACGACTGCTGTGATGTAAATCCAAGAACGCTTCGAACCATAGGAATAGCGTTATGAGGGAAAATGATTGTCTCGGCTGTCACCCTGAAGTACTTATAAAATGAGGAATGAATGATCGACTTCGCTTTCGACTTAGCTGACAATGTAGTCTGTATGAAATATACTCTTATTCCATTATGTAGAACCCATTCATTAATAATTTTATGAAAAAGCGAGTGCCTCCAAATTGTTCTAGATAAGCTGTCATTTGTCTGCAGGGACTAGCTGCAACCCAAAATGAAACGTGATCTGCTAGGCAGAGCACAGGACGCTCGCCCCGACCTTCCGTGCACGTACATTAATGGGCGTCGTCGTACATGATTAATAGGGTCGCAATGACGAGCCATTCCTTGTGCTATCGCTGCCGACGGCCAGGGGTCCAGGGCCATTAATCAACCTGACGCTGGCTGTCCCTTCTCCAGCCGGTCAATTAACCCGTTCAAACACAAAGCGACGTCCAGCGTTAGGCAAAAAATTAATCCAGTCTTGCACCTATGATCATTCACGGTATATTTGCTTGGCGATAACTCCACTTGCAAGCAATATGTAATGAACAGACGCGATAAAGTCTCAACAGAAATACGCAGTCATTGTTTTTCGTACTGGAATAACAAACCCGGACGTGTCGGGAGCCGTTGGACCGAAAAACTTTCCTGCAAACATCATGAAGAAAAGTTCCGTCTCCGTAGCCTCTTTTACCTTAGCAGCTTCTCCGCTAGTGCTCTGTGGCAGCGCAAAACCCATTAGAAGTATATATGCCAATGATGTACATGGCGCCAGTGTAACATGTCACTATGACTCGCACACTTGTACTATCACAGCATTTCACCGATGGTCCACGTTACGTTAAACGGGACTGACTGTCGTTGGACGTTTTAGTTACCCCTAAAGTAAGCAAGCGATAGAATCTGTAGTACAACAGTTCCTGCCGCGAAATTTTCATTTCGTAATACTATACAAAGAACATAAGTAGCTGTTGTTAGCATCTTTGAATTGTGACTCAGCTCTCACTGAACCACTGACAGAAGAGTCTGACTTAGAACTATCCAGAAAAATTCAGGAAATAAGATAATCGGGCTTGGTATTACATGCGGATTTTGAAGACTAAGGGGACTGACCGAAATGGAAGTGACACCAAAACCTGACAAGCACTGGACTCATTCTATTTTTCATCAGTTAGAAATTTATTGCTGTGAAATGTGAGCATATAGTGACAATATTAAGTACATTAAGCGTCTTTTCAACATATGATGATTACATCATGTAAAAGATTTGAGTGTCAGATTCAACTACTTCCAACATATTGTTATTCTGTTTTATACTTCTCATATTCTTAACTGAAGGTTGCGTAAAGGCAGTATCGAGCTATGATTGATTAAGCACAGGTATATTGATACACCTTCATTCTGTACTCGTTTCTTGTTGATACGTGTCTCATAACGCATTTTCAACTGTGATAATCTTAAATCTGAAAACATGATGGGTGCCTCTGGTTACATGTATGTTTTACTAATTTTTAAAGTTTAATAAATTACGTTGTTGATGTCATAACACAGATTAGTCAGATACTAAGGAATGAAATCGTACTTAAGGTTTTGGGTTGTATCCTGCCACTGATTTGGATTAAGAATCTCCATATACCCCGCTGATGGCACAATACATTATTTTCAGCTAAGGCCTTGATTTGGAACCCAATATAGCATTTGCAGTGGTGGTATTTTATGAAGCCATACCGTACTTTCTCACTGTGTTGCCACCTTCACACTGTATTTATCACGAATGTTCGAAGAAATGTTTCACTAATATATACCAATCGGTAGTTTATCCCAATAAGCCTTGAAGTTCAGTAAATAAGTTTCTCCTTGTTCAGTGGTGTAATGTATTCAAAAGGGTTAGTGTATGCATATGTTTAGTGATAAATGCTCGAAGTTTCCACAACGAAACTTTGTCTCGAAATCTGGCAGAAAACCCAAAGAGGACCTGATCGAATGTAAAACACATCAATGGATAGTCACAATCAATATCTCTACTGTGCGATAACAATGGTGTCGTTACTGAAGATAATGCCACTAAAGCAGAGCTACTAAACACTGTTTTCCGACATAACTGTACCAAAGAAGAGAAAGTAAATAATCCTGAATGCAAATCAAGAACAACTCCCAACACGATTAACTTAAGAGCAGATATCCTCTGTAGAGAGAAGCATTTTAAATAACTTGTTAAAGCCAAGGCCTCCGGTACTGAATATACACAAGTCAGGTTCATTTCAGCGTGTGACTCCATATGCAAGCACTCGCTCGTCGTAAGATCCGCACATAAAGACTGGAAAGACATGTCACGCAAATACCCAAGAAAGAAAATACGAGTAATCCGCTGAATTTCAGATCCATATCGCTAACGTTGAATTGCAGTAGATTTTTGAACATGTACTGTGTTTGAACATTATGAATTACCCCGAAGAAAGCAATTTATCGCCAAATAGCCGACACGGATTCAGAAAATATCGTTCTTGCGAAACACAACTATCTCTTTATTTATTCTCACGAAGTAAATAATGATATAGTCAGGGGATGTCACATCTATTTTTAGATTTGTAGAAGGCTTTTGACACTGTTCTTCACAAACGACTCCTAATCAAATTGCCTGCCTATACAGTATCGTCTCAGTTGTGCCACTGGATTCTTGATTTCTTGTCAAAAATGTCACAGTTTGCAGTTGTACTCATAGAGTAAAACAGAAGTAGTATTTGGTGCTTCCCAAGGAAATTTTATACGCCCTCTGCTGTTCCTGGTATACAAAAAAGATTTAGGAGATACTCTCTTGGATTGTTGGCAGATGCTGCTGTTATTTACGGTCTGGTAAACTGATTTAGACAAGGTATATGTATGGTGTAAAAAGAGGCAACTGACTCTAAATAATGAAAAGTGTCAACTTATCTACATGAATACTAAAAGGAACCCACTAAATTTCGGTTATACGATAAATGACACAAGGCTGTAATTTTAAATAAATAATTTGGAATTATAATTATGAGTAACTTAAATTGAAACGATCACATAGATAACGTTGCGGGGAAAGCAAACCAAAGACTGTGATTTGTTGCCATAACACTTAAAAAATGCAACAGGTTTATTAAAGTGACTGCTTACACTATGCTTGTTGCCCTCTTCTGGAGTTTTTCTGTGCACTAAGGGATTCGCATCAGATAGATTGACGGAGGACGTATGGAAACATTCAAAGAAGTGCAGCTCGTTTTATACTATCATGACATAGGGGAGGGAGTGCCAGAGATACGCTACGCGAATTTGGATGTCAATCATTGTAACGAAGGCGTTTTTCGTTGTGGCAGGACCTTCTCATGAAATTTCAGTCGCAAAGTTTCTCATCAGAATGTAAAAATATTTTGTTGGCATCCACCTACACAGGTAGCAATGACAGTTCATAATAGAATATGAGAAAAATACGAGCAAATAAGAGAAATCGGATCTCACACAGAAAGATTCAGTTGTTCGTTTCCCCCAAACACTGTTCGAGAGTCGAAAGATAGATAAATAGTATGAAGGTGGTGTGGTGAATTGTCTGACAGGTATTTAATTGTGAACTGTAGAGCAAGCTCATTGCTGTAGAAGCAGATGAAGTATGGTGATATTGCTGACAGTATATTTGTTCTATCAGATAGCATCACCATATGCTCAAAATTCACAGTAGCATTTAATTTATGTATTAATGAGTTAAATATAGCTCGCATTTTAAATTTGTAATTTGTTCCTTCCCTAAGGAAAAGGCTAATGATTTTTATACTTGGGGTTGGGTACTAGTGAGGATTAATGTGTAGAGTTGTTGCTTGTGCTACAGGAATCTGAAATGTTAGGATTCTCATACTTACCATGTCTTAATGTCATCATATACGTATGTCTATTATTTTACAGTAGAACTTTTAAGTGGTGAATAATAGAATGATTACAAGGTCTGTACATGCATTTGTTTGTGTCACTTTCATTGTGTGGCTATATTATAATTTCATTCTCCTCAAATGTTGAACTTCTATTTTAGGTTACTTAAGATCACTATTTAGCTGGTATTAGTGGCATTTTATATTGATGGAGTAAGAAAAATAACACGATTTTTAAGTTGCTTACTTAAGATTGTTAGATGGGTATCAAGAAAGTGTATTTAATTTTCGTGGAAATTGTATTGTATATGATGTAGAGTGTTAAGTGTTTGATACATAGAAGATTCAGCCATTATGTTGCTGTAATGATGTTTGCTTATTTCCATTTACTCCCTTTATGCATATGCATGGGAATGTACGATACCATGATGCCCTGGAAGTTGATTATAAAAGTATGTCGGTTGGTTTGTAGATGATGTGTTCATTATTTGTGAACATTTTATGTTATATAATGTTTTATTCCACTGCCACAGTTGGTCATATGCAAAATAGTTTACCTTTTTATTTTTTCCACTCCTCCACTTCATTTTATCACTCAGTCGCCGATATTAAGGTACCATAGATCGAAAAGTACATGTGATTTAAAACTATAGTGCTATCTTTGGTTCTGTGTTGTATCGGTTATTACTAGTCTAACGTCTTTGACGTTGTATTTAGTACCGAGGATCACATGTTACGTCAGTATTGCCAAATGTTTCGCCACAAAATTACTGGGCGCTATAGAGTCCCTGATTTATATTTAAATATTGGTGTTTGCTTGTGCCGTGATGGTTGACAGTGATAATAAGTTGTTTCAGATCCGACTACGATTTTACAATGCAAGTTGAAGATAGGCTATAAATTTTGAGCACTATGAGCATTTTTATGGTGTATTTTTGTAGTGAGACATAGTTACTTATTTTGGTTTTTCGTTTTATGTAGACACTTAAAGATGTTATGATAATGACCTGAACTGGTCATGTAATAAACCGATTAATTTAACTGTGTAAACGATGATTTTTCAACAATTTTTATAAATTGTAAGCCGTCGCCTCCCCCAAAATAATGTGAAAATCAGCTTTAGTGTACAGATCTAGGTTTCTACAATTGTTTATACATCTTCTCTTTCTGGAAAGAGGGTAATTCAGAACCACACAATATGTTAAATCTTCTTCAGCGGAAACGTAGTCGGCGTTGCGGGACAAAACCTGTCATAGTGTGTGCTGTTCTTCTTTGTACATAATGTCACAAACCAAGGTGGATAAATCCGGTGTGGTGGTGGCAGGAAATTTAAAAATCCAAGTTGTTGGAACTGGGCTACATGTGTTAGTGGGAAACTCAAAAGTATCACAGATGGTGGGACCAGCATTGTTGCCCTAAGCATAATATGATGGGAAATTCAAAAAGCCCACTTGTGCTAGTGGTAAATTCTAAAAGCCAAGTTTTGTGTATGCTGCCTTCCTCAGTACACACCCCGTGTCCCTGTTGATTGTTGGGCTGCATGCATGTAGGGGCATAGGCAAACATGTGATATAATCAATGGCAGAGGGTGCTTCTTATCAGTGTGATGCGTTGGAGGTGTTTCTAATGAAGTTGGCAGCAGAGTGTGCTTCCTACGAAAATTATGTTACAGACGGTGCTTCTTGCTGACGTCATATAGTAGAGGGTGCTTTTTTATCGGTGTTGCAGGCATTAGGATGCTTCGTAGCAGAAACCTGACATGTACAAAAAAGGTGAAAAAAAACACACATAGACTCACTCACGTGTATATTTAGATCTCCCAGTACAGCTCAGTGTACATTCATCAGCCAGAAATTATGACAGTCTAACTAACAGTCAGTATGTCTACTTTTTGGGACATATGACAGTGGTGACACATTGTGGCATGGAAGCAATGAGGCGTTGGTAGGGCGCTGGAGAAAGTTGGCATGACAACTGCACATACAGGTCATCCAATTCCCACAAATTCCGGAAAGGTGGGAGATGAGCTCTGATACCATTTTCAGTCACATGTGTTTCGATCTGGTTCAGATCTGGGGACGCCGGCACGGTAGCTCAGCGTGTTCGGTCAGAGAGCCGATTGCACTCTGTAATAAAAAAACTGAGTAACGGAATCAACGATCAACTTGAACGGACGCCATGTGACGTCCGCACGGACCAAACGCAACGAACTATACTGAACAAAATGAAAAAAAAGGACCATGCAACGCTCTGTCACTGCACCAACATCCAGTGCCGATGCTCACTCGTGTCGTGTTAACACCAGCACATGCATGGGTCGTCGGCTGTGGAGGCCCATCGATAGGAGTGGTTGGTGCACTACGTGTTCAGACACACTTGTACTCTGACCAACATTAAAGTCCGATGTTAATTCCACCACAGTTCGCCACCTGTCCTGTTTTATCATTCTGCCCAGCCTAGAACGTCCGACATCTGCAGTGAGGGTTGGCCACCCAATCCCACTATGTCTAGATGTGTTTTCATCTTAGTTTCGCCACGTATTGAAGACACTCACGACAGATCTCCTCGAAAACATGACAACTTGTGTAGTTTCCATAATGCTCATACTGAGCCTCCAGGTTTTCACAATGTGTGCTCGGTCAAACTCAGATACATCGCGCACATTCCCCATTCTACACGTGGACAGCACGCCCACTGACACTACATGCAACGTGCGTGTGTCCGACTAGCAGTCATTCCTCGTCAAGTGACACTACTATTACTTGTATGAGTTTATATCGATAGGAGATCGATGGTCATGATGTTGTGGCTGACCACAGCAGCACACATAAACAGCCAAGTACAGTCCAGTTGTAAGGTGGCTATAATTTCGCACCTTACAAGCACTCATCTACATACTTTGCCGTGATTTTCAACCAGAATTAGGTATCATTTGATAGGTATGAATATTTAAAGAAGACTGACATTGTCACGTACACCTTGTAAATAGTTGTTAACGCTTATTGCATGAAAGGTGATGGACTGTCTTTATTCTCAAAACGGCGTAGTCAATGATTGCCTATGCTAGTAGAGGTTGGAACGCCAGTTGAAATGAAACAGCAGGTGTAACTCAAGTCCTGGGTGGAAAAGCCCGTACAAGTGTTTTGGTCCTGCTTAACACAGGAAGTAGGCACGACGGGCGGTCGGGGCATCTGACAAGGGAACATCCCCATCGCACCCCCCTCAGATTTAGTTATAAGTTGGCACAGTGGATAGGCCTTGAAAAACTGAACACAGATCAATCGAGAAAACAGGAAGAAGTTGTGTGGAACTATGAAAAAATAAGCAAAATATACAAACTGGGTCGTCCATGCATAAGATAGGCAATATTATGGGCAAGGTCAGGGGAGGAGCGCCGTGGACCCGTGGTTAGCGTGAACAGCTGCGGAACGAGAGGCCTTTAGTTCGAATCTGCCCTCGACTGAAAATTTTGCTTTCTTTATTTTCGCAAAGTTATGATCTGTCCGTTCGTTCATTGACGTCTCTGTTCACTGTAATAAGTTTAGTGTCTGTGTTTTGCGACAGCACCGCAAAACCGTGCGATTAGTTGACGAAAGGACGTGCCTCTCCAATGGGAACCGAAAACATTTGATCGCAAGGTCATAGGTCAACCGATTCCTCCACAGGAAAACACGTCTCATATATTCTATACGACACTGGTGACAGCATGTGCGTCACATGACAGGAATATGTTGTCGACCTACCTAACTAGTACACTTGGCGAATGGGTAAAAAGATTCTTCTACCTTGCCCGATTTAGGTTTTCTTGTGGATGTAATAATCACTCCAAAAAAAGTGATGAAAACATAAGAGTTTGTCACATAAACTGAAAATATAAAGTTAAAATTTTCGGTTGAGGGAAGATTTGAACCTAAGACCTCTTGTTCCGCACCTGCTCACGGTAACCACAAGACCACGGCACTCCCTGTCTCATACTGCCCTTATTATTGCTTATATTACACATGGACGACCCAATTTGTATATTTTGCTTATTTTTTGATAGTTTCACACACCTTCTTCCTGTTTTCTCGATAGATCTGTGTTCAGTTTTTCAAGGCCTACCCACTGTGCGAACTTATAACTAAATCTGAGGGGGGTGCGATGGGGAGGTTCCCTTGTGAGTAGCGAAGCACAATACAGCGACGACCGACTGGAATTGTAGCGGGGCCGGAAGGGTAACCGGATAATACTTCGGAAACTGAAAATCTTGGACGTAGCACAGAAGGAACGAGAAAGCGTTACCTCGGAAACCACGCAGGCTGGGTTATTTCCGAGGATTTTTACTCTGAGAAGCGTACCATTGTACGTATTCACAATTAACGGGGATAGGTATTTCCTGGCAAACTTTCCGCGCTGGACGACAAAAGACTAAAATATGGTTGGTCGGCGTTCGGAAGAATCTCTAGAGAGGGAGAATATTCTGTGGTTTCGAGCATATGATTCGCATTCTGCAGTTACGAGGGAGGGGAGCCGAGCTTTGCTGGGAAGCCAGCGGTGGAGAGAATGAGGTCCTTCCGTTCGGAGCGCCCGTGTTTGACGGTCACTTAATATCAGCTTTTGTTGAATCAGACGGACTTGCTCAGGAGATTTTATAGTTAGGCACTGTACTGTTGCGAACTTATACGATTCTGGACTTCGCCTCCGGGTAGGGAGTCGTCGTTGAGTACGCAGTAACTTTGAAACGCACCAAATGTAATGTGGTAGCTTACTAAACGCTGCATTATTTATTGAAGTTTGCATCAAAATAAATAGCACTTCAAACTTTCTCTATTATTCATCAAAAAATATAAAATATTTTTTCTACGACATCACAAAATACACGTGGTTCGCTCATTGGCACTACTTATCTAACTTACATATGAAAGAGAATTTGTCGACAACAATACTTCGATCTTTGTAGCACACTTTAAGGAATCCAAAAAAATATCTATACCGCTTATTAAAACATGTAAAATTTTCTTATAGAACAGTCCAAAACACACATGACTCGCTTATTGGCCAAACTGAGACGAGAGTGCAGTCACCAGTTGAGAAAGCACACATGCATTTACATTGACTATGCAAAATAAAACAGACTTTGAGATTGCGTCAGTGCATATTAATTCAAAATTCGCATGTAATAAGTTGACCCGTGTAACAACCAACCCTTGTCTCTCCTGCTAGAGAGCGATTTTGCATCTAACAGGTTGCCCAGTGTTCGTTATTTCATTGAAGTGTTACGTATTCTCAACTTGGCGACAGCATAAGTTAGCATTATTATCAGAAGACGATAAATGTCTTGTGGTACAAGATAACGTTTCTATACTAGCACAGGGCACTGTTTATTTCAGTGACTTTAAAATGTAGTTGAAAGTGGGCTAGCTGAAAGTATAGAAACATTCGTTCTTTGCTCATATGTTTTTGTGTTAAATTCGAATGGTAAAACTGCTGTTCAGCATTTTATTTAATCAAAATGTTATGTAGTTTCCACCGTACGACAGAAATAGTCAGTGACTGGTGTTAACTTGCTGATGGCTGCACACGCACATTGATGCAATTAGCTAGAACGATGTTTCGACGAGTCGACATAAACGCACGAGTGATTTCTCGAGTTCTGACTAGACTTTGTCTCAGTAGTGCAATGATTATCTTGTACTGTTACAGAAGAAATTTTTAAGTGTGTTGGTGAATAATACAAGTAATACTGAGCGCTATTTCATTTTCGTAAGAAAATCGTATTTTCATTCGCAGTTACAAGTAGAATTCTCCTCTTTATGTAACCATGTCCGTTATTGTGTTTGACACAAACAAACGGCGCATTGTTTACGGAGCCGGCATATTGTGTTCGGTACATTTCCAAGTTATATCTGCGTATTGCAGTGACATAGCTAAACGCCCAGTTTTTAATATACTTGGTTGTGTGCAAGTGTCGGAAAATGTGTGACGTCTGTCTATATATATTCTATTATTAGTAGTTGATTAAAGAGGTACTGTCTTTAAACTTTTTTTAGAAAGTCTTGGTACCGTAGTTCTGGTCGGTAAATATGGCAGCCATCCTCAAAAGTCCATTACTGTACGCCATTGAACTTAGCAACAGGTTGATCCAAGATGAAAAAAAAACCTTAATTAACTAGTCTATAACGTCGATTATGTTTTTTTAGTGTGTATGGTCCCTTAGGAATTCACACACACACACACACACACACACATTTTTTTATAGTGTAGAACAGGATGCATTATCTTCTTCCCCTCACCCCTAAAATTGTCCTGGGCAGATGGTTAAAGTTCGTTTCTGTACCGCCCATGACATAGCCTCACTTAGGCCTAAGAGGAACTGCTAAATATCACTGCCTTGCCTGCTTAGCATATTATTTTGGTAACATCTGTTTTTTGCAGTTATAGAGCAATAATACAAACATGGAAATATTTAATTTGGGCATTCTGTGTGTGTGTGTGTGTTTCAGGATTCTGCTACATGCAGCATTGGTAAGATGCACAGTCTGTCAGCAGCACTGATTTAAATCAGCCTCTGCAATGGAAAATGGAAATGAGCGTTTGGCGTCATTGGCCCGAAGGCCCCTTCGGGGCAGGTCCGCCCGCCTTAGTGCAGGTCTTATTACATTCGACGCCACATTGAGCGACCTGCGCGCCGGGATGAAACGATGATGAAGACAACACAACACCCAGTCCCTGGGCGGAGAAAATACCCAACCCAGGCGGGAATCGAACCCGAGCCCGTAGGACGCCAATCCGTCACGCTGACCACTCAGCTATCGGGGCGGACACCCTCTGCAATGTGACGTTGGGGAAAGCTTTCTCTGCTACACAAGTTCAGTAAGAAGATCCTCTGCTGCGTCTCATTGATAAGAAGCACCGTCTACCATTGATGACGTCATATGTTTGCCCTTGTCTCTGGATGCCGCCAACGCAAAGGTCATTAGGTAATAATGAGCGTGTATAAAGAAGTGCAACACACATAAGAATGGTACGTTTGAATTTCCTGCTATCACAAGAGGACTTATCGAATATTCTTACATTTTAAACTTGGGACAACTGGGCTAGTTCTACTACCTTGGATACTTTTGTACTTCCCGCTAGTACAAGTAGAATAGTTCAGCGAGCTTGTCTTTCTGGCTTTCCTGTCACCACCATCTTCGACTATGCTACCTTGGACTATAACGTCATATACACTGAAGTGCCAAAGAAACTGGTACAGGCATGCGTATTCAAATACAGAGATATGTAAATAGGCAGAATATGGCGCAGCGGTCGGCAGCACCTATATAAGACAACAAGTATCTGGCGCAGCTGTTAGCTCGGTTTCGGCTGCTACAAAGGCAGGTTATCAATATTTAAGTGAGTTTCAATGTGGTCGGCGCACGAGCGATGGGATACAGCATCTCCAAGGTAGCAATTTTCCCGTACTATCATTTCTCGTGTGTACCATGAATATTAGGAATCCGGTAAAACATCAAATCTCCGAAATCGCTCCGGCCGGATAAAGATCCTGCAAGATTAGGACCAACGAATCGTTCAACGGGACAGAAGTGCAATCCTTCCGCAAGTTGTTGCAGATTTCCATGCACAGTCACCAACAAGTGTCAGCGTGCGAACCATTCAACGAAACATACTCGATATGGGCTTTCGGAGCCGAAGGCCCACTCGTGTACCCTTGATAACTGCACGACACAAAGCTTTATGTCTCACCTGGGCGCGTCAACACCGACATTGAACTGTTGATAACTGGAAACATGTTGCCTGGTCGGACGAGTCTCATTTCAAATCGTATTGAGAGGATGGATGTGTATGGGTATGGGCACAATCTCATGAATCCATGGACCCTGATTGTCAGCAGGGGACTGGTCACACTGGTGGAGGCTCTGTGATGGCGTGAGGCGAGTGCAGTTTAAGTGATATTGGACCCCTGATGCGTCTAGATACGACTGTGACAGGTGACACGTACGTAAGCATCCTGACTGATCACCTGCCTCCATTCATGTCCATTGCACATTCCAACGGACTTGGGCAGTTCCAGCAGGACAATGTGACGTGCCACATGTCAAGAATTGTTGCAAAGTGGCTCCAGGAACACTCTTTTGAGTTTAAACACTTCCTGGACATATCTAAGGATATGCCTGTAACACATACCTCCTTTTCAAAAATGATTTCGGAAAATAAAGAAGGAATGCATTGAACATTCAGATGCAAAACGTTTGTGTTGCCTTTTTTGTACACTGAAGAGCCAAAGACACTGGTACAACTGGCGCTCAGACATTAATATTATTGTACATATCTGGGATGGCTTGCAACGTGCTGATCAGAAGAGATCATCACCCCCTTGTACTCTTGCGGATTTATGGACAGGCGTGCAGGATTCATGGTGTCAGTTCTTTCCCTCCAGACGTTAGACGAGTCCATGCTAAGTCGTGTTGCGGCACTTCTGTGCACTCGCGGGGGCCTTACACTGTATTAGGGAGGTGTACCAGTTTCTTTGGCTCTTCAGTGTATAAAGAAGGGCAATACAAGCGTTTTGTCCCTGAATATTCATTGCATTCGTTCTTTCTTTTCCGAAATTATTTTTGAAAAGGAGGAATGTGTCACAGGGATTTACATAGACATGACCAGGGCTCTTGATACTTTTGACCACATGGTTCTGCTAAATAAGCTGGAATCATTAGGCATAATACCGTGGATGTGAGATAATGACTAATTCTGACGCAAAGAACGAAGGCAATGTAATCTTAAAATAAACCTAAGCTTTTGGTGAAACATTTGTCACAACCAAAATACTTTCACTGGAGGGTTCCTCAGGGCAGAGTATTAGGACCAATACTGTTCCTAATACACATCAATGACTTCCCAACAGTTATAGTCATGGAAAAATTTCTCTTTGGTGATAACAAAAATCGTTATAGTCACTGAGAGAACGTGGTAACTCCTTGCAGAGAAAGCAAATGAAACTCTCAAAGAATTTTGAAACTTGTCAATATGCTATAAGTTCCAATGACATAAAGAAAACAAATATCACAAATAGAGTTTGGGGATGGAATACGACACTGCTAAATTAAATGTAAATGGTACCACTGCAGATTGCATAAGAAACACAAAATTTCTGGAAATGAATATTGAGTCTCAGTTAAAGCGGTATGAACACACAACAATATTTGCAATCAGATTGCCATCGGCATTTTATGCCTTTAGAGTCACGTCGATGGCGTACAACGACTATTACTTTTTCAGGGGAACAAATGCGCAAAGCATGGACACAGTTTTCAAACTACAGAAATGTCCATATGAATAATAACATATAATACTACTCCGCCTTACTGTAGAAATTTGCTCAAAAGGAGTTGGGGATTTTAACTGCACCATATGAACATATTTACCTAACAGCTAAGCAAATGAAAATTAACCTTGCTAATTACTGCACAGACAGCTCAGTCCATCACCTTAGAAGAAGATCTAGAGTTAATTTAGATTTATTAAGAAAGAATAAACATAAAACTGAAAATATTATTTAATACCGAGGAATAAAAGTAGACAGTAATTTGACAAAATGTATTAAAGAGATTGTCAAAACAAACGCATTTAATGAGGCTGGTAAGAATTACCTGTTAAGGAATACATTCTGTACAGTGAAACTTTGCTTAGATAAGCAAAGAATAGGGTTTTGGTAAAAAATGTAACACAAGTTTTCGGTAATATAACAGCTCTGACAACTCACAGTAAACTTTCACGCTACACTATTTTTTTCTTCTGGAATACCTTACATCTAAGCTCTGGAACAAATAATATTAATATCTTATCCTCTTTCGTAGCTCATTATGGAGAGGTGCTGACTCAGTGTTTCAGGCAAGCAAATAGAAAGTTTTTATGTATTAAATGGAAACCAAAGATCTTCCTCATTGTCATGCTGTCAGTTGATAGTTTTTGTGTGCAGTTATTGGTGTTAACAACGGAACGAATAGTTAGCACTACGTTTATACGTTATGAGATAATGTTGTAAAGTGTGTGTGTTGTGTTCGATGTTGAAGACTGCACAAACAAAACAATATTGCATACTAGGGAGAAACCTGATGTGGTTGCGATGTTGTTAAACAGACCGGCCTTGTTTTCGGGACGATGAGTGCTCTAATCTCCATCAGGTGATCCTAATTTAGGCTTTCCAGGGCTTTCCTGAATTACTTCAGGTAAATGGCATAGTTGACTATCTGTCCCGACCTTGTCAAACTGAACATATAAGTCTGTAAATGCCTGTCTATATGGATAATGCGTTTTACTCGAAAGTCGTAATAGCACGAAATATCAAACAGTCTTGTAAAAGTTATTCACGAATAAATAAAAGTCAGCTACTACTGCTGCTATTACTGCCACTAGTTCTTCGTTATCCTGAAGCTCTTCGGACGAAGGCTATGCGCCCAGTTGCTAGTGGCAAAACCTACAATAGCAGTGAAGACGGCTTATTGAAATTGAAGTAAAAGGTGCAGCGATAAATTGTAGTTGTCACTGTCAATGTTGAACATGATTTTGACAGATTTGTAAGAAACAAATATCACAAGTTGCAAATATTTCCTTCATCATGTAAGTGCTACAAATACCACGCATTTATGTTGTGGACACAGTGATACATTCAAAAAATGTAAATAGCAGTGGTAGTAGAACGAAAAAAATATTGTGACATACACAATCGTAATACAAGATTAAGAGGAAACTTACATGTAATACCAGCTAATACAAATTTGCTCCAGAAAGGTATATGCTGTAAAGGAATTAAACTGTATAACGATCTGCCAGATAATTTTAAAAATATATCAATACATTTAAAAGATCTGCTAGTTAATTTCACTGCTTATCATCGATTAAGCTAAAACAAATAGATACTTCCAAATAATGCTGAGGGGTTCAGGAATTCCATCAAGTCTGAGAGAAGTATCTCTGTTGAGACAAACTTGTCCTTGAGAAGTTTATATGTAGGTTTAAAGTCTGCAATAGTCAGTTTGTTACCCAGACATCACTACTGTATCCGTACGAGCCATCATTCACGGTTTCCTCTAGCCTCTCCCTGATTTTTGCTGACGGATCTACTACATCTGCTTTCACAGTTATTCCATCAGCAGTATACGTCTCGTCTAAGAAGTGTAAAATGAGTTATAAACTGAGATCTCAGAACAATGGACTACTCATTAAGTCTTGTGGGCAGCCTTTGGTAATCATTATAAGCTCCTTGTTCTGCCTCTCGAGTCAATGAGCAGTGCGTCCTGCGCAAAATTCGGCATAACTGTTGTAGATATGCTTTAGGGCCGGGGATCTCGCAGAGGTGCATACAACGCAGCTCTCCACATATCATCGAAGGCGCCTGTGTTGTTAGTGACGACTGGAATAGCTTATTTTTGAGTCGAGAAATTTGGTGTCCTACTACCATTGAAGGAGATATTTTCGAGTAATTATCTGTAAAACAGGAGACAAATAGCTGGCCGTGTACACTTGGCTCTCGAGAATAGCCGCCGCTGCCGTCAGTTTTCGGCGTTGCCTTCCTCTGCAGGCCTCAGATGACTAATGTGGCGTCGTGAAGGCTGGACTGAAATCAGTTTTTTATGAGTTTGCTCAACAGGCGGCGAAGCCAGATCGCACGTCACACGCGTGAGTCACGGCAGTAATTGAATAGTCCATAGTATTTGAGTTCACGATATACTGTCTTCTAACTCTGTAGACCGACATTTCTGGTATACGAGTATATTATGGACTAGGAGGACTTGCAACACAATTCTAAGTTACGAACGTCTACTTATATATGCTTAATGCCATGTCATTCCTTTTGTCGTCACTACACCTACATTCCTGGTTGCCGTCATTTCTGTAATCTGTGAGAATACTGCTCACCTTCTTTTTACCTGTCGGAAATCCACTCCGACAGGTATGATAAATCCTGCCGATCTGTATATAAATACACATAAAAATCTGGCCGGTGTTGTGCAACCCAAGTTTTTTGGTCATGGAGGCAAACCGCACAAAATACTTAGTCCAGGAAATGCTGTAGCACAGGAAATTGCTATATGCACCCTTTACCACAGTGGAAGACAAAATTGAGTGACTAAGAAGATGAGTAGCCTTAAGACGAAAATAACAGGTTTTAATGGATAAAGTTTGCTTCCCTTGAAGGTGAACATTACTCCAGTCGCCCAGATAGAAGCAACTACCTAAGAAGAAGTCTTGGTAGGCTGTCGTTCCTGGGGACAATTTTATCATTCATCGAATGTATGCAGAGATATATCACATCTTTGGTGAATGGTTTCAGTGAGTCATTAATTACACGTAAATATTGTTGGTATGGCTCTTCAGCTGTGTAATGTCTCTGTACTGAGGAAGGCCATGAGAAAGAAACTGTTGATGTTCCTGCAAAACTGCGCTCGACGTTGTATAAAATTCTTCAGTTTTTTCTTAAAAGGCAAGGTCTATTAGTTGGCCGATACTTGTGAAGGGGCAACTAAAAAAATAAGATGTGGAACAATTTCTCGTAAAAATCACAAGTACGCCATCCATGCAGGTCAATGGAAATGTGTGGATTCGAAGACAGCAAAAATGTGTAGCCTGTCACATTTGCGTCCTGGAGAGGAAGTAACTTTAACTCTGATTAACAGAAGATATTAATTCAAATATAAAAGTAGTTCAAATGGCTCTGAGCGCTATGCGACTTAACTTCTGAGGTCATCAGTCGCCTAGAACTTAGAACTAATTAAACCTAACTAACCTAAGGACATCACACACATCCATGCCCGAGGCAGGATTCTAACCTGCGACCGTAGCGGTCACGTGGTTCCAGACTGAAGCGCCTTTAACCGCACGGCCACACCAGCCGGCAATTCAAATATAATTCCACTCAAAAAAACATTTAGAGAAATATAATCAATAAACTTTGTGTTTAACGGAGAAGTTATATTTTACAACAAATATTTGGATCGTTGCAATGAAAGAAACAACATGGACAACCAAAACCAGGTAGACCCATAGAGAGATTTCCTGGAACACAGTTCAACATTTCGGCTATGAGCATCGCATACACATTCTGTTGTGCGCATTTCTGTTTGAGATATCGCTGCAGGGATTCCTGCTTCCACTAGATGTGTTCAAAATCAGGCGCAGGTTAATGATGAGATGTCAGAGGTTGAGTTTAGAAGAGGAAACGATAGAGAAATTTCATAGGCAGAGGTGACTTCAGAAATAGCAGGTCGCGAAAGCGCAGCACGGAATGAAACCACTCGTGAGCCCACACCGCAGCCCTTAGTAGCATCGATCTGCAGAAATTTGTGATATGCATACTTCAAGAAAAGCGAGGAAATATTAAAGAAAAGTGAAAAACACAAGTGACGCGCAATTCGAAAAATTGGACGAATGATCCAAAAACGAGGAAATATCAAACAAAAGCAAAGAGAAAAATGAACAGGATTCAAGAAAAGCGAGGAAAAAAGGACATACATATTGAAGAAAATTGCAAGCAATCTAAAAATCTGAACAAAAAGATAGACAAACAAGTAGGGGCCATGAATAAGAATCTTGATGAACATGTGAAGAAACACAAAGAGCAAATAAAATCGTTAGACAAGAAGACTGATAGCTGAGTCACCATGGCAAAGAAATAGCTGACGAAGAAGGTCGATGAGGAGGTACAAGACTTTAATACGGAAGTAAACATGTTGACGCAGAATACAAAGGGAACTACAGACGGCTTACATAAAGATATTGAGACAATCAAGTCATGGAAGGAGGAGTGAGAAGTAACAGAAGAATACTCTGCGGAAAGTAACAGATCAAGTTGAAGTATTAACCAAGGCCGTCGAGCAGTTGTCGACATGCAGAGAAACTACATCTGATAGAATAGCACCAGTGAGCTTATGAAAAATTTTTTATTAGCTCTTCATTTACTACGTAATACTGAAATTCCATTTCCTGAATATTACGTTCCCATTCCACTCCTAAGTGTGATAAAAATAACAATTGGCAAAATGTTGCACGGGGCCGCTCCCCTTTCTGTACTGCATTTACTCATTTTATTTATACCTGCGGCGTTTCCTTCCAGTTTTATGCAATCTGTATGTATATCTGTTATTACAATCTGATGCACGCTTCGTTATAATAAAGTGTAATTATTACACTTTAATAGTCTTGGCAGACTAAGAACTCTACAGAGGCTAGGATTTGATCCAGGAGCTTTCACACAGTCCATATTGAAGGAAATCGATAACAGGAGACTTGCTGCAGGTGACATTATTGTTACTCAGCTTAAAAATCAGAGTAACCAAAGAAGACAAGCAAAGAAAAGAATTCTTGAAAGATGAAGACGAGTATGCCTATGTTTTGCACTAGTTCATCCACAAAAGGTAAGGCCCCATACCAACACTGTCAAATCTTTGATTTAGGTTTCTCATAACTTACATTTTGGAAACTTTATGTACCTTTTCCTTACAAGCCACTGACCTTAGAGTACTTAAATTTGGCATGCAGCTCTTCAATGCTATAGTGATATATTCCGTGGACCGAATTCTCATTTAATGTAATAGCGAGGCTTTTAAGCAAGAGAAACCCTTACAATTTGGTGAATTTTTTCCAGACATCTGGATAGCCCATAAAAATCCAGCAAAATGAAGATCAAAATTCTGTTCCACAGATATTTGTAATAAGGGTTTATTAAACTTTGTGCAAAATTGCTTTACTACCTTCTTAAAAAATTGAATTTCTTTTAATTAAAAACGATTAATGCCGATAAGCATGAAAACTTATGCGTGTATGCATATTAAATTTTTTAACAAGTATGCCAAATGTAGTAACATTGTCTTGAGATCTCTGGACTTTGCATCAGGGGAGTACCGACACATTAAAGTCCACCGGTAATCACCACCACAACCGTCGAAACATTGTTGTGTGATGTAGATGAGAAAGAAATTAGAAAACAGTCACACAGATTGTTTTCTGATTTCTTGTGGATGCATCGAACTGCTTACATCCAAAGATTTGGTCTGAGCCGTTCTGAGAGGCTGTACTTAGATAGTTGCAACGTGTTCTGGAGATCAATTTTGTATCCACAAACCATAGAGAAGAGGCAGCAACGAGAATGTGAGTGATTGCTGCAGAGCGTAAAATGTATGAGGAATTCAAATGCACTTTTCCTTCATGAGTTCTGATCTAAGGCAAAACAAGATACGGATACTAGGGATACTGACAGTGGATAATTATGCATATTCTAGGTGTCAAGGCCCCATATAGTTTCCCAAGGAGATGGCCGTCAGGAATCAATTTCTTGATGAACTTTAAAAGCCAGCAGAAGTAATGAGTATTTGTTGGACGAAATTTCCGATAGAAATGTGCACGATGTGCGAGGATTCCGGCATGTATTGCAAGAATTCAGTTTCTGTCGAAGTACAGAAGCATTGGTACCTAAGCACTTTATTCAGACGTACTTGCCATGTGAAAGTCAGTAAACGAATAATCAAAAATGGAGAGCGAGACACCACCGAGAAGAAATGGAAATGGAGGGGATATGTGAAGTGAAAACAGACGATGGGGGATCACAATATTAGGCAGATGACAGGAGAAATAACTGAAAACGTGATGAGCACCAATACAACAGGAAGTATGACGAACAAGATGGGAGAGTTGAAATTGTAGATGTTTTCAGACCTGACCCAAGACACAACCAGAGGAATGAAAAACTAAGGATTACACAAAGAAGCTGATTAGCAATGAATGCTGTGGCAGCACAGTTAGTTACGGCCAGTGTACCAGGAAAACTATGTACAAACTGCAAAGAACTTAAGGGAACGTTGGCATTATGAAATACGGAATTTGATAGAGTACATCGCATATCCGATCGTAAGTGTGAACATGGGACAAAAGAAGTGCAGTGTATACTTGATTTAGGTAGACAAGTGTCGGTGTTGAACAGGAATTCTATGGGTTGTGTGACGGGGAGAAGCAGTGGCCATTATTTAAGATGGAAGAAATACCAGGTGAAGTGAACAGAAACATGTGCAGAGGTTAAAGAGCAAGTCAGAGCAGATTTGGAGCGCCAGTCACATGCATTTAGGACAAATTTTTTGATTGTGAAGAATTTGACGGTGAAAGCCATATTAGTACTCGGTTTTGTGAAACGTTACCGTGTCATACTACTTTTTAAGGAGAAGTTTGCACTTGTGGCTCTCGAGGACGAGAATAATAAATTAAAATTCGTAGATAACACAGAATTGTCCTGAAAAAGTAGTTATTCGATATCTCTGGTTATCACAAAAAGATTAGGGAACGAAGAGGAACAAGGTGGAGAAATAGTAGGTGAAGTTAACCACGAACCAGCAAGAGATTGTGAGTATTTTCAGTTAGGTGATTTGACAGAATGCGACTCCAGCTTAGATTTCAGAAGTTCTGAAGAAAATAGATGGTTTATAAAATGAAAAAGACGACAAACATTAGGAAAATGTGTGGACCACGCATCATAAGATAGAATACGTAGGCTGCAAGTAATAGAAGAGGATTTTAACGTGAGAGAATTTGTTGATACACTATTAAGTGCACCAGAAGGGGAAGAGCACATGAGTGAGAATTAAGTCTTTTCAGCCGCTGGGAACTGCTCATTTGTGCTACTGATAGGAACAGAGAAGAAAGGGAAGAGCAACGAAGTGATAACAGATAGTGATTGTGTTCTGTGAGGTAACCTATCTGGTGGAAATAATTACACAATAAATACGCGTCGGGAATTTCAGAAAGGTGAAGGAACTTAGTGGAATCACTCTAAATGAAAATTGTGTAGTAGGATATGAGAAAGATTAGATAAAGGAGGATACTGAATAAGACTTTTAGACTAGCCACTTGTCAGGTGTAAATGCCACCAGGAAATCGTAAAATTAGCATTGGAGAGGATAAGTGCAAAAGCAGAGAAGTAGAAGGAAAAT
Source organism: Schistocerca piceifrons (assembly GCF_021461385.2). Taxonomy (NCBI): domain Eukaryota; kingdom Metazoa; phylum Arthropoda; class Insecta; order Orthoptera; family Acrididae; genus Schistocerca; species Schistocerca piceifrons. The sequence goes on along the minus strand of NC_060138.1, from coordinate 155,333,688 downwards.
CAGCAAGCCTTTCTTGCGTTAAAGGAAGCAGTCAAAGAAGAGTTGATATTTAAGAAGCAAATCCTTTTACGTATTTTGTGAACTTTACCGCATGCGGAAAATTAAGCATCACAACGTTGTATAATTAGAAACACTATGAAGCTGCAAATCAATTGAAAATCACCACATTTCACAAATCGAGTTGTTTATGGAACGTAAAATTTTATGAAATGAGTGGAGACATGGCATCCAGTCTCACGCCTGTTGTAAGAGTGTGAAATAATAACACATGAAAAAGGAAAAGAATCATGAGGTCGTAAATGAGAGTTTTTGTATGAAACCTGTCCAAGTGTCATCAGGAGAGGACATGGAGATAATGTACAAGGCACTGATAAGATGCATTAAATGAATCATCAGCTGCAGGTGCCCAATAATGAAGATGAACATAATGGGTCAGTTTTTTGAGCATGTTCACCAGAAGCAAAGGAGCACAGAGCAAAAAGCCACGGAGCTCGATAACTCGGATTACTTTCGTCGTCGTCACAACGGCCCACCATTTGGGGTGACAGTGTGGGGCTCCAGTGCGTGGACAACACGATCCTCTGTGGTTCGGATAGCCGGTAATGTGGACACTAGGCGATGAATCTCTGACGCGTTAAATTCGATAGCTGTGCCTTATCTTCGAGGTCTCCGTGATGTTATCTTTCAACAACCTAACGCATGTTGCCCGTGCTCTCCTGACCTACCTCGGCACAGAGGCTATTCAGCTACTGGCCTGGCCAGAACGTTCTCGAGGTCTCTGACTCACTTGAAAATATCTGGTGGTAAGTTTCCGAGCTACCGGCATGCCGCCAATGCCAGCCAGTACGACGGGTGAACTACAGCATACGATTGAAGCAAAATGGAATCACGTAGAGTAGGAGAGGGTAAAGCCACACAGTTCTCAGTTTTTCTAACATTGTGGTTAAAAAAAATTGTTCAAATGTGTGTGAAATCTTATGGGACTTAATTGCTAAGGTCATCAGTCCCTAAGCTTACACACTACTTAACCTAAATTATCCTAAGGACAAACACACACACCCATGCCCGAGGGAGGACTCGAACCTCCGCCGCGACCAGCCGCACAGTCCATGACTGCAGCGCCCCTAGACCTCTCGGCTAATCCCGCTCGGCCATGACTTTATGCACCTTTATATTTCTGGAATTAAAACATTCTCGACAATCTTGGAATCACTGGGACCGATATCTAACCAGTAGTAGTGTCGATAACAGGCAGAAATGGTCGAAATACTCGGTTTCGGAAGTGGATGGACTGCATATATACGTAATGAAGTTTGTACGGTGTCCTCAAGCGCTCGAGTCCTATTCGCAACTGGCATTTTTGTTTGTTTAGTTTTGTAACTGATGAACTGAAATCTAGCTTACGCCGTTTTGTTTCTGTAGCATGTCTTCTTTCCCAGCACCAAGATCACATTTTCCCATGAATTCTTTTTCAATTCATTCTTTATTGGGTGTCGATGTTACAAGCACAGATTTCAATGCTTTGCCAGAAAGTTTCCTCTTAATACAAATGAAATGACACAATTTCGTTGGCTTTACTGGTCTCATACAGGTATGATTTTATTTATATATACTGAAGCGGTGAATGAACACACCTGCCTAATAAGCAGGAGAACCCAGCAGGAGACCCGGGTTCAATTTTTGGCCTCGGTACAAGTTTTCACTCAATGCTTCAGCCTGTATACCTAAAATCTTTCCTCTTAATCTTTATTTTGTATAGCAAGTTTGTACCTTTAAGTGAGAAAATCTTACGTAATGTGGACTAAATGTCATTCTTTTGAGCTGTTGTCATTGAAGAATTGTTGTCTCTTTGTTACAGATGCGAGGGTTTATCTCAAAACAACTGCGGGGTTTTCCCCCATTTCGCCATTTTCTGACAACTTTGCCCTCGTCGATTTTGGTTACCAACTGGAACAATTACGAAGGGTGTTTAGAAAGTATGGAGCGATTAGTCGTGAAATGGAAACAATTATTAAATTAAAAAAAAAATGTTGTTCCTGAAACAGTTAGCTACACCTTTCGCGTATTTCTCTACACAATCGCCAATCCGACTTAGACATTCGTCGTACCGTTGTACCAGCTTTCCAGCAGCCTCATTATAGAAGGCAGCCGCCTGTGTTTTCCGCCAATTCTCTACGCTAGTCTACTCCTCATTGTCTGTGCCAAAGTGTCTTTCTCATAGCCAGTGGTTCGTGTGGGCAGAGATGACAGGGGAGCCAATTACGGACTGTATTCTGGGTGACCCAATACTTCCCCTCGAAAACGCTGCAGGAGAATCTTCTTTTTCCGTGCAGAGTGCGGCCGAGAACTGTCGTGAAGAAGGAAACGCAAGGCGGTTATATTATTTGGGCTGCATGAGGCATGAGGTCGGGTGAAATCTCTCACCAGGCTCTCAAACCTGGAGGGAGACTCTATTGTTCTAGTCGTTTTATCAGCATTGAAAAGAGCGCGACGTGACGCGATCGACGGGCATACAAGGGACACTACTCAATAGATCTGTGCAAAGCTTCATAGATTTTCATTGTGGTTTCCATTTTGCGCCCGATCCGACCTTACTTTCCGAATATCCCTCGTATTTTGATTCAGAAGTTCAGTAGTGTCAGCGAGTAATTCGTTGAGTCTACTTTTCAAACCCTATATGATACAATGTTCAAATAAAACATCACAAAAGTTCCCTAACGAATCTGTCATCCAAGCTCAGCTCGACTCGATTCCTACCCATGTTAGAGCCTTTGTTCGTGCCAGACGTAGTAATACTGTATACTAAATTTTGCATACTCTATACCCCCAGTCACTTAAAAAGTTAGTCATTTAATCTTCGTATTATACTGCATGAGCACAATTAGCCCAACTTCATTATTTACTGTCCTTTCTTAGAGATGTAGTTTCAATGGCGAGCAGTGTACTTCGAAGGCGACCATCAGCAAGCGAATGTATTTGGTAATTATATAAATTTGCAGCGCTCGCCTCATTTCTACTGCGTCGTTCACCTTACACGACATCTCTAGGCGAATCGAAAATACGCGTCAGTAGTGAACTGCCCTTTCATTTGTACTGCGCTGACATGTTTTGACGAAACTTATCACTACGTACCCACAATGTTCCAATTTGGACAACATTCATGCACAAATAACCCACTACAAATAGACTTTCAGTTTTTTCTTACTTATTAGCCAGTTACTTGAGGTCGAAGATAGTAGTCGAACATGTGCAATAAAACTGCTGATGTAGCCTAGCTACAAGTTGAAACGAAATGGACTAAAAAGAAAGACCGTCCATTCGCTGTGTTCGTGCGCAGACTGAGTGCACCAGCGTTGAACAGTTTGTGACCAAACATACATGCTGCTTTCTCCAGGAGGCGGTACAACACGGGCCCTAACAAATTACTGCTCTTTCAACGGCCACGAACCTCTCATTACTTGGGCACGTGTGACGAACACGTAGCGGAAATTGCTGAGCCGAAACGAATCACGAGGCGTGGTTGTCAGCTGAATCTGCTTACCGCGCGATTACTAGCATCTCGTAAACAGCCCCGATGGCAGCTCTTGCAGCCATGCCTCTTCTCTGCCGAGACTGGCTTTCAAGTACAATAAAAGCGAAAGATTTTATGAAGTTAGTAGGTGAAATACGAAATGAAGAGATAATAGAAAGAGGAGGCGATGAAAGAAGTTTGTGGGAAAACGTTTATTACAATTAGGACTCGGACGATGGATATTTAAGGGAACAAGGAATAATTAATTATCGCTGGAGTAGAGGGTAATTGTTATAGAAATAGGTCTGACAAATGTTCGAGAAATGGTTGTTCTAGTTTGCGTGGTATATGTTTGTGATTTGGGTAGCCGACGTGTAGAATGGAAGGCAGTTAATTGATCACCTAATAGTGAAAATCTCTAGATTTTTTTGTAATATTTCTGCTCGTCTGCTTTCATGTCACAAGACGTATGAGCGAGGATTTTCAGATATAGTGCAGAATACGTAGGCAAACAGAAGAACATGACAACGTTTCCTTTGACATCATTTTTTGCTTGGCCTTTCTACATCTAAAATTACATCCACAAGCAAACTACGATGCGTGGCGATTGATACTTCTGGTGCCACTATATTTTCCCTCTTTCCTGTCCCATTCGCGAACGGGCGTGGGAAGAGTGGTTGTTGGTGAGCCTTCATATCGTTCATATGAGATCTAATTTCTCTGACATTGTCGTGCTTGTATCCTGAGACGTAAGTGGGAAGAAGTAAAAAGTTGGCTGATTTTTCTTGGGACGTAAGCTCTCGAAAATCAATACTAAAGCTGTCCGTGACGCACAATGCGTCTCTTGCAGCGTCTGCCACTAGAGTTTATAGAGCATTTCCATAACACTCTCTACTAAAACATCCCGTCAGGAAATGCACCGCTCTTCGTTGGATGTTCTTTATCTCATCTCTTAATCCAACTGATGAACAATACATACACTATTGGCCATTAAAATTGCTACACCAAGAAGAAATGCAGATGATAAACAGGTAATCATTGGACAAATATATTATACTAGAACTGACATGTGATTACATTTTCACGCAATTTGGGTGCATAGATCCTGAGAAATCAGTACCCAGAACAACCACCTCTGGCTGTAATAACGGCCTTGATACGCCTGGGTATTGAGTCAAACAGAGCTTGGATGGCGTGTACAGGTACAGCTGCCCATGCAGCTTCAACATGATACCACAGTTCCTCAAGAGTAGTAACTGACGTATTGTGACGAGCCAGTTGCTCGGCCACCATTAACCAGACGTTTTCAATTGGTGAGAGATCTGGAGAATGTGCTGGCCAGGGCAGCAGTCGAACATTTTCTGTATCCAGAAAGGCCCCTACAGGACCTGCAACACGCGGTCGTGCATTATCCTGCTGAAATGTAGGGTTTCGCAGGGATCGAATGAAGGGTAGAGCCACGGGTCGTAACACATCTGAAATGTAACGTCCACTGTTCAAAGTGCTGTCAATGCGAACAAGAGGTGACCGAGACGTGTAACCAATGGCACCCCATACCATCATGCCGGGTGATACGCCAGTATGGCGATGACGAATACACGCTTCCAGTGTGCGTTCACCGCGATGTCGCCAAACACGGATGCGACCATCATGATGCTGTAAAGAGAACCTGGATTCATCCTAAAAATGAAATTTTGCCAGTCGTGCACCCAGGTTCGTCGTTGAGTATACCATCGCAGGCGCTGGTTGGAAACTTTTTTCATGTCAGCACGTTATAGGTGTCGCCACCGGCGCCAACCTTGTGTGAATGCTCTGAAAAGCTATTCATTTGCATATCACAGCATCTTCTTCCTGTCGGTTAAATTTCGCGTCTGTAGCACGTCATCTTCTTCGAGTAGCAATTTTATTGGCCAGTAGTGTAAGAGTCTGTCGAACAAGTGTTTTGTATTGCACTCGTTTCGTGGATGAAATATGTTTACTTAAGTCTCTGGCAGTAAATTTCAGCCTAACACCTGATTTTTCTATATTTGTTTTATATGGTTATTTCATCTTAAGTTGATTCAGATGGTTATTCACAGGTGTTTTCGGTAGTTACTGTTTCCAGTGATTTGGCGCCACTAGTGTACAGAACACCGAGTAAGGTAACAAGCATAGAGACAGGAATTCAGCTGGGAAGGTAGATCAACTTCCTAGCCGCTGCAGATTATAGTTTTAATGCCACAGAATGAGCAAGATCTGATTCAGATGGCAAGAGCGTTGATAGAAGAGGCAATGAGAGCAGGCTTGAAGATGAATATGGATAACACCAAATACCTCGTAGGGAGCAAATAGAACGGTGACAGACTTTCAAATGTGGATGGTAGGATCTTTGAAATGGTAAGAGACTTCAAATGTCTTGGGACAATACGTATTGAAAGGAACGATGTAGATCACGAAATAATAGAATACAAGCAGCGAGCAGGTCAAGGTTCGTCTCAGAAATCTGTTCAAGTCCCGGGTTCTATGGAGATCCACGAAGATCAGGATCTACGGGACTGCAATATAACCTGTCATCCTGTACGGAGCAGAGAACTGACCTCTGACCCAAAAGACAGAAAGAACGCTCCTGGCTTTTGAGAATGCTGTTTTTAGACAGATTTTTGGACCAATGAAGCAGACCCGATCTACGATATTTCCGAACCAAGGCAAAAACTTGCTAGTGCCCCCCCCCTCCCCTTTTGTCGAGGATTTGAGATAGGGCATCAAAGATTCAAGACATATCGATTTCTCAAAAGTATGTTCATTTTGTAGCGCACATCCTTCTGAAGAGACTGATATATAAAACTTACAGTGTGTTTCAGAAGTGGTGGTCAATATTCAGAGATACGACAGGGAACAAAAAAGTCAAGTAAACATGAACTCTAAAATGCATACCTTAAGAACTATGAGCAATTGTTGATCTTCGATACCGTAAAACAAATCTCTTCTACTCTTCTTCTATGAGTACTCGTTAATTAGAAGACGAGCAAGTAGCGAAGATGAACAAGTTCTCATGGTTCCTAAGGTATGCATTTTAGAGCATATGTTTACGGGTCATTTTTTCCTGTTTTGGTCGATACTACCATTTCCCAAAATATCGAAAGCAAAGAGCTTGCAGTAGAAGAGATCTGTGTCACAGTATCGAAAATCAAGATTTTCTCATAGCTCTTAAGGTATGCGTTTTAGAGCCCATTTTTACTTGACTTTTTTGTTTCGAATGATCATTTCTGCCATATCCTTGAGTATTGGCCATACCTTCTGAAATACCCTGTATGTGTTTAAGGAAATGTGAAACATGTTATTTGGTCTTAAGCGTGCCAAACTGCAGTGCCACGCCTCTTCACACAGCGTTATTCTAACGCTCGTCACCGTATTTCGCTCTGTAGGATTCAAGTGTGTATGTTTTGTAATGGAAGCCATCACGCCTATATTCAGGACAGTGGAAATTAAAATGTCCTGCTCCCAGTCGGCCGGTTTGACATCCTACTGTCCATTAAAAAAAGGTCACAATTAATACTGGGTGGTATTATCCATAACTGAGAGAATAAGAACTCTTCAGAAAATTTGCACTCCTTCTTGCCTATTAGCTAATAACTTTCTCTTTTGAGTGACACAAAATTAAATTTAGGAAACACAAAACCAGTAAAGACAAGAGACAAGCAAGACACTATGCGTGTCTTCAGTCCACAGATCCCAGCATTTTTTCCTGTCTAATCTTGTTACAGCTTTACATGGCATACTTTCCTTTCTGGGAAAGAATTTATTACGCCATCTAAGTTCCTCAAACGTTACTACACGAAAAATTAAAATGTCTCTGTCTAATACTGAAAAAGCTGTTAATACAAATAGTACCCAAGACGTGTGGTTTCTCGATTTGATTACATCTATGTTCTCACTGTGTGCTAGATAAAAGGAAACAGGCCTTTCTAATAATGCAGCAGTTGTAACACACGCCAAATAAGCGAGACTGTTTTGGCACAAATGGTCATTTTTATCTACTTCATTTACATAAACAACGCGACAGATTATAATTCACGAACTACCAATATCAAATGCCTATTAGGCCTATTACAAGCAAAAATTTTTATATTAGGAAATAGTTTCATATTTCATTCATACGCTACATTTTCTCAAGCATGAGATCGAAAAGAGTAGTACATAATTTTTATATAAATTTGGAATCGTCATATTCCTTCATGTAATTTGTGTGACGTCCCCATTTCTTCTCCTTTCTCATTCTAACAAACAATCTTGTCAGCACTAATTCTGTAACTATTCCTATCATGTCAAAACTTATTATCCGGTTAACTTCACCAACCCTGTCACAATCACCAATTTAGTTACCTCGCCTTTATTCTCCGGTTAGACGTTGTTTCGTGTTCGTACTACGCGTTTTCCGCGCTGTTTCGAGAATAGAACTTAAGCAGCTGCTAACCGGGAACTGTACAACTGGCCCTTAGTAGTGTAGCGATCTAGCAAAAATTTTGTCAAAATTTCATTTCCTTGGGTCCACAGAGAAAATTAATATATACTCGTTTTTACCTGTTATACCTGTTAGTCGTTGATTTACACTCTGGTAATCTGAACCTATGGATTTCGCTAGTAATTATAGCAACGCTGATCATTCGCACACCCAGTCGACCTCATAAGCAAACAGCGAATGGCATTCATCCATTCGGGTTTGTTCGGCTCAGCTCGTGTAGTCCCGCCCCCTTTTGTCTGTAGCAAAGTTCTTTATTTCTAGATGCGACGGGAATTCCCTGGCAGAGACATCATGTACACTATGCATGCATTCAATCAATTTATGATTAAAAAAAATGGTTCAAATGGCTCTGAGTACTATGCGACTTAACTTCTGAGGTCATCAGTCGCCTAGAACTTAGAACTAATTAAACCTAACTAACCTAAGGTCATCACACACATCCATGCCCGAGGCAGGATTCGAACCTGCGACCGTAGCGGTCACGCGGTTCCAGACTGAAGCGCCTAGAACCGCACGGCCACACCGGCCGGCCAATTTATGATTCTTTTAGAAATCAACCTAGAATGTGTTCGAAAATGTTCAAAAGCCAACAGGGATGCGCTTCAAAATCATATGAATAATCGACAGACAACGTGCGTTGGATGCTAGGCGCTGAGTGAAACTACGTTTTTTCTTCAAGCCGCCCCCCCCTTCCACTCCTCTAGATCCGGGCTTGCAATGTAGTCTGGAGATGACTGGAGAAAAAGGAAAAACCACCAACCGCAGGAACTGTACAAATCGCTGGACATTGTGGCCGTTGTTAAAGAGAGAGGACTGAAGTATGGTGTGCAAGTAATGCATCGAGAAGGCCAGACCACCAGGTGGGTGATGGAAGAAGACATCAGACGCAACAGACCAATGGGAAAACCACTGCTGAAATGGATTGACGGGATCGGTGTGGATGTGAGTTCGGCTAGACTAGCTGGAGAAGAACACACGGATCGAAGAAGATGGAGGAGGTTGATTCGCTGTGTCAAAGACGGACTGAGGTTTGTGTGGCCAACCTCGTAAGGAAGTAAGCGTAGTCGAAAAGTAGCGTATCTTTTCGCCTATTTATTTACTTTCAATGTGAAATGACAGTTCCTGCGCCAAACATCTCTTCCAGTATGAGACATTATCAGAAGCTTAGGAGACATTTGATTCGTCTTTGTTGATAACTGGCTCTAAGCTTATACTACACTTTCCTATCGATCTATTAATACGTACTTTATCGCGACTAATATGTAGGGGATTTTAATTTTTATTAGTATTTTCGTATATACTACTTACACTGAGAAAGCATAATACATATGCATTTTTTTCAACGTTTAAAAAAAAGTTAGAGAGTTCCGTGGATGCTACGGTCTACGCAACATGTTATTTGATTAGCGTTGTGTAATGAGATACGAACGATCAGTTAGTGAGCTGTGGCAACGAAGCTGTGAAGGAAGGACGTACTGTTGCTGAGACTGTAGGTCAGTTGCCGAGCAACGGATGTCCTACAGAAGTAGCTTCGAAAGCTTGTTGATTTGATCTGTCTGAATCATTTGTCTTAAAACGAGAAGTGTCGGGTGCGTAACTTTCACGAGACCGGTCCGCTAGCGCTGTGTTTCTGTTCGATACCTCATTCCGTGCGACTGATGGACAGTGGCCAACACGGCGCAGCGGGAGAATCGTTGGACTCTCGAAGCTGTACATCGATAGCACTGTGTCCCCGCTATAGGCCCAGAACACAGACAGCAATAATACGGATCAGCCATCTGCGAAGTTCTTTAAGCCGACAACAACCAAGTGAGGCAGATCACGGACCAACCAAGGAAATAGAACGCCTAGCGGCCAGCAGGCGATACGCAGCTGACGTGGGGACCAACGCAATCCAGTGACATCAGCCTGAAGCAGTGAAAATGTGAGTAGTAACAGTAATTATCTGCTTTTAAATACTCACACAGTCAACCAGTATGTGGCACATGATGGTACTGCTTTTGTAATTTGTTTAGACAATGTTGATAATTTATCAGTAGCTTACCTTTAATATCACTCAGGGAAAAAACAAACCAGCATAGCAATAATACAGGAAACTAAGTATGGATTGGGAAACAAAGTGAAGATTTTTATTTATCTGCCATTTATCAACGAACCATTAAACCACAAAGGATGAATACGACGCGGTCCAGTGACAGAGTACTCTAACAAAATGAAACTCGTACGCTAACGTAACGATGAACCATCATATCACTTAACAATAAAACACAAGCAATGACGCACGCAACACATCAGAGATATATGAAAATAATACATATTAACTTGACATAATAACAATTCAATATTAGCAGTAAAAGTATATTCCATAGGAACCCGGTATATTTGTGGATTATTACAATCGACCCGATGCACTTAGGTCGTGCAACGTCAGTCTTCAGCAGCTTACATCGACACTTTCCTTTGTGCGCACCGTAATTCCTGCAAGAGGAAATAATACTTTAAATTTCTCCCACCGAATTGTAGTCACCGTCGTAACTGGGCGAATCTAACAAAACTCTGTGCAGATAGGTGACAAACTGCTGTCACTGAATCCAGAGGGATAGTCACATTCAGCGCACTAAAACATACTAATTTCCAATTTGCCTTACTACTAATACTTGGCATACACTTACTGAGGACTTACATATTCCTTGATATGACTTACGTAAACACGATAGGAACAACGGTTACGGAACGGTAACTATATTCACGATTAGGAACATTTCGTAGAGTATTCTTGGAATAACCATAGCAGTATTCTTCAGATCCACAAAATACTACTCGCATTCGGGAGGACGACGGTTCAATCCCGCGTCCGGCCATTCTGATTTAAGTTTTCCGTGACTTCCCTAAATCACTCCAGGCAAATACCGGAATGGTTCCTCTGAAAGGGCACGGCGACTGCCTTCCCCATCCTTCCCTAATCCGATGAGACCGATGACCACGCTGTCTGGTCTCCTTCCCCAAAACAACCAACCAACCACAAAATACTATGGAAACATATTAGCTACTTACAAATTCCAGCATTACATTTTCGATGCAAGCTGGCCATTCCGTGTCTGTTGGGAAGGCGACATCAAGCAATGTGTAGATGTAATCATGAAGATCGCAGTGGTAATCTGTTAATGGCAGGCAAATGTATAGGGCTGCTAAATGACGGCTTCTGAGCAAGAATAGCCTTAATGCTGCAGAAGAGATCAGGAAATAAATCTAAGCTTTGCATTACCACAAGTGACACTAGAAATCATTTCAGAACTAGATCCATTAGGTTCCGATAACCTACACATTGTTTTGGTTTTCCCAGGTTTAGGGGAAGAATCAGAAATACCAACTGAAACCATATTCCAGATTAAATGTATTGTAGAAGAGGAGATTTATCAACAGAACCCATACGGCAATAGAAATAAAGCTCAACCTGTGTGATAAGATAGCCTTATCTGTCCAGTTACTTTTCGGATATAGTCTGAGCTTTTTGCAATTCTCTTCCAATCACAGTTTCAGATGTTTTCGTATGATTGGTTAACAATCGTGTCACAACTGAAACAATCCTTCGTTTCGTCGCACAGCAGTTAATTCAAACTGCTGTCTTTCCTATTCTGAACAATAAAGAACAATGGTTTTTGCTTGATCTTTTTCCAGAATGTTATTCCTAATTCGTGCAGGTAATTCCAAGTTCTGCATACGAAAGCAAGAAAGGGAGACAAAGAGGGCGGAAAATCTCGAGGATACCTATATCCACATTTCAGCACTACAGTCTACCGTGCCGTAATGAGCAATATTTGTGGCAGAAAAGAAATTCTACGATAAATCAGAGCAAAAGGCAAGTGAACAAGAGTTCGCATAGGAAACGAACTATGTGTTTGCTGACACTAGCGTTCCCGAGATTAATCTCATACCAAATCGCGAAACTCTGATTTGATCCGAGAGCGCTGATCAAAAGGTTAAAGAATTTTATAGAAGTAATGTAGCTCACATTATCATTCAGAAATTTAACTTTTCTTCTACTCTGGCGATTTCAACCGAATTTTAAAATTATGTCAAATACGTTAAGATGTAGCCATACCTAAACTTTAAAAGTCTAGAAATTCAAGGTTTCTTTGAGTTTTGAATTTTTGATATGATTTTAACGGCATTTTTGAAAAGCAACTTTAAGTATTCAGAACTCCATTTTCACATTCCAGATTTTTTAAGTACACTAACAAGGCATAGTTCAACAGTTACATGATTTTATGAGAAATATTATTAATTTGCTTTCAGGATTTTTTAAAGTTTCAAACTTAAATTTTATTTAATTATCGGCACATAAATGTTATAGTAAATTAGACAAACTATATTTTGAATAATATTAATGCATAGAAGTATGCAGATATCACAAATAATTTCCTGCAAAAATGTCATTGAATTTTTTTAATATTCAGGATAAAACAGTTGTCACTGATCTTAAAAAAAGAAACTTACGGGAAAGTCGATTTTAAAATTTTATTAAAAAGTAAATGCTAGTTCAAGACAAATGCTCATGAAAATTTACGATCACCAAACGTCTTCCAGTCGTGCACCTATAAGGCGTCATGTCTTGCAATTTCGAGACCAGTGCAGCCTTTCTCTAGAATTCTTCCCTCTCTAGGGCTGGTTGATCCGTCGTTGATATCTAGATAAGCAACAAAACAAGTGTTGGGACTGCCGCTTTCTTCGGTCTTCAAGTATCACATACTGAACTGAGAAACAGCTTCTACAAGACGCAAAAGCTTCTTTCTCTTTTGTGGCTTGCTATCCGTGCATCTTGCCAGTAGTGCATCAGATGCAGGTCTACGCCGGACAGGTACCATCGTGACCACTTTGGCAGTTGTCAGTTTGCCACAGCCCCTCGCACAGTCCATATTTCAAGTACTTTTTAGATGTACATGTAACTCGAATACAGTCAAATAGTTTCGGGATCTGAGAGTAAACACTCCAAAGATGTGAAATAACGATTAATTTTTTAAGTTGAAAGTTTTAAAGTGGAGTCTTAACTTAGGTGAGTAACACAGCAGCTCTACAAAATTTTTGCGTGTCACTCAAGAAAAAGTTGATGCAACGCCTCAAAAAGTGAGAGAACGGTTGTTAGGCGGTAAACCAATACGTATATGACTCGCTTGAATGAAATGAAAGAGAGACTTGTACCTCCGTTTTATACGTACTGTGTAGATAGTGTCGGAAGTGCCATGCGGATTTCCGCGGATGATGCTGTAGTATACGGAGAAGTTGTAGCATTAGAAAATTGCAGCAGAATGCAGGAAGATCTGCAGCGGATAGGCACTTCGTGCAGGGAGTGGCAACTGACCCTTAACGTAGACAGATGTAGTGTATTGCGAATACATAGAAAGAAGGATCCTTTATTGTATGATTATATGATAGCGGAACAAACACTGGTAGCAGTTACTTCTGTACAATATCTGGGAGTATGCGTGCGGAACGATTTGAAGTGGAATGATCATATAAAATTAATTGTTGGTAAGGAGGGTGCCAGGTTGAGATTCATTGGGAGAGTCCTTAGAAAATGTAGTCCATCAACAAAGGAGGTGGCTTAGAAACACTCGTTCGACCTTTACTTGAGTATTGCTCATCAGTGTGGGATCCGTATCAGGTCGGGTTGACAGAGGAGATAGAGAAGATCCAAAGAAGAGCGGTGCGTTTCGTCACAGGGTTATTTGGTAAGTGTGATAGCGTTACGGAGATGTTTAGCAAACTCAAGTGGCAGACTCTGCAAGAGAGGTGCTCTGCATCGCGGTGTAGCTTGCTGTCCAGGTTTCGAGAGTGTGCGGTTCTGGATGAGGTATCGAATATATTGCTTTCCCCTACTTATACCTCTCGAGGAGATCACGAATGTAAAATTAGAGAGAGTCGAGCGCGCACGGAGGTTTTCCGCCAGTCGTTCTTCCCGCGAACCATACGCGACTGGAACAGGAAAGGGAGGTAATGACAGTGCCCTCCGCCACACACCGTTGGGTGGCTTGCGGAGTATAAATGTAGATGTAGATTTATAGAGAAATGATTTCAAATTCGGATTTTTAAGGAATTTAGGTGATTCATAAGAGTTTTAAACTTCTGTTACTCGCCGAGAATACTTGTACCTGTATCATCGGTTCTGAATGGAGCGTCTCGCGATCAAGCAGAGGCGATAGCATAATTTGCCACTTTCCAAAGGGGAAAAAGATGTTGAAAGGAGTAATGTATCGGACGTGGGACGCTAATTTTAAATACGAAGCCAATTAAGACAGCCCTAGTGACAAATGTTCCGTTCTGCCAGCGCAGACGGTACGGAAAACCCTTGAGTTGAAAGCTGTGTTCTTTAGATTGGTTTCCTCGGTCTGCGTCCACGGCGCGTCAGCCGCTAATGAGTGGAGGGTGGGGCGGGCAGCGCAATCTGTGGTGAGTCTGTCACCGGGGACAGGAACCTGCTCCCGCAGAAATGACGGACGCGAAGTAAGTGCTCGCCCACGCCGCGGGTGTCCGATATCTGATCTGGCTCGCAGCTGTACTCATTGTCGTACCATTACAGCTACTCCCACAAGTAACACCGCACTGGACGTCAACGCAGTGTCCATTATTGTTGTTATCTCGTCCTGACGGCCACACTGAAAATGCTTTGAAGCTAACAGAGAATGCTCAGGACTGAACTTGTTATAATGTTTAATACATATCCTCGGTTTTTTTCGTGACTGACATCTTTACGTAGTGTGCATATTTCTGAACTGGACACTCATTTAAGAGAGGTGGAGATATATAGAAATGTATCTACACTCCGGCCCATTAAAATTGCTACACCACGAAGATGACGTGCTACAGACGCGAAATTTGACCGACAGGAAGAAGATGCGGTGATATGCAAATGATTAGATTTTCAGAGCATTCACACAAGGTTGGCGCCGGTGGCGACACCTACAACGTGCTGACATGAGGAAAGTTTCCAACCGATTTCTCATACACAAACAGCAGTTGACCGGCGTTGCCTGGTGAAACGTTGTTGTGATGCCTCGTGTAAGGAGGAGAAATGCGTACCATCACGTTTACGAATTTAATAAAGATCGGATTGTAGCCTATCGCGATTGCGGTTTATCGTATCGCGACATTGCTGCTCGCGTTGGTCGAGTTCCAATGACTGTTAGCAGAATATGGAATCGGTGGGTTCACAAGGGTAATACGGAACGCCGTGCTGGATCCCAACGGCCTCGTATCATTAGTAGTCGACATGACAGGCATCTTATCCGCTTGGCTGTAACGGATTGTGCAGCCACGTCTCGATCCCTGAGTCAACGGAAGGGGACGTTTTCAAGACAACAACCATCCGCACGAACAGTTCGACGAGGTTTGCAGCAGCATGGACTATCAGCTCGGAGGCCATGGCTGCGGTTACCCTTGACGCTGCATCACAGACAGGAGCGCCTCCGATGGTGTACTCAACGATGAACCTGGGTGCACGAATGGCAAAACGTCATTTTTTCGGATGAATCCAGGTTCTGTTTACAGCATTATGATGGCCGCATCCGTGTTTGCCGACATCGCGGTGAATGCACATTGGAAGCGTGTATTCGTCATCGCCATACTGGCGTATCACCCGGCGTGATGGTATGGGGTGCCATTGGTTTTACGTCTCGGTCACCTCTTGTTCGCATTGACGGCACTTTGAACAGTGGACGTTACATTTCAGATGTGTTACGACCCGTGGCTCTACCCTCCATTTGATCCCTGCGAAACCTTACATATCAGCTGGATAGTGCACGACCGCATGTTGCAGGTCCTTTAGGGGCCTCTCTGGATACAGAAAATGTTCGACTGCTGCCCTGGCAGCGCATTCTCCAGGTCTCTCACCAATTGAAAACGTCTGGTCAATTGTGGCCGAGCAACTGGCTCGTCACAATACGGCAGTCTCTACTCTTGATGAACTGTTGTATCGTGTTGAAACTGTGAGTGCAGCTGTACCTGTACACCCCATGCAAGCTCTGTTTGGCTCAATGCCCAGGCGTATCAAGGCCGTTATTACGGCCAGAGGTGGATGTTCTGGGTACTGATTTCTCAGGATCTATACACCCAAATTGCGTGAAAATGTAATCACATGTCAGTTCTAGTATAATATATTTGTCCAATGAATACCCGTTTATCATCTGCATTTCTTCTTGGTGTAGCAATTTTAATGGCCAGTAGTGTAATTTCATTAGGCAGCCTCTTTCATTTAGTAACTTTTACCAGCTCTTCTGTCTTTTATACGTGGGCACGTGTGACTGTATATCACTAGGCGGATCGAAGGGTTCTGTCCAGTTACTTGTCGACAAGTCAGGTATGGCAATAGATGACGGCAGAAGAAAAGCTGAAATTTTAAATTTCGCGTTTAAGAAACCGTTCATGCAAGAGGATCGTACAAATATGCCGTCGTTTTGGTGCCGCACGGAGTACAGCATGGAGGACATAGGAACAGGCATCACTGGCCATATAGAGAAGCAACTGAAAGAGTTGAAAATAAGTAAATCGCCAGGTCTAGATGGAAGCCCGTTTCGGTTTTACAGACAGTACTCTCCAGAAATGCCCCTTTCCCCTTGCATTTATCGTGAATCTCTCGCCCAGGACAAAGCCCCAAAGGACTAGGAAAAACCGCATGTGACTCCTGTATGTAAGGAAGGTAAAAGGAGGGACCCGCATAATTATAGACCAATATCCTGAACATCAGTTTGCTGCATAATCCTTTAACAATTCTGAATTTATGTATCATAATTTTCTTTGAGACAGAAAACTTAATGTTCACAAATCAGCACAGATTTTGAAAGCATCGCTCGTGCAAATCTCAGTTTGATCTTTTCTAACGACTATCCTGCAAATCATAGATGATGGGCAACAGGTAGATGCTGCATCTACATCTACATCTACATCTACATGGTTACTCCGCAATTCACACTTAAGTGCCTGGCAGAGGATTCATCGAACCATTTTCATGCTACTTCTCTAACATTCCAATCTCGAATGACGAGTGGGAAAAAAGAACACCTAAATCTTTCCGTTCGAGCTCTGATTTGTCTTATTTTATTATGATGATTATTTCTTGCAACGTAGGTGAGTGTCAACAAAATACTTTCGCATTCAGAAGAGAAAGTTGGTGATTGAAATTTAGTAAATAGACCTCGCCGAAAAGAAAACCGCTTTTGTTTCAGTGACTGCCACCCCAACTCGCGTATCATATCAGTGACACTCTCACCCCTATTGCGCGATAACACGAAACGGGCTGCTGCCCTTCTTTGCACTTATCCGATGTCCTCCGTCAATCCTACTTGGTAACGATCCCACACCGCGCAGCAATATTCCAGCAGAGGACGCACAAGTGTAATGTAGGCTGTCTCTTTAGTGGCTTTGTCGCATCTCGTAAGTGTTCTGCCAACAAAGCGCAGTCTTTGTTTCGCCTTCCCCACAATATTATCTATGTGGTCTTTCCAATTTAAGTTGATCATAATTGTAATTCCTAGGTATTTAGTCGAATCGATAGCTCGTAGATTTGTGCGATTTATCGTATACCCAAAATTTATCGGATTTCTTTTAGTACGCATGTGGATGACCTCACACTTTTGTTTGTTTAGCGCCAAATGTTCAAATGTGTGTGAAATCCTATGGGTCTTAACTGCTAAGGTCATCAGTCCCTAAGTTTACACACTGAGATGAAGAAGCTTGCACAGGATAGAGTGGCATGGAGAGCTGCATCAAATCAGTCTCAGGACTGAAGACCACAACAACAACAACCTAAATTATCCTCAGGACAAACACACACACCCATGCCCGAGGGAGGATTCGAACCTCCTCCGGGACCAGCCACTCAGTCCACGACTGCAGCGCCTTAGACCGCTGTTTAGTGCCAATTGCCACTTTTCGCTCCATACAGAAATTCTCTCTAGACCATTTTGTGATTGGAAGTGATTGTCTGATGATTTTACTAGACGGTAAATTACAGCATCATCTGCAGACAATGTAAGGGGGCTGCTCAGATTATCATCTAGATCATGTGTGTAAATCAGGAACAGCAGAGGGCTTATGACACTACCTTGCGGAACGCCAGATATCACTTCTGTTCTACTCATTGATTTACCGTCTATCACTACGAACTGTGACCTCTCTGAGAGGAAATCACGAATCCAGTCACACAACTGAGACGATACTCCACATGCAAGCAATTTGATTAATAGTCGCTTGTGAGGAACGGTATCAAAAGCCTTCTGGAAACCTAGGAATATGGAATCGATCTGAGATCCCTTGTCGACAGCACTCATTGCTTCATGTTGCACAAGAACGATATTTTCTGAATCCGTGTTGGTTATGTAACAATAAGTCATTTTCTTCAAGGCGATTCACGAAGTTCGAGTACAGTATATGCTCCAAAATCCTACTGCAAATTGAGGTCAGTGATATGGGTCTGTAATTCAATGGGTTACTCCTATTTCCTTTCTTGAATATTAGTGTGACCTGTGCTACTTTCCTGTCTTTAGGAACAGACCTTTAGTCAAGTGAGCGGTTGTATATGATTGCTAAGAAAGGCGCTATTGTGTCTGGATACTGCCGGTCGTTGTGGCCGAGCGGTTCTAGACGCTTCAATTCGGAACCGTGCTGCTGCTACGGTCGCAGGTTCGAATCCTGCCCCGGGCATGGATGTGTGTGATGTCCTTAGGTTAGTTAGGTTTAAGTAGTTCTAATTCTAGGGGACTGATGACCTCAGATGCTATGTCCCATAGTGCTCAGAGCCATTTGTTTTTGTCTGCATACTCTGAAAGGAACCTGATTGGTATACCATCTGGACCGGAAGACTTGCCTTTCTTAAGTGATTTAAGTTGTTTCGCAACACCTAATATATTTACTTTTATGTCACTGATGCTAACAGCTGTTCTGGTTTCGAATTATGGAATATTTAGTTCATCTTCTTTCGTGAAGGAATTACGGAGAACTGTATTTAGTAACTCCGCTTTAGTGGCACCCTTATCGGTAACATTTACATCGCTATCGCGCAGAGACGGTATTGACTGTATTACTGTGTTACTTCTAGATTTCCGGAAAGCGTTTAACGCGAAGCCCCACTGCAGACTGAGCATACGGATTAGGTGAGTGGCTCGAAGACTTTTTAAGTAACGGAACACAATACGTAGTCCTCGACGATGACAGTTCGTCAGATATAAGGTTATCGTGAGGAGAGCCCCAGAGACGTGTGATAGGATCGCTCTTATTCAAAAATGGCTCTGAGCACTATGGGACTTAACATCTGAGGTCATCAGTCCCCTAGAACTTAGAACTACTTAAAACTAGCTAACCTAAGGACATCACACACATCCATGTCCGAGGCAGGATTCGAACCTGCGACCGTAGTGGTCACGCGGTTCCAGACTGTAGCGCCTAGAACCGCTCGGCCACCCCCGCTCTTATTCTCTGTATACATAATGATCTGCTGGACAGAGTGCGAGGTGCCGGGGAAAGCTGTGTATTTAACACTAAATTCTTCTAGAATCTACATATGTAAATGATGCTCTAAGCCTCCCCTATTCCAACTCCGACTTTTGCTGTTGCACATGGATTAAAAAATATACGTGAACTGACTGTAATCAACCCTGCAAGTGGAGTAGAAAAGAGTTTGGCACCTGCAATAATTTAAGTTAAATAAAGGAAGGTTTCATTAACGCAGTGTGAAATGATGGGTTGCTCTACCGATTAACAGAATGAAAGTTCTGTCCAAAATAACAATATGATTTATTAAGACTAAACACAAAATAATAAACAAAAACACATGAAACATTTATAATACATCAAATTGGCTCAAATTGGATACTCAAACAAACGCTGTGAAGGTGAAGTTGTCCCTAAACTAGATTGTGAGGTTTATGACGAAATGGTATGTGGAGCCAATTCCTTGCCACTAAAATCTTGAGAGAGACACATAGCTAACCCAACATTAATTGCTGCTACTCAAGACAGAACAAAGTTAGAAAAAGACGAACAGGCGCACTCTGCTGAGCTCTGATTATCACCTAGGAAAATCCCTATCTGCCGGTGCTGGGGACATACATTACCAAACTGTCTTCTTAACTGCCAGAACACGATAAGGTGTACCGGAGGCGATGGCTGGTTGCTTCGACGTCCTCGACCGAAAGGCGAGAGCCGACTACTTAGAGCACCCGTACAGGCTGAACACACAACATTCCCGCCCCCACGACAGTGGCCGTGGTTAAACGTTCCAATCAGCAACTCGAAAACCGGCGGAAAATTCCACTCCATTGCTGGAGCACTACCATTCCACCAATGGAGATTCTTGGCGCCAATTTCTGCGCTGATTTTGCTACGTCATGGAGCTATGCCCTGAGCAAGCCAATCACAGTTACTATTTTGCAGAAAGCGCGGGAATTTTCCCGCCACAACTGCCTGGGTACACAAGTCATTCCCACGCCTCGCTGGTAGCCCGCCAGAAAGTGTTTTCGCTAAGTTTCTGCGAAGTAACGGAACCTCTAGCCCAGCCGCTACTTCAGGCCCCTCCGGGCGTGTCTTTTGACAATGTCGGCGTCTGGAAAGCATTCACTCGACTCCCTCACACCCTTTCAAAGTCAGCAGAACCCGCCTGTCACCGGACCACCCGGGTGATGAGAGACGCTGCGTGGGAAGTCCGCATGTGAAGGAATAGCAACTTTCCACCGCATGCAATTAGAGAGGAGAATCGTAAGATAGAAATATGAGAGGGGGCTCATGCCACCTCTCAAGGGTGCACTAAAATGTACGGTGTTTGCTGATGACGCTGTGGTGTACGGGAAGGGGTCGTCCTTGGGTGGCTGTAGGAGGATACGAGATGACTTAGACAAAATACTTAGTTGGTGTGACGAACGGCAGCTCGCTCTAAATGTAGAAATATGAAGTTAATCTGGATGGGTAAGGAATACAATCCTGTGACTTCCGAATATAGTATTAGTAATGTGCTGCTTGATACAGACAGCTCGATTGAATACCTATGAGTAACATGGGATGAGCACGTCAGGCTGGCATGGAGAAGGCGAACACTCGACTTTGTTTTATTGAGAGAATTTTGAGAAAGTGTAGCTCATCTATAAAGGAGACTGCATATAGAAAGCTAGTGCTACCCATTTTTGAGTACTGCTCGAGTGTTTGGGATCCTTACCACGTCCGATTAAAGGATGACATCGAAGCAATTTATAGGCGTGATGCTAGATTTGTTAACTGTAGGTTCGATCAGCACACAAGTATTACGGAAATGTTTCGTGAATTCAAATGGGATTACCTGGAAGGAAGGCGATGTTCTTTTCGCAACTCGCTGTTGTGAAAATGTAGAGAACCGGAGTCTGTATCTAGTCTTAGGTGAATGTTTTTTTTTTCTGAAAACTGTCCCATAACTAATGTAAAATCAGAATATAAAGAGCCATCAGATCAGAATAATTAATCAACACCAGGAAATTAAGTGCACGTCAGTACTAGCGACAGTCACTAGTTACTTAATATAATTTACTCGCACATTTTATTCGTCAGATAAGTACAAAGCCACCTTTGAAGCAGACTGGAATGAGCTGCCAGCACTCAGGCGAGCAGTGAGTTAACACAGACGGACCAGGGGACCACCCCCAGCGGAATTATAATACGGTAGTGTTATAGGCCCTTTGCTGTTCCTTATCTACATAAACGATTTGGGAGACAATCTGAGCAGCCGTCTTCGGTTGTTTGCAGATGATGCTGTCGTTTATCGACTAATAAAGTCATCAGAAGATCAAAACAAACTGTAAAACGATTTCTAAAAGATATCTGAATGGTGCGAAAAGTGGCAGGTGACCTTAAATAATGAAAAGTGTGAGCTCATTCACATGAGTGCTAAAAGAAGTCGTTAAACTTCGGTCACACGATAAATCAGTCTAATCTAAAAGCCATAAATTCAACTAAATACCTAGGTATTACAATTATGAACAACTTAAATTGGAAGGAACACATAGAAAATGTTGTGGGGAAGGCTAACCAAAGACTGTGTTTTATGGGCAGGACACTTAGTCCTACTAAGGAGACTGCCTACACTACCCTTGACCGTCCTCTTTTGAAATACTGCTGTGCGGTGTGGTATCCTTACCAGATAGGACTGACGGAGTATATCGAAAAAGTTCAAAGAAATGGAGCACGATTGGTGTTATCGCGAAATATGGGAGTGTCACAGAAATGATACAGGCTTTGGGCTGGACGTCATTAAAAGAGAGGCTTTTTTCGTTGCGGCGGAATCGTCTTACGAAATTCCAATCACCAACTTTCTCCTGCGAATGTGAAAATATTTTGTCGACACCGATCTACATAGGGAGGAACGATCACCACGATAAAATAAGGGGAACCAGAGCTCGTACTGAAAGACGTAGGTGTTCATTCTTTCCGCGCATTATACGAGATTGAAATAATAGAGAATTGTGAAGGTGGTTCGATGGTTCTGCCAGGAACATAAATTGCAGAGTATCCATGTAGATGTAGATGGACGTGCGGGCACAGCTGCAGATCAGTGCCTCTCGCCTGACCATACTTTTCTTTGAGATGCAATAACTGGACATTGGGTACCCCATACGCAAGATAGATAAGATCTCCCATGATGTAAGGCATCCAACAGCCACTGTATTTACGACTTGAGGATGTGAAGAGGAGAAATGCTGTTTTTAGCCAAGTCCAGGAAAGGAACTATTGTGAGCAAAACGTCGGAAGTTGTGGTTCTTTAGAATGCACCAGATGCCATTGATAACATTTGTAAAATGGGGTGAGAGACAACATTTTGGGACATCTTTGTAAGAGTGGGATACTGCCGAATGTTGAGTCCACACAATCTAAATGTTCACACAATATAAGAATTTCCATGACTGCCTAATGTAAATAAACTGGAAGTTAGAGGGAGAGAATCGACTGCGTTGGTGAGATCGCACTTCACTGGTCAGAGATAGAGATAGAGATAGCAAAGGAGTGAGATGCCTTTTTTTCGGCACAAATTGTAGGAAGTGCGTTCTGGATAACTGCCTGAAGTAAAACTCAGAGCATCTCTTAAGAAATCTCTGTACTGCACTCAGAATATCCATAGCCCAGCGAATCCAAACAAAGTAAAGAATGCCGCCAGATTCGCAGTGGAAGCTTTCACCGGCCGACTTCTCCTCCACTGGCGTTTGTCGCTGCCAGGGTCCATCTCTGAGCAGGTGAGCTGAGGGACTTTGGAAGATTTCGGCCTGACTTGAACATAGCAGCAGGCATGGGTCGTTGGTGTGCTGCGAATGACTGATTTTGCAGCCGCGTCAACCTCCACCTACAGACTGATATGGTGAGGCCGAGGCATGACAGTGAGACTGTAGATGTAGTAACGTCATTTTTATTGAAATTGAGTAATTTCAAAATTCACTCTGAAGATTGCTCTCAGATTTGTATAATCAATATGCTTTCAACTCCAGTCATAGATGCTATGCATCCCCTTTTCTAGGATTATCTTTCTATTATACTAACATCATGACTATCACAATAAAAATTTTGTGATTTTGATACACGATTGTTAGAATCTTAGCCCAGACCCAGTAATCAGAAGTGCCAAGGTTTTGCTCCAGAATTACTATCGTTTTTCAGATGATTTATGAGTCTCTTTAATGTAATAAACCGAATTAATTGTGATCTTGTGTCATCTGGTAATCATTGAATACCTAATTAATTATTTTGGAGGATGTCTAATTTACATCAGATAACAGGGTAATTAGCATACATTTAGACTACCTAGCCAGTGTCGACATACACTACCTGCCTGCAAATTATCTTCATTATTCTATTCTTCACAAAGAAAAATAAGCTATTGGTTTTTCATATTACAGCCACTACTGCTTGTACTATTTCTACTACAACTATTTCTATGTTCAAATGGCTCTGAGCATTATGGGACTCATCTTCTGAGGTCATCAGTCCCCTAGAACTTGGAACTACTTAAACCTAACTAACCTAAAGACATCACACACATCCATGCCCGAGGCAGGATTCGAACCTGTGACCGTAGCGGTCGCGCGGTTCCAGACTGCAGCGCCTAGAACCGCTCAGCCACCCCGGCCGGCGCCTGTTTCTAGGTATTAGATTCCATACTAGATGCAAGACCTTTTACAACATGTTTGTCATGACGGATATAATTTAAAATATGAAGAATGTAAAAGATGTGAAAGAGGGTTATGGCTTTGATCTTGCCAGAATAAATAAATGACAAAAATATAATTCACGTGACAAGTACGGAATTGTTACTCCATCATCCATGCCCAAATCAGCTGGTACTCTGCCTGTGACGATTTCTACTTCAACGGGAAGCTAACAATCAGAACTTCCTTCATTCAGGTCATTCATAGCGCGAGATGACTGCACTGAGTGAAAGGTACACACGAAACTCAATCCTCTCTATTCGAGAGGAGACGCTGTGAAACCATAGCTGCAGCTTCCACTGCAGCAGTGGTCGGAACTGTCATTGAGGGACGTTGCAGTCAGGAGCATCACCACTGCATCAGACTGGTCGTTATAAATATGAACAGCGTACAGCGCATCCTCCCTTCTAAAGCTGTGAGTTTCTTAACACAAAATTACAGGATAGTACAAGCTAACGCGCTAACTATATCTTAAACGTTAACAAACAGTTTGCAATGGATGTTGTCTAATGTACTACTTTATATTAAACAAAACACAACTGCCTTGCTATAAGAAACCCGATACATTAATGTACTTATCCACATAACTTCCTCCAATATTAAGGCACTTATAATGATAACCATCCAACTTCCAAATTCAATTCTCCAAAAAATTTTCTTTTCAAACCACTGCATAACTACCTTCTTGACAACATCATCATTGTCATTGCGCTAGGCTCCTTACAACTTTAAGATACTCAGCCAAGGTCTTAATCACAAAGTCACTGTTTCTTTGAATTTTTACATCAAATTTCTGCACCAAGCTCTTAATGATAGATGTTCAACCACTTCACACATCACCATGAGTAAAGTGGCTGAGGTTTCTGGGACAGACTGCATTGTTCTAAAATCTCTTAAATCTCTTACTTACTCCTAACCTCCCTCCCCCCCCCCCCCCTGTCCTCTACCCTTATAAGGCTATTACCTAATTTATAAATGGCGGGAAATTGAAAACTGGAAACGGGGATTGTCGTATTGGCTGGGCATACTGCAGCAGCTTCCATGGTTGCCAGATTTCCAATGTTTATTTATGAACCTTACCACTATAATTTATTACTTCCCAATCCCTCCTCTAGCAGTATACCTTAGGCTATATTTATTTAGGATCTAATTTATTATCAAATTAGGACTACACTTTTCCTTATCACAATAATTCATTATCCTCTTTGCTGATGTCTATTCCCCAGTTAGTATAATTTATGGTTTAAGTTCGTATCCAATGTTAATAACATGCTTCTAGTCCCTCATAACAAACAATATCACTGTGCTATGTATAAAATGACATGGAATTCAAAAACATTCAGGATAGTTTGCTTGTTAAAAAATTACTGACGTGCTCTAGTGCATTATTTAAACATGATGTCTTTGGGCATTGTTAAACATGAAGCAGAAACTTTATATTTACATCAAAAACATAGCCACTGTAAGCAGCTCAACAACCGCTTGTGGTTGCAGCAGACAACGTTATTGGTAGTAGTAGAGGTGTGCGGATGTGTTGTTTAACGTTTTAAAATATTAAGCAAGCAACAAATACTACGCTACAGCGCGCAGAGACTACTGGTGCTTGCTTACCGCGAGACATGCGCTGCCCAGTCCAGCCGCCAGCTGCTGACCGTAGCACACTAGCTCTCACCCTGCCCGTGGCAGGCGAACAGCAGGTGTGAATGTGATCATTCCACCAATTGCGGGATGCGTAACTCACTAGGTGCACCCTCATGCCTCATGCAACAACTGTAGCCATTTCTTACTGCTATCAGGTGTCACTTTCGTCCAAGTTTTTCCGTAAATATATCAAAGAGACATCTGTACCCGACAGTGTTAACAATTCCGGTAGAGTGGAGGAAGGTGTTGCAGATTAAGAGTTTTTGTTGGCTGCATTCTCGTCTTGGCTACTTACATAGAGAACTTCAGCATTTAGCAGGGGTGGGGGCGGGGGTCGGATGACGTACTTAAAAGCGTAGTCAGTTGAAATGGGCCGTGTCGTTGCGTAAGTGCTAAAAGGCCGTCCGCCTACGAAATATTTTTATGTTCTACTTCTTATGCTGTAATGCAAGTAAGGCTGTGCTCAACCTGAAGGTTGGTTTGAACACTACAATGTTTTCTAGGCGTCGTATGTGTCCCTGCGTAGCTCTCACCTCGAAACAGACTTACCTAGCCATTTAGACGGGTACTAGAGCTCAACATATACTCGAAACATGGTGGCAAACCGAGCAGTGGTTGGTTGGTTAAAAGGGGTGGGGGAGGGATCAAACTGCGAGGTCATCGGTCCCTTGTTCCTGGTAAAATAATTACGCAACGGCAAGAAGAAAAGGAAGACGTACAGTACAATAACGAGAAAAAATGACGAACCAGAAAAGCGACAGAAGGACAACCAACACTACTATGGACAAAACAGAAAAAAAAACCGCAGGGAGAAGCAAGAAACAAGTTGAAAGGATAAAAACAAGAGAGCAGATGACCATGGCTGGCCGACCACGGGAACAAAAATGAAAAGCCAGCCAGTCTGCGACACATTAAAACATCCACCGTAAAAGCATTAGAGTGCAGAACACAAAGGGACAAAGGACATGTGCTAATATATATATATATATATATATATATATATATATATATATATATATATATATATATATATATATATAATAATAAAACCCACCGTCACGTATAAAATGTAAAACAGAATTAGCCCATGAGGCGTTGTCAGCTAAAATTAATGGCAATGAGTCCCGTAACTGAAGATTCGGTCGTAGGGCGGCCAAAGAAAGACAGCTCACCAAGATATGGACCACTGTCAGCCGGGCGCCGAACCGACAATGAGGTGGGTCATCACGGGGCAGGAGGTAGCCGCGTGTCACCCAAGCATGGCCAATGCGGAGCTGGCAGAGAACCGCAGACTTCCTGCGGGAGGCCCACATGGAGGACTGCCATACATTCGTAGTCTCCTTAATGGCACGCAGTTTGATGCGCGTGCAGAGGTTATGCCATTTCGTCTCCCAAAGCCGCAAAATCTTGCGGCGTAGTACTGAACGCAGGTCAGTTGCAGAGAAGACGATCTCCATAAGCGGTTTCCGCATAGCCTGTTTGGCCAGCCTGTCGGCAACTTCGTTGCCTCGGATTCCGACATGACCTGGGGTCCAGACAAACACCACTGAACGACTGGAACATTCCAGGGCATAGATGGACTCCTGGATG
This sequence comes from Schistocerca piceifrons, assembly GCF_021461385.2. Classification (NCBI taxonomy): domain Eukaryota; kingdom Metazoa; phylum Arthropoda; class Insecta; order Orthoptera; family Acrididae; genus Schistocerca; species Schistocerca piceifrons. Next base: position 155,306,240 of record NC_060138.1, on the reverse strand, counting down.
GTCGCTACCAAAGGATGACGAGGGTACTACTGGTCTATAGCTTGTAGGCTGCTCAAGGAGTCAGTACACAGAAGAAACGACTCTCCAGGGCATGAACGGATGTGCTCAAGAGCACAAGTCATAGTCACTAGCTCGGCCGTGAAAACACTACAGCCATCGAACAAGGAATGCTGTTCAATATGTCCTCCATGGACATACGCGAAGCCGACGTGAGCATCAGATATCGAGCCATCGGTATAAACCAATTCATTGCGTCAGTAGCATGTCAAGAATCGAAAGGAAGTGGCAGCAGAGAGCCACGGGATTAATTGAGTCCTTACGACTATGTGAAAGCCGCGGCCTACATGTACACCATGGAGGGGTACGTGAATGGACCTCAAGCATAGGTGGTAAAGTAAAGGACTCCAGTTTGGAAAGAAGGGATCGGACACGAACTGCAATTGGAAGCCCTGACCCGGGCCGCCAATGCGGGAGATGAACTGCTGTGGGTGGGAAAAGGAGACGGTGATTCGGATGTACAGGAGAACTATGAACGTGTGCAACGTAACTGGCCAGCAGCTGTGCACGCCTACCTGCAATGGAGGGACTCCAGCCTCTATAAGGACGCTGGTCAGCGGACTCGTCCTAAAAGCTCCTGTCGCTAGGTGAACGCCACAGTGGTGCACTGGGTCGAGTAATTGCAACGCTGAGGGCGCCGCCGAACCATAAACCAGACTCCCTTAGTCAAGGTAGGATTGAACAAGACCTGCAGCAGCGTAGAGCGATCTGCATCCCAGTTGGTGTTGCTCAGGCAGCGAAGGGCATTGAGGCGTTGCCAGCACTTTCGCTTAATCTGACGTCGGGCGTCGAAACTCAGTCCTAAGAATCGATATGTCTCCATTACAGTGAGTGGATCGTCATTAAGGTAAAGTTCTGGTTCTGGATGAACGGTACGACGGCGACAGAAGTGTATAACACTCGACTTTGCGGCCGAAAGCTGGCAACCGTGGGCTAGAGCCCATGACTGCGCCTTGTGGACGGTTTCCTGTCGGCACCGCTCAGTAGCACCAGTACTGGTGGAGCAGTACGAAATACAGAAGTCGTCTGCATGCAGAGAAGGTGAGACGGACGGCCCTACAGCTGCTGCTAGACAATTAATGGTCACTTAAAACAGAGGCACACTCAATACAGAGCCCTGCGGAACCACATTCTCCTGGATATGGGGGGAACTATGGAAGGCTCCAACTTGAGCATCAAAAATACAAAAGACAATAAATTTTGGATAAAAATCTGGAGCGGGCTTCTGAATCCCATTCGTATAATGTGGCAAGGATATGATGTCACCAGGTGGTGTCATACGCTTTTCGTAAATCAAAAAAGACGGCAACCAGGTGCTGGCGTCTGGAAAATGCTGTTCGGATGGCAGACTCGAGGGACAAAAGATTATCAGTGACAGAGCGACCCCGGCGGAAATCACCCTGACATGGAGCCAGTAGGCCGCGTGACTCCAGGACCCAACCGAACACACTTTACTTTCCAGCAGCTTACAAAGGACGTTGGTGAGATTTTACCGGGTTTGAGCACTGGAATGATGGTGTTCTCCCGCCATTGCGATGGAAAGACGCCATCGCACCAGATCCAGTTGAAGATGACGAGGAGATGTCACTTATAGTCAGATGAGACATGTTTAATCATCTGACTGTGGATCCGATCTGGCCCAGGAGCTGTGTTGGGGCAAAGTGCAAGTGCACTGAGGAGCTCCCACTCTGTAAATGGTGCATTACAGGATTCACTGTGGCGTGTAGTAAACGAGAGGACTTTCCTTTCCAGCCGCCTTTTGAGAGTGTAAAATGCTGGGGGGTAATTCTCTGACGCAGTAGCTCGAGCATAGTGCTCAGAAAAGTCCTCGTAAATCAGGTTTGCGTCACTAGATAACACGTCATTTATGTTAACACTGGGAACAACTGTTTGAGTCTGGTTCCCGAAAACACGTTTGATCTTTGCCCAAACTCGGGACGGAGACATATGGCACCGAATCATCGGGACATGTCTATCCCAACACTCCAGATTCCGTTGTTTCATAAGTTGGCGAACGTGGGTACGGACCTGTTTCAAGGCTATGAGGTGCTCCAGGGAAGGGTGCTGCTTATCCCACTGTAGAGCTCACCGACGCTCCTTAATTGCTTCAGCGACTTCTGAGCGACCACCAAGGGACTGCCTTTCGCTGGGGGCACCCTAAAGAGCGAGGGATCGTGTTTTCTGCCACAGAAACTACTGTTGTGGTCACATGCTCAATCATCACATCGGTGTTACCGTGTGAGGGAGATTCAACGGTGACAGCAGAGGTGAAAGTCTCCCAGTCCGCCTTGTTTAAAAACCCATCTGGGTAATCGTCCGTGGGCCTGACGCCAGGGCAGTGACAGTGACATGGGGAAGTGGTCACTACGACACAGGTCGTCATGTGCTCTCCAGTGGATAGATGGGAGAAGTCCTGGGCTGCAAATTGATAAATCAGTGGCCAAGTAGCTACCATGAGCCACACTGAAATGTGTAGCGGCTCCAGCATTTAAGAGGCAGAGGTCGAACTGAGACAGTAAAGTTTAGACATCTCTGCCTCGGCCAGTAAGCACGGTGCCACCCCACAAGGGGTTATGGGTGTTAGAATCTCCCAAAAGTAGAAAAGGTTTAGGGAGTTGATCAATCAGTGCAGCTAATACATTCAGGGGTACTGTGTCGTTCTTGTTCAGACAGCCACAGCTTCAAGAGGGGATTGAAAGGGCAAAGATGCACTACAAGCTGATTTTAGGACATAACGCAAACTCCACCAGACACTCGATTATAGTTGCTATGGTTCCTGTAATATCCCTTATAGCCACAGAGGGCAGGGGTCCGCATTGCCAGGAACCAGGTTTCCTGGAGGGCAATGCAGAAAGCAGGTGTAAAGCTCAGCAGTTGCTGTAGCTCAGCCAGGCAGTGGAAAAAACAGCCGCAGTTCCACTGGGGGATGACATCGTGAGACTGGGAAGGCATGGAAATATCAATAAGGCAGTTTACGCCTCAGGGTCACCTGCTACCACCGACGTTTTGCCTGAGCAGTCTATATCCATTGTGTCTGAGGGTCCGGCGAGATCTAGGTCCTCAATGGACGCCAGAATCTCCACCTCATCCACAGAAGCAGAGCTTGTAGGTAGCGGTGGTGTGGGTGCCACAGCAATTCCCCTAGTCCTGGGGACCTTCTTTTTGGATTTCTCTCACTGATCCTTGGGTTTCCCTGGCTGGGAGGACCTCACTGATTCAGTCTCTGGGAGTGAGGATGAGTGCGTAGCCCAACCACCAGCTGGTTTTGGGCTCTTCAGCCACTGGCGAGTGTCATCTTTCCCACTAGCAGAAACCTGGGAAGGGAGTGACCCAAGGGACCCCTTCCTAGTGAGAGGAGCTGAAGAAGACTTACACTTCTCCAGCTCAGAAGTGGAGACTGAGGGTGTTGCTCTCGAAGTAGATGGCGTGGGAGCAACAGGAAGGGAAGTGCCCCACACCATCAAGGGGGCAGGTGTAGTCTTCTGGTTCTGAGAGGCGACAGGAATGAGAGGAACTGATGGGTCGACAACTGTTCTCGTAGCAGCAGCGGAAGAGGTGGTCATAGCCACAGGATTAGGCACATAGATTTTCTCCTAGCCTCAGTGTAGATCAGTCCGTCCTGTGTCTTACATTCCATGATTTTCCTCTCTTTCTGTAAAATCCTGCAGTCTGGCGAGCAAGGTAAATGATGCTCTCCACAGTTGACACAGATGGGAGGTGAGGCACATGGAGTATTGGGATGTGATGGACGTCCACAATCACGATATATGACGCTGGAAGTACAGCGGAAAGACATATGGCTGAACCTCCAGCACTTAAAGCACTGCATCGGAGGTGGGATATATGGCTTGACATTACAGCGGTAGACCATCACCTTCACCTTCTCGGGCAATGTGTCACCATCGAAGGCCAAGATGAAAGCACAGGTGGCAACCTGATTATCCATCAGACCCTGATGGACGCGCTGGACGAAATGAACACCTCGCCGTTCTAAATTGGCGCGCAGCTCGTCGTCAGACTGCAAAAGAAGGTCCCTGTGGAATATAATACCCTGGACCATTTTTAAGCTCTTACGTGGCGTGATGGTAACAGAAACGTCCCCCAACTTGTCACAAGTGAGCAGTGTTCGTGACTGGGCACAGAATGCTGTTTTTATCAAGACTGACCCAGAGTGCATTTTGGACAAGCCCTCCACCTCCCCAAACTTGTCCTACAAATGCTCCACAAAAAACTGATGCTTCATGGACATGAAAGATTCCCCATCAACTCTCATACATACGAGGTACCACGGTGAATTAGCTTCACTGCCATCTTTAGCCTGGTGTTCCTCCCATAGTGTGGCCAGAGAGGGGAACGATTTGGGTTCATATTTCTTAACACTGAAGTTAGACTTTGCCCGCTTAGAGACTGCTGGCAGCAGAACACCAGCAAGAGATGATGTACTACGCTTCATGGCGTGTCATCCGCCATGATTCCACCCACTCAGACCAGGGGCCCTCCCCACAGGCGCCACCCAGCCTCAGCAAGGGGCCCTTGGACCTGGCAGGATGGCCATTGACAGGAGTCCCGATGCCCCAGGGAGATAGGCATATAATCCATGGTATACGTGGGGAGTTAATGGCGCAGGCATCAGCAGAGTGATCCCTGTGTTGTCAGGGGGCTACAACCAACAGGGTACATGGCAGCCCCACCACAATGGACTGGCTATCACGCTGGATATTAGGTGAAAAGAATTCTATGGTCCTCGTCGGTGCAAAAAACGACCCTTCTTAGTGAGTGGAGGAATATGCACCCAGGAATGTGTCCTCGCTCAAGAGATGGAGCATGAGCGGGACTGCAATGCCACAACGAGAAAGTGGGTTAAAGATCTCAATGCACGATGGACATGATGCACCATGTAAGGCGCCCTGCCCCAATTGGCTCGCTCTTCGGGAAAATTTTGAAAAATGGTGGTCAAAACCTACAGGGGACCATTAAATGAAGGCTGCAAGGTGTGAGACTCCTTTTAGTCACCTCTTTTGACAGGCAGGAATACCTCGGGCCTATTCTAACCCGCAGGCTCGCAGGGGGGGGGGGGGGGCGAAGTGGTTAGCACACTGGACTCGTATTCGGGAGGACGACGGTTGAATCCTGCGTCCGGCCATCCGGATTTAGGTTTTCCGTGATTTCCCTAAATCGCTTCAGGTAAATGCCGGCGTGGTTCCTTTCAAAAGGGCACGGCCGACTTCCTTCCCCATCCTTCCTTAAACCGATGAGACCGATGACCTCGCTGTTTGGTCTCCTCCCCTAGAACAACCCAACCCACGGTGGCGCTTGACCTGGCATTTTGCTGATGGTTAGATGTGAAAATAGCGATAAGTAACGGAAAAAAATCGTAGGGTCAACTGGGGATCACACAACAGACCTTTAGCTTTGTAGCTGGAACAATGCCCTCCCTATTTTTCAACCTCCCTCATAGCTCCCTCTTGCGTTCACCATGTGTGCCTACGTCGGTTAGCTTCTTTAGCTTTAGAAATTACAATAACTCTCCCCGTGGCTCATGCACATATTGAGCCACTGAGGCTCATTTCTGTACAAACAATTAATACGTTATTTATCAAACAGGAACTGCACTGAGCTCAGGAAGTACACAAAGGGAAAACGTTGCTCGTCATTTAAGTTATGGATAATAAATAATTATTCGTGTTCGCAGAGAGGAATAATCTTGGTGTGCTTCTTCACAGCCACTCGCCCAAGCGTGACCCGCCTTCATGTATTCACAACTCCTCGTGTCGCAGATGATTGACCCAAAATGGATGAAAGAATGGGCGAGTTGCACTTCCTTTGATCGACCTTTTAGTTGGACGTGTGCTCCTTGAACAATTATCATGAGTTTGGACTTGGTGAGACTGATGTCTAATCCTTATGATAGACTACTTGTGTCAGCAGCCCAGCGACTTCATCCTCCCTGCTGATTAAAAGGACGGTGTCATCGACAGATCGGAGGTTGTTAATAGTTGTGTCACCAATTGGTACACCTTTAGCCCAATCATCAAGCGCTTTCCTTATGACACATTCGAAATAGATGCTGAGCAGATGGGAGGGCGGGACAACTTTGCCTCACACCTTACGATACACTGAAGGAATCAGGCGTGCCAGCATTAGTCTTCACAGCTGCGAGGTGACTGCACAGGCATCTCATCAGTGGTAACAACCGTGGTGAGACACTGAACTTTGGAAGCAACTTCCACGACCTTTCACAGACAACGAAGTCGAAGGCTTTCCCGTGGTCAAAGAAGCAGATGAAAAAGGGAAAACAGAACTCTCGCGATTTCTCAGCTACTTGTCGTATGTAGGTCAGTTGACGAGGTCCTTTTGCTACAACAACACCTGCCTGTACTGTCGATATGCGAGAATGGATGCACAGCTTCATGTGTAGATTCAAGATGTGTAGCAAAATTTTGGTTGCGTGAGATACGAAAGTAATAACTCGGTAGTTGGAGCGGTTTTCCTAATTGATTCTTTTCTGTGCAAGGGGATGAAGAGTGACTTCGACCAGTCCTTGGCCGCTCCTCAATTTTCCAGACTCTTTTACACAACGAATGCGGCACAGTGAATTTTTGATCATTACTGTTTCATTTGTCTGCCTCTGTAGCAGAGTAGTCAGTGGGGCTGACAGCCATGTGGGGTACGTGGGTTCGATTCCCGGTACTGCCGGGGATGTTTCATTGGTGGGAGGACTGGAAAGGGGTGCACTCTGCGTCGTGATGCCAACTGAGGAGCTACTTGACACAGTAATGTCTGTTCTGTGGGCAAGAAACCCGACAACAACCAGAAGTGCGGTGTGCTGACCAGATGCCCCTCCCTCCATACCGCATCCAGTTACTCCGTTGGCAGAGGATGACACGGTTCTATAGGGCTAGGGCGGGCGCAAACGCCAGTATGCCACCACTTGGCGTTGCAGTGTGTGTGTGTTTGCGGCGGGGGTGGGGGGGGGGGGGGAGAGGGAGGGGCGGAAGGAGGGGGAGACAGAAATGAAAGATGTCTAAGTTCTTGGTTGAGACTCTCGCTTTCGCCGAGGATCTTGAGATCAGTTTCAATATTATTTGGGTGGTTGTTTTCCTCTGAGGAAGTGATCTCAAAAGCGCAGTGTGTGCTGCGACTTTTTAAGGCTATGACATGCTCAGAACAACTTGTTTTTTAGAGTTCCTCGATTTTTGGCCTATGTAGACAATAGATGAAGTAGATGTTAACTCACAGATTCCAGTTTTGTTGAATTTGTCTGTAGAGGCGTTGGCTACCTTTGAGGTTTATCCCTACCGCGTTGTTTGTAAGGTATGTAGTTTTTAGTCCTTTTTTCTTCAGTATGATACAGGAAAAAATACAGCCAATAGAAAAAGGCACGTAGTACGGTAAGAAAAAGTCCACAAGGTCAGGAAGTACGTTTTGAAAAAATACACAAACAAATACACAGCACTATATAACAAAGGACCATTTGCAATATTTAATGAATTGTACAACGATACTTTGTCAAAGAAAACATAGCATGTCAAACGGTATATATATATATATATATATATATATATATATATATATATATATATCACACAGACAAGCTGGCCGCTGTCGCCGAGCGGTTCTAGGCGTTTCAGTCCGGAACCGCTCTGCTGCTACGGTCGCAGGTTCGAATCCTGCCTCGGGCATGGATGTGTGTGATGTCCTTAGGTTAGTTAGGTTTAAGTAGTTCCTAAATCTGGTTCTGTGTACGAAAACGTTTGATGGCTCAAATGGTTCAAATGACTCTGAGCACTAAGCGACTTAACTTCTGAGGTCATTAGTCGCCTAGAACTTAGAACTAATTAAACCTAACTAACCTAAGGACATTACACACATCCATGCCCGTCGCAGGATTCGAACCTGCGACCGTAGCGGTCGCACGGTTCCAGACTGTAGCGTCTAGAACCGCTCGGCCACCCAGGCCGGCAAAACGTTTGATAACAGGTAAACGTGAAGCATAACAGGTGTGAAGAACAGTGTGTGTGGTTACAATATAAGAAAAAAAAGCACACCAAAGATGCATGTGAGGACGGAAAACGTAAGTGCAGGACATACGCCATTACTATTTGCTGAAAAAGAATTTCATAATGAATAACTCCTTAAGAAAGCATTTGCGACTTCTTGCAGACGACAATCTGTCGCCGGCCAATGTGGCCGAGCGGTTATAGGCGCTTCAGTCTGGAACCGCGCGATCGCTGCGGTCACAGGTTCGAATCCTGCCTCGGGCATGGATGTATGTGATGTCCTTAGGTTGGTTAGGTTTAAGTAGTTTTAAGTTCTAGGAGACTGATGACCTCAGATGTTAAGTCCCATTATGCTCAGAACCATTTTTGAACAATCTGTCAAACTGTAGACATATATAAAACTACGCCTGTCTATACAAATACAAAAGGCTTTAAACACAAAAACAACCACGATATTTGTATAATACTTCTACGGAAATACAACTAAACCCGAAGAACAGGATATATATAGGTGTCGGACCATGTTTGGGCGAATAGAAAAAAAGAAATAGTGCTTTGCGGAAGGCGAAGTTTAAGAAACCCAGATTTAATTCGCAGTCACGGAAAAAACAGCCAATAGAGCAAGGTGGTTTTCTCGGCTTCATGCGGTGTTTTAAATAATCACAAATTTGAAATTGATAAACGTTTCTTTATGGCGTCTGTGGGTAGCCGACAGATGGAGGTACTCGGCGCGTCTGCGTTGATTGCAGTCGGCAATGCTGGAGTATCCATATTTGAAAACAGTACTTAAAAAGAGAAAAAAGAAAATGAAGAACCTCGTTACACGCAACCTTCTCTCTCATTCATATTATACTCTATCTCCGTAGACAGCGTACATGACGTTAGCGTTAGTACAGAGCAGTTCAGGTTTCACCACGTAAACGAAAGAAGCGCTGAACAGTAAAAGCGACTACAGAAAACAAACAGCGAGAGTTATGTGGCTCTCGGAATATACGTAGCATGTACACGAGGCTGTGTACTCTTTCCGCGGCTCCGTGCGGCTACACACAGGGAGCTCAGCGCCAACAGCAAACGGCCGCGCCGTCTTGTCGGCGAGCAAGCCGCAGTGTCTTACATCGGTCGGCCGCCCTCTGCTTTCGCATACGTTTAAGCGCGCGCTGTCCGTTCCGGTAAGGAGGGATAAGCAACAGCCGGTTACGTCTAAGGCGAGTTTTGTCGATCCAAACGATAAGACTGTATGTGTAGAGTCGATCAATACGCAAGCAGTGAAAATTTCTCATCTGTATCATGCAAGATGTGATCCCCTGTGCGCGCAATAATTTGGTATTACTGAGCAAAATAATTTACTCAACGAACGCGACTACCCTACTCACATATACGTTTACATGGTGAACCCGTAATCACCGACGAAGTTTAGGCGGGTGTGCATGGATATTTTCTGAGTATTTTTGTATAAGGGAGCCACAGTTACCGTTCTTTATGTAAAACCTAGCTGTGCGTTGCCCCAGTATGTGTGTACACCGTTTTTCTCTTAGCTCATCTCCTGTTTCCCCCTCTGTCCATCTGCTCGTCCTCTCACTCTCTGTCCTTCTGCTCTTGCCCCTCCCCATTCCCTGTCCGTTACCTCTTTCTCCCATGGTAGATAGGTAAGCAGGGCACAGTGGTTGCCCGACTAGAAATTCTGAGACCAGTGGAGGATACATGTTTTAATTTATTCCAAAACATATCAAACAAGCTTCATTGGCACCAGCATAAACATGAGTGAGTAACATGATGAACTTATGAGAGTTAAATCAGCATGAAAAAACGGTAAGGCAACAATCTTCCAAGAGGCCACACCCTTAAAAATTTCTTCCCACTCCCATTTTTTAAAACTTTAACAGAAATTAAACGACAATATCACTCCATAATGAGATGTTCACTCTGCAGCGGAGTGCGCGCTGATTTGAAACTTCCTGGCAGATTAAAACTGCGAGCCGGACCGAGACTCGGACTCGGGACCACAGTTCGAGTCTGGGTCCGGCTCACAGGTTTCATCTTCTAGGATCCTTCAACAATATCGCTGTTTCTCTCTTTTCTTAGCTCTGCTAGCCTTTAGCTCCATACAATCGTTGCTCAAAATAAAATAAAATGAAAATCGGATAACTATTTGTTCCAAATCTTCACGTAGCATCAAAAAAGGTTACTTCTGATCCTCAGTTTAACGAGCCATTTGTTCTGAAAGATTTGTGCATCACAACTAATAGCAAAGATCATCAGACAAACATTGCCTTTACTGATCTCAATCTCAATAACGTCAAATTAAGAAAGCGAGAAAGCAATAATTTTACAACCAGGCACAAACTTACGTCTAAAAAGCTTTTTGATAACCATACATTAAACAAATTGTCATGAAACAAGCTACAGCTGGACCCCAACCACTTCGTGTTAATTGAAAATAAAAAACCTTTTCCCCTTTTACAATTTTTATTTATAGACGAACTATAATTGCTAATACTACAAGCAAGAGCAAAAGGTTTCCTTCTTTTTACAGAAAATAGGCCAGTTACAACAGCATAAGCCGCTTAGCCAACTTGGTCGTTCAGCCGGACGCTGTGCCCTAGGCAGGACACATAGACTACGAACAGCTAGATCTAACCAATAAGAACACACTATTAACACATAGGCGTTGCTTCAGTAACTAAACCTTTTATGTCAGCCAGTAGACGATTTGCAAGCTTGGGCACTGTCGCGAGCAACGGCACTATTGGTCAAAATTATTTGCACAGTTATACCTAGTGCTCGTACTCCAAATTATTCTTCAAAAGAAACAGAAGTACGAACCTTAAACGTGCCACCGAACATAAATATGGTAATCTCATAGCCGGCCGCGGTGGTCGAGCGGTTCTAGGAGCTTCAGTCCGGAACCGAGCGACTGCTATGGTCGCAGGTTCGAATCCTGACTCAGGCATGAATGTGTGTGATGTCCTTAGGTTAGTTAGGTTTAAGTAGTTCTAAGTTCTAGGGGACTGATGACCACAGATGTTAAGTCCCATAGTGCTCAGAGCCATTTGAACCATTTTTGGTAATCTCATAACAGCGACTTTTATATAAGTGGCTTAAACAACCACTAGGAATATTAACTCACCAAACAGTTTTGAACTCTGCTTCAACAGCATTTGCTTAACATGTTAACTGGGACAGTCCCACAGCAACAATTAGCAATTTTTTTTTTTACGACTCTCAACAGAGATCACACAGAAAGAAATACATGTTTTTAACACAATAAGAAAGGACAGTCACGGTCCTTTCTACTGTATATTCTTAACGCTACATTCAGAACAGCCAGTGCACCGTCATAACCAAACAACGATCTTGGACGAGGCACTAAATCGATACAACTACTATTGCCGGGTACAACTGTGTTAACGCCCTAATAGCGAAGAGCACGAACCGCTAGATAATGAGATGTGATGCAGTGAAAGTGGCTCACCGTTTAATATCAATTCGAGCAGCGCAGCAACTCCGCCTTGTCCCCAGACCGGCTACGGTGGGCGCTGACACTCGCCGACAACCCTCGGCGGCAACCACGTCTGCTCACACCCCCAGCCAAACACCAGTTCCGTTATAAAGAAGATGCCATGCCACGTTATTCCTCAGAGCCGTGCTGCCAAACTGACCGCGTCACTCATTGCCCAATGCTCGGTACCGACTGCATCACTCGCGAGGTGGCGAGCCCTGTCTCTAAGCCGCCACCAGCCAACCTCAGTAGTTTTTATACTCTCGCAGACAAACCAGCACGAACCAAGGACATCGCTAGGAGTTACGGCTCACCCCCTCCTGGCACTCTCCTCATCCCACCACTCTCTGTCCATATCCTCCTCTCCCTCTCTTCGCCCATCTTATACTCTCCCTTTCCTCTGTTCAGTTCCTCCTCCCTCCCTCTCTGTCATCCTCCTCCATCCCCATCTATGTTCATCTACTTCTTCCCCCTCTCTGTCCATATCCTCATCCTCAACTTCAATTTTTATCACTGACTTATCACGCCACATCAATAGACTGGACGTTTTTATCTCCCAAAGCATGTATTTCTTTCCAGATGGTAGGTAAAATGTGTATCAAGTTGTAAGATGTCATGGTCTCCTGACCTTCATTGCTTACATATTCCGCCCTCAGAACCATATTCCGCACATCAAGACGCTTCATTCGAACCCAATCTCGATAAGATAAAGTCAATGTTGTATGAATGCATGTAAACGATATGCAAATAACAAGTAAGTACACCGTGGTTGAAATACTCGAGGCTGGCGTACACACACACATTCCAGACACGACAGTCACAGGAGCTTTTAGTCCGGGAGAGAAACCACACAACGGGACGCCGGTCCCTTCAGAGGATGACTCAGCCTATCTATGTCGGCCGGTAACCGCCTGTGGAGCGGACAGCGTTTGCCCGAGGGAAAGTTGGAACGACCCCGTGTTCAGCTTAAAAGCAAATTCCGCTACATTGCGTGGGAGCGCCCAGCCTATGCGTTCTTTACAACATAGCATGCAGTTTCAGAGACTTTCACAGGGAGACAGCAAACACCAAATGCCGATGCTACAGATTTCCGGATTGGTCGCCTTAAACGAAATGTCATTCTCCCGTTTTGGAAGAGCAATGCTGATTGGCAGACGATATTTCTGACGCCTTGAGCTGAAGGAGTAATGGAAGAGACTGAAAGATATACCCCTTCATGTCTGGCGTGGAGAGGGGCCGTTCCAGTGCTGCTCTTGGAGCGAGAACACATAACAAGAGCGTGAGCACCTCTGTCGAGAGCGAATCGGAGTGTGACCCTATATTGAGTCTTTGTGTTTAAGCGTTGTTCACTGTGATGGCCACCACACTTATTGTACGGTGTGAACGGACAGAGTTATAGTTAAACGCCTGCGAGCGAATTTTTTAGTGGCATCGTGGTGGACTGGTTATCTGACTGGTGTACCACGCCAATAGTTAGACTAGGGGCGAATAGGAGTCCTTGACTTCATCAAGGCGCAGGGAGAGTTTGACTGGCGAAGGTCAATCCAGATAGAACGAGAGTTATCTTATTTGTCAGCAGCGAGCGGTGCAGACAGCAGTCATCGCAGCTTACGGTGTTGTGCGCTACAGCTCTTGCGAGCCCGATATTTCCTCCTCAACAGTACACTTCACTGCATTTCACACGCGACAGCCTCGACTGTACCTAGCAACATTCTAACGGATAATTATTCAAGTTGAGTAGGCGCGGCTCTCAGCCATTCTGCCAAGTCAATAACAATCTTAAAGTTTGTATAGAAATTTCATTAGCGAATCCCATCCTTCAGAGGTAACTTCACATTCCGAAAAGAACCTGGAAATAACGTGTTCACTTCATAACTAAAAGTGCCATTGTGATTTCTCAGAATTTTTGCGAAATAAATAATAATTTTCGTTAGTTTCATGTTTTTCTTACAGTAACTAGCACTGCTCCGGTACCCAAGTACCCCACTAGTTATGTAAGAAATTTTGTGAATTTTTGTGTCATTTCCTTACAGCAGACGACTCCAGAAGATATTTATTGCTGAAAGTTTTTCAGGCATTTCACTTTAGAACGTCAGGAGCGTCTGTCTGACTTCTGTAGTAGTGTGGGGGTGGAAATTGCATCTTGCAGGAGCCACAGGGTAAAGGGTACATCGTAGACTAATCCGTTGCGCAGAATGACAGAATAGCACCCACACTCTCACAAAGTATGGTTGAAATCAATCCAATGATTTAGGAGGAACCTTGCCAGAATACTCACGTGTAACATATATTTAACGTATTTCGCAATATTTTTATACAACTTTTACTTATATCTGTAGCCAATTTAGCGCTGGAGTTACGTCTTCACGCAGCTCCATCTTTATAACGTCATATGTCCTGAACAATGCGTCGTATAGTGGTATAATTTTGTATGGGCATGCATCGGCATAAGTGGATACTGGTCGTGAAATTAGTTGCGAATAGAGTTAATAGCAAAGCAGTAGTAAATTTAAACGTCATTTATGATGTGGCAGCGTTTCACGTATCTCAGTGTTTATTATGTCACATTCAGTGGTATATCTGAGTAAAGCCTACAAAATGTGTCGCGAATGCTGTTAGTAATCAAGATGCAATAAATTAAAACGTCATGCCTCATGCGGCGGTTTTACTGCATGAAAATCGAAATTTAGTAAGCTACAAACTTTTTTCCTTCCATCATTTTGTGGGGGCTGTCAGCGAGAAAAAGTTTCGTAAAGGTTTAAGGTTGTTTGCAAAGTTTGTTGCATGTCACTTAGTGCTCTCATTCCCAAATAGTGGATGACTGAAAACTGGGTATTGGCGCGTCTTGGGCTACACCTTTTTTCACTCCATTCCTTTGATGGGTAGGCGGTCGAGGTGCAGAATGGCAGTTCGACGTCCGCATCCTACTTTGCTGACACCATTTCCCCTACTTTGCAGTGCGTGCCACAGCTTGCACGATGTGGCCCTGAGTGAGTAGTGGTAGAGACGAGAATGTCCACTGAATTCTTGTAGGCGTCCACCATCACTGGGTTAGAAACTTGCCCTGGTGCAAATTTCGCGGCAATATTGCCCGAGTTGCGAAATCCAGCTTTCCAAGACAGGAATTTCGTTTCTACCGTGTAGCCTGGGGACAGCTCATCTGTCTTCTCGTTCTGCGTCCGCGGGTGCTGGCTTAGAACTGTGAACTGCTCAGGTGAAGATGGCCAGACCAGCCTTGGCTGCTTGCTAGCGCATAACGTGGTGGAAGCATGTGATGGTCCCGATGTCAGGGAAAGTGATGCCAGAATGCACAAGCCTGTTCTAAAATCAGATCGTATTTACACAGATTAATGGTATGCCTGTGGTGCCAATGTATTGCTTCCAGGCATGCGCAGATCAACACCCTCATGTCTCAGTGGTGTGGGAATACTCTGCAGCCCGGTTCGCGAAAGAACTTGCCCCCCTTCTAACAGCCGTGTACCGCAAGTCTCTAGAGGAACGGAAGGTTCCAAATGATTGGAAAAGAGCACAGGTAGTCCCAGTCTTCAAGAAGGGTCGTCGAGCAGATGCGCAAAACTATAGACCTATATCTCTGACGTCGATCTGTTGTAGAATTTTAGAACATGTTTTCTGCTCGCGTATCATGTCGTTTTTGGAAACACAGAATCTACTATGTAGGAATCAATATCGATTCCGGAAACAGCGATCGTGTGAGACCCAACTCGCTTTATTTGTTCATGAGACCCAGAAAATATTAGGTACAGGCTCCCAGGTAGATGCTATTTTCCTTGACTTCCGGAAGGCGTTCGATATAGTTCCGCACTGTCGCCTGATAAACAAAGTAAGAGCCTACGGAATATCAGACCAGCTGCGTGGCTGGATTGAAGAGTTTTTAGCAAACAGAACACAGCATATTGTTATCAATGGGGAGACGTCTACAGACGTTAAAGTAACCTCTGGCGTGCCACAGGGGAGTGTTATGGGACCATTGCTTTTCACAATATATATAAATGACCTAGTAGATAGTGTCGGAAGTTCCATGCGGCTTTTCGCGGATGATGCTGTAGTGTACAGAGAAGTTGCAGCATTAGAAAATTGTAGCGAAATGCAGGAATATCTGCAGCGGATAGGCACTTGGTGCAGGGAGTGGCAACTGACCCTTGACATAGACAAATGTAATGTATTGCGAATACATAGAAAGAAGGATCCTTTATTGTATGATTATATGATAGCGGAACAAACACTGGTAACAGTTACTTCTGTAAAATATCTGGGAGTATGCGTGCGGAACGATCTGAAGTGGAATGATCATATAAAATTAATTGTTGGTTAGGCGGGTGCCAGGTTGAGATTCATTGGGAGAGTCCTTAGAAAATGTAGTCCATCAACAAAGGAGGTGGCTTAGAAAACACTCGTTCGACCTATACTTGAGTATTACTCATCAGTGTGGGATCCGTACCAGATCGGGTTGACGGAGGAGATAGAGAAGATCGAAAGAAGAGCGGCGCGTTTCGTCACAGGGTTATTCGGTAACCGTGATAGCGTTACGGAGATGTTTAGCAAACTCAAGTGGCAGACTCTGCAAGAGAGGCGCTCTGCATCGCGGTGTAGCTTGCTGTCCAGGTTTCGAGAGAGTGCGTTTCTGGTTGAGGTATCGAATATATTGCTTCCCCTTACTTATACCTCCCGAGGAGATCACGAATATAAAATTAGAGAGATTCGAGCGCGTGCGGAGTCTTTCAGACAGTCGTTCTTCCCGCGAACCATACGCGACTGGAACAGAAAAGGGAGGTAATGACCGTGGCACGTAAAGTGCCCTCCGCCACACACCGTTGGGTGGCTTGCGGAGTATAAATGTAGATGTAGATGTAGATGGTCTTTCTGCAGTGTCACTATGATTGCACAGTTTGGCCTGACAATGTTGTGATGCACAAACAGTATAGCTTGTGAAAGTACGTTCACATCAGCGCCTTTGTGCCTGTCTGATTGCCTCACATGTGGCTACAGTGGAGCTGATTCACACACATTAATGCTCAAAATTCGCAACAGCATTACGTACCTCCCCTCTTTGGGAAGACCTGGACCGCGGGTCGGAATCCTCGACTGGTCTGCAACATAGTACTCCACATTCATAGTTCTGACGTAGGTTGTAAGTTTCATCTTACGTTAAGTAAAAAATCTCAGGAGCCGCACAATCCGTCTACAATTCTTAACCCATAAGCTTGTCCATCCATCCTTATGCTACTACATAGAAATACCATTCTTGTTTGAGCTATCTCATAACTCTAAACGACGATTTACATAAATATCCACTAGAGCACCCTTATGGCGTCTTATAGTGTAAACTCGTAATAACGCTATTGAAGGTTCCTTCTCTTACGAATCACAGTTACTTACGTACTTCAATACAACTGTCTTACTACAGTATCTTATTTCTTGCATCCCTCGTACCTTCTCACGCACAAACGGTTAACCAGTCCGGTGATATTTGATGCACTGCAGGATCGCGCTGACGACTGGCCTTCTGCCTAAAGTAGACGAAGGCTGGTCAAAACAGAGTCGACACCGACACCGTGCCTATGGCTGTAACGCTTATCGTCAGTTTATAGGTTTGACGTCTTATTTTGAACATACATACCAGCATACCATACCTGTATAATACATGTCCCTGATGGCATATCGAACTTTCAGTGCGGATGCACAACAATGTTCTGACCTCTCTTGGAAATACAGCAGGACTGTGACGGAAGAGGAATAATGGACAGTGGATACTAGTCTGTAGTGAGAGCAACTGGAAATTTTGGTCAGACTAGGGATGTGCTCTGACAGCCGAACCAGTTTAGGTGGACGCTCGCATGAAGTGCGAAACTCGATTTCGAATCCCAGTCTGGCACAAATTTTCATCAGTCACCATCGACTTATTCAGGTGCCCCAAAGCAGCAAATAGTCGGACATTTTCTCTAGTCAAGCTTATTGTCATTACATGGCCCCGCAGGCGTTACCTGTGGTAGATACCGGGGAAAACATCAGACAACGCCCGAAAGCTAATACCTTGAATACGTGGAAGTACGGGCAGGCACCGTATCCCTAACAAAAGTTTTTTTTTCCTTTTAAAATTTTACAGTTTTATTAACTTGATTTTAAAATAGCAATTGAACATTCGTTATCATGAACAGCAAGATTCTCAATACAGTTTCCTCATGAAAGTTCCTGAAGCATTATTTAACAAACACTATCTTGAATTAATAACAGATCAAAAAGAACAGCTCACAGACACAATTTACAACGTTTAAAACTCAAAATCTCTTTTTAAGCAAGAAAAAAAATACAAATTGCAGAATGCAAGGTTAAATAAAAGATTCTAACGCCACATGGCAATATAACAATTTTCCTAGACATCATCTGTGATCTCTAAAGCCAATAAAATATTTATCACACAATTTTAATTAAGGGGCTCCGGAACGCCCTATACTTGCAATGTTAAAATAACGCTTATAAATTACATCTTTCCTCACAAAGTATTTGAGGTAGGAAGTTGAACTTTTTACAGATTATTTACTGGAATATGGGCTACAACTTAACACAGGGATTTTACAAAATTTTAGTTCAGTTATTAAAGATGATTTTTTTCAATTATAATGAAAGTTCACAACATTTTTTTGCAATTTTTTATTTATATATTCAAAAATATACAGTTTTTTGGAAAAAGGCTGTGTTAAATTATTCAGAAGGTACTGTGTAACATTTACTGAAAGTTTGAAACAAATATCTTTGGAAGATCCTTATAAAACACGTAATTAGTATGAGAAAATAAAAGTTTTGGGAATCGAGCGACAAAGATTGGATTAACTTTTTAGTGCATTCCAGGTCCATAGGATGGATTATCTTCATCCTCTGCAAACTCCTCCTCCAGCTTCCTCTTGTTCCTCCTCCTGTTTACTCTTCCTTGTACACTCCTGGAAATGGAAAAAAGAACACATTGACACCGGTGTGTCAGACCCACCATACTTGCTCCGGACACTGCGAGAGGGCTGTACAAGCAATGATCACACGCACGGCACAGCGGACACACCAGGAACCGCGGTGTTGGCCGTCGAATGGCGCTAGCTGCGCAGCATTTGTGCACCGCCGCCGTCAGTGTCAGCCAGTTTGCCGTGGCATACGGAGCTCCATCGCAGTCTTTAACACTGGTAGCATGCCACGACAGCGTGGACGTGAACCGTATGTGCAGTTGACGGACTTTGAGCGAGGGCGTATAGTGGGCATGCGGGAGGCCGGGTGGACGTACCGCCGAATTGCTCAACACGTGGGGCGTGAGGTCTCCACAGTACATCGATGTTGTCGCCAGTGGTCGGCGGAAGGTGCACGTCCCCGTCGACCTGGGACCGGACCGCAGCGACGCACGGATGCACGCCAAGACTGTAGGATCCTACGCAGTACCGTAGGGGACCGCACCGCCACTTCCCAGCAAATTAGGGACACTGTTGCTCCTGGGGTATCGGCGGGGACCATTCGCAACCGTCTCCATGAAGCTGGGCTACGGTCCCGCACACCGTTAGGCCGTCTTCCGCTCACGCCCCAACATCGTGCAGCCCGCCTCCAGTGGTGTCGCGACAGGCGTGAATGGAGGGACGAATGGAGACGTGTCGTCTTCAGCGATGAGAGTCGCTTCTGCCTTGGTGCCAATTATGGTCGTATGCGTGTTTGGCGCCGTGCAGGTGAGCGCCACAATCAGGACTGCATACGACCGAGGCACACAGGGCCAACACCCGGCATCATGGTGTGGGGAGCGATCTCCTACACTGGCTGTACACCACTGGTGATCGTCGAGGGGACGCTGAATAGTGCACGGTACATCCAAACCGTCATCGAACCCATCGTTCTACCATTCCTAGACCGGCAAGGGAACTTGCTGTTCCAGCAGGACAATGCACGTCCGCATGTATCCCGTGCCACCCAACGTGCTCTAGAAGGTGTAAGTCAACTACCCTGGCCAGCAAGATCTCCGGATCTGTCCCCCATTGAGCATGTTTGGGACTGGATGAAGCGTCGTCTCACGCGGTCTGCACGTCCAGCACGTACGCTGGTCCAACTGAGGCGCCAGGTGGAAATGGCATGGCAAGCCGTTCCACAGGACTACATCCAGCATCTCTACGATCGTCTCCATGGGAGAATAGCAGCCTGCATTGCTGCGAAAGGTGGATATACACTGTACTAGTGCCGACATTGTGCATGCTCTGTTGCCTGTGTCTATGTGCCTGTGGTTCTGTCAGTGTGATCATGTGATGTATCTGACCCCAGGAATGTGTCAATAAAGTTTCCCCTTCCTGGGACAATGAATTCACGGTGTTCTTATTTCAATTTCCAGGAGTGTATTTCTAGACTCTTTACAGCCCTGTCTGCAGCCCGAAGTCGTTCCTTGTCTAAAGCAAGCATCGCTCGTACCATGTTAGAACCTATCTTCATTCCCATATTTCTAAATATCTTGCACCTACAATGTTGCCATCACTGAAAGTCGCAATGGCATCATACACACCAAAGTGAAGTGTTTCTATTCCAACAAATACAGTCTTGGGGATTCTCGACCATATAACACTATTTACACTTTAATTGGGGTTTTGAGTTTTTCCGTGAATACACTTTTTCAACAGTTCAGGTGATGCTAAGTCTCTGAAAATAGGTTTTATCACCTCCATTATTGCATGAGGCAGACTATGCTTATGAGTGTACACTTCACCAGTTAGCAATCCTTTGTTATATTTACACCAACAGCAGTTTAACAGCGCCACAGTGGGTCACGCCCATGTAGAACACATTTCAAAAAAAATTTAAAAATAGTTGTAGTCTTCGGAATTGAATAAATTATATATCTATTAAAAGGTAATAGTCTGCAGATTCAGAAAACGCAAAAAAGTAAAAATTGAACTTTTCATGATTTTGAGCCTTTCCGGAGCCCCTTAAAACAACAACTTAAATGCAATAAAATCTAATTACTATCAACGTACTCTCAAACCCCGTAGCCTCCACGATGCGCACCGTATCACAAAATATTTTCCTTCCTTTTAAACACTTTGCACCATAAACCTCCCTATATGTGATCCATACGACACTCAAAGAATTATGACATAATTAAGCATAGATGTTATAATTAACCAGGTATGTAAAACTTTTCCTTTCAAAATAAATTAAAAAAAAAAACACACACACACAAATCAAATCTTAAGCTCAGTGGTTACATCAATTACAAAAATAATATACAATACATATCATCTGATTTCGTCGTCGTCATACGCTGTTGTGCACCAGGCGGTTGGGGTGGCCGAGCGGTTCTAAGCGCTACAGTCTGGAACCGTGCGACCGCTACGTTTGCGGGTTCGAATCCTGCCTCGGGCATGGATGTGTGTGATGTCCTTAGGTTAGTTAGGTTTAAGTAGTTCTCAGTTCTAGGGGACTGATGACCTCAGAAGTTAAGTCCCATAGTGCTCAGAGCCATTTGAACCATTTTTTGTTGTGTACCGTGCTGTCCTTCAGGATCATATGCAGCACGGGAAAGATTTTCCATGATTTTTTTTTTTGGTCATCAGTCTACTGACTGGTTTGATGCGGCCCGCCACGAATTCCTTTCCTGTGCCAACCTCTTCATCTCAGAGTAGCACTTGCAACCTACGTCCTCAATTATTTGCTTGACGTATTCCAATCTCTGTCTTCCTCTACAGTTTTTGCCCTCTACAGCTCCCTCTAGTACCATGGAAGTCATTCCCTCATGTCTTAGCAAATGTCCTATCATCCTGTCCCTCCTCCTTATCAGTGTTTTCCACATATTCCTTTCCTCTCCGATTCTCCATAGAACCTCCTCATTCCTTACCTTATCAGTCCACCTAATTTTCAACATTCGTCTATAGCACCACATCTCAAATGCTTCGATTCTCTTCTGTTCCGGTTTTCCCACAGTCCATGTTTCACTACCATACAATGCTGTACTCCAGACGTACATCCTCAGAAATTTCTTCCTCAAATTAAGGCCGATATTTGATAAGAGTAGACTTCTCTTGGCCAGAAATGGCTTTTTTGCCATAGCGAGTCTGCTTTTGATGTCCTCCTTGCTCCGTCCGTCATTGGTTATTTTACTGCCTAGGTAGCAGAATTCCTTAACTTCATTGACTTCGTGGTCATCAATCCTGATGTTAAGTTTCTCGCTGTTCTCATTTCTCCTACTTCTCATTGCCTTCGTCTTTCTCCGATTTACTCTCAAACCATACTGTGTACTCATTAGACTGTTCATTCCGTTCAGCAGATCATTTAATTCTTCTTCACTTTCACTCAGGATAGCAATGTCATCAGCGAATCGTATCACTGATATCCTTTCACCTTGTATTTTAATTCCACTCCTGAACCTTTCTTTTGTTTCCATCATTGCTTCCTCGATGTACAGATTGAAGAGTAAGGGCGAAAGGCTACAGCCTTGTCTTACACCCCTCTTAATACGAGCACCTCGTTCTTGATCGTCCACTCTTATTATTCCCTCTTGGTCGTTGTACATATTGTATATGACCCGTCTCTCCCTATAGCTTACCCCTACTTTTTTCAGAATCTCAATCAGCTTGCACCATTTTATATCGTCGAACGCTTTTTCCAGGTCGACAAATCCTATGAAAGTGTCTTGATTTTTCTTCAGCCTTGCTTCCATTAGTAGCCGTAACGTCAGAATTGCCTCTCTCGTCCCTTTACTTTTCCTAAAGCCAAACTGATCGTCACCTAGCGCATTCTCAATTTTCTTTTCCATTCTTCTGTATATTATTCTTGTAAGCAGCTTCGATGCATGAGCTGTCAAGCTCATTGTGCGATAATTCTCGCACTTGTCAGCTCTTGCCGTCTTCGGAATTGTGTGGATGATGCTTTTCCGAAAGTCAGATGGTATGTCGCCAGACTCATATATTCTACACACCAACGTGAATAGTCGTTTTGTTGCCACTTCCCCCAATGATTTTAGAAATTCTGATGGAATGTTATCTATCCCTTCTGCCTTATTTGACCGTAAGTCCTCCAAAGCTCTTTTAAATTCCGATTCTAATACTGGATCCCCTATCTCTTCTCAATCGACTCCTGTTTCTTCTTCTATCACATCAGACAAATCTTCACCTTCATACAGGCTTTCAATGTATTCTTTCCACCTATCTGCTCTCTCCTCTGCATTTAACAGTGGAATTCCCGTTGCACTCTTAATGTTACCACCGTTGCTTTTAATGTCACCAAAGATTGTTTTGACTTTACTGTATGCTGAGTCTGTCCTTCCGACAATCATATCTTTTTCGATGTCTTCACATTTTTCCCGCAGCTATTTCGTCTTAGCTTCCCTGCACTTCCTATTTATTTCATTCCTCAGCGACTTGTATTTCTGTATTCCTGATTTTCCCGAAACATGTTTGTACTTCCTCCTTTCATCAATCAACTGATGTATTCCTTCTGTTACCCATGGTTTCTTCGCAGCTACCTTCTTTGTACCTATGTTTTCCTTCCCAGCTTCTGTGATGGCCCTTTTTAGAGATGTCCATTCCTCTTCAACTGTACTGCCCACTGCGCTATTCCTTATTGCTGTATCTATAGCGTTAGAGAACTTCAAACGTATCTCGTCATTCCTTAGTACTTCCGTATCCCACTTCTTTGCGTATTGATTCTTCCTGACTAATGTCTTGAACTTCAGCCTACTCTTCATCACTACTATATTGTGATCTGAGTCTATACCTGCTCCTGGTATGCCTTACAGTCCAGTATCTGATTTCGGAATCTCTGTCTGACCATGATGTAATCTAATTGAAATCTTCCCGTATCTCCCGGCCTTTTCCAAGTACACCTCCTCCTCTTGTGATTCTTGAACAGGGTATTCGCTATTACTAGCTGAAACTTGTTACAGAACTCAATTAGTCTTTCTCCTCTTTCATTCCTTGTCCCAAGCCCATATTCTCCTGTAACCTTTTCTTCTACTCCTTCCCCTACAACTGCGTTCCAGTCGCCCATGACTATTAGATTTTCGTCCCCCTTTACATACTGCATTACCCTTTCAATATCCTCATACACTTTCTCTATCTGTTCATCTTCAGCTTGCGACGTCGGCATGTATACCTGAACTATCGTTGTCGGTGTTGGTCTGCTGTCGATTCTGATTAGAACAACCCGGTCATTGAACTGTTCACAGTAACACATCCTCTGCCCTATCTTCCTATTCATAACGAATCCTACACCTGTTATACCATTTTCTGCTGGTGTTGATATTACCCGATACTCATCTGACCAGAAATCCTTGTCTTCCTTCCACTTCACTTCACTGACCCCTACTATATCTAGATTGAGCCTTTGCATTTCCCTTTTCAGATTTTCTAGTTTCCCTAACACGTTCAAGCTTCTGACATTCCACACCCCGACTCGTAGAACGTTATCCTTTCGTTGATTATTCAATCTTTTTCTCATGCTAACCTCCCCCTTGGCAGTCCCCTCCCGGAGATCCGAATGGGAGACTATTCCGGAATCTTTTGCCAATGGAGAGATCATCATGACACTTCTTCAATTACAGGCCACATGTCCTGCGGATGCACGTTACGTGTCTTTAATGCAGTGGTTTCCATTGCCTTCTGCATCCTCATGTCGTTGATCATTGCTGATTCTTCCGCCTTCAGGGGCAATTTCCCACCCCTAGGACAAGAGAATGCCCTGAACCTCTATCCGCTCCTCCGCCCTCTTTGACAAGGCCGTTGGCAAAATGAGGCTGACTTCGTATGCCGGAAGTCTTCGGCCGCCAATGCTGATTATTTATCAAAATTTAGGCAGTGGCGGGGATCGAACCCACGACCGAAGACGTTTTGATTATAAATCAAAGACGCTACCCCTTTTTTTTTTTTTTTTTTTTTTTTTTTTTTTTTTTTTTTTTTTTTTTTTTTTGCTCTACCATTTTTTTTTATTAGTCATAACATCCTACAGTAGTACATATTTTTCAACTGACATTTAAAAGTAATAAAACAAAGGTTCCTTGGCATTTTAGAAAAAAAAAATCCAAGTCTAAACCAGATAGTGATGTTCGTCACTTGATCGTATTTGTTTTTCAAAGATCAAATTGTCTCTCGTTTCTTCATGTTCTGAATCGCATCATCGAAAATGGAGTTCACATGACTGTTCTTCTGAGGAAGTTGGCGTATGTATCATAATAATTATTCATGCGTAGTAGCTTGTGATGCTGGTCGGAAATGTACGTCCAAAACTCTTCTTCGCTCCTTTCTTTACTGGACAGCAGGTAAAATACTGCGTGTCCCTTCAACCAGTTGACGGCATTTTTCTTCCAGGTGGGGTATAACTCCTCTTCCGGGTATAAAAGGCACGCTGGCGTTATCAAATACGGCGGTTTTCTCTGCATAGTTGCTAATTTTTTTCTGATTGACAACCATATATTATTCGCATTTCCACAGACAAATTGATGTTCATCTGTATCAATCAGGTTGCAAATGGTACACAAAGGGGAATCAGCCAGGTGAATGGAATGCAGTCTGGAGTTCGTTGGAAATTTCCTATTCACAAAGTAGTACCTAGACCACGGGTTCTACTATGTAAGAAACGTTAACAGGGAACAACCAGCTTACAAAAATTTCACACAGATTATACGTCGATATGGATGCGGGTCGCAAATCTTGAAACAGGCGAGGGAGTAGATGCGGTACTACTGAACACTTCCACTATACCGCACAGCACCAAATAGCAGTACGTTGGGGTAGACAAGAGACAAGTCAAAAACTGTTGCAAGGCAACCTCGGCAAAGGCAGTAAGAAAATATTTGGGCCTTTAAACTCTTGGGAGAGCCACACCAAACTACAGAATGACGTCCCAAGCTAAATTATGAAAATACTATCGGCGATTTCGCGACGGCAAATAGAACCGTAAAACACCATAAGAAGAGAACTGCAACTAACACGATTCATAAGCGTCCAACTGAAAAGCTCCACAGTCAATCTGGTCATTATTACAAACAGTTAACAGTACCTCGAAAGGTCACTCGTGAATACTACTAGAGTGTCAAATTACTAGTTATACCTGTAGATAACAGAGTTTAACACGCTAAACTCGCATTCGGGAGGATGACGGTTCAATCCCGCGTCTGGCCACCCTGATTTAGGTTTTCCGTGATTTCCCTAAATAGTTCCAGGCAAATGCCGGGATGGTTCCTTTGAAAGGGCACGGCCGACTTCCTTCCCCGTCCTTCCCTAATCCGACGAGACCGATGACCTCGCTGTTTGGCCTCCTCCCCCAAACTACCCAACCCAACCTTAACACGCTAGGTGCCGACTTAGGTTACTTAATAAGACAAGCAATGATTCGGTCTCTCACTTGGATCCACCTTCGATCCAAAACAGTCATTTACTTTAAAGCAGCCGGCCGCGGTGGCCGTGCGGTTCTGGCGCTGCAGTCCGGAACCGCGGGACTGCTACGGTCGCAGGTTCGAATCCTGCCTCGGGCATGGGTGTGTGTGATGTCCTTAGGTTAGTTAGGTTTAAGTAGTTCTAAGTTCTAGGGGACTTATGACCTAAGATGTTGAGTCCCATAGCGCTCAGAGCCATTTGAACTTTAAAGCAGCTAAATAGATGACAATACCGATATCTACGCCCTCCTCCAAAGCAGCGCTCCAACTGGAAACTGCAGTACCTAAGCAAAGCTGACACCACTCACAAGTCTGATACACGCGCCACCAACGTGCACCCCTTTAGAATTCTTATGCTCACCTCATGCACGAGATTTGCCGTAATTCTTCGTCGGAATCCAAGGGCAGAACCAAGAAATCACTTTTCAGCTCTTGAATGGCCACACGATGACCGCCACGGGATGTCACCGGTCCTCCACACTAGGACCTTCGAGCCCACGGCGTTCCGCCCCCAACCGACTGCTTCCGCGGGACCCACCGACCAAGCGGCGTCGCCCTCAGACACCGGCGTCGCTCCTCACACACAGTACGGAGCTAATTCACAGCAACCTTCTTCTTCCTCGTTCTGTCGCCTAGCGGAGCGCGGGAAGCCAACTCGCCAAAGATCTGCGGCAACCAGAGACTCCAATCTGATCTCGATATTGACATCGCGGCGAGTACTGAGCAAGCGGGTGAAAAAAAAAAAAAAAAAAGAAAACACAACAACGAGCCGTACCGGCTCAGTCATTATAATGTGCTGCTGCTCCTCCATAAATTTCCGTACATGTGAAAGGATTTGCTGCGTTGAAACCATCACAGACAGCTGGTTTAAGGATAGGATTAGGTTAGTATCAAACATTTGATTCAGAGGAATCATATTTCCGAAAGGATCCTTAATGGATTCTCTGGTCAATACAACTGCTGCTACGTAATATTCAACTTGGTTACCCTCACAACACAGGCTGACATGTGAAAGGTCTGCACTGCACTGTTATGTCACAGTTCATCTCATTAAAAATTATTCCACTCCCGCACAGTTCCAAACGTTTAGTTCCTGCGAGCCTACCTTCCTCATAGCAGTTCGCTATAGCAGTTTCGGTGATGCTTACATAATTAACTCGATGCAGAACCGCTTGCTGGGAATAGGGTTGCGGCTCCTGGACGTCGTGTGGGAAATCCTGACCTTCTGCTTCACCTGTGGTGTCGTAAGCATAGCACGCACCACCAGGAGGCACCACAAGTGTCGATAGGTCGAAAACTCACTCCAGAGAGGGCGTGTAGCCCAGAAATAGGAGCACCAAGAAGTCAGAGAAGTGATACTCGCCGGCGCCACGGCAGAGTGGGCAGTTCCAAGTCAGCTCTACTACAGAGAAGAGTACCTTCTGCTTATGTACTTCGCGTCCCATCCTCTGATTATAGCGAGTCCACACCAGCCCGTCTTCAGTGAATATTCTAGTTGGACAAGAACTGTTCGCTACGCAGCCTTAGCTTCTGGAATAGCAGTTGAACTTCAGGATATGCTGCCTAAGCCAATTCGTAAAAAGTTGACTACTCGCCAATAAATGCGCGTTCTTGGCCTAATCATTATCAGTGTTTCAGTGTTCTCCTCGTTCTTGTCTCATAGTGTTTGCCTCAGCGCACTATAAATAGTCGAGAGGGGCGACGAGTAAAATCTCCTTCTGTGGTTGTATCAAAAGCACGATACGACAGCTGGCGACGAGGAGGGTAAGGATCTTCGCAAGTTACATGATTAATTTTTGTTTTTACCCTCCCAGCCACCCTTGTTACTTGTTGTTTATTTCTTGCTGTTTCTGCTTGTATGTCTAATGCATTAGTTGTGACTCAGGAGAGACACTACTTCTGACACGAGTTTGTCATTTTGTGTGTGGCGTCTAATCCAATTCCTTACAGTCATCGCTTCTGCGTCACGAGACGCTTTCCTATTGCGTGTTACTCAGTTACAGGGCGGGTAAATCCAGCAGTTGCTGCAAGACTTGTCGCAGCTATCACATCAACAAAAGCAGAATCTGCAAGCAGCACAGCAGCCTCATCCCCAGCCTCCACCAGCCATTAACCATACCGCAGTTTCAACAAACAGCATGAGGACTGGTCGGAATACTTAGCTCAATATTGCTGAATCACATGGACGCACATCAGTTGCAAGGTATGAAGAGCAAAGTTTCTTTTCATTCCGTAGTGGGCACGGAAGTTTAAAGGCCCATAGTGAAATCGTTTCCTGCCAAACAATAGGAACAGTTAGTTTTCGACATTAGTTAGCAAGTTAATCGCTTACTTTGCTGAACAAACATTGCGGCTGCTGCAAGGTGCGAGTTTTTCCGCCTTCATCGGGCAGCAGGTCAAAATCATGAACAGTGGATCACTGAATTGCAAGATTTAACTAGGCATTGAAAATTTTTGTGTCGCCGTGGACAATTGTACAGTAACGTCATGCTACGTGACGCTGTAGCATAAAATGTTTGTGACGATAGAATTCGTGTTGCAATTTTAAAACAACCTGATAATTCTTTAAATACAATTTTACAGCTAACTGAGACTCTGTATACTTATAATTTAGCTATGTGTGAGATGCAAATGTCAAATATTAACGAACTGCGTAGTGACAGTGTTAGTACTGTTGTAGAAAGTAAAGTTCCCTGGCCGTCCGGTCCGTATGACACAGCGTATAACCCCACATATAGAGACAAACAGTGCCATGCCGTGTCGGCAGAACGCCGGTAGACATAAAAACATAGCAAAGTTTTATCCAAAGTGCTTCAGTCGCCATAAGCCTGCTCATTGCCCACGTAGCGAACCTATTTGTTATTTTTGCGTCACGCGGGATTAGCCGAGCGGTCTACGGCGCTGCAGACAGGGACTGTGCGGCTGGTCCCGGCGGAGGTTCGAGCCCTCCCTCGGGCATGGATGTGTGTGTTTCTCCTTAGGATAATTTAGGTTAAGTAGTGTGTAAGCTTAGGGACTGATGACCTTAGCAGTTAAGTCCCATAAGATTTCACACACTTTTTTTTGTTATTTTTGCCACACAAAACGTCATGTTCAGTTAGTGTGCACGATAAAGCTGCGGCAACAAGCAAATTCCCAAGCAGTATGCCACTAAACCATTACAAATCATTAATTTTGTCACGGCACAGCCAGCCACGGAAGAGTGCGACACGATGGCTGTGTTAAATGTTGCGGAAAGTCGTCCAAGTACGAAAGTTAGTAAACACCAGTCGTGTTATTATCATGTGCCAAACAAGCCACGGCGACGCAAACACAGGTCCACTGCTAAATCTTGATACTTCTCTCTTAGATGTGGAACGTAGTCGGAACAAGGTGTTTGTTTTTCGACAGTAGCTAAGGAAGGTGTCAAGTTGCAACTTGACATTGGTGCTCCAGTTACACTTCTGAACAAACTTACTTATCAACGATTAGGTTCACAAATACTGAGTCCCACTACTGAGTCCCACTACTCACGTACTGTCAGCTTATAGCAGACAGGAAATTCCATTTTTAGGAACTTTCAGTATGCCAGCTACTTTTCAATGTCTAACGAAGACAGATGTGTTAACAACGCTTCCTGCCAAATCTTCACAGAATGTTTTTGGCTTAGATTCTTTTGACATTTTCGGATTGTCAATCCACATGTCAGTGTTGAAAATTTCAACAGATGTGCCTACAGACAAGTTTCAAGCTCTGTGTGACAGATTTAGTGAACTTTTTAGCGACGATCACGGTTGTGCGAAAAACATTTTACCCCATGTGTCGCTCAAAAACCATGCACAACCAAATTTTTGCCGAACTATGCAAGTGTCCATTATAATTAGGGAACAGATCGCTGAATAGTTACGGCAATGGAAAGCAGATGGGGTCATCAAGCCGATCCTTGCAAGTCAGTGGTCTTCCCCATCAGTCAACCTTTGCAAACCTTCATGACGTCTTCGACTGTGTGCTAATTTGAAGCCGACTGTGAACTATCAGACAGTGCTAGACGTATACACTTTGCCCTGCCCAGAGGAACTTATGAACAGATTAGGCGAGAGTGGTTATTTTTCCAAGATAGACTTGACGGATGCTTACTTCCAAATGCCTTTGGACGACTACTCAAAGAAATTTTTGGTTATTAACACTCACCTCGGGTTATTAGTTTTTCAATGCGTGCCCTTCGGTAGGGCCTTAGCACCGGCGATCCTTCAGCACTTTTTAGATCAACTGACTGCCAAGGTGCCTTCTTGCTCAAATTACCTGAATGACATTGTCATGGCTGGACTTTTTTTTGCAGAAGAACATTTAGCCAGTCTCGAGTCCCTTTTTCAAGTACTGTTATCGACAGGCCTCAAGTGTCGTAAAGACAAGTGCTCTTTTTTCAAAGACAAGTGCTCTTTTTTTCCAGAGGGAAATAAAATATCTCGGACATGTCATTAATATGCAGGCTATTCACCCCGCCCATACTGATTTGCGTGCCATCAAAGATTTGATGGCCCCCAAAAATCTGAGGAACTGAAAGCAATGTTAGGCAAACTTAATTAATACTTCAAAAACTTTCCTCACGCCTCTCAGATTGTAACTCCACTTCACGGGTAATGGAGTAAGAATGTTCCGTTTGCATTGACCAAGGTATGTCAGTCGGCTTTTGGTCAACTGAAATGGGTACTATTTAGTAACACGTGCGTCGCACATTTTGATTCTGATAAACCAGTGGTGCTAGCAGTTGATGCTTCTTCTGTTGGCCTAGGCGCCATTCTCTCTCATTGTGTCGGATCAACGGATCGTCCGATAGCGTTTGCCTTCGAACTTCTGACTAAGAAGCATGCAAATAACATTCAGATTGAAAAAGAAGAACTGGAGATCATTTATGGTGTAACGAAGTTTCATCATTACTTCTACGGAAGGAAGTTCTACTTGGTCACAGATCATAATCCGCTCACTTCACTCTTCCACCTATGGAAGCCATTTCCGCCAAAACGGCGCAGAAATAGCAACGATGGAATTTTTGCTATCGAACTACAACTATGAAGTCTTACACAGGCCTGCAGCTCAACATTCCAATGCCGATGTTTTGTCAAGGTTACCGATGGAAAAGGAAGATCAGTTCAACACCACTGAAGCATCGTGTTGTCACATAGATGCTCTGGACGCTTCCGCAGTTCACAGTTTTCCCATACACTTTCGTCGCATAGCACAGGAGGCAGCTACAGATTCAGATAAGCATTGTGCTCAATTACATGCGTACAGGGTGGCCAAGGAGAGTGAAATACATACATAGTTCAGTCGAGAATACGTCGACACTTCGCTCACCGTCAAACATTGTCAGTACAGCGTGCAATTTTACTGTTACACACTGAGAATGACTAGGCCTAGGTCATCATCCCACGCACCCTTCAGCAGGTGTTTTAAGTTTGTTGCGTCATGGACACTGTGGTATTGTGAGGACGAAGCAGCTTGCTCGACACCATTGTTCTTGACCAGGGATAACCGAGCAGACTGGAGACATGATGTCACGTTGCGCAGCTTGCACGGGGCAACAGGCGGCTCCACCTCAAAGCTTTTCTGGTTGCCCACGCCACAGTAGACTGTGAAAATGCATCCACATTGATATTGCTGGACCTTTCTGGAACACACGATGGCTTATTGTGCCTTCAGTAGTTTCCCCCTTATGGTTCTGATGAACTCTACGGTATCGGCTAGTACTATCAAAACACTTAACTTTTTAGCATCTAGGCGTTGCCGGAAGAGTTAGTGTCTGCAATGGACTACAATTCACGTCACAGGAATTTGCACAATTTTAAACAGCCAACGGTATTGAACATCTGAACACAGCGCTGTTTCATCATAATCAAATGGTGAAGCTGAACATTTCGTGCAAACATTCAAGGCGCAGATGAGTAAATTCCGTGGAACTCACGTATAGGAAACTGTTCTTCTCCATGTACCATGCAATGCCTCGAGATGGACCTTCCCGAGTGATCTCCTGCCCGACCGCCGGAATTGCACCCTGCTTCATCTCCTCCACTCACCAACGATCAGTACTGGTCAGTATAAAAATTCTCATTTTCAGATCCAGGACACAGTATTCTTCAGAATCCTTTGGCACAGACATCGATGGAAACAGTAGACTGCTTCGTGTGTCCTTGGACACAACGTGTTCTTGATTTCTTCCCCTGCGGAGCCCCTGCTCAAGACACCAGAACCAGCTTCGCCCTCTGAGACTCCATGCTCCAGCTGCTGCATTTTATTTACAGATTCAGCATGCAACCACGAACCAGGACGTGGGTGTTCACCATGACTAGATGGCATCTCAGCCAGAGGCACTTCCCATGGAGATGGATGCACCCTCATCTCCAATGCCATCATCCTAGCAGCCCATTTCGCCATGGGCCTCTCCTCTGCATCTTGCCGCCTTCCTCTTGAAGGGGGGTTCTCCAGTGTTCGAGGCTCTGGCCCTGGATGTAAGCGTGTGCTGTCCCTGTGGTTTTGTCAGGCGTTCATGTGGGGCTCAGGGCGAATGAGGGGGCGTGGACAGGAGCTGTCACTGGCTTCAGTTCCAGTTCCCATTCTATCTGTTGTGTCTCCACCCAGACCTCCCCCTCGCACCACAACCATATGCTACCACGGCCAGGGGATTTTGGAGGAAGGGCTGTGGCGTTATAAGCACAGCACGCACCACCAGGCAACACCACAGACATCGATGTGTCGACAACCCACTCCGAGACAGCATATAGCCCAGCGACTGCCACTCCAAGAAGTATCAGCAGTGGCACCGCCAGAAAAGTGATATGCGCTGGCGCTAGAGCGGAGTGGGCAATTCCAAGTCAGCTCCATTACCGAGCAGGCTTCAACTTTTGTACTTCGCGCCGCAACGACCGCTTGTAGCGGGTCCACGCCAGATCGCCTTCAGCGGACATTCTAGTAGGTCAAGAAATGCTTACTATCCAGCCTTAACTTCTGGAATAGTAGCTGAACTTCAGGATCTGCTGCCTGAGCCGATTTGTACAAAGTTCAGTATTTTTCATTAAATATGCATGCTATTGGCACCAATCGTTGTCAGTGTTACAGTGTTCACGTCATTCACATCTCATAGTGTTTCCCTCACCGCACTATAAATAGTTCAGTGGAGAAGAGTAAAATCTCCTTCTGTGGTTGTATCAAAAGCACAACATTACCTTGTACAATTACGTCTTGCACGTGCTGGTACCCTTGTGCACAACACAGATTGGGCAGATATCTTCGGCTGACAATGTTCTAATTTGGTTAACAACGTCACTGTGGGACTGCCACCATCTTCTGCCATCAGCAGTACCTCCTGTGCCTTTACTTGGACAAACTTCCCCAAAGTTACTCACTTTAATAGGTGTAACGTGTGAATCTGTCTCACTTGTTGCTAACCAGAAATCGTATTAACACATGAAATCATGCTAGACCTGTCTGGATCTCAACCACTGCTGTATGGTAATATGGTGGCCGAATTGACTTGCGTGGCTGAAATATGAGCTCCAATTCTGGTGGCAACTTCTGCCTTTCCACAGGCCTACTGATCCAGCATTAACAGAGCTGGACGCAGCTTCTCAAGTGCTGCATGTAAGACTGTTCCTGCAACTCCACTGGCACTACCTGAGCATCCCCCAAGGTAGAAGCTAAAGACTGCAACAATCTTGCTACTGCCATTCTCTTATACAAAGTATCTGCACAACTTCCAGGTCCCAGTTCACAATATTTAGTGTTTTCTAATCTCCATTACTAAGCATCGTAATGCCCATGTGATGTTCAGTACCTCTTGTTCCAAGTTGCTTAACTTCTGGATGTCACCAATATCGACAGCCCTGAAACCATTTCCAGTAGACTATAGCCTGCATCTAACTAACATCACTTACATTGTCACGCTGTACATGGCACTACAACTATCTGCTGCATCTGCCCTCGTAATTGCTCATATGACTGGTGTAATTTACCCTACTAATTCCTCGTTTCCTTCAGCCTGTCTTTTCCTTCCATCTCCCAATGTGATAACATAAACCCATGTTCTAAGCATTTCGCTTCATTATGCATTTCCCAAGCATTTAGGGTCAGCACCAGTGCTCAACGATGTCTTGTGAGTACTACATCATCTTACCTTATGAAAAGTACTCCAGTTTCCAATCACTTATGCATTTAAATAACACGTCACCCAATTTAACTATCAAGCATATATGTTGTTACACAAAAACGTGAGATATTCTCTCCTACTTCTTTGGTCTTATTGTAGAACCTTCTGTATAACTCGTACAAAGTTTCTGCGCTCCCCTTTTCTTTCTATAACTTTATCCTCAATGGATGACAGCACTGGCGTCAAAAGATCTGGACCACCTTGCAATACCCTCAAATACCCGACATGAACAAAAGTTGTACAAGTTAGTAATTGTTTTACGAGAGATGGCGTTTCAATTGCCTGATATGGTGCCTGATACCGAGTTACTTTGGAATGTAAAAATTTGATAACATAACGCACCGACCAACTCTATACTTTGATAATCTGCCTGCACGATTTACCAATTGCTCTTGGCGTTCCAGGGCTCTGGTGTTTCCTCCATGAACGCATTTCCTAAATTCCCTCACTGTTTTAGCAAAATCCTTGCTGAATTCCCCATCCTTGCCAAACCTTGGCCTTTTTTTTCTGAATGGCGATGGCATGTGCCTCCAGTAAATCACCTAATATGATGATAGTCCTGCACGGAATGGACTTCTGAATTATTTGCGCTTACGAGTGATAGACACATGTCCCATTAGTTATGATGTGAGTTCACATAATGACTCAACATCCATCTGACTATGTGATCTATCCTGTCCATCCTACCATTAGCCTGAGGCTGGAGTGGACTTACCTCTAACTTCCTAAGCTTTAGCAAATTAGGCAGCTCTTTTAAAAACCCAACATAAAGTTTGTCCCTTGGTTAGTAATCAAGCTTCTTTCACTCCAGATTTGAGCACCCAGCTGTTGACTAATGCTTACACTACTGTAGCCGGCCGTTGGTTGGATTACAAGCATTTGCACATAGCTAGAAAAACGATAAATAATACTCAGCACAAATCAATTCCTGCGTGGAGTCCTGCTGAATGGTTCAAGGACATCAAATCCAGTCATTTTAAATTGTTGTGTCAGTCTGATAACCTCTGCAAAGATATTGATTTAAGGCTCGTATCTGCCCACTGCATACATTGTACACAACCTCTCTCATTGTGATCCACAGCCTTCCTCCTTGGCTTCCATCAGTAGCATTCTGCTACTCGCCTATGCATTGCTCTACAGTCCCCATGTTTTGTGTTCACATTCCACGTCAGCCTATTGCGCTGTTTTCCATTGAGCAAGATCGTGACCCAGTGTATGTATGACTGCTACTTTTTGGCTTAAACTATTCACATTCATATTTTTCTTACGAGACTTAGTGTATTACTTCATACTCAATCTCGCTTATCCGGTCCTTGTGACCGAGCGGTTCTAGGCGCTTCAGTCCGGAACCGCGCTGCTGCTGCGGTTGCAGGTTCGAATCCTGCCTCGGGCATTGATGTATATGATATCCTTAGGTTAGTTAGGTTTAAGTAGTTCTAAGTTCTAGGGGACTGATGACCTCAGATATTAAGTTCCATAGTGCTCAGAGCCATTTGAACCATTTGAATCTCGCTTAACCTTAACGCCCTCCAAGTTAGTTCAGTAGAAAGATACTCAAGCCCCAACAACTACTGAAGAGCTGCATGGTCAATTACTACTTTAAACTTCTTTCCACGGGTAATGATACTGGAAATACGTTATTCCATCTATCGCGCCAAGCATCTCTTTTTCTGTTGTGGGGTAGTTTTTTTCTACCCTGTTCAACTGCCTAGAGGCATACATTATCGGATGTTCCTCCCGTTTACTGTTTGATTGGAAGTGTCAGTTGACTAGATGAACTCGTTCTTGTAGTCCAGCAAAATTATACTACACTTGAAGTCAATGAATTTTTTAACTCCTCGAATGTGTCTTAGAATTCCTCATTCAGTCGAGCTTTGCACCATTTTTAGCAGTCGTTTAGTGGTCCCACCACGTAAGCAAACCTTTATATGAATTTTCTTGAATAGTTTTCTGAACTTAGGAAAGACTGTCATTACTAGAAACCGGAAATTCTCATACTGATTGTAGCAGCCTCACATCTGTTTTAACCTCCACTCTGCTAATAACATGCTCTAAATAGGTAACCTCTTCCAATGCAAAGTGACATTTTTCCATGCTTAATGCTAAATTCACTGCTCGTAATGTTCTAAAAATCTTTTCCTTAAAACAGTTACATCATCTACGTATACGAAGAACTGGTGAGGTTTCAGTGCCTCAGCACTACACTCAGCAAATGCTGAAACGTTGCTGGGGGATTCTTTAACCCAAACGGCGTTCTACGATACCTAGGGAACCGAGAATGCTTTTTCTTGGTGGTCCTCTGGGAATATCTCTCTCTAAGAGTATGCACTCCTCAGATCTAAGGTAGAGTAGTGCTTTCATTGCTCCAAACTGTCAATAATTTCAGCGATGTTTGGGATTAGATATGCATCGATTACAGTTTTGCTGTTAAGATGTGTGTACTCACAACAGAATCTATACCTTTTAGTTCCATCGGATGACTTCTTTGGTACAACCACCATGGCTGCAATATTTGGGCTAGTAATTTGTTCTATTACCCCATCTGCTAGCTGTTGATCAATAAATGCTTCTAACACTAATCGCACAAATATCTTGGAATTCACTAAGCCCTATGATGAGTTGGCGACTCATTACTGTAGAAAATTACGCTGTGTTATAGTTGTTGCTGGTAAAGGCCCTTGAGAAAAAAACAAACCCTCAAATTCAAACAATAATTTTTCCATTTCCAATCTATGTGTACTTTTAAGATTCTCCAGCTTCCTATACAATGCAGTTTTATCTGCAGTTTGTACACTACCGTGGTGCACACTGACTGAGCCCCCACCCACATCATTCAGGACTTCCAGATTAACTGTCAATATTCCTTTGATTAGATCTCATCCATCAGCACAAAAATCATCTAAATTCACATGCACTGCTTTCCCATTCAATTCCGCTCTTACGTATACAATGCTTCTCCTTACAAAGCAACGTGAAGTATCTAATACATCATTTTCTACATGAGGTTCTACTAAGTACAATGCATTGACAAGCCTTTGCAGCCAAACATTTACCCAGACGAATTGCCCAGTGCCTTGTGTCACAATAACATGCGAATTAATCCTCAGTGCTGTTGATTGTAGTTCAAGTGGTTCACGCCTTAAGATTGCTGCACCTTGTGTGACTGATGCACTTTGTGTCCAAACTTCAGTGGCAACTGTATCCCCTAGCGGGAATGTTGTCCCTCTAAGTTCAGCTACATGTCGATTCTGTCGATTTTGGTATGTTGTGTTATCAGAAAGTCTAATCCTAAGATCATGCAGTAACCATCACTTTTCCGGGGAATAACTTTTATGCATTGCTTAAAATGGTGTGCCTCACCCTAAAAACATACCGTCGCTGAACCCAAGGACTCCAAATCACTATCTCCGACTCCACGTAAACTATAGAACGGAGTGTTGAATCGCCTCTGACCTATGAGCTCCATAGTTGCTACCGACACGTGTGCCCCTGTCTCCAATAAACACTTATACTTTCTACTCTTCACTAATCTCACTATAATTCGTTCTACCTCTGCATCTGTATTCGTTGCATCGCAGCCTATCAGGAAATATGTATGGTGGACCTGGGGTCCCTTTTGCTTTTAATATCTGCTTATTCATCACCCGTTTCCCTTTACCATTTCTATAATCGCGTTTGTGGTGTCCAGTCACACTACCACAATGAGGATGGCGGCAATTCCTCTGCACATTTCCCGTCCACCCACATCTATAACACCTCACGTTAGCAGAGAATAGTCCTCACTTGTCCTGCATTCCTTCTGATACATCAATTTCTGCACACTCCATTGCTAATCTGAGCATAGAACATAAATCCTTTGGGGTACTCGTTCTCATCCTTCTTGACATATCAGGCGGGAAGCGCCTTAAAAACGCATCCAGTGCCTCTGTTCAGCTCCATGGAGTATGACTCTGTTTGCCTCGTCACTTTCCTCTGATCATAAATCAGCACACTCACTTTCCAGATTCTGTCCGCAGGGTTCTCTACTGACTCATTATGCTTCTTTGACAGATTACCCTAATGCTCGCAAAAACGTCCAGTTTTGCTTCTTGTGTCTTTGTAGCAGGCCCTTCTTCCATTCATCCAATGTTTGAGTGCCTCTATGTCCCTCTGTAAATCTGACATATGTCTTGGCTACCTCTTCCAACTGTAACTTTGTCACTAGTAATAAATGATTCCGTGACCAAACCCAGTACTAGCTGCTAACTGCATGTCATCCAGAGAAGGACGTGATCAGACTGGCTGTGACTAGATCTAACATCGGAGTAGGCTGCTCGGTTAATCCAAACTCTTCATCCCTAGTTGCAATCCAATTACGCACGTCTGTATTTTCTGCTTTCACTTACGCCATTCCATTAACCAATGCTTCAACTGCCTCCCAACAAGTGAGACACTGCATTTGAGACTCTGCAGTTGTGGAACCTTAATCTCCAAGACACACTAAGGATCACAAAATACTGTCACAACGGACTGACACAACACACTTATATCCTACCTCTTAACGTAATCCATTTTGCTTTGTGCACTGACTAGCCGTATCTCTATACCGATGACAGTTAACACAAAAGCCCTGGAGAATTACATTAACCACATCTCAAAGAGCGTAAATAATACTCCTTTGAATTGCCAGGGAATTTCGAAAGATCAGACGGTCCCCTGGCTGCACAAACGTGTGTTCAAATCCCCATGCATCACTCGCTTAGACTGCATGCCTCCTACACACAAAACAGCCAAAAACAGCCAAAAAAACCTACAGTCTGCTCATTCATCCTACTTTGAGGCTCCAGCTCTCGGCCGATGCACATCTAGAGAGTGGCAAGTTTAATGTTCATCTTTTACTGTGTATTCCTCGAAGAATATTTCTTAATTTTCGTGCGTTTTTTTTCCTTTTAAGAGTTGTAAGCTCGTATTTTGTAAGTATAAATTCAGGCAGTCTGTAGCGCAGTTTCAATTCTTCTGAACAGCCAGTTACATGGATCACTGAGGCATCAGCGTACACCGGTGACATGTAAGGATATCAGCAAGTTCCATATCTAGGATTCTGTCTGCTTTTATAGTTTACTTCTTCATTTAGTCTTGCTAGGATAGGTAGGATGTATGCATGCTATGTGCGTACTCAAGAGGAGTTGACCTAGATTAAATGCGCTTTTGGTTATGGTGAATCACCTTCAGGCTGCTGCCTAGGGGTGCAGCAGTGGCGGAGAATCTGGCGCGTCGCTCGAGATAGGCTTGTTTCGCCCATGGGCTCTGCTTTCGAGGCACCTCCTAGTGTATTCGACGTAGCGGATCCGTCCTCACACCAGAGTGAGTGGCGGCGGGTGGTAAGGCCTTCGCGTCATTCAAGGCGGATTACCAATGTGGAGACTGGCCGTCTAGCTTCGCCCAATCACTCTGTTAGTGGACATGTGACCACTCCTTCAGCAGGGTCCGATCAGCCACACGAGGGGAGGGATTTATTAGTTGTCGGCAGCTCCAACGTTAGGCGCATTATGGAGACCATTAGTCAAATAGCGTTCAGGGCTGGAAAGAAAGGCAATTTGCACTCGGGTTGTCTGCTGGGGGGAAGGGGGGGGGGGCTCATCCGAGGTGTGGAGGCGACCTTGCCTGCAGCTATCGAGCGTGCAGGGTGCAATTTGCCTACAAGTTGTGGCTCACTTCGGCACCAGCGACGTCTGTCACATGGATTCTGAGGACATCCTCGGTTCGTACTGGCGGCTGGCGGAAGTGGTGAAGACTGCTGGCCTCACACGTGGGGTGCAAGCAGAGATCGCAATTTGCAGCATTGTTCCCAGAGTTGTAGTAGAGTAGTTGTTAAGTACACATGATGGTCTTTTAGCCTATGTGGTGATTTGAGATACTCTGATACTCAGTCAATACGCAGCAAGGGAGGCCAGATTACATTCAGAGTAAAGACGTTTCGACTGTCAAAATTTTATCGGTAAACTGTCGAAGTATTCGTAAAAAGTTCCCGAGTTTACTGCCCTCCAGGAAAGTTCTCGCGCTCAAATTATCCTCGGGACTGAGAGCTGGCTGAAAACAGAAGTGGGAAGCTCTGAAATATTTAACGAGTAACGGAACTATATCGAAAAGACAGATTAGAAGCCATAGGAGGGGGAGTGTTCATTGCAGTTGACAAAAATATTGTCTCCATTGAGGTCGTAGTTGAGCGTGACAGTGAAGTTACCTGGTCGCGTATAAGAAAATGGTTCAAATGGCTCTAAGCTGGCTCTAAGCTGAGGTCATCAGTCCCCTAGACTTAGAATTACTTAAACCTAACTAACCTAAGGACATCACAAACATCCATGCCCGAGGCAGGATTCGAACCTGCGACCGTAGCAGCAGCGTGGTTCCGGACTGAAGCGCCTAAAACCGCTCGGTCACAAAGGCTGGCCACGTATAAGAGGTCTAGGTGAAACCAAGTGAATTGTTGTTTAGTTTTATCGGCCATCCAGTTCTGCTGTGTCAGTTTTAGAGTCATTAAAAGAAAGTCTCCCGTCAGTAGCATGTGAATATCCAGATCACGCAATACTAGTTGGAGGCGACTTGAGCCTACTGAGTATACGTATGTCGGCCTGAAACTGCCTGTAGAGGTTGCAGTTTTTCGTAGTCCTTCTCAGGTCAACATCCCGATTCTCCAAGTTTAAATTATGTATAACACCTTTAGGTTCGTGAATGTATGAGTAAGGAACAAGATGTCAAAGTTATATTTGCTGTGAAATGGAAATCTGATGAAGGGCCGAGCACGAAACACGTCATTTGGAATAAATGCACCAAAAAACAACTAGTACCGGTTTGTCTGCTACTGCTCAGCTTTTCTAAAATCCAGGCCATTATACTACCCAGTGTGGACTGTGAAGCCTATGGATTCATTACAGGGCGTACAGGTAGACAGTCTTGCTAAGTACTTTTGAACACATTTTCTGAGAACTGTCTTGAACAGCCAGTTCGGCAGCCCACACGTCACGGCAGTATCTTAGACCTTGTAGTTACAAATAGGCCGGATCTTATCGACAACATTATTATAGAAACGGAGATTAGCGATCATGGTGTCATTAATCATTACATCAACTATGGTTACAAAAGTTAATAAATCAGTTAAGAAGGCTAGGAGTTGTTAGCATCTCACTTAGAGAGTGAACTGACATCCCTTAGTTCCAGTAAGATGTACGTAGATGTATTATGGACAAAATTTAAACAGATTGTAAATCATGGTCTGGAGAATTATGTGCCAGGTTAGCGGATTAAGGACAGAAAAGACCCACCACGGTTTAACAACGAGATTCGGAAAATGCTGAGGAAGCGTATATTGTTGTACTTTCGGCTCAAAGAAGAACACGCAAATGAGATTCGTGTGTCTGTGAAAAGATCTGGCGCGAAGCATAGAACAACTACCAGCGTCTTACTTAGCAAAAGATCTGGCAGAGAACCTGAGAAAAATCTGTCCGTTTGTAAAATCGCTGAATGGGTCTAAGACTTCCATCCATTCACTTGTTGACTAGTCTGGTGTGACATTCGAAGACAACAAAACGAAAGCCGAAGTTTTAAATTTCACATTTAAGAAATCTGTCACGCGGGAGAATCGTACAAACATACCGTCATTTGACCATCGGACAGAGTCCCGTATGGACGACATAGTGATAAAGATACCAGGCGTAGAGAAACAACTGAAGGATTTTAAAACAAATAAATCACCAGGTCCGGATGGAATCCCAGTTCGATTTTACGAAGACTACTCTACGGCAGTGGCCCCTTACCTAGCTTGCATTTATCTTGAATCTCTGTTCCAGCACGAAGTCCCAACCGACTGGAGAGAAGCGCAGGCGTCTCCTGTGTATGAGAAGGACAAAAGAAAGGACCTACAAAATTACAGAACAGCACCTCTGATTTCGTCTTGCTGCAGAATCCTTGAAGATATTCTCATTTCAAATATCATAAATTTTCTTGAGACCGAGAAGCTTACGCCTACGATCAGCATGGTTTTAGAAAGCGTAGTTCGTGCGAAGCTCAGCTTTCCCTTTTCTCACAGGATATACTACGAACTCTGGATGAAAGACAACAGGAGATTCCATATTTCTAGATATCTGGAAAGTGTTTGGCACGATGCCCTATTGCAGGGTGTTAACGAAGGTACGAGCATATGGCATAAGTTCACAGGTATGCGAGTGGCTCGAAGACTTCTTAAGTTGTAGAACCCAGTGTGTTGTCCCCGTCGGCGAGTGTCCATCAGAGACAAGGGTATCTTCACGAGAGCCAAGGGGAAGTGCAATAGGATCACTATTATTCTCTATATACATAAATGATTTGGCGGACAGTGTGGACAGCAGTGTGTGGTTGTTTGCTCGTGATGGTATGGTGTACGGGAGGGATCGAAGTTGAGTGACAGTAGAATACAAGACGATCAGATAAAATTTCTAGTTGATGTGATGAATGGCAATTTTGCTCTAAATATACCAAAATATAAGTTAATCCGGAGAAGTAGGGAAAGCAATCCCGTGGTGTTCGAGTTGAGCATTACTAGTGTCCTGCTTGACGCAGTCACTCCATTTAAATATCTGGGCGTAACGTTGGAAAGCGGTATTAATCGACTTCGGTTTATTGGGAGAATACTGGGAAAGTGTAGTCGTCTGTAAAAGAGACCGCATATAGGACGCTAGTGCAACATTTTCTTCAGTACTGCTAGAGTGCTTGAGATCTGTATCAGGTCGGATAAAAGAAAGACGTCGAAACAATTCAGAGGCAGGCTGCTAGGTTTTTTATTGGTAGGTTCGAACAAGACGCAAGTGTTACAGAGACTGCATATAGGACGCTAGTGCAACATTTTCTTCAGTACTGCTAGAGTGCTTGAGATCTATATCAGGTCGCATAAAAGAAAGACGTTGAAACAATTCAGAGGCGAGCTGCTAGGTTTTTTATTGGTAGGTTCGAACAACACGCAAGTGTTACAGACGTACTTCGGGAATTCAGATAGGAATCCCCGGAGGGAAGGCGACAAGGCGAGAGTCTTTTCAAGGAAAGCAGTTGAGAAAATTTAGAAGCTGACTGCAGAACGATTCTACTGCCTCCAACATACATTGCGGCTAAGGACTACGAAGATAAGGTAAGAGAAATTGGAGTTGATACAGGGGCATGTAGACAGTGCTTTCTCCCTCGCTCTGTTTGCGAGTGGAACAGGAAAGGAAGTGACTAGTGGTCGTATAGGGCACCCTCCACCACGCGCCGTATGATGGGTTGCGGAGTATCTATATGTTGATGTATATATAAACTGCGTGACGTGATTGCAAAACCGTGCCGAGTGGAGGTCGACTGTGCTGAAGCCAGTTGCCAGACATGGTCCACGTCTGATATGGTGACACTGTTTACCCCACTCAGCAGCACGAGCTGGCACTATGTGGCCCTGAGCGAGCAGTGCCGGTGACACGCACGTCATCTGAATTCTCGTCAGCATCCACTGCTACCAGTTTGGAACTCTCCCTGGTGCGTATGGCTGGTTACAGTGCTTCCTGTCTGCGAACCACTGCCCTCGAACTCAGGAGTTCGATTCCTACCATGGAGCGCGTCATTCTAAGTTCACAAGTGCGGACTTAGAACCGTGACCTGGTCTCGTGTTTAGGCTATCCAAACCGGCGTCGGCTTCTGGCTGGCCCACAACATGGTGGAGGCTCGTGTGGACCCGATATTCAAAGTGTGCTCCAGATTTCACATAACTGTACTATACTCAGATGGTATTTATAGTGATTAACAGCCTGTTTGCCGGCCGAAGTGGCCGTGCGGTTAAAGACGCTGCAGTCTGGAACCGCAAGACCGCTACGGTCGCAGGTTCGAATCCTGCCTCGGGCATGGATGTTTTTTATGTCCTTAGGTTAGTTAGGTTTAACTAGTTCTAAGTTCTAGGGGACAAATGACCTCAGCAGTTGAGTCCCATAGCGCTCAGAGCCATTTCAACCATTTTTTGAACAGCCTGTTTGTTGTGCCGACGTACTGCTTCCAGGTACATAAAGATCAACACTTTCGTGTCTCGATGGTATAGAAATACTCCACTGCCCAGTCCGTATCTGCAGTGTCTTTAACAATGTCACCACATCTGTGCGGCTCGGCCCGGCTGCCTTTTGGGATGTTAAGAGGCTTACTTGTGAAATTACGTATCAGCGCCTCTGCACATGCCTGCTTGCCTCACACATGGCTGCAATGGAGCCGCTTCTCACCCAGTAACATCCAAAATTAGCGATGGCGTAGCACCGCTAAAACACCAGTACAGACAGAACATTCCCTCTTGCCTGGTGTGTTC
Source organism: Schistocerca piceifrons (assembly GCF_021461385.2). Lineage (NCBI taxonomy): Eukaryota > Metazoa > Arthropoda > Insecta > Orthoptera > Acrididae > Schistocerca > Schistocerca piceifrons. Next base: position 155,261,783 of record NC_060138.1, on the reverse strand, counting down.
TCATGCGTGCTATAGACGCCTGTAATCTGTAACGTCAAAGATCTGTTATTTCTATCTTCAAATGGCTGTATCTCCCTTGGAAATCATTTTCGGCTCCTTATCCTCCTGCAGTTCGCTCCCATTTTAGCATATTCACCGTGAACGTAGGAAGAAACAAAATGTCGATTGACTTTTCTAGGAACATACGCTCTTGATAATTTTGACAATAAGCCAGTCCGTAATGTAAATGCCTCTCTGTTAGTGTCTGCCACTGGATTTGGATGAGAATTTCCATGACACTTACATGCTTGGTAAACTAATCCCTCATGAAACACAGTGCTCTTCTTTGAATCCTCTGTATTTCGTATATTAATCCTACCTGGTAATGGTCCCAGACTAAAGATCAACAGTGAAGCATCAGCCGAACAAGTGTTTTGTAATCTACTTCTTTCTTTATTGGATTCCACTTCCTGAGGATTTTTATATTGGCACCAGTTTTTCCTACTGCTGGTTCCATGTAGTTATTCCACTTTTAATCACTCGTGAGACATGTTCGAGATTATTTGATAGATTTGACGGTTTCCAGTGACAGCTCAGGAGTCGTGTAGTCAAAAAATAACGGATCTTCTGCATGTACGTAGGCAGCTCGTTACATAACCTTATGTGGAGGGTCAAGTACCTTAGATCATTTTGTATACGTTTCTCTGCATTATCCGGTTAGCGTACGTGGAGTTGAAATGTTGCGTTTACCTCTCCGTGGACGATACTTAAAATGAAAGCAAAAGGGGGAGCGAATTTCAGATCTGTTTCTATTCAACTTAATTTCCTAATATGCCGGACAGATCAGCTGTAACAGTCTTTTACAAATCACCGAATAAGACACTGCAGCGAGATTTTTTTATGAACTGGGACGCTTGGTCCAAAGCATGATGACGAACTATTATCTGTAAAAATTTTCTGTCACCAACAGCCAACAATAATAACACGGAAAAGTTAATAATTACGTTACTGTTTGCTAGATACAGTAACAGCTTAAATTACGGCTTCTTTGGCGCAGAGTCTATATCTGATCTCAGTTTTTACCTACCATGTACCGTTTTCTTAGAATGAATCTTCGTTCCACAGCAGGAAATTAGCAAAAGACATGTGTAATCTAAATGAAAAGTTCTTTTGCTCATATTTTCTTTATCTTTTTTCATTAAAACATCTAATTTAGTTTGTTATCCGATGAATTGCCTGTTGTAGGCGTCTGTGGAATGGTTAACATCATATTGGTATTCGAGTAGTCGGATACAGTCTTTTTATTATTTTTATGCCTTGATGAAAGGACTCAATTTGTTCTCACAGACCACATTCAGTTTTTCAGAGATAATATCAAGGTGACTGTTGAAACAGTGAATCGTGCAACATATGAAACAGCCAAACTTCTTCATCTGCTCCAGCACGTTGGCTGTAACAGAAATGTAATGTGAGTCCTTTTTTGTTGCCTAAGAACTTAGTAAGTAACAATCTCGTTTCACTCATTGAAGCGCAGCGGTCGCTATCTTGCAAAGATGGTAATAAATGTCAGGCGCTTCTTGCCGAAAACCGGATTTACAACGTCGCACAAATAAAAACACGAACACTTGTTGGCATTAAGGGAGACGACTTGGGCACGAGTTGCATGTTTTTCCTTTATCGGAGAAACTGTAACAGTGCATTTCTTATGTCAACGCACTTGCAACAAGGAATTAAAGATATTAAATATACAACATGTACAAAGTCACGACCAAATTGAAAGTAACAAAGTGAATGCAGCTGATTTTAAATCGAAGTCCCTTTAACCACCGTAACACACGACCCTGATACTTCCAGATAAATCTACACGTGAAACAAATTCAGCTGATGAGGCGGCTTAAAACTTAATCTCTAAAGGAATTTATCAAACCCTGCCCTCTGAACGAACCCCGTCTGTCCAATTTGGACATTACAGTTACATAAGCCTTTCAGATGTCTAGTAATACGAGAAAAACTTAGCTATGTTGTCTGAAGGAGTTACTTGTTTACAACATAAAAAAATGGCTCTGAGCACTATGTAACTTAACATCTGAGGTCATCAGTCCCCTGGACTTAGAACTGCTTAAACCTTACTAACCTAAGGGCATCACACACATCCATGCCCGAGGCAGGATTCGAACCTGCGCCTAGAACCGCTCGGCCACAACGGCCGGCTTACAACATAAATGCAATTAATTTTTGTACTAACTGCCTCTTCTGGTGTCGTACAATAAACCTTACCATTTAAATGTCCTTGAAAGATAGGTGATTTTTATTTATTTATTTCTTAGAAAATTTGTAGGGGAAAACGTTTCTGCTACTACCTTTGTGTATGTCATAAACAAAGCGGAAGAACGAGATTAGAACGCATTCGGAATATTTCACATTGTGATTTTTGATTTTTCTGACGTTTCATTTTGGAGTATTCCCCCCCCCCCACCCCCCCCCCCCCCCCCCACCGACGGGTAAAGTGAAATTTTCTGATGGATGAAAACAAAAGGATTAGATTGTGTTTTGGTCACGAACGAACAAAATAATATTTAAAATATCGTTATCATTACCACCATTACTTCATAAGACTATAATAATGGTCATTTAAGTTAGCAATAATTACATTTTTTTCAAATACTACCATTAATGTGTGACTAAATGTGGTGTAGGTAACAGCTTGTGAAAAGAATGTATAAATACAAACATTTACCTCACATAGTCCACCCACTGAAGACATAGTTTGTATCATGCATCTGTTGTTGTTGTGGTCTTCAGTCCTGAGACTGGTTTGATGCAGCTCTCCATGCTAATCTATCCCGTGCAAGCTGCTTCATCTCCCAGTACCTACTGCAACCTACATCCTTCTGAATCTGTTTAGTGTATTCATCTCTTGGTCTCCCTCTACGATTTTTCCCCTCCACGCTGCTCTCCAATGCTAAATTTGAGATCCCTTGATGCCTCAGGACATGTCCTACCAACCGATCCCTTCTTCTAGTCAAGTTGTGCCACAAACTTCTCTTCTCCTCAATCCTATTCAACACCTCCTCATTAGTTACGTGATCTACCCACCTAATCTTCAACATTCTTCTGTAGCATCACATTTCGAAAGCTTCTATTCTCTTCTTGTCCAAACTATTTATTGCCCATGTTTCACTTCCATACATGGCTACACTCCATACAAATACTTTCAGAAACGACTTCCTGACACTTAAATCTATACTCGATGTTAACAAATTTCTCTTCTTCAGAAACGCTTTCCTTGCCATTGCCAGTCTACATTTTACATCCTCTCTACTTCAACCATCATCAGTTATTTTGCTCCCCAAATAGCAAAACTCCTTTACTACTTTAAGCGTCTCATTTCCTAATCTAATTCCCTCAGCATCACCCGACTTAATTCGACTACATTCCATTATCCTCTTTTTACTTTTGTTGATGTTCATCTTATATCCTCCTTTCAAGACACTGTCAATTCCGCTCAGCTGCTCTTCCAAGTCCTTTGCTGTCTCTGACAGAATTACAATGTCATCGGCGAACCTCAAAGTTTTTATTTCTTCTCCCTGGATTTTAATACCTACTCCGAAATTTTCTTTTGTTACCTTTACTGCTTGCTCAATATACAGATTGAATAGCATCGGGGAGAGGCTACAACCCTGTCTCACTCCCTTCCCAACTACTGCTTCCCTTTCATATTCCTCGACTCTTATAACTGCCATCTGGTTTCTGTACAAATTGTAAATAGCCTTTCGCTCCTTGTATTTTACCCCTGCCACCTTTAGAATTTGAAAGAGAGTATTCCAGTCAACATTGTCAAAAGCTTTCTCTAAGTCTACAAATGCTAGAAACGTAGGTTTGCCTTTCCTTAATCTTTCTTCTAAGATAAGTCGTAAGGTCAGTATTGCCTCACGTGTTCCAACATTTCTACGGAATCCAAACTGATCTTCCCCGAGGTCGGCTTCTACCAGTTTTTCCATTCGTCTGTAAATAATTGGGGTTAGTATTTTGCAGCTGTGGCTTATTAAACTGAGAGTTCGGTAATTTTCATATCTGTCAACACCTGCTTTCTTTGGGATTGGAATTATTATATTCTTCTTGAAGTCTGAGGGTATTTCGCCTGTCTCATACATCTTGCTCACCAGATGGTAGAGTTTTGTCAGAACTGGCTCTCCCAAGGCTGTCAGTAGTTCTAATGGAATGTTGTATACTTCCGGGGCCTTGTTTCGACTCAGGTCTTTCAGTGCTCTGTCAAACTCTTCACGCAGTATCGTATCTCCCAATTCATCTTCAACTACATCCTCTTCCATTTCCATAATATTGTCCTCAAGTACATCGCCCTTGTATAGACCCTCTATATACTCCTTCCACCTTTCTGCTTTCCCCTCTTTGCTTAGAACTGGGTTTCCATCTGAGCTCTTGATATTCATACAAGTGGCTCTCTTTTCTCCAAAGGTCTCTTTAATTTTCCTGTAGGCAGTATCTATCTTACCCCTAGTGAGATAAGCCTCTACATTCTTACATTTGTCCTCTAGCCATGTCTGCTTAGCCATTTTGCACTTCCTGTCGATCTCATTTTTGAGACATTTGTATTCCTTTTTGCCTGCTTCATTTACTGCATTTTTATATTTTCTCCTTTCATCAATTAAATTCAATATTTCTTCTGTTACCCAAGGATTTCTACTAGCCCTCGTCTTTTTACCTACATGATCCTCTGCTGCCTTCAGTACTTCATCCCTCAGAGCTACCCATTCTTCTTCTATTGTATTTCTTTCCCCCATTCCTGTCAATAGTTCCCTTATGCTCTCCCTGAAACTCTGTAAAGCCTGTGGTTCTTTCAGTTTATCCAGGTCCCATCTCCTTAAATTCCCACCTTTTTGCAATTTCTTCAGTTTTAATCTACAGTTCATAACCAATAGATTGTGGTCGGAGTCCACATCTGCCCCTGGAAATGTCCTACAATTTAAAACCTGGTTCCTAAATCTCTGTCTTACCATTATATAATCTATCTGATACCTTTTAGTGTCTCCTGGATTCTTCCATGTATACAACCATCTTTTATGATTCTTGAAGCAAGTGTTAGCTATGATTAAGTTATGCTCTGTGCAAAATTCTACCAGACAGCTTCCTCTTTCATTTCTTAGCCCCAATCCATATTCACCTACTATGTTTCCTTCTCTCCCTTTTCCTACTCTCGGATTTCAGTCACCCATGACTATTAAATTTACGTCTCCCTTCAGTACCTGAATAATTTCTTTTATGTCATCATACATTTCATCAATTTCTTCATCATCTGCAGAGCTAGTTGGCATATAAACTTGTACCACTGTAGTAGGCGTGGGCTTCGTGTCTATCTTGGTCGCAATAATGCGTTCACTATGCTTTTTGTAGTAGCTTACCCGTACTCCTATTTTTTATTCATGCATCTATGATACTAAAATTCAGACTTGTATATCATACATACTTAAATATCTCATGAAAATGCCTTTTCTGAGTTCCAGATAGTTCCAATTATGGGTCAGAAATTTTTTCATTGTTCACGTCGTAACAGGTAAGCGAAGTAATTGAGAACTCGACAGAACAGTAACTACTAATACTTACTACACTGATATAGGACCTACACAGTGTTGTTATTGTTATTATATTATTCCTGCATTATTATTAGTGGCAGTGGTCAGATTCAGAACATCGGCAGACTGAGGTCTTCCTGTTTGAGAAGTAAGGAAACCAGCAATCAAATGACTTATGAGCAGTAGGCTTGTGTATAATGCACATACTTTTATTTATTTGATTTTAAATGGTGGTGCGGGGTATGGTTGATCTAAGTGCTAATAGAGGGGGTGGTGGTACAGAGAGAGATTCTTTCGAAACACTTGTCTACCCTCAATGCGGATAGATAGATTTCTGTTCTGAGACGTAAACAGTAGCGACTATCTCAGTGACTCATTATAAAAACTAAACATTTAGTGTTAATCGTCTTAAAAATAAAACTGTTCAATGAAAATTCTTTTTCAGTCTGAAGTTTACTTAGGTGCTTATGTTGGTGGTGGGGAAAGGGGAGGCGGGTACTAGCTAGTATCTTCTTGCACGCAGGATAATGGTCTCAGAAAGGTCGGGAGGCACTGCCACAGACGATGGTGGAGGTTGCGGAGCATACACGTGAAAGACGAAACGACTGTAGGAAGCCGTAACAACAGTCCAACAAAGAAGTGCTTTCACAGTAGAACTGCCACGCGTCGTGCCCCTATGCTCCATCTGCGATTAAATACACCACTAACTAGAATCTAGGCTGTGCTTTGAGGACCTGTCTATCAAGCGGTCGCCACCAAGCACAGGGTCATATGGCCGGCATATTCTGTTTACGGAACGAGCGAAGAGGCTGTCTCTTCATGACTACATCTCTAACTGTTTCAGTTGCTCACAGGACTTACCAGCAGTTACTGGAAAAACTGGTAGCAGCCGACCTCGGGGTGGATCAGTTTCGATTCCGTAGAAATATTGAAACACGTGTGGCAATACTGACCCTACGACTTATCTTAGAAGCTAGATTAAGAAAAGGCAAACCTACGTTTCTAGCATTTGTAGACTTAGAGAAAGCTTTTGAAAATGTTCACTGGAATACTCCCTTTCAAATCCTGAAGGTAGCAGGGGTAAAATACAGGGAGCGAAAGGATATTTACAATTTGTACAGAAATGAGATGGCAGTTATAAGAGTCGAGGGGCACGAAAGGGAAGCAGTAGTTGGGAAGGGAGTGAGACAGGGTTGTAGCCTCTCCCCAATGTTATCTGTATATTGAGCAAGCAGTAAAGGAAACAAAAGAAAAGTTCGGAGCAGGTATTAAAATTCAGGGAGAAGAAATAAAAACTTTGAGGTTCGCCGATGACATTGTAATTCTGTCAGAGACAGCAAAGGACTTGGAAGAGCAGTGGAACGGAATTGACAGTGTCTTGAAAGGATGGTATAAGATGAACATCAACAAAAGCAAAACGAGGATAATGGAATGTAGTCGAGTTAAATCGGGTGATGCTGAGGGAATTAGATTAGGAGATGAGACGCTTAAAGTAGTAAAGGAGTTTTGCTATTTGGGGAGCAAAATAACTGATGATGGTCGAAGTAGAGAGGATATAAAATGTAGACTGACAATGGCAAGGAAAGCGTTTCTGAAGAAGAGAAATTTGTTAACATCGAGTATAGATTTAAGTGACAGGAAGTCGTTTCTGAAAGTATTTATATGCAGTGTAGCTATGTATGGGAGTGAAACATGGACGATAAATAGTTTGGACAAGAAGCGAATAGACGCTTTCGAAGTGTGATGCTACAGAAGGATGCTGAAGATTAGATGGGTAGATCACTTAACTAATGTGGAGCCATTGAATAGAATTGGGGAGAAGAGGAGTTTGTGGCACAACTTAACTAGAAGACGGGATCGGTTGGTAGGACATGTTCTGAGGCATCAAGGGATCACCAATTTAGTATTGGAGGGCAGCGTGGAGGGTAAAAATCGTAGAGAGAGACCTAGAGATGAATGCACTATACAGATTCAGAAGGATGTAGGTTGCAGTAGGTACTGGGAGATGAAGCAGCTTGCACAGGATAGATTAGCATGGAGAGTTGCATCAAACCGGTCTCAGGACTGAAGACCACAACAACAACAACTGACCCAGCGTTCTGGTCGTGAAGACCGCGCGGTGTCGACCAGCTACCGTCCTGTCCTCAGTCAATGGCTTCAACTGGATGGGTTGTGGAAGTAAGGAAGATTAGGATTTAGCATGCCTTTTACGACGAGGACATTGAATATGGAGCACGGTCTGAAACTGGGAAGGGAAATCGGGAGTGCCGTTTCAAAAGAACATTCCTAGCATTCACTTCAAGCAATTTAGCGAAAGCAGAGAAATCCTAAATGTGGATGGCCGGACGGGAATTTGAACTGGAGTTAGATCCAGTGTGTGAGGTCGTGCTGAAAAGTAATGCCTTCGAATACTTTATGTGAAAACTCTTAAGGCTTATTAAATAAAACAAATATCATTAACAACATCATCCTGCATCTTTGTTCTTCAGGACTACATACTTACTTCTCAACGTACCCAACTTGGTGACCAACACATTTCTTCCGACGAGAAACCAGTTCATTTATACCTACACTGTAGAACGTTTGATTTTGTTGACAGAGACACAACCTCACCTCTGCTTGTACCGCTTCATCCCTATCGAGGAAAGTCCTGGAAGATTTTCTTTAAGTTTTAGAACCAGCTGAAAATCGGATGGGGCCATGTCGTGACTGTATGGAGGATGATCGATGACAGTGAACCCAAGGCGTGGGACTGTTGCAGATGTCGCAGCGCTCGTGTGTGGGCTGACATTGTCATGCCGAAGGAGAGGGTGCTCTCTTCGGATTCGAAACTCGATGACAGCATGTTGTTTATCAAGGACCGACATAGTTACGTCACACTTTGTCGTGTTACATGTTACAATTCGGAGCCCTCTAGCGGCAGAGGACTGTAAATAAATAGATATGAAGAATAAAGGGGTAGAAGGCTCGAACAGTCCACGGGTGTACTGTCGATCCATAGTGTCCAACGGGCACAATATTTCGGCGATCAGACATGTCACCGTCGTCAGCTGCGCTGACGAACTGGGCTGCTGAGGGCGGGCGGCTATCTTAATTCCCCTCCCCTCGCGAGGCGTTCTCTCCGCGGTCCGCGCCTGCACGTCAGCGGTCGCTGAGACGCTGGCGTCGGCGTCTGGAGTGCCGTCGATGTAATTGTCTCGTCCGCCCTAGTCACCCGTTCGTTTCCTTAGCCGAGCGTCTTTTTAATTAGACTGGTTCCCATTCCCTGCTGAGGTTGTAGCCGCCATCTTGGTTGATGAGTCAGCCCCTGGTACGAATTTCGATAGTCTTGCTAACGACGCTGTCCCCGTATTTATATGTCTGTGCCAAGACCCTGGTATGTTGGTAGTCCATTTCGTGATTTTCGGACAAAAAATGTTCGTGTTTTATTTGTTTGGCAAAAGACATTTCCTTCTCGGTGTTTCCTCAATATTCGTCCTATTCGTGGACTGTTCGAGCAAGAAATACGCCGGGAGAAACTGAAGAATCACAAGGTGTAGAATGTTAATTACACTTGTTTTATTTAAAAAGCATAAAAAATGGAAGGTGTTATTTTTCGGAACGCCCTCGTATTGACCACCCCACCTCCTCATTCGATTGTTGAATGGGAGGTAATGGGACAAGCGTACCGGCCTCCCACCCACTGTCACCTTTCCAGGCGTTGGAGCCGCTACTTCTCACTTAAGTAGCTCCCCAGCTGGCATTAAGAGGCTGAATGTGGCCTGTTTCAGTCTTATCACGAATGAAAAATCACTGACAGTATCAGGTATTAAATCCGTCCCTTCTTTATTGCTGTTAGACACGCTGTCAGCTCAGCTATAGGTCGAGATTTTCGAACAGTAATAGATTACTCGTCGTCAATGAATTATTGTACTACGGCTAGGGAGTGCCAGGGTTTTACGTTGTCTGTACAGTTCGGTACAAAGTTCCTACGGATATGCATGCGCGTCCGAAGGAACAGACACTGCCGACTGTTGACAGCCGCATTAAATTATGAAATGCATTCGTAAATTGCGAATACGATTGTACAACGGCTATACCAATTACTAGAAACATATTACAATTTGTGTCAGAACGTGACTCGACCCCGGATTTTCCGCTTTACGCAGGCAGTCGCCTTAACCTCCTCTATCATATGTGCCACACTTCCATATGTCCTACTGCAATGGTTCCCAACCTAGGGGTAATTACCCTCTGAGGGATAAAATGAAATGTTATGAGGGGTAAAAACTAAACGATTCGATTCTGTTTCAGTCTCGAAACTGAATTATTTTCAAAAGATCATTACTATTATCACAATTTTGTAAGACTCTAACATTTGATTATATAAGTTATGAGTAATTACTATTTCAATTAGTAGCATTAATGCGGTGGAGGTTACAGGTTCCTCCTGCGCAGGAGAGCTTCTGTAAAGTTTGGAATGTAGGAGACGAGGTACTGGCAGAAGTAAAGCTGTGAGGACGGGCCGTGAGTCGTGATTGGGTAGCTCAGTTGGTAGAGCACTTGCCCGCGAAAGGCAAAGATCCTGAGTTCGAGTCTCGGTCCGGCACACAGTTTTAATCTGCCAGGAAGTTTCATATCAGCGTATACTGTAGAGTGAAAATTTCATTCTAGAAACATCTGAACTTGTTTGATTTTAACTGGGGTTGCAGTGTGCAGGTCAAGCAAGTGCCGCAATGGAGAGGAGTAATGTAGCGGAAGCATGTTTCGTAACAAGCTGTGGAGAGTTACTTTCATTTCTGAGAAGGAGTCGTTGGTAGCACTTGCGATGCAACATGAATTCCTTCGTCATTCATTCTAACTCAGACACACACACACACGCGTACTGACAAACTAATAAACATTATTTATCTTTCGTCATTTTAAAAATAAGTTTTCCAAGAAAAGTCTTTCATTCTACAGTTTAGTTAGGTGCTTAAGTTAGTTATAACGGGGGAGAGGCGGAGGGGGGGGGGGACGGTGGCAACAGATGGCAGGAGGGGGAGGGGGAGAGCGGGGGTACTAGCTAATGTCTGATTGCACTCAGGGGTAATGGCCTTAGAAAGGTTCTAGTGTCTACGACCCATAACGCTCGCCTCCAAATCGTTTGATTTCCGCTGAAGGAGAGACTTTCGTCAGATCGCCTTGCTTTGACATGAAATACAGTAGGGCAGCGTGAGTATTTTATAGTGTCTGTATTGTTAGAAGCGATGTTCCTTCGAACACACAACTAAATGCGAAAATGTCCAAAGTAGTCTTAGTATCGCATCAGAAACGAATAGTTCAGAATTTCGCAAACGTTTATCTCCTTTTCTTCTCGATGGGGATTCGAATACCGTATCAAAAATCATTGAAGAATTTGGGGGTAACTTTGGGCGAGCATCTCAAATGAGCAGAATATAACGTCACAACGTGCAGGGAGACTTAAGTTTGCCTCTGTGCTCTCAAAAAGTTTCCGACACATTTACGAAGGATGTGAAGAGTAAACTTGTGCAGTCAGTCTTTCTACCGAACCTCCACTAATGCGATGTAATGCAACACGGTGCGAGTAATGAGAACAGTAGACGGTTAGTACTAACCTCATTACCCCCATTTAAGTTGGCTGCGGCCAGGCGAGTTAGGTGCCTGCCACACACTGTCTTCGTTATCGGCTGCTCAGTGCGCAATACTCCCCTCCATTCGTGGAGGTTAAAGACCTGTCATCTCATCACAATCGGAACGCAAGATCCCAGTTATCTAACAACCCAGCTGAGCCCATTTATAAAACAAAAACACTCGCGAACTCCTTCTGTGTTGCTGCTGTCCGCCTCTGGAACAAGGTAAGGTGCACACTGCGCACATTTGGATGCCCTGTTGCTTTTACGAAGAAACTGAAATACTTCGTTCTGTCACCCTCACAAAGTTTACCGCAAATTAACGTATGCGACCAGCTTCCCTCTGGAAAACAGTAAAACAAGTTCTCCTATCTTCCCTAGTTAGTTCTTTCTCTTTTTATTTTTCAGCTAGTCACGCCACTTTGTCTTTCCCTATTTTCATTAAATATAGTATTATATTCCTCTATCCCTCTCTCTTTCACCATTCCTCTCGTGTACATCGCTGCTAGGGCTAACATTTTGAATCTAATTTGTATTTATTGGTTCAAATGGCTCTGAGCACTATGGGACTTAACTGTTGAGGTCATCAGTCCCCTAGAACTTAGAACTACTTAAACCTAACTAACCTAAGGACATCACACACATCCATGCCCGAGGCAGGATTCGAACCTGCGACCGTAGCGGTCGCGCGGTTCCCAACTGTAGCGCCTAGAACCGCTCTTGTATTTATTGCTGTACTTCTCGGATCTGAATGTAAACTTGTAGTTTTTTTCTCTACTGCAGTAATTTGTACTCTACGGCGTTATTACAAATGACTGAAGCGATTTCATACGTTCGCTGCAATTATAATATTTGACATATTCTCACAGGGCTTTGCACACATGCAGAAAACTCAAAGTTTTTTTGACGTATAACAACTGCTCCGTATGTGACCCCTATGCATTCTGCAGATATCGACTCCTTAATCGAGTTCCTCCCACGTTCGGCGCAGCACGTCCCTATCAGCCTGTTCAAAAGCAGTATTGATGTGAGCTCACAGTTCTGGTGGGTTTGTTGATGGAGGATGCGGGAAAGGCTGAACGTTTCACACAACCGCACACAAAAAAGGTCTCGTGGGGTTGGGCCGGGGAGTGTGGAGGCCATGACGTAAATTGCTGATCATCATCCCCACCATGATCAATCCATCGTTTTCTCAATTTACTGTATAAGAATTCACGAACATCACAACGGGAGTGAGGTGGGGCAATAAGCTGTTGATACGTGGAAGTGCACTCAGTTGGCCTCCGATGATGGCTTGAGTCATTTTCCCAGGTTATCCGGGTACACGTGTTCTATAACGGTCTTTCTCTATAATAAACTTTAAATTGTGAGACTGCACAGAACACATTAACCTTTGGTATATCTCGGATGTGCTGCACGATAGTGTGTGGATTCCCTGTCCCTGAGATTCTCCCACACCTACTACAATAGTACATGTTTATATACCAACTAGCTCTGCAGATGATGAAGAAATTGATGAAATATATGATGAGATAAAAGAAATTATTCAGGTAGTGAAGGGAGACGTAAATTTAATAGTCATGGGTGACTGGAATTCGAGAGTAGGAAAAGGGAGAGAAGGAAACATAGTAGGTGAATATGGATTGGGGCTAAGAAATGAAAGAGGAAGACGCCTGGTAGAATTTTGCGCAGAGCATAACTTAATCATAGCTAACACTTGGTTCAAGAATCATGAAAGAAGGTTGTATACATGGAAGAACCCTGGAGATACTAAAAGTTATCAGACAGATTATATAATGGTAAGACAGAGATTTAGGAACCGGGTTTTGAATTGTAAGACATTTCCAGGGGCAGATGTGGACTCTGACCACAATGTATTGGTTATGAACTGTAGATTAAAACTGAAGAAATTGCAAAAAGGTGGGAATTTAAGGAGATGGGACCTGGATAAACTGAAAGAACCAGAGGCTGTACAGAGTTTCAGGGAGAGCATATGGGAACAATTGACAGGAATGGAGGGAAGAAATACAGTAGAAAAAGAATGGGTAGCTCTGAGGGATGAAATAGTGAAGGCAGCAGAGGATCAAATAGGTAAAAACACGAGGGATACTAGAAACCCTTGGGTACCAGAAGAAATACTGAATGTAATTGATGACAGGAGAAAATGTAAAAATGCAGTAAATGAAGCAGGCCAAAAGAGTACAAATGTCTCAAAAATGATATCGACAGGAAGTGCAAAATGGCTAAGCAGGGATGGCTAGAGGACAAATGTAAGGATGTAGAGGCTTATCTCACTAGGGGTAAGATAGATACTGCCTACAGGAAAATTAAAGAGACCTTTGGAGAAAAGAGAACCACTTGTATGAATATCAAGAGCTTTGATGGAAACCCAGTTCTAAGCAAAGAAGGGAAAGCAGAAAGGTGGAAGGAGTATATAGAGGGTCTATACAAGGGCGATGCACTTGAGGACAATATTATGGAAACGGAAGAGGATGTAGATGAAGATGAAATGGAAGATATGATACTGCGTGAAGAGTTTGACAGAGCACTGAAAGACCTGCGTCGAAACAAGGCCCCCGGAGTAGACAACATTCCATTAGAACTTCTGACGGCCTTGGGAGAGCCAGTTCTGACAAAACTCTACCATCTGGTGAGCAAGATTTATGAGACAGGCGAAATACCCTCAGACTTCATGAAGAATATAAAATTCCAATCTCAAAGAAAGCAGGTGTTGATAGATGTGAAAATTACCGAACTATCAGTTTAATAAGCCACAGCTGCAAAATACTAACGCGAATTATTTACAGACGAATGGAAAAACTGGTAGAAGCCGACCTCGGGGAAGATCAGTTTGGATTCCGTAGAAATGTTGGAACACGTGAGGCAATACTGACCCTCCGACTTATCTTAGAAGAAAGATTAAGGAAAGACAAACCTACGTTTCAACCATTTGTAGATTTAGAGAAAACTTTTGACAATGTTGATTGGAATACTCTCTTTCAAATTCTGAAGGTGGCAGGGGTAAAATACAGGGAGCGAAACGCTATTTACAATTTGTAGAGAAAGCAGATGGCAGTTATAAGAGTCGTGGGTCGTGAAAGGGAAGCAGGGGTTGGGAAGGGAGTGAGACAGGGTTGTAGCCTATCCCCGATGTTATTTAATCTGTATATTGAGCAAGCAATAAAAGAAACAAACGAAAAGTTCGGAGTAGGTATTAAAATCCATGGAGAAGAAATAAAAAGTTTGAGGTTCAGCGATGACATTGTAATTCTGTCAGAGACAGCAAAGGACTTGGAAGAGCAGCTGAGCGGAATGGACAGTGCCTTGAAAGGAGGGTATAAGATGAACATCAACAAAATCAAAACGAGGATAACGGAATGTAGTCGAATTAAGTCCGGTGATGATGTGGGAATTAGGAAATGCGACACTTAAAGTAATAAAGGAGTTTTGCTGTTTGGGGAGCAAAATAACTGATGATGGTCGAAGTAGAGAGGATATAAAATGTAGACTGGCAATGGCAAGGAAAGCGTTTCTGAAGAAGAAAAATTTGTTAACATCGAGTACAGATTTAATTGTCAGGAAGTCGTTTCTGAAAGTATTTGTATGGAGTGTAGCCATGTATGGAAGTGAAACGTGGACCATAAATAGTTTGGATCAGAAGAGAATAGAAGCTTTCGAAATGTGGTGCTACAGAAGAATGCTGAACATTAGATGGATACATCACATAACTAATGAGGAGGTATTGAATATAATTGGGGAGAAGAGGAGTTTGTGGCACAACTTGACAAGAAGAAGGGATCGGTTGGTAGGACATGTTCTATGACATCGAGGGATCACCAATTTATTATTGGAGGGCAGCGTGGAGGGTAAAAATCGTAGAGGGAGACCAAGAGATGAATACGCTAAGCAGATTCTGAAGGATGTAAGCTGCAGTAGGTACTGGGAGATGAAGAAGCTTGCACAGGATAGAGTAGCATGGAGAGCTGCATCAAACCAGTCTCAGGACTGAAGACCACAACAACAACAGATTCGCACATTGCGTCTGTTCACTGTGTCATTCACAAAAAGAATGTTGCTTCATTACTGGAGATGAATTTCTCACAAAACTCATCCTCTTCCGTTAGCTGTTACAATTGTGCCGAAAACAATAAGCATTTGACTTCAGTCATCGGCAGTCAAACCTTGCAGCAGCTGCAGGCGGTAAGGTTTTAGTTTCAGTCGTTTCTGTAACGTCTTCCAAACAAACTGTTGTGGTATGCTCAGCTCTCTGCTCCCTCTTTACGTTGACTTATCTGGGCTACATGTGAAACTCGCCTGCACGCGGTCTACGTTTCTTCACTCACTGCAGACCGACCAGTTGATTTCCCCTTTCAGAAACATCCCGAAGCTTTAAAATGCGCATACCATTGCCGAATGGAGTTGACAGGTGGTGGATCTTTTTGTTGAATTTCGTTTTGAAGTGTCGTTGTAGTGTTACAGCAGACTGAGGTGAATCCATTTCAGACACAACGTACCATTTCTCGGTGCCTGTCGTCATCTTGTCTAATTGTGTAATTGCCCACTGCTGTGCTCTCGTGGCAGAAATACACTGTTGTACCAAGAAATTATAACCACTGCCCACCGCTACGTTGGCTGCCGCCTCCTAGCTTTCCGGGCACTTTACGCGTAGCAAAATTATGTAAGCGAAGCAAACACGGACAGGGGGTCACCCTGGTGAAGACATGGGCTGCAAAGGGAAATCCATTGAGATAGGGGATTTTGACTAGGCTGCAAAGCAGACTGAGAAATGACAGTGACGATGAGCGTAGCTTGTTAACACCACCTTGTATTGAAGTGACAAATATTCAAAACAATAATTTGGTAATTGTGCATAGGGAAATGGGCCAGGCAGTAAATAACGCTGTAGACAGTGAAACAATCAGCGAACAGGGAAGTATTGTCGAGCGATCGGTCGGTAACAGTTTGCGTCAGGAACACGAAAGAACAGAAAAAAATCTTGCAAGTACCGTGGATTCAGGTTTTGCGTCATTACATAATTCCTCAATTAAGTTTCGACACACTGAAGCTTTTCAAAATATGAGCGTTGTCGGTGCGAATACATTGCCGAACAGCATAAAGAAATATGAAAGAAGAGAACAAAATCTTACAAATACCGTAGATTCAGGTTTTGCGTTATTGTCCTTTTCTCAAGTAAGTCAACATTAATTCTTTGATCTTCAAAATCCGAATATTGCCAGTGCAAATGCACTGCCGAAAATCACAAAGCAACGTGTTTCATTCATTAATACATTCTTATTGCAAATAAAGGAACAAATAGAACAAAATCAGAAACAAATGGAACAAAATCTAAATCAAACACAGCAACAACTTCAAAAGTTAGACACAACGCTTGACAAACACGTGAAGATTTAACTGATGAGCTACTTAAAAGCGAATAGAAATGTCAAAAACTTTGTAAAGGTGTAAAAACACAAATTTGTGAGCATTTACAGCCTTATTTTTTCGCGACATGAAAACGCATTACAGAATCATGAAGCAGCCATAAAAGAACTGCAGATCATTGTTCACGAAAATTACGACACCTTGCAGGCCAAAATAAGTTGCATCTACCGATACGGTTACGCAACTTGCAAAAAATCAGGAAAACTTAAAGGACACACTAGATACTCAAAAATTTGATTCAGAAAAACCCACGGAGGAAATCAGCACATTACCGGAAAAAGTAGCCGAACTTTCGATCAGTTAACAAATTTATATACGAAGGTAAAGGATGATTTGAACGATACAAGACCGGTAGCCCTTACTGACACAGAGGAGTTCAAGGAAAGTAGTAAATTTAAACAAAGTCAGAAGCAAATTAATATGCAACATAAAAGGGAAAGGACTAATGACCTCAGTAGTTGAGTCCCATAGTGCTCAGAGCCATTTGAACCATAAAAGGGAAATGCGGAAAGAACAAGATCAGTTGGCACATGTGATACAAGAATTACATATTTCAGAGGATACTCGCGTTCCGACACGGGGAGAGGGATTTAGAACTACGGAAAAGCCACAAAGTAATAACACAGGGTATTTCAGAGATCATGAAAGGAGTTGGCAAGGTGCACCGACTCTTGAGATGGAACAGCCGACACGACGTAACAATGACCGATTTGCGACTCGTCGACACGATGACTTTGACTATATTGAGCTCTTCATCACTACACGTAAATTTAAAACATTCAATAATTTCAGTAATGACATACATCCACAAGACTGGCTTCACCAGTTTTCTCATTGTTTTCCTCCTAATTGGGATTAGAGCATTTGTGTGTTGCTATTTAGAAAATGAACCAGCTGTAAGAATGCGATCGGTTATTCGCGACTGTCACAGTGAAGGAGATTTCTATCATGCTTTCCTTTCTGCATATTGGTCTCAGCCTACTCAAGATCGAGTAAAGCACAGAATTATAATGATGAAATATTTCGAACAGTCTGAATTTTCCAGTCCTGTAAAATATTTTGAACAGATGTGGCACAAAAATCAGTATTTGTCAAACCCATACAGCCCCTCGGAACTCATTTGCATTTGCTTAATTAAGTTGCCTGAACATTTAAGACTTGTTATTTTGGCTGGACATTGTAAGGATGATATCGAAGCTCTTGAGGGACTTTTACAAGAATTGGAAATCGACACAGACAGTCGCGGGATGCGAAAACAGGAAAACAACAATTATAGGCCACATCCGTTACAATTCCGTGACAACAGAAATAATAAACGGACACGACAAGGCTATTCTTATAACGCAAATCGTGATCAAAACAGACACTACCCATATGACAACCACTGGCAGAATAATAATAGTTACAGAGAAAGATCACATTTCCGTAGCATTGACTATGACAGAGACAACCGTGGAAACAGACAATATGAGAACCAGAACAATTATTATCAAGGGAGACAAAATGACTTCAGACGCAAACTCCCACGTCGTAATTACGATTCCGGGAGAAGTTCTCTACCACTTAACCGACACGAAAGATATTACAGAAATTACCGACAACACGACATTCGCTATAGCCATGACGACAGACCTGAATTTAATCAGAACTGGCGTCATTCAAATAGGGCAGGGCCCTCTCGACAAGCTGACATTGTAGAAATTAGACCTCCAAATCCCAGTAACGACGTGCGACAATAAAGAGAAAGTAGGCAATGACTCACAACACAGGCAGCCACAAAACGCACCTATGAAACTGACAACGTAGCTGGCATGAATATCAATTAATACAGTAATTCTAAGAGTCCACTTTTATTGAGAACAGACGATACAGTCTTATTGTGGGTACTTTTTTGCTTGTTAGTTGCACGATTACGTCACGATTATAAAGTCCACATTCTTGGAACATGTATTGATAATGAGGTTTTACTGCAACATTTGGGTTTACTTGAAAAGACTTTTTTATATGAAGTTCTTTCTGTGAGGTTACAGTCGACACAGTATTTGGTTTGTTTGACAGCTACACGATTATATTGCGACGCCACTTATGAGTGACACAATTTTCATTATTTCTTTTACGCTGTATCTGTTTTATGTCTGCACAGTTTTTCTGCGTTCTTCTGAAAAGTAAATCACGCTTTGGTAATCAGTTTTGTGACATAGCCACAGTGAGACAGTTGTTTTCGTAACACAACAATACGTTACAGTATAATACTTTCAAGGTCACGGCAATGCGCATAATAACTACGACATTTATACGCATATCACTTTACGTTGCTATATGACAACGGTAAGTATATCGATTTTTGGAGCACTTTGCTTATGAACGACGATAACTACGACACTTGGCACATTTTTTATCGTTAGCTAATGACAAAAATTACCTTACAGCAAGAAGCATAGTTTAGCGCTAGATGACACGCACTTGAGTGATTACTTTTTTAAATTGCAACCTAGGAAATATTTTTGACCTACTGTGATACAGAGAAGGTCTTCCGCATTACATTTAATTCCGCAGTCTTAATCTATAACATCTGAGGGTATAATTAAACTAATCCTCATGGGGGTACGCCTACTTTGTGTACCATGCGTGTAGCAAACGCAAGGAGCCCTAGCTAAAATGATATTTGCTTATACAACTTTACACATTGGTACCATATTTCTCTTTCACAGAATTACACAGCTATCTGGTCATTTTAATGAGAGAAACGAATATTTACTACGTCAGTGACACATGCCTACGTAATTACACAGTTCGATTACTTCACATTTATGAAATTGTACTTTGTCTGTACTTTGTAAACTGTTCATAAATTTTCGCAATCATTGTGATGCTGTGGGAGATTTAAATGATGTATTTTGTATGGGATCATGATTTTTGAAGTACATTGAGGTAGATGACACTATTGAAACGACCAGAGAGAATTTTTTTTAAGGTTTTGAGATTATTGAAGAAAGCTACGACGATTCTGAGATTTGATTGATCTGTTTGATGATGTTATTACGACGACGATGTGTATTGTGATGTTGGGGTATGTTTATGATCAGTAAGATGATGTTATATGACAAGTATGATTATGCTACGTATTTATTATGATGAAATATTGAAGAAGAATTGACGAATATATGTGTAATGAGGCAATGAATTATGAGTAGTTATTAGAGACTTTGGTTTATGAGAAAAATGTTGGAAAACAAGAATTATACTTTAAGAGTTATGAAAGGTGAGTATATATGTGAATATGAGTACCATAATGCTGATGGTAATTTTTGGGCACTGTTATTCATGAGATATCGTTTGTGTACACTTCCAACGTAAATTTTTAACCTGTGAAACTTTTTATTTGTATGAAAGTGTCACTGTAGCGGAAACTGTTTTAAATATTTCAGTAAAGAGTACTGTGACCTTGACATAATGCTGCGCTGAGCTGTGCGCTACCCGCTTTGAAATATACCTATTGTTGTGTGGACTTTCGCATAGCTGTAGAAAAGAGAGGTCGCTGACCTTGCCATTGATATTTCTTTGCTGAACGCACACAAACATGACACGCTATTACTTGAAAACATATGACTGCACTGTGGAACTCGTAGTTTGT
Source organism: Schistocerca piceifrons (assembly GCF_021461385.2). Taxonomy (NCBI): domain Eukaryota; kingdom Metazoa; phylum Arthropoda; class Insecta; order Orthoptera; family Acrididae; genus Schistocerca; species Schistocerca piceifrons. The sequence goes on along the minus strand of NC_060138.1, from coordinate 155,241,525 downwards.
GCTATTTACTGAAATGCTTATGAATTGACTAGAAATAGTCTTATGTCTACACACCTGATTATGACAAGTGCCTTTCTACGAGAGTTGAGAGAATTTTTACTGACTTATGAAATGCCATATGGCTACTGGATGATGTTTTCATACTTTGCTTTGTACATTTTTGGTTTCTAGCTGTGCTGCAGCGTTGTTTTTTTAAAATAAATTTTTTTAACACATAAGATAATGTAAATACTTTCTGTTAACAGCGCCATTAAATAATAATTTTATGATCCACATTCTTAAAAAAGGAGCACTACGAAGGGAAAGAAGCATAAAAAGGCGAAGGGACTATTAACAGGAATTGCAAACATAATTTGCTTTTCAAGGACTTGGTATTTTTTTTTTTTGGTAGAATAAGTTGTTGTGGTGCACCACTCTTAGTGTTAAGATGTGACATATACATTAAGATGTGAATAGACATTTCCCTTATCTGCATTTCTGTCTTTACTGTAATATTTTTTCTGCTTGTACTTTATCATGTTTAGGTATAAGTTATTGCATTTGTGCTGCTATTTGTCAGGCATTGTCCTACAGAATTTTATTTAGTATTGCTGTGCTAAGCTAATTTTACCACTGATTTGCTTTTCTTGTTTGCTGCATATTGCTTTATATTAGTCGTAATGTTGCATTTTCTTTGCCAATTTAGATATGCTGCTGCTTGCTTTACTACTTTGCATTTTTTTGTTGTCGTTTGTGTTAAATGTTTTGTGCTGCTGCATTGCCTTGTTCTCTAGTTTATATATCTGAGCTCAGTAGATTTAAGGTAGTTTAAGAGGGGGTATGCTATATAAGAAAATGAGTTGTGATGAGTTGGGAAGAAATGCACTGAGAAGCTGTAAGGAAAAGGTTTGGCCAAAGAATATTGTACAATGAGGAACAATTATTTTGAAAAACGAAATGAACAGATAAGTAGGGTATAGCGATAACAGGTTTAGGTAGGATTTTCTTGAAAACAAATGATGAGGTAAGAAATATGTGAAAGTATAATTTCAGAAAGCATACTTAGATAGGACTTTTTTTTGGAAACAATGTTAAACTAAGGGAGATCTCCGAGAATATGAAATTTTCGTTGGAAATAAAGTGCCACATATGCGGCAGTACCAAATGTCACACTGAAAACAAACCCTGTCCTTTCTTTTTTGTGTTACTCTGCTATGTGTTTATGTTTACCCTTGTGTGTTTGTGTTCTTCCTGTCTCTGTGTGTTTACCTGTCAAGATAATTTTGGTAGAATTTTTTTTCTTCTAATACTAAGCTGCATTGATTATGATGAGGAATACTGTTATCCGCAAATTAATTTTATTTTGTAATATATTATTTACATAGAGACGATGTTTGTAAATTATTTATTTTGTTATGTTTTCTGTAATGCTCATGTATCAAGTTAATGTTTCAAAGGATATTATCATTTTTCATTTATTTACTTATGTCACAAATCCTGTAATACTCATGTATATGCTTATTTTTATTCTTTTGTAAAGCCTGTATTACTGTTGTTGTTGTGGTCTTCAGCTCTGAGACTGGTTTAATGCAGCTCATCATGCTACTCTATCCTGTGCAAGCTTCATCATCTCCCAGTGCTTACTGCAACCTACATCCTTCTGAATCTGCTTAGTGTATTCATCTCTTGGTCTCCTTCTACGATTTTTACCCTCCACGCTGCCCTCCAATGCTAAATTTGTGATCCCTTGATGCCTCAGAACATGTCCTACCAACCGGTCCCTTCTTCTTGTCAAGTTGTGCCACAAACTCCTCTTTTCCCCATTTCTATTCAATACCTCCTCATTAGTTATGTGATCTACCCATCTATTATTTATAGTATCATGTTCTTGATCGTAATGATGTTTTCTGTACCTTTGTAATTGTATTCTTATGCTGTAAAATTATAATTGTATAGACACCAGTTCTTCAAGTAAAGTAAATAGTAGGGATTCATTTTACTGCACACATTTATGTTGATCATATTACATTTATAATATGCATAATATGTCAGAGGTTAAATGACTGTGTTAGAGCTTGCATATGTGTTGATGATTTAGCAATGGACTGGTTAACAGCACTGCTGGTTCTAAGAATATTGCAAAAAGTTAGTGGTGCATAAGTGGTGGTTTATGGACTTGCTATATTACCCACAAGACTCTTCAACTGTGATTGTGCACCCACACAGTCGCAACGGATGGCTGCTGGCCATCTCTACAAGTACTACAGTGGGTCTGTACCTTTGGTACCCCACTACTACCATAATCTCTACAAGTACTGCAGTTGGTCTGCACCTTTGGTAGCCCATTACTGCCTTAATTTCTACAAGAAATACTCTGGGTCTGCTCTCTGGTGACATACCAATTCTCCAAATACTCCTCAAGACTTCGACTGACTCTGCTGTGGGTTTGCCTGTTGTGGCCCATTATCAGTCTTCATGTCAAGTGGAGGTCCACTATTTGTTTGTGCATTTTCTTTTACTGCTCTGACTTTATGCATAGAACTGTTACATTCTACTCTTCTGATGAATGATTAGGACTGTCTTTAGGAACTGTGAGGACAATTTTTGCTTTTGACCAACAGTATATTGTGTGATCTGATCTATCTGATATTGTTAATATGAAAAAAAATTTAACAAATTAGTCTTGGCCACTGCCCAAAACATTTTGCAAAAGAGGAGCAGGGGGGTCATATAAGTAGGCTGTATATATGTTTGTATGTTGACAGGGTTATGTAGCGCTCTGCATTAATAACTCTGACACCGCTGTACGCACTCTGTAAGAGACGCTGTGGGTGGTCGGACTAGCAGTGCGAGGTGGACAGCCAGCAGTGATAGACGTTGGGAGTGAGTAGCCAGCGGTGATGGAGGTTAGAGGTTTGAAGTGTTGGCGTAAGCGAACGATCTGGACCTGTGTCCTTCATGGAAATGTAATTTGTCGATGATGATATAATCTTTGGAACTGGATATGACGGACGATTACATATTTTTTTGAACTGGATGTAGCATTATTAAGGTAAAAATACTTTCTTTGCTTTGCAACAAAATATTTCCTATGCCTATCAGTAGTTAGAGCCTTCAGTAGTTAGAATGTTTTATTTAGCTGGCAGTATTGGTGCTTGCGGCATTGCTGTAGTTCGTGTAATGAAGATTTTTGTGAGGTAATGGCTTGTGTAATGTATAGGTTATTATTAGGATTTCTTCTTATTCAGGGCCATTCTTTTCTATTAATTATTTGAAGTCAGGTTATCATTTTTGAGCAGTCAGTTCACGTTATTCTTGAATATAGTAAGTAATTAATGAATAGAAAAAGTTTGAGTTCTGTTAGTCAGGGCAGATTTTGTAGGTCAGATATGAAACAATAAAGACAAGCAAAGCAACAGCACGTTCAGTTTCACTCAGCAGTTGAAGCAGCTTCACTTGCATTCAGTTTCACTCAGCAGTTTCAGAATTAAATAATGCAGAATTTCACTGTCTCAGTTATTTCACCTTAAGTAAAAACTTATTAAGAAGTTTAAATACGGCGCAAATGTTTTTGTCTGCTTCTATTGAACTCAAACAGAATAATATGTCGGATATGTTCGATTTCTCCACTTAGACACTCCATTTTCTAGAGTCAATAGCTCCACTAACTATCTCCAAAAAAACAAGATGACAATGTTGAAATTGAAATAGCAATAGTGAACTACAAATAAAAAATGACAAGATACACAAACCCAAAGCCACCGGAATACTAACACGTAAAACAAAACCGCTACGAACTTATGCATGAACCTAATAATTGTTTCTAGTGGTCTATACTGAGTCTGAAAAGGCAACATTATTTTTTAGGACTTATTGCTACATGTAGTCCGTTACGTTTCTTACTCTCACGAGTTACATTTTTCAATGCTTTAAGGCCTTCAGTGAATCTGTAAGTGTATGGATGGTTTCTTATCCTCCAGATCATCGCGTTGTTTTTCGTGTCTTTATCGTTGTGTTGGAAGTACTCACGGAGCAAAAAACTTTTAAATTCACAGTAGCATGGTGTGACCAAATAATTTGTAGATGTTCTCAACTGTTTGGAAATACACGGTTGTTTCTTAGACTCTAAAGTGCCTTTAAGGGCTAAATTTAAATTGCAACGTGATTCTTTTCTTTCTAACACTATCGTGTACGCTACTTATGACGAATGCTCCTCCATAGTCTTGGCCTAAACACATGCCCACATCAAGTGCTTTTCTTTCTATATATTCAAATAACTATTACTCGAATCCTCTTCTGGGCCACAGCCCCGATCATCCTAGAATAGTTGCACACCAGCCGTTATCACTGGATAGTTTCCTTAACTGTGACTTGATTGTTTCCCGCTTATCTTCTTAGAGTAAGGAACACATCGCAAAGAGCCTCACTTCTCAACAATGCAGGGATATCTTCAGCGCCCATGCCGTTGCTTAGCATCAGATGAGAACGAGGCGACTAACGGGCTATATGGATGTGTCCTTCGGAGTCAGAAAAGCAAAAAAGTCGTGAAATTTAGCAAGAGCACGGAGTAACGATAGCAGTCCGAAGATAAGCCTCAAGAGGCATCTAAGTTCCGTCAAATCGCTGCACCCAAAACACAGGTTTAAATCTATTACACCTTTCTGTGGCCGTATAATTCTCACAGGTATGTATAATTAATGAATAAGGAAATTTTCAGCACTAAAATTTTATTCAGGCTAACATGATTTTCCATACCAGTCGTCCACACTGTTTATCATGGTTTGTCTGAGGAAGTTATCACGTTTCCTACGCTTAGAGATTCTAAAAATATGTATCAGCCGCCACTCTCTCGCAACGAATCCAACTTATGGATTTCATCAAATCCTGTGGTGAATTTCAATGCCTGCAGTCGAATTCCAGGCTTCTGGTCCCAGAGTTCACTTGTGTCATCAAGTTTTTCTAGCTATGTGCCATGTACATAATCATAAGTCAAAACATGTCGTCATGGAATAATACGTATTACTTAAACCTCTCCCTTTTGAATTTTTGATGTATCACAGTTTATTTAATTGTTCAGTGATGAGATCTTTAAAGGAGACGACACGGGTATAAACAGTCTACCTGTCTTTCGTGACGAATCTGTAATTAACACCCATCGACTAGGTAATTACAGATGACTGAAGATCTGTTATAAATGACAACATGCTGTATATGAACTTACTTTATTGTTGAAACTTCGCGTCAGCTTAAAACCGTGCGCCAGACACGGACAGCGACTCGACCTCTTGGCCTTTGCCTTTCGCGGGAAAGTGCTCTACCGAATGAGCTACCCATGCACAACTCACAATCCGTTCGTTGTTCCTAACAATAAATGTTTCTATCTATGCTTCCACACCCACGCTTTTGTAATCCACACTTATAATTTGACATGGAGCACTCACCATTCAGTTGATCTTGATTCTTTCATGGATACCAGTTGCAATTTTTATTACATTACCCTATAGGTTGTTAACTGACGTAAATTATACATTCACCTACGAAATTTCCGAAGCAAGTGATCCCTGTATTCGCTCGTGAAGAGACAGATCTTGGTCGAAAAGTCGAGTGTCACCGAGGTGTATTGAAAAACGTTTTCCGTGGACGTAGCATAATAAATAACACATTTTTACAAAAATTTCTAACGGTTACAGACGAATTTCAAACATTAAAAGCGTCTTATAAACGAAACGAAATGCTATTTGAATTTGCTGTTTATGATTACGCATTATTAAGTAATACGGGGTGAGCTTTCATCTCCGTATTCTCGATTCCAATACAGTATGCCAACATTTTTCTTGCCACCTTGTCTTCCTAGTTTTGAATAAAATGGTTCAAATGGCTCTGAGCACTATGGGACATAACTTCTCAGGTCATCAGTCCCCTAGAACTTAGAACTACTTAAACCTAACTAACCTAAGGACATCCATGCCCGAGGCAGGATTCGGACCTGAGAGCGTAGCGGTCGCGCGGTTCCGGACTGTAGGGCCTAGAACCGCTCGGCCACTCCGACCGGCGCTTTTGAATAAGTAGGGGTCGCTGGAATTTGTACTACTGATAGATTAATCATTCCCGCTGCCAACTTTGGAGCTACAATGATATCGTGTGCAATAGGATCGACACGACAGTCGTCATTGTTTAATGCTGTGTCTCATTTCTGTGATATGTAATCTTTACGAGTGAGTACCGTTTGTACATGACCTCTTACGCCATTCTGTACCCTATGATCTGACACAACTAGTATTAATCGTTCGTTGTAGGAAGACTCTTAGAGCAGTGAGTGACGGGAGTAGCTGTTCCGATAGAAGTAGAGACTGTGTAGGACTTTGGCCTCGTATCGACTTGTTTCCAATCACTAGCAGTCTTAGCTTTAAATGTTGAGTATGAATAGCACCTTCATTGAACTTATAAGTAAATTTAAACCATTTCAAATTCGATCTGTGGTCTTTAACTCCGTGTGCTTTCGTTTACGAATACATAGACGTACTGAATACATCGTCGTGCGTTAAATTTTTGTAGACTAAATGATTCACATTTACGTCAAAATGATTTCCAAAACTAACTATGATTATTTTAATAAAGAGAAAGTCTCTACTTGACTGATCGATTTCATAATTTTTCTTTCTGTTTTCTTTTTTTTTTTCTTTTGATTGTCACGAAAAATACTATGACTAATTGGGGATTGCACTTCGAATCTCAACCCAACATTCAGTATCGTAGTCATAAAACTTTAAATGAGATGTTAAGACTTAAAAATAGCCAAACGCCTGTAACTGCCACATAAGGGGATGAAGTAGTAGATAATGACGGTTTTAAGTTCTTCAAATAAACATACGAAAGACGTCGATGAAGTTGTGGACACTTTCTCTCACTCTTTCCCAAATATTAACTACCGTCACCCATCAACGGGAAAGATGTACTCCCACTCCTTCCTCAAACTGGTTGACTCATACAGTCAACGAAAAACGATTTGCCAGATACTAAATGCAAATGAAAACCGACAAAGTGAGCCAGGAACAGCTATTGGAGGCTGTGGCTAATCTGACGTCCCGAACGTGTTTTCTACGGGACCATCCCCTTTATGGCGGCTATAAAGCGACTGTTTATGGGCCACCTTAAGCTGAGGTTGAAAACGACCGTAAACCAATGTGACACCGCGCCGAGAGTTGTTTCTCAGGTATAAATGCGTGATAGACTTGAGTCCGTTGTGCAGTGTCCTGTGTTTATTCTGTATGGCGTCTTTTAGTTTCTGAGATTGATGTACAAGAGGCAGCCAAATGTAAACCGGGCAGATGGGAAACAAATTAAGTAAACCTTATTATTTCAAAAGTGAGCGGGCCCACGTATTGCCAACGTTGTTTCGAGTATACTGCAGAAGTTTAGCTGAAAAGTCCTTACACATCCTGCATACAGTCCGGATCTCTTCCCATGCGATTTATACGTTTTTGTAGCCCTGAAGAAAGACATTCTTGGCCGTCAATTTTCCTCGGAGGAAGAGGTTCATGCCTGAGTACAATCACTGTTCCATAGACAACCTGAAACATATTTCTGTGAAGGCATTGACCGTCTTGTCTCCCAGGGGGATAAATGTATTAACAGTTACAGCAATTACATTGGAAATAATAAACAGTTTACTTTTTTCCACATATCTCTTTTTCATTTGACTGCCCCTTACAGATGGAATAGGACTAACCACGGACGCTTTACCATATAAACAAAAACTCTGCTAGACATTACGAATCGACTACTGTCAAGTACCCATAGATTTACAATGATATCAGGCATGTCAACTTAAGACAGCAATAAAACTTGATGAAGTTTAACAAACACGCAGGCATTCAGTTACTTACTGCTCCAGTTGACTCCAAAACTAATTATACACTTTGTATTCACGTCTCATCACGCATCATTCCACACACCGAAGGAAGTACAGAAGAAAGATTGGGGTTTAACGTATGATCGACCACGAGTTCATTACAGATTGGGCACAATCTCGGATTAGGAAACGATGAAGAAGGAAATCGCCAATGTTCTTATCAAGGGAACCATCCCGGCATTTGCATGAAACGATATAAGAAAACCATGGAAAACCTAAATCTGGATGGCCGGAAGGTAATTTGAACCGTCGTCCTCCCGAATGACACCCACTGAAGACCCACTGAAGAAACACGACTTTTCGGCTGACACCAGAATCATGGTGATAACCTTGCTACTCCTTTCCATCCTCCGCATGTCTGAAGAACTGGGTCAGCATCCCTTCGTTATGCAGGGTATGTTGGTCTCTGGAAGATGAAAGGAGATTAACATATTCTATTAGAAAGCTTAGGCATACAGTTTTTAGTAATATCCTTTACACTATGAATGTGTATTATGAAATCAATCAGATGTTTACCAACACTGCCATTTTTTACCAATCTCTACTCTCTACTTTGTGTTAACACTGGAACCTCTGATTTGATGATATTTACTACCTCAGCTGGGTCAGTTATGACGCAGGAATCTTTCTCTTTTATTATCCTGCCTCGGTGAGCTATTGTGGCTACTGATGAATCTGTTCTTTAAAGTGTTCGTTATTTTATTATAAAGTCAATAAAAATAAAGTAGCTTTTCTCAATTTATCAATTATTACTAAGAAAGTTTACACACATTTTCCGGTTGCCTTTACTGGTTAACTTCGCATTATAGGGAAAAGTAATAGTCTTCTGATGTGAATTTATTGAAGATAGTCTTTTATGCGTGTGATACTTTAACAAATGATGTTTCAAGCGCAGTCAGACATTATAACGTAACATATTCGCTTCTTTTGTCTCTCAGGAACATTTTAGGGAGTGATGCGGAGATAAATCTATACTTTTCAGCTAGCTCCTTCCGCAGCTGCAATACGTATTTCAGTCCCTGCGTTCCAGCTGTTTCTCGTTTAGAGCATTTCACAAAAGCCAGGCACGTATCCCAGGCATACGCCGCAAGTTATGAAATGTCTGGATAGGCAACGTCTGAATGGTGCTTGGACTGTGTATTTGAGCGCCATCTGGTCGAGCACGTCCACTCCATATTTAGAACAGTTATAAAACGTAACAGTATCTGGCCTCTTTTTCAAATCAGCCTCAGTTTTTTTATAAGGATACACAGTGCTGAAAATCAGGACATTCTTGCTGCTCTATCCCTGATAACCAGTTAACGTCGCATCATTCCTGTTCAACAATACTGTGCTATATAACTCTTCTTTTGCCTTCTTGACAGACTAGTATTTTCTTGCAAGATCGATTTATGGTGCCACAATACTTGTAGCATTTGCTTTCAAGATTTCAGAGACAGCCAAGGAGGTGAAAAAAGTGTCCCATGTGACATTTCCTTCCTCATTCAATAAAGGTTGCACCAAAGTATAAGCATAATTGTGCAAATAAAAAGGGCGTCCAAGCAGAGCCATAAAATAAACATGTAAAAAGGTATATCTTCTTCATCAGTATTCAGTAAACCATCATGTGCAGTTAACATTGTCTTCTGATGAAGAATCTGAATCTATACTTTGTGGCAATTCTTCCTCAGATGAAAGCTCCAGTAGCTCACCCTCAGATTCATGAGCCAAAATCTCATTTTTGGCGTTTTCAATGTCCTCTTCTATTTTTAGACGTTTTTCCACAGTTAATGTGTATGTTTCAAGTACTATTTACACAATTAGACTCCACTACTAACACCGTGTTTCAAGGGACAAAGCACTAGTTGTGCCGTGCTTGTGTGTACGTTCAGACGTGTTTCCAACTGATCTCCTTTCCCTCCTCGGCTGTAGAACTGCGACGTCGTCAGATAGTGACATAAAAGTGAGTTTTGAGATTCTTGAGCAAACACAATCTAAAAATAAACATGAAGCGAAAAGATTATGTGAGATTACTATATAGGCTACAGCACTGCGATCAGAATTGACCAATCCACGGTTCTAGGTGAATACTGATTTTTCGCTTTTAAAGTTTCCACATATAAAATAAAATTAAGTGTGATAGTCAACTAATTTATTTGATACAATGTCATAGGGATTCAGCAGTTTAGCAATAATAAAACATAGTGGCCACTGAAAGAATTAACGAACTATTCACCAGTGATCCAGCTGTGGTTCTAAAGATAAGTAACCCTTATTTATGTAGAATGTGTTACTTAAAAAGTATGCTATAACTGCCATTTTAAACATGTTATCTCTTTCTCTTTGAAAAACTGTCATCTCTCTCTTTCCTAGCATTTACCCCAACTTGCAGGGTCTGCAGGTTAATCAGATGTGGCATGTTAAGTTTGAGGGGTGGCCGGATGCCCTTCCTGTCATCATCCCATACCCCCTGGGAAGGAATTAGTGTACCCCAGGTGTCTGCATCGAGTGTAATCCAAGGAATAGTGCGAATGTGCTCAGATGTCTGTGAGCCGTGTAACTGAGGCGGAACGTGGGGACCAGCCCAGTATTCACCTACTGGGATGTGGAAAACCGCATAAAACCACATCCAGGCTGCCTGGCACACCGGCCCTTGTCGTTAATCCGCCGGGTGAATTCGATCCGGGGCCGGCGCGCCTACCCGAGTTCAGGAAGCAGCGTGTTACCGCTCTCGGCTACCCTGGCGGGTTCTTCCAAAAAATGTTATACAGTTCGATTTCTAGGCAGACAATACTGTTCTGAACTTTTTATTTAGTTTTTCGGTGTTATGTGTATTCTGCGATGAAGAATAGTATTGCTAGTGTGATAATTATTAATAGTTTTTCAATGTGTGTAATGTATTAGAAAGTGTGCTCAGATGGAACAGTTAGAATCCCAAACTCTTAAAACAGATGTAAGAAGGCTGTTTAGGTTCTTATATTGGTAACGCCGCCGCCACGTAGCGCTCTGTATGAAAATCACTGGCTGTGCTGTGTGCAGTCTGTGGCTGGTTGGCGTTGTAGCGTTGGGCAGTTGGCTGTTAACAGCGCGTAGCGTTGTGCAGTTGGAGGTGAGCCGCCAGCAGTGGTGGATGTGGGGAAGTGAGATGGCGGATTTTTGAGAGCGGATGATCTGGACGTGTGTCCATCAGAAACAGTACATTTGTAAGAATGGAGGTCATGAACTGCTATATATATATTATGACTTTTGAACACTATTAAGGTAAATACATTGTTTGTTCTCTATCAAAATGTTTCATTTGCTAACTATGCCTATCAGTAGTTAGTGTCTTCAGTAGTTTGAATCTTTTATTTAGCTGGCAGTAGTGGCGTTCGCTGTATTGCAGTAGTTCGAGTAACGAAGATTTTGTGAGGTAAGTGATTTGTGAAAGGTATAGGTTAATGTTAGTCAGGGCCATTCTTTTGTAGGGATTTTTGAAAGTCAGATTGCGTTGCGCTAAAAATATTGTGTGCCAGTTTAAGCACAGTCATTTATAATTTTTCCAAGGGGACGTTTCACAGATTTTTGCAGTTATGTCCCAAAAAATGGTTCAAATGGTTCTGAGCACTATGTGACTTAACTTCTGAGGTCATAAGTCGCCTAGAACTTAGAACTAATTAAACCTAATTAACCTAAGGACATCACACACATCCATGCCCGAGGCAGGATTCGAACCTGCGACCGTAGCGGTCGCTCGGTTCCAGACTGTAGCGCCTAGAACCGCACGGCCACTCCGGCCGGCAGTTATATCCATTATCATTCTTTATTTATTATTCTTATGGCCATTTTCTGCAGCAAGAATGTTGTGCCCATATTTTTTGCACTTGATCTCTCTAAAGTTTCAATATTACAAAATAAATATTTAAATTATTTACATTGTTGTATTTGGCCTTTATAAAAATTCTTATAAAGAATGAAATGGGTTTTCTAGCAAGAAGATCTGCAGTTTTTCTTAAATGATTTGATTGGCATGCTTGTGACTAGTTTACACCGTTTCTTAAACATTTGATTGCATTTAGGTATGATTACGGTTTGTTTTTGTTAGTCTATCAGGGGTAAGAGCGGACTATTACTGGTTCTTGTGTTATAATCATATCTTTGATTTGTTACACTTAAATTTGGTAGTTCATTGAGTAGGTCTTTAACACTTTCAACATCTAACACTTAGTGAAGAAAGGCTTGCAATGAGTTCTGCTGTCTGCTCTTGCCATTACTGTAATTGCTTTCTTCTGAGTTACAAAAAATTCATTTATTTTTTTGCTATTTCCCCAGAGCATTAATCCGTACATTAAAACAGATCGAAAGAATGCAAAATACGCTGTCCTTACATATTTAGAGGTGACATACGACATCAGTTTCTCCAGCAAGTATATTAATATTGATAACCTATTACTTGTTCTACATGGGTGTTCCATGTTATTTTGTTGTCAAGAGTAATGCCTAATTTTACATTTTGTGTTTCTGTTTCTGCAGTCTTTGACAGACTGAACCGCATATTCTGCATCTTATTTACAGTTAACAGTAAACAATTTGCGCTGAACCTGGATGCTGCACTTTCTTTCACCAAATTCATTTTTTCAAGGTATTCGATACATTGTTTACACACAGAAAAGTACGTTTTCCCCCTTCTCCGATAACCGTAGCAATTTGATGTCATTCTGACCAATGGTGTTATTTCTACAGCGTTTTGAAAGTTTAACTTTAATTATAATCACCCCGTATAGCATGCGTGGTGTACACGCACAATAACTGCAGTATTTTTAGCTCTGAGCTATTTTTCAGTGACGTTACAGATTAGTACCACAGAGTCGTTAAGAAGTAAATGTGCTGACCCAAACGTCAAATGAAACAAATCATCTTACTCATCAACATACTCGCATTACGGCACAAATCTGGCCCTTTGAACAGGACAATTGTCTTGTTACAAAATCTCATGCTCGTTGGCAGAGACATTAGTTAGTAACATTAATGAACCAGGCCACTGCTCTTGTGGTGCTCTGTACAACCACAGGTTCCATTCAGGTCGTTTGAATGTTTGTTATGCCGAAATACTCCAACAGTCGATATGTATCGTTACACGGTTGCTTTTTCGAGTTAATATATCCTGATACGAGTGTCCTAACTCCTCGTTCCATTGTTACATGGACCATTCACATTCTGATACCTACAATGACCCATGAAGAATTATTTGCTGCAGAGTTCCGCCTGCAAAATTTGTAATGAACGATTGTGCCTTTCCTAACATCTCCCACTGTTGTCGTTTTTGTTCTTTTCGTTAGTAGTCTTCGTTCCCTCTGTCAACGTCACCGAGATCACTTGCTGCCCATAATCTCTGCAAAGAGAGTAGACGGGATGAATATTCTGTACACAATACGTATTTAAGTGCTGCATCAACCACGCATCCTTGATATATTCATTGAAATGAGAGAGGAGGTGACTAGAATTCCAAAGAAAGGAAAATTAGGGTTTAACGACACGTCGACGACTAAGTGAAAAACTAACCAGAAGATCTGGCTGGGGAAGTAAATCGTCGGGTCCTTTTAGGAGCAAGCATTCCGGCACGTACCTTAAGATATATCGAATTTCCTCGAAGATCAGCATTTACTGCATATAGATACTAGAAAATATAATTTAACGTTCCGTATTTAAGTCATTTTACAAGATTTTTAGTGAACTGCTTGCTAAGACTGCCTTTCTGATGGATGCAGATGGAAGTGCTACAGTACAGAGGTTCTATTGTGTTTATTACACACTGGTGCGTGAATTAGTTACTTAGTGTAGTCTCATCGTTCGTATCTATCGAATCTTAAAACTACGCGAAGTATTTCGCAGTTACGACACTTCTGTTTGTACAGTTCTCGGATCTTATTTCTATGCAGCTTTGCTAACTAAACCTTTATTTTGGCTTAGTAGAATCCAATGAAGTTGTTACAGTTCCTTAAACCTTTAAGGTACTTGGAATTGGAAGAGATGCAGTACTCTTTTCCCCAGTGATAGAACACTGATCAGACGATGAGAAGTTTTGCCAAGTGTAACAGGTGAGAGTAATTACTTACGAAGAGGCTAAACGCAATTTACTGTTGGAAATGGAATACTGGTGGGTTTATCTTTCCATTACCAGGGGTCAGTAGAAAGTTGATTTTTAAGTAGGTAAATGAATAAGACGAAATATACATTTAGAGAAGCAAGTATCCATCCACCATCGCTGTTTCTCACCACCTCGATAGCCTGCTGCCGACGAGGCCGTGAAGGGTAACACATTTCTTTTACCTCCCTACTCGCAGAATGTTGAACATCGACTGTAACACATTGTCGGTTAGCACGTGAAGCCAGAGCAGCTCTCGATATACAGCGAGAAGCCACGCGAGCCAAGTCGCTTTTAATTGGGTGCATTATTTATGAGCTTCCGACTCAAAATTGATTGCTCATCCCCAGCAGTTCATCGTCACGTTCGATGTAGGACACAGCATGTCAACATTCTGCTGAACAGGTGAACGGAAAAAGCTACGGTGGTCCTGTAGCTGATTCATGACGCATGATGTTCTATTTATGCCCATTAATAGCGCAGTTTCTTGGACACAAATATTTCCTCTCGTTCCTTAACACCGTCAAAACTTTTGGAGCTGTTTAAGATGCCTATTCTCGTTTCTAAAGTTTATATTGTCCATTTTTTGTTGGTAAACAGTTTGTAACACATTTACGAAGTTTATGACAATTTTTCGTGTTCCCTAACACCGCGGATAACGCCACTGTTCCTATGAAACGTATTGAATGGTAGCTGAAGTCTTTTACTAGTGCATCTTACTGATAAAATCGGCTACCCAAAATATCTCTTTACTGACTCCTTAACTCCCAAGAATGAGTCTGCAGATAGGCACTACGTTTGCTTGCCTGCAACAAGTACCAAAACAACATTTCTGATTTGTGGGCTAAATTCATTTAAATATTAATTAATTAAACTGATATAAAGGCAGCATCTCACAGATCACTTGATAATTTAATAAAATACCAATCCATATACTGGATATACAATAATCTAGGTAAATCTCATTGAAACATCGGTAAGAGAAGCTGCAAACTGACTGATTTTAAGGGTCCTGATTAAGGATTGGAATGGCGCTGTGATATATAATAACAAAGAATTTAGCAATAATTCACATTTATTTTCCCACTAACAGTAACTCACACACACACACACACACACACACACACACACACACACACACACACGGAAGTTAAAATACAGTTGCTTCGGATGCTAGAGCGTGGATCGACACAAAGCACATTATACAGCGCAGCATCTGGACTGATACATGTGGGACAAGACTGCTAAATTATTGGATACAATGTATCAAGATCACGTTCACGTTGGTCACTCACACCACGAAGGATGGGATTTAGGAAAAAAAACCTTCCCTATGCCACATGTAAGCTCACTGGGTCATAGCGCGACCGCCTTTAACGGTCAACAAAGTCCACTGCTAAAATTCAGTACAACTCAGTAATTTTGTAAATAAGTTTTCCAAAGAAGAACACATCTACTACGTCACGAAACTGAGGCTTCAATTCGAACACGGGAGGTGTTTAAGTCGAACTGGAGCCTCATGGCGTACACAGAAAAACACGTGGTGCGCCAGAGTACGGGCTACTAAGTCCGTGGGAATGAAACACAAATTGGACGGTAAATTAAATAAATTTTTAGCAGAAACATTCCACAAAACACACATCACTTTCATACCTAATGCGCTAAATTAACTAAAGCTGTACATCATGTGGTGGCACCGCTAGTCCACGCCAAGTTGGAGTTTAAAAAAAAATCTCACCGAATAAACTGAATATTATTGAAATTAACACCGTTCCCTGATTGAATTAGTTGGTGCGTCACGATTATCAATGCCACGCACCAGAGTGACTACCGGAAACTCAAAGCTCTCATACATTACTACTCAGCAAACAGAGATGTTGCTCAGAGTATCCGTACTCACCGGCGTCCTAGGGAACTGTAACCTAATCGTCTCTCTCGTCCGGAGTCCATACACGGTGGCCGGAAGGGCTCAGAGGGCGTAAGCGGTTTCTACCTCACAATGGGTGCTGATCAGTGGCCACTAATGCCTCTCTGATCCAACGTAGCCGCATTCGAAGCTCTACACAGTGGTCGGTTATACTGCTCCTAACATTCATAGAACCATGTAGCGGCATACATGGAGACGTTACAGTATCAATTTTAATCAATATTAACTGAAGCTCAAAGATATGGATGGTTATTAAAGTATGTTACTTGAATGGCGAATACAACTTTATCTCAGACATGACGATTTAATACACTACATACTTTAATAAACACGATTTTTTTTCAAAATAACATAATACTACACTACAACCCATATCAGGATTAGCTTATGTCCTATATGAACAATAAAAACGTTCAGAAAACCTGTGTGCTAGCTAGGCAACGGCTACAATGCACCGATCTCCGTCTATCGGTTTGCGCCAGCGCATGCCCTGCCTGAGCAGTCAGCATTGTTGGACTCCAGAAATAGCAGCTGTTCTTATCAGTAGCCGCATATTTCGCTGATGCGTTGCTGTTCTTTAACATTATGTGTGTACACAAGATTAACAAGTGTGTAGTAGTAAAGAAATCAATAAAACGGTAAATGTTATTCTGAGCATGTTGTGCGTAGTTTGACATAAATATTATCTGCGGTTGTTATCGTCATCAGTGCAGAGTTTGTGTGTAGCGTTCAAGTTCAAAATGAACAATTTGTTACATTCGAATTAAAATTACTTAGTTACTGGCGGACCGCTGTGGACAGAGGGGGGTGGGGGGGGGGGGCGGGGGCGTGTTGAAGGCGTGGAGACAGCCATGCTTCACATGCCGCTACAACTAACTACAAAGCAGTCAACACAGCAATCACGTGGCACTGGGGGAAGAACGATGATTGGATGGCCACTAGCCCCTGCAACTTGACTCGCTGAAACGCCAGTCACAAAGTCGTTTTAAACGTAGTATATAATCTCTTATTCTTTTACTATTAGTATACAGGGTTAAAAGTATTTACACCGGCAAACTCTGGGAGGTTGTAGGGGACACCAAAACATTTTTTTTTCCCTATGAAGATTATTTAAACCGGTGGAGGCCGTATTACGCTCTCCAGTTGTTAGAGGTCGTATTACGATCTTCAGTTGTTAGAGGATGTATTACGCTGTTCAGTTGTAGGCAACTGCTGCCCACCAGTGTAGTAGTGCATTGTCTCTGTTTACTAATGGAGCGACACACCTGGAGTGAGTACAATGATATGGTTGGTGCATACTACGTAGCGCACCACAACGGACGAGCTGCGTAGCGGGTTTATCAACTACAATATCCTAATCACCGTATCCCGCATCATGCGACCTTTGCTGCTCTGTACCAACGTCTGCGTGAGGCCGGTTCATTTAGCAGATTATCTGGACAGGGACGCCGTCGCACGGTAAGAACGCTGCGATTTGAGGAAGCTGTCTAGCAGCATGTGGAGTGGGATCCTTCAATCAGCACTCGTGCAATTGCACGTAACATGGGGTCGAATCAGACGAATGTAAGAACAGTCCTCCGAGAGCAGTTGTTACGTCCATTTCATTTACAGCGTGTCCACAACATGGAACCAGTTGATTATCCACCCAGAGCACCGTTTTCGCAGTGGTACCTGGAACAGTGTGAAATGCATCGTACATTTCCATCCTCTGTGTTGTTTACCGCGGAAGCAACGTTCGGGCGTGATGGAGTCTTCAACATGCACAATTCGCATGTTTGGAGTGAGGATAACCCACATGCCACAGTCACTAGCGCTCATCAAGTGCGGTTCTTCGTTAATGTGTGGGTCGGTGTTGGTGGGGATTGTTTAATTGGGCCGTATCTGCTACCTAGGCCATTGAATGGCAGGCACTATTCAAATTTTCTCGCCAGAGCATTGCCAGAATTGTTGGAAGAGTCCCGCTCCCTAGAAGATCATGTGGTTGCAACATGACAGGGAGCCGGCACATTTCAGTCGTCGTTTGCGTCGATTCCTGGACCGACGGTTCCCAGAAACGTGGATTGGCAGAGGTGGTCCTGTACCATGGCCTGCTCGATCCCCAGATATGTCCCCTCTGAACTTATTTGTGTGGGGAGAGATGCGCAACCTTGTTTACGCAACTCCTGTTGCATCAGAAGAGGATCTCGTTGCCCGGATAGTAGCAGCAGCAGGAACAATTCAGAGTAGTCCTGGAGTTTTTGCTCGTGTCAGTCAGAACATGATCCGACGGTGTAACCTTTGTGTACATGTCAACGGAGGCATCTTTGAAAATCTACTGTAACTGAAATTGGGTTGTGTTAACGTGTTGTCTCTTGGTCATAAAAAATGGGAAAGTGTTTGTTGGTTTTCTTAATTTGCCGCCAGAGAAATCTTCCTCTACCGGTTTAAATAATCCTCATAGGAAAAAATGGCATTAAGGAAAAATATTTGTTTTGATGTCCGCTACAACCTCCCAGAGTTTGTCGTTTTAAATACTTTTCACCATGTATAATGTTTGTGGCTATCTGGTATGACTTCGTGTCACTTCTGGCATTGATACAGGGAACTCGAACGCTACAGCTGCGTGCCACAGGTATCGTTTGTCCACATCCGTTACGTCTCATGGGACAGTATCCTGTTAATTCTTTTAACAGGGTAATGCTCGTCTGCACATGGCATGTGCGTTATGAACTTTGTGTATGGGACTGAGACGCTCCCTTGGCCTCCAACTACCTTTATATATCCTATATACGACATGTATCAGTTGTAAGGGGTCCGTAGGCCCTTACTATAACTTTGCACTCGGCACAGGTCGATAGGACGAACAATCGATTGTGATGTGTTGCGAGAGCGAGTGTCGAGTTGCGCCAGTGGTTGGCGGGAGTAGTGTGTGTGTGAAGGCCATTGTTGAAATACAGGGCTTTAACGGAGTGGTTAGACCCCTATGTAATAGATTAATACCGGGAAAGTGAAGAAGTATCATTACGAAAATGACCAGTGACGTTACTAGTGCCGATATTTGGTTTCGCGTCTACCGCGCCGGCCTAACCTTGGATTGCAGTGTTGGATGCAGTGATGGATTAGCGTGTGACGATAATGGAAAATGAAAAAAGCCTGTGCTGAGATTATCCGTAATTAAATACACTCCTGGAAATTGAAATAAGAACACCGTGAATTCATTGTCCCAGGAAGGGGAAACTTTATTGACACATTCCTGGGGTCAGATACATCACATGATCACACTGACAGAACCACAGGCACATAGACACAGGCAACAGAGCATGCACAATGTCGGCACTAGTACAGTGTATATCCACCTTTCGCAGCAATGCAGGCTGCTATTCTCCCATGGAGACGATCGTAGAGATGCTGGATGTAGTCCTGTGGAACGGCTTGCCATGCCATTTCCACCTGGCGCCTCAGTTGGACCAGCGTTCGTGCTGGACGTGCAGACCGCGTGAGACGACGCTTCATCCAGTCCCAAACATGCTCAATGGGGGACAGATCTCGAGATCTTGCTGGCCAGGGTAGTTGACTTACACCTTCTAGAGCACGTTGGGTGGCACGGAATACATGCGGACGTGCATTGTCCTGTTGGAACAGCAAGTTCCCTTGCCGGTCTAGGAATGGTAGAACGATGGGTTCGATGACGGTTTGGATGTACCGTGCACTATTCAGTGTCCCCTCGACGATCACCAGTGGTGTACGGCCAGTGTAGGAGATCGCTCCCCACACCATGATGCCGGGTGTTGGCCCTGTGTGCATTGGTCGTATGCAGTCCTGATTGTGGCGTTCACCTGCACGGCGCCAAACACGCATACGACCATCATTGGCACCAAGGCAGAAGTGACTCTCATCGCTGAAGACGACACGTCTCCATTCGTCCCTCCATTCACGCCTGTCGCGACACCACTGGAGGCGGGCTGCACGATGCTGGGGCGTGAGCGGAAGACGGCCTAACGGTGTGCGGGACCGTAGCCCAGCTTCATGGAGACGGTTGCGAATGGTCCTCGCCGATACCCCAGGAGCAACAGTGTCCCTAATTTGCTGGGAAGTGGCGGTGCGGTCCCCTACGGCACTGCGTAGGATCCTACGGTCTTGGCGTGCATCCGTGCGTCGCTGCGGTCCGGTCCCAGGTCGACGGGCACGTGCACCTTCCGCCGACCACTGGCGACAACATCGATCTACTGTGGAGACCTCACGCCCCACGTGTTGAGCAATTCGGCGGTACGTCCACCCGGCCTCCCGCATGCCCACTATACGTCCTCGCTCAAAGTCCGTCAACTGCACATACGGTTCACGTCCACGCTGTCGCGGCATGCTACCAGTGTTAAAGACTGCGATGGAGCTCCGTATGCCACGGCAAACTGGCTGACACTGACGGTGGCGGTGCGCAAATGCTGCGCAGCTAGCGCCATTCGACGGCCAACACCGCGGTTCCTGGTGTGTCCGCTGTGCCGTGCGTGTGATCATTGCTTGTACAGCCCTCTCGCAGTGTCCGGAGCAAGTATGGTGGGTCTGACACACCGGTGTCAATGTGTTCTTTTTTCCATTTCCAGGAGTGTATGTATGACGAAGGCAGTGGCTGTCTGGCTGTCTCCTTTTTTGTGTTTTGAGAAGAATATAAGTTCGTAATTAGTAAAACTGTGTTGGTGTTCCTCATTACCAGACATTCAGTATTATAGTACTGAACAGGAAACTGGAAAGTAACAACTTCCGTAGCAGTCAATTCCGATTACCAGCCCCATTAGGTTCACGGTCATGTTAATAATAAATATTGGACTGCTATTCGATCAGATCAGGTCGGGATAAAACCTGAGGTGTTACACAGTCCAGGTCGGACGTTAACTTTGTCTCAGTCAATCTACAGAATGTCAAAGGTAAGTTACAACAGCTGTGGGCCAACATACTTCAAATGGGGATACATTGGCTGCAAGACATCCTCCAAAACGGCGAACTTCCATTCCTGGACGTGTTGGTACGGAAAAAAGAAGATGGCACGTTAGGTCACTCAGTGTACCGTAAACCAACACACACGGACTTATACTTACAGGCCACCAGCTGTCACCATCCTTCGCAACGAAGTGGCGTACTGAGGACGTTGGTCCACAGAGCACGAGCCATATCAGACTCAGACAGCTTATCCAATGAGCTACTCCATCTGCGCACCGTTTTCCAACAAAATGGATATTCCGAACGGGAGATTCGCCGTGCCTTACAACCGAAGCGGGTTACCCAACGTGAGGAAGTGGAAGAAGGCGAAGAACAAAGGGGAATGGTCATCTCGCCATACATCGGCGGTGTCTCTTCAAAAATAGGAAGATTATTGAAGAGGCATAAAGTTAAATGTGTTTTTCGTCCGCCGGCAAAACTCAGAGCTCTCTTGGGCTCATCTAAGGACAGCCTTGGCCTAAGAAAACCCGGTGTTTACGAGATTCCTTGTAGCTGCGGCATCTCGTACATCGGACAAACTTGTCGCACTGTAGAAGAGAGATGCACTGAACACCGACGCTACACTCGTCTGGAGCAACCAGAAAAGTCTGCAGTGGCCGAGCATTGTCTCAGTACAGGCCATTCTATGAATTATCAACATACAAAAATCCTCGCATCGACGAGTTTGTACTGGGACAGTGTTATTAAGGAAGCAGTGGAAATACGTAACTCGACGAATCTTGTAAACAGAGACACGGGCTTTCAGCTTAGTACAGCTTGGGATCCAGCACTGGCCATATTGAAGTCGCTTCGAGCTGAGAGGACTACTATTGGTCATGAGACTGACGACGATTCGCCAGCAACATAAATATTCTGTTGACAACGGGAGAATAATCAAGGCGCCTACGTGGACGCGCAGTTTTGCTTGCGGCTTCCGTCGGAGGTCGCTGGGGCGGCCGATGGCAGCGCAGAGTAACAGCGGCAGCCTCCGCGCTTGCGGCCTCCGACAGAGGTCGCTGGGGCGGCCGATGGCAGCGCAGAGCAGCGGCGGCAGCCTCCGCGCGTGCGCCGAAGTATTTGGTTCTTCATCCTGTTGGTGGCGTTACTGTCCTTCCAGCTACTAGCTGATATCGTCGCTATTGGCCATCGAATTTGGCGCCTCCACGCATGCGCACTTCCTGTCTAAAACTGGCATAAATAGGGGGCCCTGGTCCTGCCTTAGCAGTGTGTTCGTCGCACCTGAAGATGTCGGCCAGTTGCGCTGACGAAATATTGTGGAGTTTGCACTATGACATCCGACGTCTCGCCCGAGAACCATATATACAACATGTCCGTCGGGAAAGCCTCAAGCAACAACATGATAGATATCTACAATAGATGTCTGCAATAAAAGTAGTACATCAGGTAATACAGAATCTATGCTAGAGGAAGAAGTAAAAGAGATGCTGAAAAAGGCAAGAAATGGAAAGGCAAGTAGACATGGAGGAGTTGTGATGGAATTGTGAAAATATTCCCCCCCCCCCCCAAATAGTGATACCAATATGTAAATTGTTCAGTAAGAGTGTGGATGCAGAGAAAATACCAAGTAAGTTCTGTGTATCAGACATACATGCTGTCTATAAGAAAGGAAAAAAGAAACACCCAAATAATTACAGGGAAATTAGTGTTATGGCATCTATCAGCAGAATGTTTAGGGCTATACTGACAAACAGGTTGGAGAATGTAATTGAGAGGAATATGCGAGAGGAACAGGCAGGTTATACGGTTGAGCGATGTTGTATGGATCATATTTCTAGCCTTAGAGAGATAAATAAGAAGGTGTATTCTAAGGGTCAGGAAGTACACGTAAATATTTATGGATTTAGAAAAAGCATATGATTCTGTACCCACCAAAGCACTATGGGAAGCGATGGAGTATATAGGTGTAGAAAGACAACAAATATTTCTAATTCGGAGAATGTCCCACCAACGTCAAGCACTAGTTAAACCAGGGAAAAAGTTGAGTGAGACATTTCGAACATCGGGAAGGCTTAAGCAGGGCTGCAGTATGTCGCCGACCCCGTTTAGAATATATGTGCACTATAAATTGGAGAAGTGGAATCAGTCATGCGGAGGTATGGGAATTTCTTTCCAGCGTGGTACTATCTTCTCATTATTATTTGCTGATGATCAAGTACTGATAGCACAAACTACAGAGAATGTCAGATTTATGATAAAGAAGTTAATGGAAGCATTTGAACGAGTCGAGCGTAGAATAATATGAACAAAACGGAATATCTAGCAGTGGAAGGAGAAGGAAGGGAGGTATTAGTGCCGCAAGGTTCTTTTAAAGCAGTGAAACAATTTCAGTACTCAGGATCGATTATCCATTCCTCGGGAAGCTGTGAAGCAGGTGTGGAAAGCAGGATCCAGCAGGCAAGAGGAGCAATCAAAATGCTACATGGAGTTCTGTGGAGTCGGGAAATGTCAAAAGAAACATAGAAGAGGATTCAGTAAACAGCAGTGGAAAGTATGCTATCATATAATGCAGAAGGATTGACTCTGGAGGAGCAACAGAGAAGCCAAATACAGGCAGTAGAGATGGATGGGAATATGGAGGGCAGCCAGGATATCCAGAAGAGAGCGAAGAAGAAATGAGGAAATTAGGGAGATACTGGGTATGAAACAACCAGTAGTGCATAGAAGTGAGAATAGAGCTCTCCAATGGAGAGGACTGCTTTTGGTAGGGCGACTACCAAAAGTCCTGGAATGGTCGCCGCCAGGAGGGAGGAAGCGTGGACGGCCGAGATTGACGTGGAGAGCAGAAGTAACTATAATGATGACGAAGAGAGAACAGAAAGAGGAAGACTGTCATGATCACGGAAGCTGGGATACAGAACAAAATGGCTGTGAGCGCTAAGGGACTTAACATCTGAGGTCATCAGTCCCCTAGACTTAGAAATACTTAAACCTAACTAACCTAAGGACATCACACACATCCATGCCCGAGGCAGGATTCGAACCTGCGACCGTAGCAGCAGCGTGGTTCCGGACTGAAACGCCTAGAACCGCTCGGCGATACAGAGCAACTGCTGCAGAGTGGAGAGCCCTTGAAAGAAGACACCATTTTTCATGCAAGGCCTTTTTAAATAATAAATTCAACTGAAAAAAAACCATCGTTGTGAGAAAAATTTATCGTTTAAAAATAGAGCCCTGCAGGAAAAACGGCCACAGAAAGTTTTTAAATGGTCCTACAATTAAAGCAGTGTTGCTGTGATACTATCGTCCGTCCTCATCGAATAGAACTATTCGTCAAGGACCTTAATTATGTACTGCAAGTCCCAGTTTATCTAATTCTATAGTGATGGGGCAAAAAGTCTCATTATCTGCCACTGTCTAACCCAAAAAAATGACGAAGCTATCAATTAATACAAAGAACAAGAAAGCCACAGTCAAAAAGTGGAGCTGTATAACGAAATACCGTTGCTTGTTTCGAGACAGGATGTAATTATTATTATGTGGTGTAGCCAGTGAAATAGAAAGGAAGTATCTCACTGTGTTAATAATTAATGCAGTCGCCTGCGGAGGTCTGGAATTTATTACCGAGCAGTTGCATTACGCAGTCGTCCACATATTCATTTTTGGTGAATCTCCAATTACCTGACCGCCGAACATTGTACAAGCTCGCCGAGAGAATTAATCTAGTGGAGCTGAGCGCCTCTACTGCAGAGCTGTTTATATCTAGAGGAAGGGCGTCGACCTGCGTGAGGTCAGCGGGCTGTAAGTGTGGCGGTGCGGTGGGGGCTGCCCTCGCTCCCCACCCCCCTTCCCCCCCCCCCCCCCCCACTGCTACGATGAGGCGTCTGCTTCTGGGGGACACAGGTGAGGGCGCGCCGAGACAGCAGGCTGGCGCCAGCGAGGTGACAAGATAATTAAACCCGTCTGAGGAGCCAACTCTGAGCCCGCGACTGCTGAATGGAACGCTGTCTGCAGCGTAACAAGTACAAGGATTCTTTTAAACTGTTGTATGCTAATGATTACATGATAACACTTAACCCCCGCTGTTGCACGCTTTGTTTGCGAACCGGCTGTCATTGTAAACACGCACAGTTGTCGCTGCACTTCTGACTGTAAATCTGGAACACTTAAAGATATTTCCGTAGTGAGTTAGAATAAATTATTTCCACCATTTATATCTAAATAATGTGGAAAGAGTCAGTTTACAGCCTGCATAAACATCAAATATTTGTGAGTGTAGCTACATGATAGATATTTACAAGCTACTGAACAGCGCACTAGCTTAAATTTGAGAGCAACGAACATATTAGTCATTAGTAGTACTCATGTACTACTCATGAGCTACTCTCACGTTAGTAACAATGAACATGAGGCCTTATATTACTAACATAAGAAGTGTTTTGTGTTTAGACATAGATACTAGAAATTTTGAATAAATACTCGTCTGTGGAATGGAAGGAGCTTTCCAAAAGGAAATTTTTGGGATATTAAAAATTTTCTTTGCGGCTATAAAAACATTTTATGTCATTGTGCAAATGACAAAAGATTCTTGTGGATGCATTTCGAATTTCATTCTAAGCTACTGATAAACTACTGGCCATTAAAATTGCTACACCACGAAGATGACCTGCTACAGACGCGAAATTTAACCGACAGGAAGAAGATGCTGTGATATGCAAATGATTAGCTTTTCAGAACATTCACACAAGGTTGGCGCCGGTGGCTACACCTACAACGTGCTGACATGAGGAAAGTTTCCAACCGATTTCTCATATACAAACAGCAGTTGACCGGCGTTGCCTGGTGAAACGTTGTTATGATACTTCGTGTAAAGATGAGAACTGAGTACCATCACGTTTCCGATCTTCATAAAGGTCAGATTGTAGCCTACCGCGATTGCGATTTATCGTATCGCGACATTGCTGCTTCCGTTAGTCGAGATCCAATGACTGTTAGCAGAATATGGACTCGATGGGTTTAGGAGGGTAATACGGACGCCGTGCTGGATCCCAACGGCCTCATCACTAGCAGTCGGATGACACGCATCTTATTCGCATGGCTATAACGGATCGTGCAGCCACGTCTCGATCCCTGAGTCAACGGATGGGGACGTTTGCAAGACAACAAGCATCTGCACGAACAGTTCGACGACGTTTGCAGCAGCATGGACTATCAGCTCGGAGACCATGGCTGCGGTTACCCTTGACGCTCCATCACAGACAGAGCGCCTGCGATGGTGTACTCAACGACGAAGCTGTGTGCACGAATGGCAAAACGTCATTTTTTTCGGATGAATACAGGTTCTTTTTAGAGCATCATAATGGTCGCATCCGCGTTTGGCGACATCGCGGTGAACGCACATTGGAAGCGTGTATTCGTCATTGCCATACTGAGGTATCACCGGCTTGATGGTATGGAGTGCCATTGGTTACACGCCTCGGTCACCTCTTGTTCATTGACGGCACTTTGAACAGTGAACGTTACATTTCAGATGTGTTACGACCCGTGGCTCTACCCTTCATTCGATCCCTGCGAAACCCTACATATCAGCAGGATAATGCACGACCGCATGTTGCAGGTCCTGTACGGGCCTTTCTGGGTACACGGCCATCACATTCTCCAGATCTCTCACCAATTGAAAACGTCTGGTCAATGGTGGCCGAGCAACTGGCTCGTCACAATACGCCAGTCACTACTCTTGATGAACTGTGGTATCGTGTTGAGGCTGCATGGGAAGCTGTACCTGCACACGCCATCCAAGCTTTGTTTGACTCAATCCCTAGGCGTTTCAAGGCCGTTATTACGGCCAGAGGTGGTTGTTCTCAGGATCTAAGCACCCAAATTGCGTGAAAATGTAATCACATGTCAGTTCTAGTATAATATATTTGTCCAATGAATACCCGTTTATCATCTGCGTTTCTTATTGGTGTAGCAATTTTAATGGCCAATAGTGTAGATTAAATAACGCTATGATGAATTTCTTTAGCAGATATACATATTTTGAAGGGCTTGAGAACGTGGCTAATTTCTTGAATAGTCGTATACAATTTGATTATGGGTGAACTCCACAGATTATTGTCATTGGTTATTTTCTAATGATGAGTTATCCCAGAAAGTGTTGCAGCACTTGCTAGGAGGAAATATTCAGACTATGTTAAAGAGCTGATTCTTTTGGTTCCCAAATTAGCACCATACGAATGGCAAAAGTAGCTGAACTTGTTCACGTGGCGTTAAAAGCTGCGTCTGATTGCATATGACAGGTATATCTTTTCTCTTATGCCGTCATTGCAAAATGTGACACCTAGGTGGGCGAACCTCACTCTACGCACGTCAAAATGTGTGGTTCTAAATATACTGATGGTAGATGGCTGCACGTCACTACAGCAATAGGCTATTTTCCAAAGATATGGTTAGGCTTATTGTTATTCTGACTTATTATTAGATTTAACTAGCATTTACGTTCGATATCCTCACAAAATATCTGTTATTTTTATGTAATTAACTCTTGAAAATCATTAAATATCAAGATCTGGCCACGTGATCGAAAACGCTCTGTTATTGACTGATGCTCTGGTGACGTCACAGACTAGGAGTAACACGAAGCTATACGTGTGTTGTAAGAGCGTTGGCCGAAGTTACGAGGTTTTCACGTACTTTTTCTGCAAATAGTTTAGCTGCTTAGTGATGGAAAACACAATTAAACTTTTAAGCAATAATAGACAGACATTTTGTGAGCGTTGATAGTGGAAGTTTTGCGAAAGTTGATGCCTTTATGCTACACCCATTTAGATGGGCGATATGAGCAACGACGGACATGCTTTTCCTTGTTCCCTGCAACATCATTAAACTCGCTCAAAAGTAAGGAATTGTAGAATTTTGGCAAATGGGTCCGTATGTTATAACTAGATTGTTGATAATTAGTCATGAGCTACGTACCAAAATGCAATAAATTTATTCTTGGGAAAACTTAGTGCTGAGTTCCTCTGCAGAGATATTGAATCCTACAGGCTTTCGGTGGCGCAACGGGTAGCGCATCTAAGTGCAATTAAAGAGATCACAGGTTCTAATAGCGGCGGGGTCATATACTTTTAAATGTATTGTACGAAATATGAAAACAGCGTTAGCAAGAACTGATTGTAGCAGGTTTCTCGATTGTGGGATGTATTATACTATATAGCTTCACTTTAGTCTCAGTCTGAGAAATGGATAACAAAGGATAAATGCATTTGGAAAGCACCGCTAGTAGTGAAGATATCATCATATGTCCAAGTACAACGACATGTAGGAAGATGAGGTTTTTACGGAGAGATATAAAGCGTGTACAACCTGCAGGTGACACAAACGTTAAGAGCTGTGATGTTTGTGAGTGTTAACTAAAGTTAGTGTCTGAAGTATGCCTACTTCATCTTCATATAACATCATGAAAGTGGGAAAGTCTAAACAATAACGATTGTACTTGGACAGTACGAAGATAAAAACATTGTTTCTAATAAAGTAAAACGTGTGTGGTCAGATTAACTAGAAAATATCTTTTTTAAAATTGACTTATATGAACAGCGATTGCAAATGTAAGTAAGCCCTCTAAGACAGCAAGGAAAACATAATCTGTAACTGATCGGTGTGTGTTGAAGTTTCGTAATTGTGATTTGGTTTTCATACGAGAGGACTGTCGAGTCGTTTCACAAATAAGTTATAATGTTCTAACGAGTCAGATTCGAACCAGCAATCCATGGACATCATCTTATAAAATTCGATGGTCTACCTCTTCAACAATTGAACTACAGAACAATTATCGTGTAGCTGGGTAAAACGACAATCACTAGCAGTTTAATTTCGTTCAATGACGCTATCCTTCGTTATAACAGAGGTAAATTTATGCTAACTTCACAGTGCAATTCATTTTTAATGAAGTTCAGTGAACTTGTGCGTCGACGTGGTGGCCGGTACAGTACAACCACATCTTACGCATCTTCTCATTCTCTGGAACCCTCAAAAACAACTTTTCAGTAGTTTTTGTAGATGTATGTGTGTGGTATCGTACTATACACCATTTGTAACCCATTTTCCGAAACGTAAATTCCAAAACAGACATCAGCCTGAATACCATTGTGACAGTAGCAATAGTGAGCTAGCGAGGGACGTCACAGGCTTCAGATGAACGGAACGGAGCGTTTTGGCGGGATTTTACATTATTTGAATTTCATTTCCGTTTTTATAGAAGAATGCTGAAATTCAAGTAGAAAAAGGCATGTTACGAGTACAAAATGATATAACTGATCATTTACGACAGTTCTCACGTCTACGGTGTATTCAGAAATGTGTCTTCGGTTTCTTCGAAGTTATTTCACAAATGAATTTATACCTATTTAGTGCGTTGCTGTAACTTTCTTGCCATGCCGTTCCGTCTTTTGATGCTCTATTATTCCTTCAGTCCGAAATTCATGTCTCTTTTTTTCCTCCATCTGCAGAAGCTTAAGCATTATGATGTGATACAACACTGACGACAAGAAGTAAGTAACTATCGATTATTCTATTACGCAAAATCGGCACGGGATGCTATGCCCCCGTGGTGCAACGAGATGATCTTGTGTACAGCACGGTTTGCAATCAAAAATTGATTTCCAACACTCTGTAAGCTATATCACCATGTTAATACAGACCGTTGCTAGGCGTTTCCAAGTCTCTTAAAAAGTAATTTAACAGTATATGCCAAAGACACCACATTTGCGATCAAAAGATCATTAAAAATTAATAAGTGTCTGTCGTCATTATTGCATTGCCAAGTCCGGAGTCACTTGCGGAATTTTTACGTTATTATTAAGAGTAAAATAATTTCGTCTTTCAGATAACAACTTTGGATACGAGTAATTTGGAGAAACGTTCGAATGTTGAACTTACTCTGAATATGGTTCTGCTGTCACAGAACAATATACTATGTCAAATAAAGACGCGTGCCTCCGGTTAACTATCTGTACTAGGTCGCTAGCCTCGCAGGGGCGGGCTTGTACTGTTGCAATGATTCAGCACCTATCCTTTTCTCGTACACGTGTGTCCCATTTACATATTAAGTGTATCCCGACACTTTATGTAATGGCCACTGTTGTCGTCATAATATTTCAAAGATAAAATCTCATCCGCTTCTCGTACATATCGGTCTTACATTAAGCTGCGACTTCACTCACACGCAAACCAGCTTATGCGATGTTTAGATATCGGCTTATACTAGCAAATGCATCTCGACTCCGCGCGTATAGCAAGATCCTTGTTACTACAGTGGTCGATGTTCACTGGGAAATGACAAAGTATTTTATGCCACTACCATCAGATTCATTATTTTTCACATCACTGTTCCCAGCATGAAGCTCTGATAACATCTACACTTGTCTGAAAGTGTTTTTTTTCTTTATCTTACTTGGATTTCAAAAGCAAATTAAAGTCTACGTTGTCTTGTTATCTTTGCAGGAATGTAAGTTTTGTAATTTTATATTTCATTGGAAACATTAACATTTGGGAAGTTTTTTGCTGACGATTTAAATGTTCGTGACGGCCCAATGCATACATTACGGCTTCGAACGATTATAAAACAGGTTCTCTTCTGACATGTACTTTTCCTTGCACGTGCTGCCAAAAATGGAATCCAGTATTGTACGTTAGGAAGATCTCGCTGACCTATAAAGGTTTTTTCGTTGTATGATCTGCAGAGCGGTTCTAGGCGCTACAGTCGGGAACCCTGCGACCGCTACGGTCGCAGGTTCGAATCCTACCTCGGGCATGGATGTGTGTGATGTCCTTAGGTTAGTTAGGTTTAAGTAGTTCTAAGTTCTAGGGGACTGATGACCTCAGAAGTTAAGTCACATAGTGCTCAGAGCTATTTGAACTATTTGATCTGCAGAACACGAACAGTGTTATTGAGCCATGTCATTTGTGTCAGGGTGACATTGGGGGGGGGGGGGGTGGGGGGTAGGGGGGGGGGGAGGTGCAGGGAGCGGGGAGGGGGATGGGAAGGGAATGGAAGGGAGCGGAAAATTAGATCGTGCATGAAGCGCACGTATCAAAAGTATTGTCTCATTATCCAGCAACAGTTTGAATAAATGTTTCTACAGTCCTGGAAATTGAAATAAGAACACCGTGAATTCATTGTCCCAGGAAGGGGAAACTTTATTGACACATTCCTGGGGTCAGATACATCACATGATCACACTGACAGAACCACAGGCACATAGACACAGGCAACAGAGCATGCACAATGTCGGCACTAGTACAGTGTATATCCACCTTTCGCAGCAATGCAGGCTGCTATTCTCCCATGGAGACGATCGTAGAGATGCTGGATGTAGTCCTGTGGAACGGCTTGCCATGCCATTTCCACCTGGCGCCTCAGTTGGACCAGCGTTCGTGCTGGACGTGCAGACCGCGTGAGACGACGCTTCATCCAGTCCCAAACATGCTCAATGGGGGACAGATCCGGAGATCTTGCTGGCCAGGGTAGTTGACTTACTCCTTCTAGAGCACGTTGGGTGGCACGGGATACATGCGGACGTGCATTGTCCTGTTGGAACAGCAAGTTCCCTTGTCGGTCTAGGAATGGTAGACCGATGGGTTCGATGA
Organism: Schistocerca piceifrons; assembly: GCF_021461385.2. NCBI lineage: Eukaryota > Metazoa > Arthropoda > Insecta > Orthoptera > Acrididae > Schistocerca > Schistocerca piceifrons. The sequence continues at coordinate 155,210,049 of NC_060138.1, read as the reverse complement.
CGGTTTGGATGTACCGTGCACTATTCAGTGTCCCCTCGACGATCACCAGTGGTGTACGGCCAGTGTAGGAGATCGCTCCCCACACCATGATGCCGGGTGTTGGCCCTGTGTGCCTCGGTCGTATGCAGTCCTGATTGTGGCGCTCACCTGCACGGCGCCAAACACGCATACGACCATCATTGGCACCAAGGCAGAAGCGACTCTCATCGCTGAAGACGACACGTGTCCATTCGTCCCTTCATTCACGCCTGTCGTGACACCACTGGAGGCGGGCTGCACGATGTTGGGGCGTGAGCGGAAGACGGCCTAACGGTGTGCGAGACCGTAGCCCAGCTTCATGGAGACGATTGCGAATGGTCCTCGCCGATACCCCAGGAGCAACAGTGTCCCTAATTTGCTGGGAAGTGGCGGTGCGGTCCCCTACGGCACTGCGTAGGATCCTACGGTCTTGGCGTGCATCCGTGCGTCGCTGCGGTCCGGTCCCAGGTCGACGGGCACGTGCACCTTCCGCCGACCACTGGCGACAACATCGATGTACTGTGGAGACCTCACGCCCCACGTGTTGAGCAATTCGGCGGTACGTCCACCCGGCCTCCCGCATGCCCACTATACGTCCTCGCTCAAAGTCCGTCAACTGCACATACGGTTCACGTCCACGCTGTCGCGGCATGCTACCAGTGTTAAAGACTGCGATGGAGCTCCGTATGCCACGGCAAACTGGCTGACACTGACGGCGGCGGTGCACAAATGCTGCGCAGCTAGCGCCATTCGACGGCCAACACCGCGGTTCCTGGTGTGTCCGCTGTGCCGTGCGTGTGATCATTGCTTGTACAGCCCTCTCGCAGTGTCCGGAGCAAGTATGGTGGGTCTGACACACCGGTGTCAATGTGTTCTTTTTTCCATTTCCAGGAGTGTAGCATTTGTTCTTACTTCCATACATTCATTCCATCACGAAGAACGTATGAAATCAGAAGAAATGTCATTTGATATACTGGCAGAGGAGAAGGAGGAGGAGGAGGAAGCTAGTGTTTAACGTCCCGTCGACAACGAGGTCATTAGAGACGGAGCACAAGCTCGAGTTAGGGAAGGATGAGGAAGGAAATCGGCCGTGCCCTTTCAAAGGAACCATCCCGGCATTTGTCTGAAGTGATCTAGGGAAATCACGGAAAACCTAAATCCCGGACGCGGGATTGAACCGTCGTCCTCCCGAATGCGAGTCCAGTGTACTGGCAGAGGAAGACATGGACATTTCTTAACTTCTCCGTACTTTTTGTACGAGAAGAGCACTAATGGCAGTTATAGCGACTGAGGAACCCGCCAGTACGGAAGACAGCTTCATCTTTTCACGTCATTTTAATAGAGATACTGGATTATTCCTATATGCTGGCATAAATTCAAGAAATTTTCATTTTTATGGGGCTCTGATAGATGGCAGTAATGACGATTATTAAAACTAATCGTAGACGGAATAGCAACCAAGTGCTGATCATGAAAATGCTGAAATGACAACTATGTTTGACTTTCTGAAAGAGTTATCTGTTGTTTCGAGTATCGCACCTGGTTAGTAACTGATGGAGGCAACGAAGTGAAACCTTCCCGTCTCCTCTATGTCTCTTTTTTTTTATGCAACCTTCCCTTCTACAATAACCCATGAAACCTTTCCTTAGGATTTCTATCTCTTGCTTAATAATAACAAATGAAATCTTCCCTTTGAAATTTATTCTCATTCTCAATCTTGGCATACAAATTTAATTGCTGCTTATTAAAAGTGATTTTCTGATTATTTCGACGAAACATAGAATGTGTCGTCGTGGCCCTCAATCGTTATCTGCAATAACCCAAAACTGTTCCTTACCTTTTTTACTGTTACTGGATCGCCATCTGACTGCTACATCGAACTGCGACATGAATATACTTACTCTGGTTTACTATACTCTATTAACTGCTGGTGGGCTGTCATAATAAGTGGCTGTATGTATTACCAAAGCTGTCGTTATTCTTTAATAGCAAAGCTGACGTTATTCTTTAATTAATTTGACTGAAGTTACGTAATTCATAGTTACACTTTTTCTTGACAACAATAAAATTATTGCAAAGTTTTACGTTGATGGTTTTTGGGATGGATTATAATCAGTAATGCAACATTGCTGGCAAAAATTAATTATATTCTGAAAACGTTTCTTCAAATATTTGCTGCTGGTAATGAAATGATTTTACAAGCGTTCAAATGGGACTTACGTTTTACAATAATCTTACAACTAGCATTGCGCAAACATACCTTCAGTAGTCTTGAGTTTCGCAAAGAAAATAATTCAATAATATTAGTTCCTCTTATGATAATAGTTAGCTGATGTCTCTGTACATTCGTTTATAATCTCTTGTAAATCATAGCTGGTGGCTGGCAGGCACACTGCTCCTCTCAACCTCTCGCTTCAGACTGCTACCAACTCGCTTCACATCTCGCTTACTACTGACTTCCTACGAACGCTAAAGTGCGGTCTCTACTGACAACAATGCTTTATGGTGCAGAGAATCCCTGCTACCATTACAAAATGTATCGATGCGCGGTCTTCCCCGCTCTTTTCTTAAAATGTATCCGTACGCGGTCTCTCCCGTCCTTTTTAAAATTATATCAATTTGCGGTCTCTCTTGCCAACAATACTTTGGTGCAGACATTCCCTGCTACCACAGTTATTTCCAACACGACAAATATTAATTATTCCTACTTGCCGGCCGCGGTGGTCTAGCGGTTCAGGCGCTCAGTCCGGAACCGCGGGACTGCTACGGTCGCAGGTTCGAATCCTGCCTCGGGCATGGATGTGTATGGTGTCCTTAGGTTAGTTAGGTTTAAGTAGTTCTAAGTTCTAGGGGACTGATGACCACAGATGTTAAGTCCCATAGTGCTCAGAGCCATTTGAACCATTAGCCATATTCCTACTTAATCCTATTAATAAAATATAAATATCTTTCATAAATTGTAGTTTGACAATAGATAATAGAAATATACACGTCTTACACAAGTACGGCTGCTATGATCACAATTGGAACAACTACTTGAATTTGACACAAGGGGCGTTGTGATCCTCTGCTGGCTCAAGTTCTGTAAATGGAAAGTATGACCAGTTTGTCGACGGCCGCCATTTTGGTCTCATCGCGCAGCTGCTCATGCACTGAGTGTTACAGTAAATTTAGCCTTTTTTATTAAAGAAGCGAATCCAGCTACCTCATGTGTTGCTGAGGTAGAGCAGTAGCTTCAAATCGGATGTCTGCAATCCCAAGTAACAACATTTTTTAAGCAAAATGTATACTGCCAGTAGTCAAGTATGGAGGTGGTGCTAGGTTTTAGGGGCGTTCTTCTTTGTAGGGGTGTTTTCCCCTTATTGGCCATAAGAAAACGCGATTTTGGAAGGATAAGAACACATTTCACGGCATTGTATACTGCATACCATAGAGGAACACTTCAGAGACCATGATCGTATCAGCGTGACAATGCACCCTGTCATAGAGCAACAACTGTGAGGCAATGGTTTGCCGAGTAACAGTCCTAAAATGGACTGGCCTCCACAGTGTCCCAACCTGAACCCAATGGAACACCTTTGGGATGAATTAAAATGTTGATTTCACTCCAGACCCCAGCGTCCAACATAACTGCCTTCCCTGGTTTGTGTTCCTGAGGAAGAATGGGCGCCGGCCGGAGTGGCCATGCGGTTCTAGGCGCTACAGTCTGCAACCGTGCGACCGCTACGGTCGCAGGTTCGAATCCTGCCTCGGGCATGGATGTGTGTGATGTCCTTAGGTTAGTTAGGTTTAATTAGTTCTAAGCTCTAGGCGACTGATGACCTCAGAAGTTAAGTAGCATAGTGCTCAGAGGCATTTGAACCATTTGAAGAATGGGATAATATTCGTCTACAGACCTCATTGAAAGTATCCCCAGCAGATTTCAAGCCGTCGTAAAGGCACTGGGAGGACACATCCCATTTTAATATCCCCTAATATACGTCTGGATACTTCCGATTATATACACACACCAAAAAAAGTTTTGCCTCACCTCGGTTTCGAGAGTTCCGGAACTTGACAGGAAATTTGAATAGAGATCAAAATAAACATCATTTCCGCCCTTTTTATTGGTCATGAAAACCACACATTGCATGTTGTACCACCATACAGCGAGACCTTCAGAGGTGGTGGTCCAGACTGCTGTACACACCGGTACCTCTAATACCCAGTTGCACTGATGCATGCCTGTATTCGTCGTGACATACTATCCACAAGTTCATCAAGGCACTGTTGGTCCAGATTGTCCCACTCTTTAACCTCAATTCGGCGTAGATCCCTCAGAGTGGTTGGTGGGTCACGTCGTCCATAAACAGCCCTTTTCAATCTATCCCAGGCATGTTAGATAGGGTTCATATCTGTAGAACATGCTGGCCACTCTAGTCGAGCGATGTCGTTATCCTGAAGGAAGTCATTAACGAGATGAGCACGATGGAGGCGCAAATTGTCGTCCATGAAGACGAATGTCTCGCCAATATGCTGCCGATATGGCTGCACTATCAGTCGGAGGATGACATTCACGTATCGTACAGCCGTTACGGCGCCTTCCATGACCGCCAGCGGCGTACGTCGGCCCAACATAATGCCACCCCAAAACAACAGGGAGCCTTCTCCTTGCTGCTTTCGCTGGACAGTGTGTCTCCAAACACGTCTAAGACGATTGTCTGGTTGAAGGTTTATAAGACACTCATCGATGAGGAGAACATGATGCCAATCCTGAGCGGTCCATTCGGCATGTTGTTGGGCCCATCTGTACCGCGCTGCATGGTGTCATGGTTGAAAAGATGGATCTCGCCATGGATGTCGGGAGTTAAGTTGCAGATCATGCACAGTTTGAGTCGTGACATGACGTCCTGTGGCTGCACGAAAAGCATTATTGAACATGGTGGCGTTGCTGTCAGGGTTCCTCCTAGCCATAATCCGTAGGTAGCAGTCATCCACTGCAGTATTATCCCATGGGCGGCCTGAGCGAGGCATGTCATCGACAGTTACTGTCTCTCTGTATCTCCTAAATGTCCGAACAACATCGCTTTGGTTCACTCCGAGACACCTGGACATTTCCCTTGTTGAGAGCCCTTCGTGGCACAAAGTAACAATGCGGACGCCATCGAACCGCGGTAATGACCGTCTAGGCATGGCTGAAATAGAGACTACACGAGCCATGTACCTGCTTCCTCGTGAAATGACTGGAACCGATCGGCCGTCGGACCCCTCCGTCTAATAGGCGCTGCTCATGCATGGTTGTTTACATCTTTGGGCGAGTTTAGTGACATCTATGAACTGTTAAAGGTACTGTGTCTGTGGTACAATATCCACAGTCAGCTTCTATCTCCAGAATTCTGGGAACTGGGGTGATGCAAAACTTTTATATATATATATCAGGAAGAACATTGTGACTACCTGCCTAATAGCCAATATGCCAACCTTTTGGCATGGAAACAGCAGCGATGCGTCGTGGCATGGAAGCATTGAGGCATTAGGTGGTCACTGGAGGGAGATGTCACCACAGCTGCACACCCAGGTCACCTAATTCCGCTTCCTTCCGGGGTGGGGGAATGAGCTCTGGCGTCATGTGCAATCACATCCCAGATATGTTCCATCGAGCTCAGATCTGGCGAGATCAATTGGAACTCGCTACTGTGTTCCTCCAACCACTCCATCACACTCCTGTCCTTGTGACATGGCGCATTATCATGATGAAAAATGGCCACTGCCATCAGGAAACACGATCGACCAGAAGGGGTGTACGTGGTCTGCAATCAGCGTGTGAAACTCCTTGGCCGCCATGGTGTCTTGGACGAGCTCCACTGGACCCATGGATGCCAATGTCCGACTTTTCACATACTTATTCCTCCTCTGACATATTTTTAGCTTCCATTTGTGTTCTGTGTTACACTGAAGTGGCAAAAGTCATGGGACAGCGATATACACATATACAGATGGTGGTTGTATCTCGTACACACGGTATAAGAGGGCAGTACATTTAGTGTAGCTGTCATTTGTATTCAGCTGATTCATGTCAAACAGTTTCCGACGCGATTGTGAGCGCACGACGGAACGCCGAACGGTGGTTGGAGCTAGACACGTTGGACATTCCATTTCGGACATCGTTAAGAAATTCATTATTACGAGATCCGCAGTGTCAAGACTGTGCCGAGAATACCGAACTTCAGGCATTGCCTCTCTCCAAGGATAAAGCAGTGGCCGACGACCTTCACTTAAGGTTCGAACACAGTGGCGCTCGTCGCTGCTAACAGACAAGTAACGCTGCATGCAATAACAGAAGAAATGAATGAGGGACGTACGACGTAAGTATTCGTTAGTACAATGCCGCAAAATTTGGCGTTAATGGGCTAGGTCAGCAAACGATCGACGTCAGTTGCTTTGCTAACAAGACGACATCGCCTGCAGCGTCTGTCCTGGATTTGTGACTATATCGGTTGGGCTATAGATGAGTGGCAAACTGTGGTCTGGTCAAATGAGTCTCGATTTTAGTTGGTAAGAGCTGATGGTATGGTTCGAGTCCGGCCAGACCCTACGATGCTATGGACCAAAGTTGTCATCAAGCCACTCTGAAAGCTGGTGGTGGCTTCATAATGGTGTGGGCCGTGGCTGAAAATGGTTACGTTCCGCTACTTGGAGACCATTTGCAGTCATTCATAGACTTCATATTCACGAACAACAATGTCATGTCACAGGACCACAATTGTTCACAGTTGATTTGAAGAACGTTCTTTACAATTCGATCGAATGATTTGGTCACCCAGATTGAGTGACACGTATCCCCTCGAATATTTACGGGACATAGTCGAGAGGTCAGTTCGTGGACAAACTCCTGCACCGGTAATACTTTCGCATCTATGTACGCCTACAGAGGTAACGCGGCTCAATATTTCTGCAGGGGACTTGCAACGACTTGCTGAGTCCATGCGACCTGCGCATCCGACCTGATATTAGGAGGTACCATATATGACTTTTGTAATCCCGGTGTACTTCCACTATTTTACAGTAAAATTGGTTTTATCTTTCACGTAACCCGACTGCAAACTTTTGTCATTGCTTACAATCGTATTTGTTACTTACAGTCACTTGTCATGTGTCGATGGCGTTGTAAGAGGAAACACTGTGGCATAATCAGTCATTAACATCAGCGCATTTAAAAATTCGTGTTTCCGTTCTGATGTTATTTTTGTGTGGGCCGATGGCAAAGATGTACGCCATTTCGATGCCACGCGATAGTCACACACAAATCAACGAGCACGTCAAGAGTATTTATCTCCGAATTCTTTGTACACTCAGTTCTTAGCTATGGCATTCTTCTTTGGGGAACAAACGCACAAAACATGAACACAATTTTCAAACTCCAGAAAAGAGCCATAAGAATAATAACCAAAAATACTAGTCGAGCTCATTGTAAAGATCTCTTCAAAACACGGGGGATTTTAATTGCTCCATGTGAGTACATTTACCAGTCAGTTGTACACATCAAAAATAAGATTGGTAATTACTGCACAAACAGCTCTGTCCATGACCTTGCAACAAGAGCTAGACTCAACTTACATTTACCAAGAAAAAAATAAACAAAAAACTCAAAATATCATTTTCTACCATGGAATAAAACTGCACAATAAATTATCAAAAGAGATTAAATAAATTGCAAAAATACACTTATTTAAAAAGGCAGCTAAAATGTACCTGTTATGCAATACATTCTATTGATTGAAGGATTACTTAAGTGAAACAGAGTAGGGGTTTGATAAGAAATGTTATAGAAATAAATAATAATAATAATAATCCAGAAGGAGATTTTCACTCTGGAGCAGTGTGTGCGCTGATACGAAACTTCCTGGCAGATTAAAACTGTGTGCCGGGCCGAGACGCGGACTAGGGGTCTTTGCCTCTCGCGGGCAAGTGCTCTGCCATCTGAGCTACCCAAGCACGACTCACGCCCCGTCCTCACAGCTTTACTTCTGCCAGTACCTCGTCTCCTACCTTCCAAACTTTACAGAAGCTCTCCTGCGAACCTTGCAGAGCTAGCACTCCTGAAAGACAGGATATTGCGGAGACATGGCCTAGCCACAGCCTGGGGGATGTTTCCAGAATGAGATTTTCACTCTACAGCGGAGTGTGCGCTGATATGAAACTTCCTGGCAGATTAAAACTGTGTGCCGTGCCGAGACTCGAACTCGGGACCTTTGCCTTTCGTGGGCAAGTGCTCTGCCATCTGAGATACCCAAGCACGACTCACGCCCCGTCCTCACAGCTTTACTTCTGCCAGTACCTCGTTCGCAGGATAGCTTCTGTAAAGTTTGGAAGGTAGGAGACGAGGTATTGCTAGGAAGTTTCAATAATAAAATTGATTATAAAACATCCAACATTCCACAAAACACCTTCACTTTATGTTTTTTTTACTTTCTAGAAATACTTACCCCAAGCTATGCATAGCACTATACTAACACCTCTTCCTCTTTCTGAGCCCAATATCTCACTCATTATGGAGGGATGCTGACTCAGTTTTTCAGGATAGAAAATGGGAAGTTGCAGTACAGAAAATGGCCCAGAGATCACCAGTGTATGTGTGTGTGTGTGTGTGTGTGTGTGTGTGTGTGTGTGTGTGTGTGTGTGTGTGTGTGCGTGTGTGTGTAGTGAGTGAAGTGTTATGAAACAATGTGTGTATAGTGTGTGCAATGACTGATAGTGAGATATGAGTGAACAGTGTGGTATTACATTATTTAGTAAATTATTTGTAAAAAAAAGTATTGTATACCAGGAGTAAATCTAATGACTGTCTCTAACTAGAAGTCTGTAAATGTATGTTTATACGAATTAGCTTATTTTAAATTGGTCTAAACTTGTAAATACTTTGACATGTCATGTATTCTTGTAAAAAGAGATCTACGGATGAAAAAAGCTACTACTACTGCTGATGGAATTCAGTTTTACGTTGCCCGCTCTAGACTATGCTGAACTATACTGTGAGAAAAGAAATACTCAGATTATTTATGCCTCAATAGGTATTCGTGGTTTCGTGACTCGGAACACACGAGTGTCACAAAGGAAGCGTGACCACTGCTGGATGCCTGCTGCCGCTCGCCTGGGCAGCTGCCACAGGTTCCCGAGTCTCCTAGCCCGGCCAGTACCGGTAAATAAATTAAGTTGGTTCACCGCAGCGTTCTGCAGCGATTCGATGCACGGTGACTTCTCACGATAGCGTTGTGTCGGCCAGCCGTAAATGTTTATGTTATGAGCACCGAATAAAATCTTCGATACACTTAAAGCGATTGAAAGCTAGTTGAAAGAAGTAATTAACAAGAAATCAGCCCGTTTAATCGTTTATTTTGACAGCGTGATTTGGCTGCAGATCAAAACAAGAGTTCTCTCACGTTGTAAATCTCAGATTTACGTTTCATCCTTCGGTGGCATTACGCCTCAGCCTGTCTCTTCAGAACCTACAGCACTGCCCGCCTAAGTAGCATTTTCTTGCTGGTTAGGAACAGTCTGACTTCGTTGTCCATCTGACGCGGTGGTACGTCCGTAGGTGACGAGCCAAGGTAATTGATAAAGGCGCCGAATGCTTACAGCGGTGCTACCTTCCGTCTACCGAGCGATGGGAGTTGTGGCTAACCCTTGCATATATCTGAAAACTAAAAGGTAAAAAATAAGCTTCCTTTTAGTTAAATAATAGAATTTAACTACAAAAAAAAATTATATTGATCGATTTTGAAAACCGGTGAAGTCGGACGCCATGTTTCCCACGAACCTAACTAGAACGATGTTTTCAAGTGAACCTAGGATTTTCAGAGTTAAATTTCTAATTTTAAAATGATCGTATCAGTCGGGGTATTGTGGAAAAGAAATGTAATAAATCAATACCAAAACGCCGGCCGCTGTGGCCGAGCGGTTCTAGGCGCTTCAGTCTGGAACCGCGCGACCACTACGGTCGCAGGTTCGAATCCTGCCTCAGGCACGGATGTGTGTGATGTCCTTAGGTTAGTTAGGTTTAAGTAGTTCTATGTTCTAGGGGACTGATGACCTCAGATGTTAAGTCACGTAGTACTTAGAGCAGTTTGAACCAGTATCAAAACACACTTATTCTCCTGACAATGAAAAACATGGAACGTCACACACAAATTTTCAACAGTACGTTTGACGGTGGCTTTGACACATCACACACCAATGTTTTCTACATTCTATGACATTTTCTGGATCGTATACTCCCACTATATACAAATTACGTACAAAGCAGCAAAATTACTGAGGTGTGAAATGTTTCAAAGTAATGTCTACGAATCAGAATCAGAATAATTTGTAAGAAAACACAATTGGTTATTTCAGACAGTCTTGAAACAAGGATGATGACAAGGCTGCAACGTAATGTCGACAGTGAAGTTATTAGAGACTTAGGGTAAGCTAGGATAAGATAAGCGTAGTAAAAAGTATCGCTCGCTCGTTTCCTTTTCATGACAGACAGGAATTTGTAAACCTCTGTAAGCTATGTCTTCCCACGCCGGTATAAGTGCAACATAATGCCCGTGAGAGAGAGAAAGGATTCGATAGTACATGATTATGCAGGGGCTGGACAAAAGTATGGAAGCCCCTCGAGAAATAAACGCACGGAAACGAATGTAGATACTGGCCAAACGTACGGTTACGCTGTTGTATCTGACCGCGAACGGAACCTGTGCAATGTCCTCCATACGTTGCAAGCGTCCGCCGCAGTTAGAGCAGTGTCGCGTGTAGCTGTGAGTGCATTATTTCGGAGCTAAGGAACTCCAAATGTGGGCAACATATTGGTCCTCGCATGGTGGGTGCTTCCGTAATAGAGGTGGCCGAATTTTTTTTCTCACTCTTGACCGAGTTTCCGTACCAAGAGTGAAGTATGGCGGGCGTTCGATGATAATTTGGTCAGCCATATCAAGGTATTCCAACGGTCCCATGGTTAATTTTTAAGATGAAGTTACTGTCGAAGGGTCGGTGACCAGTTTGGCTGATCAGGTCCATCTCATGGTACAGTGTTTGTTCCCCAGTGGCTGATGCTGTGTTCCAAGACGACGAGGCCCATGTTCATAGAGCTCGCATCGTCTAGGACTGGTTTTGTGAGCAAGAGGATGAACTGGCTCTTCTCCCCTGGCCACCAGTAACTGTAACTCAGTATTATTTGAGCTTTTGTGGTATATATTTGCAGAGAAGTGTGCGTGATCGCTCTACCTCCATCTTCGTTTTCCGAAATTGTCACCGAGCGAGGTGGCGCAGTGGTTAGCACACTGGACTCGCATTCGGAAGGACGACGGTTCAATCCCGCGTCCGGCCATCCTGATTTAGGTTTTCCGTGATTTCCCTAAATCTCTTCAGGCAAATGCCGGGATGGTTCCTTTGAAAAGGGCACGGCCGACTTCCTTCCCTAATCCGATGAGACCGATGACCTCGCAGTCTGGTCTCCTCCCCCAACACAACCCAACCCCGAAATTGTCACTACTGTGAAGGAAGAATGATGTAAGATTCTCTGAAAACCTTTCAGTCCTGTATTTATCCATTACGAGACGACTGGAAGCTGTATTTAATGCCAACGGATTTCCTGCATCGTATTACGAATGGCAATGTGTTGTGTTTCTGCGTTTTCCATATTTTTGACAAACTCCTATAAGATTAGTGACGAACAACTGCCGCAAATAAATGGTTCAAATGGCTCTGAGCACTATGGGACTTAACATCGGAGGTCATCAGTCCACTAGAACTTAGAACTACTGAAACCTAACTAACCTAAGGACATCACACACATCCATGCGCGAGGCAGGATTCGAACCTGCGACCGTAGCAGTCGCCTGGTTCCGGACTGAAGGGCCTAGAACCGCTCGGCCACCGCGGCCGGCTGCCGCAAATAACATCGATTACATTCTTAGCGGTAATTTTAGGAAGCGATATGAAATGAAACGAACATGTAAAATCAATATGAGGAAAGGTGAATGGAAGACTTAGATTTGTAGAAAAGGTCCTTGTATAGTGCAGTGGATCTGTAAAAGGAACTGTGTACGAGACGCTCGTACGGTACTTCCGGAGTGTTGGTTCAGTGTTTGAAGTCCGTGCCAAGCAGACATGACAGCAAATATCAAAATAATTCAGGTACGCATTGCTATGTGCGTAACTGGTTTGTATAGACCATACGAAAGTGTAACAGAGAGGCTAGGGGAATTTAAAGAGGAATCTTTGGAGGAAAAGTGGACTATAGTATGCATCTGGGCCTGACACGAAATACATATTATGCTCATACCAAGTTGGATGCTAAGTTGAAGACCGAAAACCAATAGGGAACCAACGCTACACCTGCAATTAAAGTGAACTCAAATCAGTACCGCTGAAAACGTCAAGCTTTTGGTAAACGGCAACACACATTCACAAAATGTTCCAAATCAAAGCCCGAACAAAGAAGGAAGGAAGATTAGCGTTTAATATCCAGTCAACAACGGATTCATTAGAGACGAAACATAAGCTCGGGCAGTTTTAAAGATGGGAAAGGAAACCGACTGCGCAATTTCGAAGGAACCGTCCCGGCATTTCCCTGGCTCGGTTTAGGGAAATCACGAAAAACGAAAATCTGGATGTTCCGATGAGGATTTGAACCGTCGTCCTCCGCAACTCGAGTCCAGAGTGCTAACCGTCCCATCACCTTGCGTGTCAAAGTCGAACTCCAGAAAGCGGGATAATACATTGGACAAATATATTATACTAGAACTGACATGTGATTACATTTTCACGCTATTTGGGTGCATAGACCCTGAGAAATCAGTACCCAGAACAACCACCTCTGGCCATAATATGCATATCACAGAATCTTCTTCCTGTCGGTTAAATTTCGCGTCTGTAGCACGTCATCTTCGTGGTGTAGCAATTTTAATGGACAGTAGTGTAGTTGTTTTCGATATTCAGCGTACAGACTTCAGCAGCGACATACCAACTGCTGATCCGTAATTGTCATTGTTATTCCGAAGCTCCAACACCTCCTCAGTGATTTCGGCTTCTCATTGATAGGGATAGGATTTTTCGGTTTTTCTTCATTTAATTTAATTTTAGATGGTATTATTAAGCCCGTTTATATCCGTAGATGCCTATTCGCAGTTTCTCTATTTTTATTTTTATTTTTATTTTGTTGAAGACCCTATAAAACTAATGCCTTAGGGACTTTCAATCTGTGTCACTGATTTACGTTAGTAGTTCTGTTTCCGATGTGTCGTATTGTGTTTCTGTATTAGTCTAATTTGGTGTGCTTGCGAGTCTCCACGATGTGGTGTTATATGGCTAATATCTTAGCCGGTACTGGTGCCTTGTAGAGTTTTACTTTTATTGTCACATTTAATTTTCTACCAATAAATAGGTTCGTTAACTCTCTGGTCATTCCAAAGCCTTTGCTTCTTATTTCTTGCACATACGTTATCTATTGTAATTCCGATATACTTACTTTTTGAGCTCCACGTTTCTTTCGTTGATTTTTAAATTTTCTGTCAAATGTGGTCTCTTCTTACCGAAGTATATAACATCTGTCTTCTCTGGATTGATTTTAATTCTATTTTGTTTTTCTGTACCATTCTCCGATGGGCCCAAGCTGTGTTTATGATGGTCTGAGTTTTTATTTGTAGCGTCTACTGCTGGCGAAAGAAACAGTGTATTCAGTGAACTGTGCCAATTTCACTTTTACTATCGTCGCCATACCATTTACGTAGATTCTAAAGAGCAATGATTATAGCTCTGATCCTTGCTGTATTCCCGCCTGTGCTAGTCTCGTGTCTGACCCCCCATCAGTCCGTGCCCTTCTCTTTATATTGCTGACAAAGCCTGCTATCAATTTCGTGCAACAGTCTGGGATCTTTGTTATGTATCACATTTTCTTTAGTGCGTTTTCTTCGTAAACCTTGTCACAGATCTTTCCTACATCTACAAACACTGCAACAATAGAGGTGATAATATTAAAGTTTTTCATTACATGTTCTGTAATATGTATTACGTGCAATTCCGCTGATATTTTGCTTTGGAATCCGTACTGATTTGCGAGAAGTGTTTCGTCTTAAACTAATATTTCTTGTATTCTTTCTTTTACTTTCCTTTCAAGAGTTGTACGAAGACTACAATCCAGGCTAATTGGTTTGTTACTCGTCGGTTTAGTTAAATATTTCCTTGGTTTCAAGATCGATACAACGTATGCCACTTTCCGGAAATAGCAGTTTCTCATGCAACTCTTGAATATTCTCGTTACAAACACAATTACCTTCCTGCACGGTCGTTTTCGTTGTTCACGTGTGATATCATCTGGTTTAGGTGCGTTCCTATTTTTTAGATTCTTGATTACTGTTTTAACGTCACTGTGGGCACCCACCCAGCGTTCTGATCAGTTCTTTCCCTTATTTGATTCGTAGTTACTCTACGCTCTCTGTCTCGGAAATTCACCTGTTATCGTAAAAGTTTGTTTCGATTCTCAAAGGTCTCGATGAAGGTATATGTTTTTTCTATGGGGTCGTTAATCAGTCTAGTCCCGATTTCCAGAGCATGTTTTGCGTTTTTCTCTCCTCCGAGTCTTTCATAAAACTGCAGATATTCTGTCATTTTATCCTCCCTTTTTCATACATCCATTCTACTGTGAAACTTCTTAGCTACCGCTCGATTCTGTGCAAGATTTTTCTGTCACTTAGATTTCATAATTGCTGCCATCTTTCTCTTAGTCTAGTTTTTATGATGTCTAAGTTCTTACAGTGATAGGTGAAGCGGCTCTTGTCTTATTCTGCCCTGGATTACTGTGGTGATTAGTATGCCTATGGCGACTTTGATGGATTTCCCATTCATTAGTGCCTGACAGGAGCCATGGATGTTGTCTATGCGCAAAGGTGAATGATATCATCAGTGATCTTGAATGCATAATATTATCAGCACGGCTGATGGCAGAAAATTTAAGAGCTAAAGGTGACAGTTGGCGGGAAATTTAAAGGTGGTGGATAACGAGAATTTTAAAAATTAAAGAAGTGGATGGTCGGAAATTTCGAAATTTGGAAATTATAGACCGCACATGGTGGGAAATTTAAAAATCGAAGATGACAGTGTCAGTGAATTCAAAAATTTGTAGACACTGCTGGAAGAATTTTTTTTTGCACAAATAAAAAAGCTGCTAATCACAGTGCATTAAAATGCAAGACTGTGGTGGGGGAAAAATTTACATTAAAATGAAATTGTCAACCAAAATGCAGCACTTTTCTTACCAAAGCTCACTGCATGCAAAAGTACTCAATTACATTACAGTATTTCCACCAGCTTCTTCAGATGTCATGTTCAAAGGTATTCGATTATTTAACAAAAATATTGGTAAGCACACACACAAGCACACACACACACACACACACACACACACACACACACACACACACACACACACACAAAGTCGATATCAAATATTTTAGCCTCATCAATAAATTTCTATATCTTTCATTCTTTGCTCTTTCAATGAAAACCTTTAAATGTGTCTAGTAATATTTTACACAAGCTAACTCAAGTGTTTCAGAATGGATTATTTTTTCAGCTTCATTATGTGTCAGATTAAAAATCAGCCACCTTTTAAGCCGAAGAAACTTTCAAATGAAATAAATAAAATTGATGTTTTTTTTTATTTTTCACACAATAAATCAGCTTCAAATCACATTTAATGGCGTTACTCTTTCGCACAAATACAAAAAGCACTTTTTACTTTCCCTTTCAGTACAAGTATCATTTTAAATTTTTATGTAGATACAATAAAATCAGTATCATTTTTCGGGCAGTAGTGATCTCAAGTAAAGACCTGGAAGCTTAAAACATTTATCTTCTTGTGCTGATAAATCTAGCTTGTGCAGTTTAAGAGTAGAAACTACATGGTACGTGGAATGAATAACATTTGTGCACCCACAGTATGCCAGAAAGTGGTTTAATGGAATGAGAAAGAGATTATACAGAAAAAAATACAGAACGCAGATTTGTATTGTAAAATGTAAACTTATTTTTATAATACAGTAAGGTACTGGCAAATCAGCACTGACCACACATAACAGCGCTCAACTTATCATCTATTATGAAACACTTCTCATCTCTAATCGAAAAAACAGATTTTTCGAAACTTATGAATGGTAAAACTATGCAAAATGTACGAAAAATGAAAGACATATAACTAGCGACATCTTAAAAAGGTGGATACGGAACAGATACATTGAAGGGAAAACCTAATTTTCAATGGGGCAGTATTTTTAACGAAGATTTAGTTAGTATTGAATTAAACAGACTTATTGTAGTTTTCGATAACCCATTACCAGTAGGAATGGCTATTTTAGGTATCTGAAAGACCCAACTAATAGACTTTCATTGTAGATATATGCAAACCAAGTTTCCAGCTAAGCATGTAAAATTGTGTTATGAGGGTATCAGCTGGTTTGATAGTTCAGGTTTCCTTGTAAATAACAGATATAAAGTTACACATCTAAATAAAGAGGAAGTTGGAAGGAAAAAGGAATAGGAATTTGAACAGGGAACCTATGATTAAATTTGTCATTCTATGAGCTGAAATGTATACGCCTAAGACTGAATCAGAACGTGAAAAGCGCAGAGCAAAGGTTGTGAAACGGTCTTCTGTTAAGCAGTTAAACATTCATAATTACTCGTAATGCGTAACGAATTATGTTGTTAAAACAACTGTACATTATGTTACGATGTCGAATCAAAAAGTCTTTTTCACTATTTGTTTTAGCCAAATTACGGCTGTAAATGCGAAGTCAACATATCCAGTCCCATCGGCGGACCTTTGCTGGACCAGACCGGCCTTGCCTGCAAGTAGCTCCACGGTAGTTGAAGATTCACACCTGCACAGTGTACGTGCAATGAAGTTTGATTCACTTTCCATGGATCAACGGACGAACGTCCATCGACAACCGCAGGAAAATGCAGCCCACGTATGGGGAAAAGTGTCTCGCTTTCAGAGGTGTGAGATGGTGGTGTTGTGCATCAAAAGGCCGTGAAGACTGGCATGACAATGAGAGTTCAGGAAGGCCGCGTTCGTCATTAACTGAAGATAACATATCCCATGTGCATTCAATGGTGAAAGAGCACCTCAAGTGACATTTCCCAGGAGTTTGGCATATCGTATGGGGGTGTTTGCAACATTGTTCATGGGACCTTAGGGTACAGGAAGGTTTCATGTCGGTGGGGTGTCTAAGCAGTTGTATGACGCGATTACAAACAAGCGAATGATTGCTCCTCTGGATCATCTGCACGGTGACAGTTTGCTGGATAACATTGTTACCGGCAATGAAACGTGGATACTGCATTTCACGCTTGAATCGAAGAAGTGGAGCATAGAGTGGAAATATCCGGGTTTGTCTGTGACAATAAAAAAAGTCTTTTCAGTACCATCTGTTGGAATTGTGATGTTAACTGTCTCCTGTAATTTCCGTAGACCGCTCCCGTGGATTTCATGCTAGTAGGTGCAGCGCTGCCAGGTGCCGCCATCAATGCCTACAGTTATACAGTTATTGTCGTACACTGTCATGTCTGGGGCTGCCAGCTGGAAGAAGGGTTGAGTCATTCTTACTGTGGCCAACAGGGTTATCCTCCACGACATTACCAGGTGACAAGTGGCAATCAGAATTGTCCCCTATTTAAGTCTTTTCACTGGGAGAGTCTGGAGCGCCAATCATAAAGTCCAGACCTCGCCCCGACTTCCATGCTTTTGGGCCATAGAAGAAGGTCCTGGCAAGATAGCAATTCACGTACAACAATGAAAACAAGACAGTAGTGGTTCCACAGTCAGCTGGACGAATTGTATCACACGAAAATCTCAGATTAAACAGAGGACTGCAGGATGAAGTGACCTACTTCTTCTAGTGCTTCCCTCTCTTTATCACCTACCTTCTCGCTTAGTCAGTGATTCAGTACATCCACAAGCTCCAAGCATGTCACATATCACCGATTCGGCAAACATACATGAGTGTTTTCTCAGACAGACAAGCTAGGACAAGCTGCGGTTTGTTTCAACGAGAGAAAAAAAAAACAACAACAAAAAACGCTTCACTAAAATTTCAGATTGCCGATGCCTGTCTGCCGGCCCAAAGGAATCATTATACACTATGTGATCAAAAGTATCCGGACACCTGGCTGAAAATGACTTACAAGTTCATGGCGCCCTTCATCGCCAATGCTGGAATTCAATATGGTTTTGGCTCTCCGTTAGCCTTGATGACAGTTTTCATTCTCGCATGCATACGTTCAATCAGGTGATGGAAAGTTTCTTGGGCAATGGCAGACCATTCTTCACGGAGTGCTGCACTGGGAAGAGGTACCGATGTCGGTCGGCGAGGCCTGGCACGATGTTGGCGTTCCAAAACGTCCCAAAGGTGTTTTATAGGATTCAGGTTAGGACTCTGTGGAGGCCAGTTCATTACAAGGATGTTACTGTCGTGTATCCATTCCGCCACAAGCCGCGCATTATGAACAGGTGCTCGATCGTGTTGAAAGATGCAGTCACTATCCCCGAATTGCTCTTCAACAGTGGGAAGCAAGAAGGTGCTTAAAACATCAATGTAGGCCTATGCTGTGATAGTGCCAAGTAAAACAAGGGTTGCAAGCCCCATCCATGAAAAACATGACCACACAATAACACCACAGCCTCCGAATTTTACTGTTGGCAATACAGACGCTGGCAGTTGACGTTCACTGGGCATTCACCATACCCACACCCTGCCATCGGATCGCCACATTGTGTACCGTGATCCGTCACTCCACACAATGTTTTTCCACTGTTCAATCGTCCAATGTTTACGCACCTTACACCAAGCGAGGCGTTGTTTGGCATTTACCGTTTTGATGTGTGGCTTATGAGCAGCCGCTCAACCATGAAATCCAAGTTTTCTCACCTACCGCCTAACCATAATAATACTTGCAGTGGATCCTGTTGCAGTTTGGAATTCCTGTGTGATGCTTTGGCTAGATGTCTGCTTATTATACATTACGACCCTCTTCAACTGTCGGCGGTCTCTGTCAGTCAACAGACGAGGTCGGCCTGTATGTTTTTGTGCTGTAGTGTCCCTCCACGTTTCCACTTCACTGTCACATCGGAAACAGTGGAACTAGGGTATGTTTAGGAGTGTGGAAATCTCGCGCACAGACGTATGACCCAAGTGACACCCAATCACCTGACCACGTGCGAAGTCCGTAAGTTCTGCGGAGTTCCCCATTCTGCTCTAATGACTACTGAGGTCGCTGATATGGAGTACCTAGCAGTAGGTGGCAGCACAATGCACCAAATATGAAAAACACATGTTTTTGGTGGTGCCTAGTGTGGTGTCACCGCCAGACACCACACTTGCAAGGTGGTAGCCTTTAAATCGGCCGCGGTCCGTTAGTATACGTCGGACCCACGTGTCGCCACTATCAGTGATTGCAGACCGAGCGCCGCCACACGGCAGGTCTAGAGACACTTCCTAGCACTCGCCCAGTTGTACAACCGACTTTGCTAGCGATGGTTCACTGACAAAATACGCTCTCATTTGCCGAGACGATAGTTAGCATAGCCTTCAGCTACGTCATTTGCTACGACCTAGCAAGGTGCCATTATCAGTTGCTATTGATCTTGTTAATCATCTACCGTCAGACCGACGTTCACCATTAACGGATTAAAGTTAAGTATTCCACCAGCTACGTCCGTTTTTTCTAAAGTCTAATTTCCTTGTCCTGTTCCAGACCTCACGCCAGCCTGCGTGAGCTAAAACGCGTGCCTTTCGGCTTCCTCTATGAACACTGTGTTGGCTCTCCTGCCAACCCACAACACCTAGACTTTTGATCACATAATGTATGTGTCATTACACCAAGATGAGCCAAATGCATTGGCGAGAATCGTAAACGGCCGATACTTTGCAAAATGGTTTATAGAAACATTAAACATTATTTCGTCAAACATCAGTTATACACTAACCTATATCCATGGTAGTATTAATTATGGTAAATGATAGACACCGAAATTTCCAACAAATCATTTCGATACTTTCGAGTATAGCATAAATTTAAGCAACATTTTAGTTGTTCATATGCTTTTGAAAGTGACGATAATTTACGCAAAATTGAGATAATTTTGAACTAGACAGGCTGTGTTCCTTCCAAGCTCGTGTACGGCAGCGCGATGGCTGTCGGCTTTATCTCGCAGTGCCACCAAGCGTAACCTGAGCTGTGCCTTGTCTGCCGGGCTTCCACACGAAAAAAGCCGCCACTGCCAGCTAGTACCTCCTTGTGCAGTCTTAAGTCAGTGTCAGCTCTTAGCCGCACATTCAGTCACCTCGCAAACTGATTGTTTAAGAGACATGTTTGCTGGACAGGTTTTTTTGCGTTTACTGTGGCATCCTTTAATTTGTCTCAGTTATTCACTATTGATTATAATAGTAATTGTGTATACGTAGGATGTAGTCACCGTTTACAAACGTGGTAACCAACACAGAACACTGCAATGTGTAAACTTCCTCCTATGACAATGATATCAAGGTGGCATACTTTAGTTGAGATTGATTAATCTTGTAACAGGGTTTGCAAATAAACAGATGTAGGAGATTACACCTTTATGGTGCTTATATAGGGAAAATAAGTTTTTTTTCCTTTGACGTATTTCGATTTTCATCATTGCTCTATTACCAATAAATAAATACATGGAATTTTACAGCATTATTCAAAGGCCATGTAATAATCCTAGTTCAGTACTGGTAAGCTCACTTGATAGATAGGGGGGTGTCTACTACCGGAAATTTTTGGAAAATAATCGAACAGTTTCTGAACAGGGTATTTGAAGAAGCTTGTGAGAAACTAATGTAGCTTAACTTTTTTGAATATGGCAGGCATTGATAAAAAAAATGCTGCATTTTCATCGGTAGTTAAGTTTTAAAAATTATCCTACTATTAACTTCTTGCTTTTTTAAGCACTATGGCTAACTGTTTAATTTTCAATGGATACAAATATACTTCCCGTCAATGTCAATATGCAATTTCGAAATTTGCCACCAACATCTCTCCTCTTGGATTTTAAAATTTCTCAACATGCACCCTCTTTAATTTTTTAATTTTTTGCCCTGTGCCAACTTTAATTTTTATATTGCCTCATCCACCATCTTGATTACATCATGTGCTCGAGGTCTCTGATGATATCATTACCCTGGCATGTGGACAACCTGCTTGGGCGCTAGTCACATGGGAATTTTACTGGAAAGTACTGAAGCGCCAAAGAAACTGATATAGTCATGCGTATTCAAATACAGAGATATGTAAACAGGCAGAATATGGCGCTGCGGTCGGCAACGCCTGTATGAAACAAGTGTCTGGCGCAATTCTTAGATTGGTTACTGCTGCTACAATTGTAGGTTATCAAGATTTAAGTGAGTTTCAATGTGGTGTTGTAGTCGGCGCACGAGCGATGGGACATAGCATCTCCGCTGTAGCGATGGAGTGGGGAATTTCCCTCACGACCATTTCACGAGTGTACCGTGAATATCAGGAATCCGGCAAAACGTCAAATCTCTGGCATCACTACGACTGGAAAAAGATCCTGTAAGAAAGGGACCAACGACGACTGAAGAGAATCGTTCAACGTGACGGAAGTACAACCCTTCTGTACACTACAGATTTCAATGCTGGGCCATCAACAAGTGTCAGCGTGCGGACCATTAAACGAAACATCAGCGATATGAGCTTTCGGAGCCGAAGGCCCACTCTTGTATCCTTGATGACTGAGTGACACAAACCTTTACGCTTCTCCTGGGTGCATCATCACCGATATTGGACTGTTCATTACTGGAAACATGTTGCCTGGTCGGACGAGTCTCGTTTCCAATTGTATCGAGCGGATGGACGTGTACGGGTATGGAGGCGGCCGCATGAGTCCGTGGTCCCTGCACGTCTGCAGGGCACTGTGCGAGCTAGTGGAGGCTCTGTAATGGTGTGGGGCGAGTGCAGCTGGAGTGATGTGGGACCACTGATATGTTAGATACGACTCTTACAGGTGACTCGTACATAAGCATCCTGTCTGAACATCTGCATCCATTCATGTCCATTGCGCATCCCGACGGACTTGGGCAATTCCAGCAGGACAGTGCGACACCCGACTCGTCCAGAATTGCTACGGAGGGGCTCCAGGAACGCTCTTCTGAAGAACACTTCCACTGGCCACCAGACCGAACCATTTAACACTTGAGTACCTAACTTTATAGGAATGATATTAAGTATGCGCTGCAGGATTTGCGCTGTTAGTGGTGTTGATGTGATGACTTGCCGCGCGTGCCAGTAGTGATACGACGACGTAGGGTTGAAACATGCATCAGAGTGCATTACAACGGCAGGCAGCCAACATTTCTCCGGACAAGGTGAGCAGGGTTTTATTCATAAAGCTGTTTTACTCGGACAACGGCAATACTGTTATCTTCAAGAGTATCTATGAATTACAGAAATACGGACGGGACTTCTTCCCACACGGAGGTCGAATTAACTGGTAATTTGGGAATTGTTCCTAGGAGAGGCCGATGGCCAATTGCGCCACAAATTGTTCAAGTTACTTTCCCATGGCTGAGAATGCTAGTCGACTAGTGCGATCTACAAACACTGCACGAGCTGTATCACGACACCTGAACCATCCATGACCCACTGTTCGAAAAGTGCTGCAAACAGTTGTGAAATGGTATCTCTAGTGCGGTTCCAGGCTGTCGTGGATGCAGATGATTATCTTACTAAGCAACGTTTGTAGCCTGGAACGTAAACGTAGCACAAAACTAACAAATATTACTCTCTCATCTGGAAATTAAAATGCGTTTCTTACAGCGGTTTATTCGTTATTTCTCTTCGGAATGCTCTTACAAATGATTCCACAAAGTTTCATTGTTCTTCGATCAATCGTTTTTCATGGAGGCCCCTTCAAGCACTGAAAGTTTAATTATAATCTCACTGTACCTTACTCATTCTGTTCGTTCCATCACCACTAGACAATTTCATATCTACATTTCTTTCGTCATCACAGTATAATGGCGCTATGCTTATTCTTAACTTCCAGAAATATCCTGTTTTTCCTAGACGGTTTTATTCGACAAGAAGCGATAAGTTTTTCAAATACTGAGTCGTCAAGAAAATGCTCAGCACAAATTTACTCAGTTTTAACGATCGAAGCATATCAAAATGGTGAACTGAAGGAGAGCAGACAATTCATACGTTAGGAAATATACGGCCCAGTCACATTAATGTCACCACCGCCTATGTTCGATGCCAGCGTGCAATAAGCACTCACAGGAGGCACGTGGCAGCACTAACAGTGGAGGGTATATAAAGCATCTCGCGGGGACACGGACAACAAGTGCAGTCGTTGCTGCAATGCGGAAACGGAGAGGGAATGATCATGGGCATTCGGGCGAAGGGTGGAATCATTTCTTATCCGGCTAATTTTGTAAACTATTCGTATGCCACCGCGGTTAAAGTATACCGCTATGCAAAACCGGCGCAGAGGCAACTGTGGTGCATCATGGGCCATAGAAGACAGGGGTGAATGACGGTTGCGGAGATGTGCATAGGCGAATAGGCGTGGAACTGTTGAGTGACTGGTCGCTGAGATGAACCAAGGTGTTACCTACAGTGTCTCCTCAACTACCGTTCAGCGAACACTGCTCCATATGGTCCTCCGCAACAGGCATCCGGTTCATGCACCCATCCTGAGTGCCGTTCGTCAGTGACGAAGGCTGGAATTGTAACGCCTGAACCGCAACTGGACGTCCAGTGGCTTTTTCGAAAGTATCACGTTTAATGCTCAATCGGACAGATGGCCACAGCTTGCAGTGTATGTTCATGGTTCGAAAAGCACCAATATGAGTTTACCACACTTTTCTGACCACAAAACGCCCCGGATTTAACCCAATTGAGAATCTGTGTGACCACCTCGATCGGGCTGTTCGTACCATGGATTCTCAACCGGACTACCTAGCACAGCTGACATAGCTCCACACCTCTGTCAGTACGTTCCAGAATCTCAGTGACTCTCTTCCTGCACATCTCACAGCTGTCCACGCTGAAAAGGGCGGTTATTCAGGCTCTTGACAGGTGTTGAAATTAATGTGACTGAACACTGTATGTCAACAGGGAGCAGCGCAAGTCCAGATTAGGGGTGATCGAACCTGCTGGTTTGAACGACTTGACATGCGCTGTAGTGCCGCGTTAAGATATTTTAGTTATCAAAAATATTTAATATCTAGATAGGACATTATCCTTCAAAAGACACCTGGAAAATGTATCCAATAAAATAAGCTCACGGAACAGCCTCATTCAGAGGCTCTGCAGCACTAACTGGGGAGCAGCTGCAGCAGACACACTACGAACCTCTGCACTCGCCTTAGTGTACTCTGCAGCTGAGTACTGTGCACCAGCATGGTTAACCAGCAAGCATGTAAACAAGGTGGACACCCAGCTCAACGCTGCTATGAGAACCATAACTGGATGCATAAAGATTACCCCACTATATTGGCTTCCAACACTTAGTGATATAGCTCCACCCTCCCTGCGAAGACATGAAGCTCTTATGAAGGAATACACAAAAATAATGAATAACCCCCTACTTCCTATCCATCAAGACGTCCCAACTTTGGAAAGAACACGACTCCGCTCCAGAAATCCCCCTTTAAGACTGGCCCAACAACTGTCAGCTGCCAACTTCAGCATGGATACTAAATGGCACGAGAGCTGGAGTGATAGTGCCTCCCCTGACAACCGTGAACTTATCTGTGCATCAGAGAAACCTAAGGGCTTTGAACTTCCACGACAGCGATGGAAAAGCCTAAACAGAATCCGAACAGGACATGGACTATGTGCACACCATCTACACAAGCTTCCCAGCCGTAGCTGTGACTGTGGGGCACCTAATCAAACAATACAGCACATCGCCCAGGACTGTGAATTAAGAGCCTACCAGGGTAGTCGGGCTGACTTCTTCAACGCCACACCGCCCTGCCTCGAATGGATCGCCAATTTGGACGTCAGAATTTGGAGACTTGTGTAACGCTAAATATCAACTGTGATGTTACTTTTTATTGTGTTTATGTATTATATTTTATCTGAATATGAATCCTTCACTTAAGTATTTTATAGTGTATTTTATCATATAATTTCATAATGTAATAAGTATAAACCATGTGTGTAGCGCCATATGCTAAATAAATAAATTTAAAAGTGGTAAATCATCGCTTAGTCGGTAAGAGCATTGTCGACGAGACGCAAAACCTCCAGCTTCGAATCCTGTTACGGCGCACAATTTTATCTGCCAGAAGGTTGCATACTACAATATTCAAAACGCGACACACTACCAGATCTATGTTTTTTGACGCTTTTCCTTTGCTTTGCTACGAGAAACCCACCTACAGAACGTCAGTTTTGAAGTCCGCCTCGGTAGCTGGGTGTCAGCGTCGCTAATTGCTAACCAAAGGGCCCAGGTTCGTTTTTCGGCCGGATCGAAGATTTTCTCCGCTCTAGGACTGGGTTTTGTGTTGTCTTTACGTTCGTATCGTCATAACTAACGTTCCGCTATTGACATGGATGAATGGGCACGTCCCGAAAGCCAAAACAAAAAACGAAAATATGTACAGAGTGGTCCATTGATCGTGACCGGGCCAAATATCTCACGAAAGAAGCGTCAAACGAAAAAACTACAAAGAACGAAACTTGTCTAGCTTGAAGGAGGAAACCAGATGGCGCTATGGTTGGCCCGCTAGATGGCGCTGCCATAGGTCAAACGGATATCAACTGCGATTTTTTAAAATAGGAACCCCATTTTTTATTACACATTCGTGTAGTACGTAAAGAAATATGAATGTTTTAGTTGGACCACTTTTTTCACTTTGTGATAGATGGCGCTTTAATATTCACAAACATATAAGTACGTGGTATCACGTAACATTCCGCCAGTGCAGACGGTATTTGCTTCGTGATACATTACCCGTGTTAAAATGGACCGTTTACCAATTGCGGAAAAGGTCGATATCGTGTTGATGTATGGCTATTGTGATCAAAATGCCCAACGGGCGTGTGCTATGTATGCTGCTCGGTATCTTGAACGACATCATCCAAGTGTCCGGACCGTTCGCCGGATAGTTACGTTATTTTAGGAAACAGGAAGTGTTCAGACACATGTGAAACGTCAACCACGACCTGCAACAAATGATGATGCCCAAGTAGGTGTTTTAGCTGCTGTCGCGGCTAATCCGCACTTCAGTAGCAGACAAATTGCGCGAGATTCAGGAATCTCAAAAACGTCGGTGTTGAGAATGCTACATCAACATCGATTGCACCCGTACCATATTGCGAAGTACCAGGATTTACATGGCGACCACGTGTACAGTTCTGGCACTGGGCACAAGAGAAATTACGGGACGATGACAGATTTTTCGTGCGCGTTCTATTTAGCGACGAAGCGTCATTCACCAACAGCGGTAACGTAAACCGGCATAATATCCACTACTGGGCAACGGAAAATCCACAATGGCTGCGACAAGTGGAACATCAGCGACCTTGGCGGGTTAATGTATGGTGCGGCATTATGGGAGGAAGGATAATTGGCCCCCATTTTATCGATGGCAATGTAAATGGTGAAATGTATGCTGATTTCCTACGTATTGTTCTACCGATGTTACTACAAGATATTTCACTGCTTGACAGTATGGCGATGTACTTCCAACATGATGGATGTCCGGCACTTAGCTCGCGTACGGTTGAAGCGGTATTGAATTGCATATTTCATGACAGCTGGATTGGTCGTCGAAGCACCATACCATGGCCCGGACGTTCACCGGATCTGACGTCCCCGGATTTCTTTCTGTGGGGAGATTTGAAGGATATTTGCCATCGTGATCCACCGACAACGCCTGACAACATGCGTCAGCGCATTGTCAATGCATGTGCGAACATTACGGAAGGCGAACTACTCGCTGTTGAGAGGAATGTCGTTACACATATTGCCAAATGCATTGAGGTTGACGGACATGATTTTGAGCATTTATTGCATTAATGTGGTATTTACAGGTAATCACACTGTAACAGCATGCGTTCTCAGAAATGATAAGTTCACAAGGGTACATGTATCACGTTGGAACAACCGAAATAAAATGTTCAAACGTACCTAGCCGCGCGGGATTAGCCGAGTGGTCTAGGCGTTGCAGTCATGGACTATGCGGCTGGTCCCGGCGGAGGTTCGAGTCCTCCCTCGGGCATGGGTGTGTGTGTTGGTCCTTAGGATAATTTAGGTTAAGTAGTGTGTAAGCTTAGGGACTGATGACCGTAGCAGTTAAGTCCCATAAGATTACACACACACACATTTTTCAAACGTACCTGCGTTCTGTATTTTAATTTAAAAAACCTACCTGTTACCAACTGTTCGTGTAAGATTGTGGCTATATAAAATGTATGTTTGTATACGTAAACAGAACGATAGTTAAATGCAACCGTAGCTCCATTGTGACGGGCGCTGCACACTAACCTTGGCCAACATGCAGACAGCACGCTAACTGCACGCCAACCAGGATAAGCTTTCTGGGAGCGCAGCCAGGTAACAAGCTGGAGCCATTCCCGAGGTCGCCCACACTCGTTCATTAGCCTGCGCCTCTAATTAAACAACCCGCGGAGGGGAGCAGCAGCGATCGTCCGTATATTGTAACCGATGAATAATACCACCCGCTGCCAGCGTAAGAGGACCTGCCGCGCAATTACGGTCTGAAAAATCTGCACCGCCGCCAATCTTTAATTTAAGTGTGGAGTTCGCCATATATCAGGAGGCTGCAGTCCGTCGTTAGCAGCGCTCTGTCAACAAATATGCTGATTACGGCGGCGGCGCTGCCTCGTAAATAAGCGCGTCCACGACTCGGTCTGGGGCTGCTTCGCGAGCTAACGAACAGCAGAGCGCCGCGACGGTTCGCCATCCGAGGCGCACTCCTTCCTCACGAGTCGCTCCGGCATTCGGAACAAGCATCACGTTGCATTTGTCTCAATGCAGCTGTGCTGCTGTAGGGACGCACTGCAGCGCTCCACATCTGCCGTTATTTTTTCATCTGCTTTGTTTCAGGCAAAGCTCATCTCACTAGTTACGGCTGTATGATGTACAGTCGTGCTCAAAAGTATCCGAACGACCTGAATTGCATTTCGCCTGATTCGCATGCAACCCACATAACGCAGCTGTCTAGCAGGTCCTCTAATCGCTCCTTGGTACAGTCGTTTGACTATTGAAAATGGTTCCAACAAGTCACCACTAGAAAACTCTGCTGCGTATCGCAATAACTCAAGATGTAAAGTAATACCACGATACTACAAATATCAGGGAACACCTCATCACAGGTAAGACTGTCCGCCTCAGTCTGGAGCCGAGCGACCGCTACGGTCGCAGGTTCGAATCTTGCCTCGAGCATGGATATGTGTGATGTCCTTAGGTTAGTTAGGTTTAAGTAGTTCTAAGTTCTAGGGGACTGATGACCTCAGAAGTTAAGTCCCATAGTGCTCAGAGCCATTTATTGCAATAAATGACATACCTGAAATGTTAACACTCTCATTATTACGTCAGATAGCTAATGCACGTAGTAAGTTCGTCATATTCGTGATTTCCTCTTCAAAGTAACATACCGTAGTTGTTATTTAACACAAAATGACATTAAAAATTTAAGTTATTCACGAGCAGCTAGTTGAGAATATGTATGAACTTCAAATGACGCGACGAGCCGCCTCGTTCTGCATATGGATTCAAACCCAGGTCATACAGACTACGATTTCGTGACTGACGGAAACTAACAGTCATTTCTGACTAGGCATACAGAGAGTGATATACCTCGATTTTAGAAAATATCAGTTATCAAATATCAACTTTAAATTACATAACGTAAATATTTTTAACAGACGCGAATTCCTACCCAGCATCTATTGTCCCTGTTCACGAACTACGAGAGATGTTAAATATTGCTTCTTCACAAGTAACTTACTTGAAATTCCGTGAGGTAAAGCTTTGTGTTGGGCAGGGATTCAAACCCAGAACCTAATCGGATTGTTATCGAAGCACGATCAACTGAAACATATCGGATTTTCTCGGCAGTAGCTAGATGTTTTAACTGAAATGAAGAGACGAAACATTACTTTTTTCCTTCCCAGGACTCCAATTCGGCACCCATCGCTATTATATTCTAGCGAAAACGAACGTCAAATATGGGTTTGTTACACCAGCAGCGACATGTGAGCATGTTTCAACTAGAAATAATATGACGAAGAGTTCAGTGCTGGCTGGGAATCGAACCCCACACATATCGTACTTGACTACACACAAAGAGACGTCAGCTACCGAATTTTTCTCCACCAGCAGCTCGGAATAACATCCTTGAACTTACGATGGTCTCTCAAATAGTTCTGTGCCTCACTGGGAGACAAAAACGTCAGCTCTCGTTAGCGTCCACCCGTGGTCTAGGGGTAGCGTCTTTGATTCGTAATCAAAACGTCGTCAGTCCCGGGTTCGATCCCCGCCACAGCCTAAATTTTGATAAATAATCAGCATTGGCGGCCGAAGACTTCCGGCATAAGAAGTCAGCCTCATTCTGCCAACGGTCTTGTCAAAGAGGGCGGAGGAGCGGACAGAGGTTCAGGGCACTCTCTTGTCCTAGGGGTGGGAAATTGCCCCTAAAGGCGGAAGAATCAGCAATGATCGACGACATGAGGATGCAGAAGGCAATGGAAACCGCTGCATTAAAGACACGTAACGTGTATCCACAGGACATGTGGCCTGTAATTGAAGAAGTGTCATCATGATCTCTCCATTGGCAAAACATTCCGGAATAGTCCCCTTTTCGGATCTCCGGTAGGGGACTGCCAAGGGGGAGGTTACCATGAGAAAAAGATTGAATAATCAACGAAAGGATAACGTTCTACGAGTCGGGGTGTGGAATGTCAGAAGCTTGAACGTGGTAGGGAAACTAGAAAATCTGAAAAGGGAAATGCAAAGGCTCAGTCTAGATATAGTAGGGGTCAGTGAAGTGAAGTGGAAGGAAGACAAGGATTTCTGGTCAGATAAGTATCGGGTAATATCAACAGCAGCAGAAAATGGTATAACAGTTATAGGATTCGTTATGAATAGGAAGGTAGGGCAGAGGGTGTGTTACTGTGAACAGTTCAGTGACTGGGTTGTTCTAATCAGAATCGACAGCAGACCAACACCGACAACGTTAGTTCAGGTATACATGCCGACGTCGCAAGCTGAAGATGAACAGATGGAGAAAGTGTATGAGGATATTGAAAGGGTAATGCAGTATGTAAAGAGGGACGAAAATCTAATAGTAATGGGCGACTGGAATGCAGTTGTAGGGGAAGGAGTAGAAGAAAAGGTTACAGGAGAATGTGGGCTTGGGACAAGGAATGAAAGAGGAGAAAGATTAATTGAGTTCTGTAACAAGTTTCAGCTAGTAATAGGGAATACCCTGTTCAAGAATCACAAGAGGAGGAGGTATACTTGGAAAAGGCCGGGAGAAATGGGAAGATTTCAATTAGATTACATCATGGTCAGACAGAGATTCCGAAATCAGATACTAGATTGTAAGGCGTACCCAGGAGCAGATATAGACTCAGATCACAATATAGTAGTGATGAAGAGTAGGCTGAAGTTCAAGACATTAGTGAGGAAGAATCAATACGCAAAGAAGTGGGATACGGAAGTACTAAGGAATGACGATATACGTTTGAAGTTCTCTAATGCTATAGATACAGCAATAAGGAATAGCGCAGTAGGCAGTACAGTTGAAGAGGAATGGACATCTCTAAAAAGGGCCATCACAGAAGTTGGGAAGGAAAACATAAGTACAAAGAAGGTAGCTGTGAAGAAACCATGGGTAACAGAAAAAATACTTCAGTTGATTGATGAAAGGAGGAAGTACAAACATGTTCCGGGAAAATCAGGAATACAGAAATACAAGTCGCTGAGGAACGAAATAAATAGGAAGTGCAGGAAAGCTAAGACGAAATGGCTGCAGGAAAAATGTGAAGACATCGAAAAAGATATGATTTCGGAAGGACAGACTCAGCATACAGGAAAGTCAAAACAACCTTTGGTGACATTAAAAGCAACGGTGGTAACATTAAGAGTGCAACGGAAATTCCACTGTTAAATGCAGAGGAGAGAGCAGATAGGTGGAAAGAATACATTGAAAGCCTCTATGAGGGTGAAGATTTGTCTGATGTGATAGAAGAAGAAACAGGAGTCGATTTAGAAGAGATAGGGGATCCAGTATTAGAATCAGAATTTAAAAGAGCTTTGGAGGACTTACGGTCAAATAAGGCAGAAGGGATAGATAACATTCCATCAGAATTTCTAAAATCATTGGGGGAAGTGGCAACAAAACGACTATTCACGTTGGTGTGTAGAATATATGAGTCTGGCGATATACCATCTTTCGGAAAAGCATCATCCACGCAATTCCGAAAACGGCAAGAGCTGACAAGTGCGAGAGTTATCGCACAATCAGCTTAACAGCTCATGCATCGAAGCTGCTTACAAGAATAATATACAGAAGAATGGAAAAGAAAATTGAGAATGCGCTAGGTGAAGATAAGTTTGGCTTTAGGAAAAGTAAAGGGACGAGAGAGGCAATTCTGACGTTACGGCTAATGATGGAAGCAAGGCTAAAGAAAAATCAAGACACTTTCATAGAATTTGTCGACCTGGAAAAAGCGTTCGACAATATAAAATAGTGGAAGCTGTTCGAGATTCCGAAAAAAGTAGGGGTAAGCTATGGGGAAAGACGGGTCATACACAAAATGTACAACAACCAAGAGGGAATAATAAGAGTGGACGATCAAGAACGAAGTGCTCGTATTAAGAAGGGTGTAACACAAGGCTGTAGTCTTTCGCCCCTACTCCTCAATCTGTACGTCGAGGAAGCAATGATGGAAATAAAAGAAAGGTTCAGGAGTGGAATTAAAATACAAGGTGAAAGGATATCAATGATACGATTCGCTGATGACATTGCTATCCTGAGTGAAAGTGAAGAAGAATTAAATGATCTGCTGAACGGAATGAACAGTCTAATGAGTACACAGTATGGTTTGAGAGTAAATCGGTGAAAGACGAAGGTAATGAGAAGTAGTAGAAATGAGAACAGCGAGAAACTTAACATCAGGATTGATGGTCACGAAGTCAATGAAGTTAAGGAATTCTGCTACCTAGGCAGTAAAATAACCAATGACGGACGGAGCAAGGAGGACATCAAAAGCAGACTCGCTATGGCGAAAAAGGCATTTCTGGTCAAGAGAAGTCTACTAATATCAAATACCGGCCTTAATTTGAGGAAGTAATTTCTGAGGATGTACGTCTGGAGTACAGCATTGTATGGTAGTGAAACATTGACTGTGGGAAAACCGGAACAGAAGAGAATCGAAGCATTTGAGATGTGGTGCTATAGACGAATGTTGAAAATTAGGTGGACTGATAAGGTAAGGAATGAGGAGGTTCTATGGAGAATCGGAGAGGAAAGGAATATGTGGAAAACACTGATAAGGAGAAGGGACAGGATGATAGGACATCTGCTAAGACATGAGGGAATGACTTCCATGGTACTAGAGGGAGCTGTAGAGGGCAAAAACTGTAGAGGAAGACAGAGATTGGAATACGTGAAGCAAATAATTGAGGACGTAGGTTGCAAGTGCTACTCTGAGATGAAGAGGTTAGTACAGGAAAGGAATTCGTGGCGGGCCGCATCAAACCAGTCAGTAGACTGATGAAAAAAAAAAAATAAAATAAACCGTTAGTGTTGACAACGAATGCAAATGAATTAAAAACCAAAATTATTATCCACCAGCAGATAGGTGTTCTCATGCTAGAGCTTGATAATGCATAATGAAAACGTTTGTGCCGGGCCAGGATTCAAACCCATTCACGCGCAATAGTCAAAGGAGTGTACCGAGGAGCGATTGCAGGACCTGCTGGACAGCTGCGTTATGTGGGTTGCATGAGAATCAGGCGAAATGCAATTCAGATCGTTCAGTTACTTTTGAGCATGACTGTACATGACACGTGTCTGACTTCATTACAAAGTAGTGCATAAAGCCTAATTATATAAAAATAAGTGGACACTTATGTGTCAACAGTGAAAATGCTTTGGAGACCAAAGTACTCGTATCTTATTACGAGGGTTATTTGGAAAGTAAGGAAGGATCGGTCGCGAAATGGAACATATAGTGAAAATTTGATGAAGCTTTGCGCAGATGCGTTGAGCACTGTGTCTAGTACGCCCGGCGATCGCATCATGTCGCTCTTTTCAGTTCTGAGCTCACAGTGAGAACATAAAGATGGCCAAGTATGAGGGCCTGGCGAAAGATTTCACCTGAAGCTATGCAATACACATAACTGTCATGCGGTTCGTTCTACACGACAATTCTCGGACGCACTGTGCAGGTTGGTTGGTTGGGTTGTTTGGGGGGAGGAGACCAGACAGCGAGGTCATCGGTCTCATCGGATTAGAGAAGGACGGGGAAGGAAGTCGGCCGTGCCCTTTCAAAGGGACCATCCCGGCATTTGCCCGGAGCGATCTATGGAAATCACGGAAAACCTAAATCAGGATGGCCGGACAGGGGAACACTCTGCAGGGCCAATGAAGATGCTCCTGCAGCGTTTTCGATGGGAAGTATATGATCACCCCACAATGTTGTTTGTTGTGGTCTTCAGTCCTGAGACTGGTTTGATGCAGCTCTCCATGCTACTCTATCCTGTGCAAGCTTCTTCATCTCCCAGTACCTACTGCAACCTACATCCTTCTGAATCTGCTTAGTGTATTCATCTCTTGGTCTCCCTCTACGATTTTTACCCTCAACGCTGCCCTCCAATGCTAAATTGATGATCCCTTGATGCCTCAGAACATGTCCTACCAACCGATCCCTTCTTCTGGTCAAGTTGTGCCACAAACTTCTCTTCTCCCCAATCCTATTCAATACTTCCTCATTAGTTATGTGATCTACCCATCTAATCTTCTGCATTCTTCTGTAGCACACCCCACAATACAGCCCGTAATTTGCTACCCCCGAGCTTCATCTCTGCTCAAATGAACCGCTGGCTATGAAGACAATATTTTGACACAGGCAACGAGCTGCAGTCCTGAGTAGAAAATACTGAAAAGCACTGGTGGCTGTCTTCTATAACAAGGGAACTGAAAAGTTGCTACAACGCTACGACAGATGTCTGAACGGCGACTGTGTAGAGAAGTAGCTGGAACGTGTAGCTAACTATTGCAAATAAAACAGTTTTGAGTTTCACTGTGGTTTCCATTTCGCGACCTATCGTTCCTTACCTTCCGAATAGCTCTCGTAATTTGGGGGCGCTGATGACGAATATGAAGTTAATTTTTGAAGATTGGTTCGGGTTTCGAAGAAACACATTATTGCCCAATGTGCCCAAGTCCGCACAATAAGGGTTCATGACAACGGCAGTTGTCTGCTTATGTAATAAACGTCCACTACCTCATCAGTCTTGCTATTTTACTAGTTTTGCCATTAAAACGAGTGGATTTGGGATATTTTTCAACGGAAAAAATCTTCCTAATTTAACATTGCTTATACGGTAGTTTAGCGGGTTTCTAAACAACATTTTGTTACATTAAAAAAATTAAAGTTTTTTCAAGGTTTGGTGGTTTTGCTTGAAATTAATTAGCATCACAGAATATCACGCTTTAGTTTGCATTAAAAACTTAGACAGGGAAAACATATTGTGTAGTGTTAGTTACAACTTGCACTCCCAGAGATAGTTATGATATTACGTTCTGCGTTGTGTTATGTCCCTTCTCGTTAGTTGAAATGACTAATTTGACTCATATCATCCAAATGTGATAACAGTGCACAGAAAACTAATGCATACGACGACGTGACATTTGACTATCAAAAAATACTTTCGTGCCCATCAAAATGAAGGCCTACCAGAACTTCCACTTTTGTATAGGTTGTAGTGAGACTTTTCATTCGCGAATGTGTTCGCTGTGAAATAGTGCGTGGCTATGTGACGATTTTTTTAATTTATACTGACCAGTAACATGTCGCGTTTCGTTATGATTGCGGCGAAGTAACAGTTGCCAATCAAAAACTAAATTTCAAACCAATCATAAAGAAATCATTCTACTTGTACTTTGGTTGTAAATTGGGAGATATGGACAAGAAGTGGGCACCACACACTTTTTGTAATACCTTTTCCTCAAACTTGCGTGACTGGGCGCAAAGAAAAAGACCTAACATGCTATTTGCTGTTCCTATGATATGGAGAGGGTGGACCGATCATTATACGAGGGTTGGAACTTTAATAGTGGCAACTAAACTGGTCGTAAGTTGTGTTCCCAAAAGTGAACAGCATAATGACAGAAGTGATGACACTTCCTGCAGGACCTGACCATAATTTTGCAGGACAATGCTCAAGCACGTACAGTGCAAGCTGTTACTGATTAGTTTGACTGAGGGGCTGCTAAGTGCTATATCACCTACTGCACTCCCCTGATTTAAGCCCTCGTGAGTTCAACTCGATTTCTGAACTGAAGGACACACTTCACGGCATCCGGTTCAGAATTGCTACAAGTTTGTCGGGCAATAGACCGCGCCGCTTGAACTATCAACACAACTGTTACTGCTAAGAGTATCCTACGACTTCCACATCGCTGGCAACGGGTTATAAACAACGCTGGTGACTACTTTGAAGATCAGTAAAACTTTGAAACACGTATGTATTTTGTACGAGCTGTAAATAAATAGTTGCCACTATTAAAGTTCCAACTCTCGTACAAACTGATATTTTTGCATGATTCCTCCAATTACGGGCATATCCAGGAAAATAGTGGAATTACACTTATCGCAATATTCCTTCAGCTAATCGTCCTGTGCCTCATTGTGAAGAACTGCCTGTTCCACAACCTCCCGTATCTTACTCCAGTGGTTCAACCGACGATGAGCAAGACTCAAACAAACTCGACGCACCTACGCCAAACGCTGATGTAGATTCATCGTCGTGCATTGATCGTGAGTTCACAGCCAACAGCTCATCATCTAATCGCCATCTGATCACTCAACACCAATTAAAGGGTCTTGTGAGAGACCTGAGGCCGTCAAAAAGTGGCGCAGAATTGCTGGATCTAGACTCGAGCATCGGGGAGCTCTTGCTGAAGATGTTAAGGTATCTATTTTTCAGATTCGTCAAAACACTCTGGAATATTATTTTTCAGTGGAAAGTGATCTAGTGTACTGTAAAAATGTAATTGGTCTTATGAACAAACTTAACACAGAACATAATCCTGATGACTGGCGACTGTACATTGACGCATAAAAACTAAGTCTGAAATCTGAGTT
The DNA here is from genome assembly GCF_021461385.2 of Schistocerca piceifrons. Lineage (NCBI taxonomy): Eukaryota > Metazoa > Arthropoda > Insecta > Orthoptera > Acrididae > Schistocerca > Schistocerca piceifrons. The sequence goes on along the minus strand of NC_060138.1, from coordinate 155,173,611 downwards.
AGTAAACAATGGAAATGTGTTTCTAGCAATTCTAATCGGTTACGCAATACACTGGAAGAAGACATATGCCGACATGGAAAAACTGTTGAGAGCTGTAAATTATAGTGAATACAACTGCAATAACTGTGGCGACTTCAAAGTTCTAGTCATATTTCTTGACCCCTTCCTCGGGTACACAACATATTGCTGTTTTCAATGCGAATTGGACAGCCGAGGTCAGGGTTCCAAAAGGTTTAAAAATAACCGAATACTCCGTAAATCTTCAGTTCCAGAAAACAGGACGTTCAACACATTCCTTCGATAGATTCCAACAGCGTTTTACGTCCTCCTTTACGTATTAAACTAGGTTTAATGAAGAACGTTCTTAAGAGTATGAACCAAGACAGTAACACATTCAAATACATTCTGAGTAAATTTCCTCGAATTAATGAAAGCAAATCAAGGAGGGAATATTTATTGGACCCGAAGTCGACAATTGTCAACTATCCTGAATTTGATGCGTTGTTACAGGATAAGGAGAAGATGGCATGGGATTCTTTCCGAAATGTGGTCACAAATTTCCTGGGAAACTTTCAGGTTCAAAACGATGAAGACCTAGTGGAGCACTATAAATCATCGTTTCAAGCAACAGGATGCAATATGTCTCTAAAAATACGTATGTTACTCTCACATACAGAGTTCTTTCTAGGAGACTGGGGAGCTGTCAGCGGTGAACAGGGGGAACATTTCCACCAAGTGATATCTACAATGGAAAAACGATATGGTGCAAATCTATGCATGCTGATTGCTACTGGACGATCACTAGAGATGTTCCAGACCCACAATACAAGCGAAAGGCAAAAAGGTGCAGTTTATAATATCTGGGTAAGTTGTGTTTTTGTTACTTCCATTGTGTACACTCCTGTTTATATCCCATTAATACTGGACAGCACTAACCCTTTACAGTCACCTTAAACACGAACTAATTCAACACTTTTATTGTCATTTTCACATTTAGCACTTTAGATTTCATAAGGAAACACACTTCCCGTTTTCGAAGCATGAGAAACAGTCAAATTTTGTCGCCCAGTGTAATTTTGTCGCCCAGAAAACATCTAGTGCGACATACACGGTTCTGCCGTGCAATTAAGAAAAAAGTGGTACAATTTTTCCTTAGAACATTCGAGTAACGAGTATGATTCTGAATCTAGGTGTACTTTTTTCAGTTTTCTGATTTTGATCTTCCCAGAATGCTATAGTATACATTGTTTATTAAACATTATGAATCCTACAAGTACGTTTTTTAAATGTTGAACATAACCATAATTGATAAGGCATGTCAGGAGTCAGGAGTATTCTTGAAGAATAATAACCAGTTAAAAATATATGACACGCCAGTTGTAACATTTTAAACAGACTACGTGTAAGAGACAGCACGTCTTTCGCATAACATACATAGCCTTCAGAGCGTAACATTTTAAACAGACTACGTATAAGAGACAGCACGTCTTACGCATAACATACATAGTCTTCAGAGCAAACGCTCAAATCGACCTCCATGCACCGCCGGGACACAGCGCAGGGGAATCTCTTTCATACTTGGAGGTTCGCGAGGAGGTTCAGAAGAGGTTCAGACCCCGGGACACCATCATTATGGTTATTTATCTTAACGCTTAAATGAAAAGTTGTGTGATCAATGGGCACCTCGCGAACAAGTACACTGCTGGCCATTAAAATTGCTACACCAAGAAGAAATGCAGATGATAAACGGGTATTCATTGGACAAATATATTATACTAGAACTGACATGTGATTACATTTTCACTCAATTTGGGTGCATAGATCCTGAGAAACCACCTCTGGCCGTAATAACGGCCTTGATATGCCTGGGCTTTGAGTCAAACAGAGCTTGGATGACGGGTACAGGTACAGCTGCCCATGCAGCTTCAACACGATACCACAGTTCATGAAGAGTAGTGACTGGCGTATTGCGACGAGCCAGTTGCTCGGCCACCATTGACCAGACGCTTTCAGTTGGTGAGAGATCTGGAGAATGTGCTGGCCAGGGCAGCAGCTGAACATTTTCTGTATCCAGAAAGGCTCGTAAGGTCCCTGCAACATGCGGTCGTGCATTATCCTGCTGAAATGTAGGGTTTCGCAGAGATCGAATGAAGGATAGAGCCACGGGTCGTAAAACATCTGAAATGTAATGTCCACTGTTCAAAGTGCTGCCAATGCGAACAAGAGGTGACCGAGACGTGTAACCAATGGCACCCCATACTATGACGCCAGGTGATACGCCAGTATGGCGATGACGAATACACGCTTCCAATGAGCATTCACTGCGATTTCGCCAAACATGGATGCGACTATCATGATGCTGTAAACAGAATCTGGATTCATCCGGTCGTTGAGTACACCATCGCAGGCGCTCCTGTCTGTGATGCAGCGTCAAGGGTAACCGCAGCCACGGTCTCGGAGCAGATTGTCCATGGTGCTGCAAAAGTCGTCGAACTGTTCGTGCAGATGGTTGTTGTCTTGCAAACGTCCCCATCTGTTGACTCAGGGATCGAGACTTGGCTGCACGTTGCGTTACAGCCATGCGGATAAGATGCCTGTCATCTCGGCTGCTAGTGATACGAGGCCGTTGGGATCCAGCACGGCGTTCCGTATCACCCATCTGAACTCACCGATTCCATATTCTGCTAACAGTCATTGGATCTCCACCAACGCCAGCAGCAATGTTGCGATACGATAAACCGCAATCGCGATAGGCTACAATCCGAAGTTTATCAAAGTCGGAAACGTGATGGTACGCATTTCTCCTCCTTACCCGAGGCATCACAACAACGTTTCACCAGGCAACGCCGGTCAACTGCTGTTTGTGTATGAGAAATCGGTTGGAAACTTTCCTCATATCAGCACGTTGTAGGTGTCGCCACCGGCGCCAACGTGTGAATGCTCTGAAAAGCTAATCATTTGCATATCACAGAATCTTCTACCTGTCGGTTAAATTTCGCGTCTGTAGCACATCTTCGTGGTGTAGCAATTTGAGTGGCCAGTAGTGTAAGTAGTATTCCCGCTCCAACACTTCACCCGCAAAGGTGTACATCATAGCATACACCAACTGTAAACGGCATGGACGCGTGTGTAATCGTCTTCTTAAAATCGCCCACACTGCCGTCTTTGACGAAGGAATATTGCGACAAGTGTCATTCCACTATTTTCCTGGATATGCCCGTAATTGGAGAAATCATGCAAAAATATCAGTTTGTACGATAGTTGGAACTTTAATAGTGGCAACTATTTATTTACAGCTCGTACAAAATACATACGTGTTTCAAAGTTCTACTGATCTTCAAAGTAGTCACCAGCGTTGTGTATAACCCGTTGCCAGCGATGTGGAAGTCGTAGTTGCTTTCAAAACAGACTTCTTAGGACTGTTAACGCAAGATCCTGTGACGCGGATTATACCATCGGAGGATGTTTTTGTCACATGCGGAATAACAATGTAACTTAGAACGAAACGCACTTTGAACTGAAATTGCAAACTCACTCTTAGCAAATGGCCGAACAGAAAAAGCTTTACGCTGAGTCCTCATTCTGCGTATGTGGCGCTGCTAGCAGAAAAACAGCAAAACAATGCTCAGGCATGCTCTTATCTAAAACTGTATGAGTTGCTCTTTAATTGTGGTGTTGAAGCACAACTGTACAACGCATAAAGTTCATCAGTTGATATTATTAAAATTTACTCCTGGGACATTCTTTAACGGATGCCATACACACTTATAAGCCCAAACATTATGACCAATGCCCACTGCGAGGCTAAATGCCGCCTGGTGGCTCTGTGGACACGTGACGCGCTGTGAGTAGTATGTAAGCTCAGCAGAGACGGATGAGGAACTCTACTGAGATAAACGACTTTGTCAAGGGACAGATTACCATTACGCAAAACCTGTGAACCAGTATCTCGAAAACGACGAAGCTGGTGAATGTTGATGTGCTACTGTCACACACATCTACGGAAAGAGGTTGAAGAACAGTGGAACTACCACTACGTGCTAAATGGTTGGACGTCCACGACTCTTCAGACAACGTGGGGTTCGGAGGCTTCTCAGCTCTGGAAAGTAGGACGGATTGTGATCTATGGCATCTCTGCTAAAAGGGTACAATGCTGGTGCACGCACAAGTGTTTCGGAGCACACCGTTCATCGCATGTCATTGAACATGGACCTCCGTAGCAGACCACCCCTACGTGTTCACAATTTGACCCATCGACGTCGTCAATTACGGGACCATCGGGATTCGACTGTCGATCAGTGGGAACGTGTCATCTCTTCGGGTGAATCACGTTTTTGTGGCACCAGATTGCTGGTAGTGTCCACAAACGCCTTCATCGAGGTGAACGGCGGCTCCAAACGAGAAACGCACCACGGGTGCAGACTGGTGGGAGCAGTATTGTGCGATGGAGACGTTCTCCTGCGCTTGCATAGGACTTGCTGCAGTAATCGAAGGCACGCTGCTGACAGCTGCGAACCATCTGCATGTCTGATGTCTTCCCCGACGGCGATGTCGTCTTTCAGCCGTATAACTGTCCGTATCTCTGACCTAGAACCGTGCTAAGTGATTTGAAAAGCATTATAGTGAACTTATGTTGGTGTCTCAGCGACCAAATTTGCCTGATGTAAATCCTGTAGAACATATATGAGTCACTGACAGCACCGCGTATGCAATTCAGCAGCCCGTTATTTACGCGAATTACATGACCTTTGTGTAGACATCTAATGTCACATATCTCCACAAACGTACTAACAAACTGTCGGATCCCTGATACACAGAATCAGTGATGTATTTCGTTCCAAAGAAGGACGAACAAGCTATTGAGAAGGGGTTCACAATGTTTTATCTTCTGGTAAACCTTCCGGGATGTAAGGTCGTGGTCCATGAAACACCCCTCTGAAGATGTCCAGCGCAGCTCTGGACGAAACGTTAGGAGCTGAAGAGTTTCATGGACCACGACCTTACATCCCGGAAGGTTTACCAGAAGATATGTCATCCGGTCGTGAAAGCTTTCATACTATGCTCACAATGTTTTACTCTTCAGTGTATGTACATGAGAAATTTTAATGTTTCCGTTTACGAAGAGGGGTGAGATGGCAAATGCGTTAGACGACAGACATAATCAAATGAGTAAGAGTTACTGTAAGGGGACAATACCCTTATTTTATAGACATTGTACATTGTAATTGTTCTCAGATAATTGTGTGCGTGTGATTCTATTAACATGTGCCACAATGTCCTTTTCAATGACGTGGGAATCAGTGCTGGGGAGGGTAACTATTTTAACAGATGTGTTTGTTTTTATACGACCTACTTTTAGTCTGTTAAAAATTATGACGCCGTGGGCGCCGAGTTGAGAAAGCAAGGTCTGCCCGGAATCTGCTGCTGTATCGCCGAATACCATGTGTCTTTAGAATGATATTTTCACTCTGCAGCGAAGTGTGCGCTGATATGAAACTTCCTGGCAGATTAAAACTGTGTGCCGGACCGAGACTCGAACTTGGGACCTTTGCCTTTCGTGGACACTTGCCCGGTCCGGTACACAGTTTAATCTTCCATGAAGTTTCATATCAGCGCACACTCCGCTGCAGAGTGAAAATATCATTCTGGAAACTTCCCCCAGCCTGTGGCTAAGCCATGCCTCCTCAATATCCTTTCTTCCAGGAGTGCTAGTTCTGCAAGGCACGCAGGAGAGCTTCTGTGAAGTTTGGAAGTTAGGAGACGAGGTATTGGCAGAATTGAAGCTGTAAGTCGTGCTTGGGTAGCTCAGATGGTAGAACACTTGCCCGCGAAAGGCAAATGTTACGAGTTCGAGACTCGGTCCGGCACACAGTTTTAATCTGCTAGGAAGTTTCACCATGTCTTTACTGTTTCCGTCCATGTACACTAACATTGTCTATAACATTTCTTCTTGGTTGGCGAGTGTACAATGAAAGTTATTGTATGGTACGTGTGTGCCAGCGGGATGTAAGTGGTTCGAGTCCTCCCTCGGGCATGGGTGTATGTGTTTGTATTAACGATAATTTAAGTTAAGTAGTGCGTAAGCTTAGGGACTGATGACCTTAGCACTTAAGTCCCATAAGATTTCACACACATTTGAGCATTTTTTGGGATGTAGGTACTGCACCATTTTCGACAGTGAGTCTGCTCGTTAGTTGCTCCTAATACTACCATGGCCATCCATTGTAGAAGAAATAACTGACACAGGCAGGCTTTTTTAAGACTTCTCATTACATAGTGTGTCAACGGTGAACCGTGAATTTACTTTAAAAACCTTTTCTTAAAGAATTTACTTTATTTACTAGCGATTCATCAAGAAGATTAACACATTTAATCACTCTATGTGACCATGGAAGTAGTTGCCAGCGGGTAACTGAGGAAAACAAGTTTCTTTCAGCAAATGGAAATTTTATTCCTAAAAACCCTTTTCTTTTAAACAGGTTTAAAAATTGTAATCAGAGAGCACCCTCCAAATATCAAGTTACAATTTTTTCAGAGGCAAAAATTACATTTTTTGTTGTTGACAGTATGAGCTTTCACGCTGAGAACCTTGCCGCTCCCTTTTAACACGGCCGTAGTCACGACCGCTCACAACAACCTCTGAAAGACTACACTGGTGCAAATCTGCAACACACCAGATAACATTAAACCAAAAATTTTAACAACTCACACAAACACATAAACTATGCACCCCGTAGGATGGATGGAAATGGTACAAAACACATTTAAAAAATTACTTGCCACCGAAAGTCCAACTTCTTTTTAAAGAAAACTCTTACGGTGAAAGAGTGGCAACTTTATAAACTAAAATGACCATTGAAATAAAAACCCATGAAATGCAGTCTTACATGAAGTATACAAACATGCTCTACATTACACATATTCCGCCTCTCAAGATGATAGGCAAGATAAAAACATATTTCAGGAATTAGGCCTTTACACCTTAAGCAATAAATTCGTTAACACCGTATCCGACAAACATGACAGAGGCAGCTGTTAACGTACGGCAGACAGACAGACAGACATACAGACACTAACTGCCTAACAAATGCGGACGAGAGACAGACGAGGAAACTGGGGACGAGAGACTGACCAAGGAAACAAGTAGAATTTAACAAGTAAATGAAACAACGTATCACGAATCACTTAACTTCTAATAAACTACGAAGTCTGGCGAAGACCTGGCTCAGCACCATCAAACGCTCCCCCGAACCGTCTGGTGCCAGCCGCTTCAACGGACGCAGGAAGGCGAACCGACCTCCCGTCTCACGGCGTCGCAGCTCGCACCGGGCAGACCGATGTCGTGGGTTGGCTCCTGTTGCTCTCATGTCGGCCTCGAAGCCACTACCCCTCGCTATACGGCGCGGCCCACTGGACTGACGTGGCGACCTCGCATGCTCCGAAGCTCAAGACGGAAAAGTCATGTTGTGTCCCAGTGCGCGACCGACCAACCGATCGATCCAACCGCCAATGACCATTGCCTGAACAAACTCGAGCAGACTGGCTGCCTAACACATACTAGCACTCCGGACGACAGACAGACACTGACTGCCCCACACTGACCCGGCTGACCAACTGACCAGACTCGCCCCGACTGACCACCGCCGAGTTTTTTTTTTTACTTTATTGTTATTTTAAAACCTGTACAACAGGCAGGCTGTCAGCAGCACACTACGCTGCTCTTCAGCCATAGAAGACACAAGCAGCAAAAACAGTGAGAAGACACATAAGTCACAGAGCGGTGGGCAATAAAACAGGAGACACATAGAGACAATCACGGAGCCGTTCACACTCGTCGATAATCCACACTGCTAGCTGATGAGACGACGCACAACCACTGAAGATGATGATGGCACTGGTGAACGATCCACCGCCGAGCTCATAGCGGCCCTTAAATGCACGTGAACAGGCAACCTTTCCCCTTTCCCACCAGAGGGAGACACCAAAGCTGCGATTGCCAGAGTGGCGCCACCGCCAGAAACGGAGGGCGACTGCTTCACACAACGCGCTGAACCCGCTCTTCAAAACACGGCTCAAAGGGATTTACAGTTTTTCTTCTGCTGCCTTCGAAAGAGACTGTGAAATAGGTACACGTAATGAAAATTGTAAATTTTAACGTATTATCCGAGAGCATAAGCGACGTATCCATTACAAAGACGTACATGTGAAAGAACGCTGCGAGACAGCTGTCGCTGAGGCAGAGTATGAGTAACAATGAGCTTACGTTAGGTCCGGCAGATGGGCAGTTTGTCGCTCAGGAGGAGCAGTCGCAGCGCGCCAGAGGCTGGCAGTGTCTGTTGCGATGCTTGGGATTGGGCAGTCGCTTAATATTAAATATTCGGTGTAATATTTTCAGTGTTGTGTATTAATGATTTATGGATGAAATAATATTTAAGAAAAAGTTTTACAAATATTAATATGAAATTTTGATGAAAAATCTTTCTACATATTGTTACATCGATCTGCAATAAGGAAATAAATATTCATGTATTTATGCCGTTTTGCTGTAGATCGAATTTGAAGGAGACCAGCTTTGTATGTAACCCCAAGTGTTTTATTTTACTGCTTGTAAAGATCATTTGTTTGCGTAAATGTAATTTTCATGATATGACTTAACAATTGCAAGTCAGTTTCACGGTATAGTAAGATTTTCAAGTAAGATATTACAGTCATTCTCCTCAGTAATGTTAAGCCTCTAAATTCCAAGTCACTTTTATTTAAATTAATTCTAAATGTGTCTCAGTCAAATATCTTTCATTTTGGCTTTTGCAACTGTAGTTTCTTTACTAATGGTGAGAGCAGAACAACGCGGTATCTAAGGCGACAACAATTGCAGGTAAGAAATTTATTTAAAACAGTTTATTGATTTTCGCACGGGGACCACTTTTGTACTTTTTCGGATTTACGGGACCGTAGTAAGATCGATTAACTCTAAATGTAGTTATCTCTAATTTGCCATTATCGCTCACACGTTTTAATTAGTTTGGATTTACTGGTATTGCTTTCTCGCTAGTAGACAGATTGTTTAAAACAGGATCAGGTAAATATACAGATACACTTAATCAGATACGAAGTCAGTACACCACTTGATATAAGTGTTCTTTGTTAGAAATAAACATCACACCCTACTTTAGACGTAAACGTTACAACTGTCGATTTGGACTTGTTGGCCTATACGACGACCAAGGAAAGAGTAGCTTGGTGATTTGTGTCACACTTCGCTGCCTTGGACTCTTTCCATCCCAACTGCCATCTCAACTGCGATACTGGGACGCGATCTTTATTATTACTGCTGAGAGATCGATGGCATCAGCAGACGGTTTATTATTTCGTTTCGTATTTAATTCGACTTTCGTCCGACCACCATCGCTGGCACCTCGTTAAACGCATACGTAACTCTTCGGTTCTAATGGTTATTCCAGTGCACAAACAAAGTTTGACATCCCAGGCGAGATCACATTAGATAAGCGCGTTGTTCATCAGTTATGACTTTTCCATTAGGATCGTGACAGGCGATGAATTGAGCATATATCACGTCCAAAAAGAGGTCATTCACCTTGATCAGTACGTACGTACCGTGTGCTTTTTAGGGTTTCGTGCCTCAGTCGCTTAAAACGGAACCCTTGTGGGATTACTTTGTTATCCGTCTATCTGACTGTTAAGAATCCTTTTTCTCACGAAAATAAGTTATATCGCAAACTAAGGTCTGTAGTCCCTTGTATTTGTAAAAAACGAAAACTTCTAAGATAATGAAATCAAAAGATACGGCCATTTGTAACCCATATTTTGACAGTCGCAAACTCACTCATCAGAATCTATAGGGGACTTCCCCTTGACTTATAATCATGAAATTTGACAAGAAGCAAGTTTCCACAGTACAAATAAAGGAATACACCCGAAAATTGTTAGTTTGCGATTATATCACGTAAACTGTGTGGTACCACGCTTGAATTTTAGACTGCAAGGGCAGGAGGCTGGCAGTTAGTTGAAGTAGGCCTGCTGGTGACTCACTGAGTCAAGGGCGCTAAGTCAGTAGCATCAGTGCAGATGATAAGGCAAACAGCTGATCTGCTGGTGACAGCTGTCAGACAGTATACATCTGTCTAGAACTGAGAAGTATTTATGTGGGCTTGGCTCGTCCCTGTTTTACCAAGACATCGATTCCCATCGCTTAAGCCACATATAGCTATGGCGTGTAGCAATCAGGTAAACAACCGGACAGACTCCCTGCCTTTCCGTTGCGTCGACGATTATTACAATTCACATTTCCCTGCTCTGATATAACTGTACTTGGTCACCCTGGTCTGACCTGCTTCCATGAGCTGCTAGCATTAATCATGGTGGCATCTTTATTTTATTCAGCCACGTAGAGTAAAAGAGTTGAGGAGCAACACATGAAAATAACCCGTATTGGTGTAGCATATTGACTATGAACTGATAAAGTTATTGCTGGATGTTTTTACTCCTAACATTTCCTCATGCTATTCACAATCGTGTGGTGCTTCAGAAGAATGCTGAAGATTAGATGGGTAGATCATGTAACTAATGAGGAGGTACTGAATAGAATTGGGGAAAAGAGGAATTTGTGGCACAACTTAACTAGAAGAAGGGATTAGTTGGTAAGACATATTCTGAGACATCAAGGAATCACCAATTTGGTATTGGAGGATAGTGTGAAGTGTAAAATTGTAGAAGGAAACCAAGAAATGAATACACTAAGGAGATTCAGAAGGATGTAGGTTGCAACAGTTACTTGGAATGAAGAAGCTTGCACAGGATAGAGTATCATGGAAAGCTGCATCGAACCAGTCTCTGGACTGAAGACAACAACAACAACAACAGCTCATAACACAAACGATCTATTACTAGAAATATCCGCACAAGTAATTATATTGTGCCGGCCGGTGTGGCCGTGCGGTTAAAGGCGCTTCAGTCTCGAACCGCGTGACCGCTGCGGTCGCAGGTTCGAATCCTGCCTCGGGCATGGATGTGTGTGATGTCCTTAGGTTAGTTAGGTTTAATTAGTTCTAAGTTCTAGGCGACTGATGACCTCCGATGTTAAGTCGCATAGTGCTCAGAGCCATTCAAGTAATTATATTTTGTTTTTTCTCCATTGATGACAGCCACATGCAGCTAAATACAAACCCGGATGTATATTCTTTACGCTTCTTGTGGTATCTATAGCTACGATGCCACAGCGTAGCTGCCCGTTCTTAGGTTGGCACTACGAGAGCGGAAGATCTTCGCCGACCACTGCGCCCTCTAGCCGACGCTGTGAAGCTCTACAAGGGCCGCTCTACTTTCACCCAGTTCATCAAGAGCAGACGGCGGGAACACTTCGCTTCAACTTCGCTTCGTATAGAGATTTTGCACTACTTTCGACCGGTCTAAGGCTTCGCACCTTCGTCTGTATAAAGTTATGTATGCGTCTGTATATTTTCATGCACCAGTAAACCCCTTTTACTTACTTGCAGCACCAACGTGTTTTACCTCACCTGCTCCTACTCGCTTCCTTAATTCGGCCAACCTTTAAGTTTTCAGGAGCAGATCCACGCGCCACCTTCCAGGCGGGATACGAAACTTCTCTTTCCTATAACTGATCACATTTGCGTAAGCTACGAGTATAGGATCACTGTAAAGACAGTACATCACATCTGGAGTTTCGAACGTGTCACAGATTTCACTTTGGAACGGTAGCACTGCTCTCGCAGTGGGACGGCTCATCACTTGGCAGTCCATCAGTGGCGGCTCTAACGGAAAAATCGAATACTTTGCGTATGCACAAATAACGCACTGAGTGCACGGAGCTACGTGTTTGTAATAGGTTGCGAGACAGAACTTCAAAATTGCCTATTAGAGTGAAAAGGCATGAAAAGAACAGATTTGATTAAAATTTAATTTCATTCATTTTAATCAATGTTTCGTAGAAAGCCTTCAACTGTGTCAGTCATGATTTAAATAATGAAACACTACACCAATTACGTACACACGTACGACACGTTTTGAGAATTTATTCTGATTGTCAAGCGCAAATATGTACATAATTGTTTAGTACGATATTTGAATTTGTGTTGTTCTGTCTCTCTTATATTACAGTCTTGTTTTGAGGCTATACAGCAATCGGAAAATCGGACAAAGAAAATGTTCGAATGGTTTTTTATATGATAATGTTAGATGTAGTATTTTTGTGTGCCTCCTTACAGGTACTACTAATGGAGGAGGCACAATATTTGTAAGCAGAGAGATAAAAATACTATAGCATCCAAATACTTCAACTGGAAAACGTTAGTAGGAAGTGACAGTACCTTCATCGTTACATGTCTCAAGATCATACACATCACCACATCATCAACACTAATATCTTTGTTTACATTCTCAGAAATGTTTATTTATATGTGTATAGTTACCCCACATTTTCTTCGTTTTCTCTCCCATGTCACTTTTTTTACCATGAAATACTTTTGTTGCTTCAACTTCTGATTATGTTTTCTGCTGTTCTTGTTCAAGCAGCAAAATTTGCTGCACAGTCTTCGCGAATGGTTACAAAATTGGCGCAGAACATATCATTCAAACCTCAGTCATCTCGTTTCTTCTATAATACAAACAAAGTTTCGTTTCCTCTGGTATACTGTGTAGATAACGGCATAATAAGAACGTCCAGTTTTGCTACGACAGCAGGTCTACTGGCGGAAAATTTCGCTAGCAAAAGATCTAAATTAAGAGTATGGGTTAAAGTCTCGTCGACAACGAGTTCACTAAAACCGGATTACAAACTCGGATTCAAGTAGAGTCGGGAACGAAATCGGTGATGTCTTTCTCTGAGATCCATCCCGACATTTACTTTAAGCGATTCCGGGAAGCTGCTCAAAAAAAAAAAAAAAAAATTGACGCTGTGGAACCTTCATTTGTCCCATATTTGGAAGGAACGGCATTCAAATTGTTGTCCAGCTGTCCTAATTGATGTTACACTAAAGACCTCAGACCGTATCGAGTCTTCAACATGGTATCGCCGATTTCTCCCACAGTTCTGTCCAGCAGAACTAGTACTTCGTGCCTAGTATCATTGCTGTTACGTGAAACTCTCATCTTTCTTGCTGACTTGTCTTGGGATACTAAGCTTTCAGTCAACCTGATGTTTCCATTCATTTCTCAGCGTTGTCAGTATCACAGCGTCGTTCTTGTTTCTGTCTACAGATAAGGCGATGTCACGAAGGACTAATGCTCTCCACTATGTGAGTTACATCTGCTAGGCACCTGTTAACAGCACTGGAAGCAAGTCCTACTCTAATCTTGTCGCAACAGCGGAATGCAAACGTCCACGCTCCGTGTGGATATACTCGTCTGTTTCGTTATCTTGAGAACAGGTCTCTACAGCAACCGAGAACAGCTGTACCAGGTCTAACCAAGTCATTAGTGTTGTCTCCCGACACCACTGCCTTATCTTGTGTATTTATACTCCTCACTGTGCATGATGATGACTCACCATAGACTTCGTTACTGAAGAATTAAATTTCATTGTTAATGTAAAATTGCTACAGTGTGGCAGTAAGCGCTGTTCACTGGAACATAGACCACGCGGATACTGTCTTGCACGTCTCCTCCAAAGAAATTGCTCAAAAGAAAATACATAGATTACTATTTCATTGTGGCAGAAATGAAACGGGAGGATATAGTGTCTACATTCATGTAATGTACGACCTGACTTAAATTTTACCAATCAAATACGCGAGACGTGCATAAGAAATGTATGTGCGAACTGTCATAGACAAAGGTAAGACGTAAATTATTATATGCTGCCTGTATCGTTATCACAAGTTTCATTTTGAATTGCTTCTGTGTAGTTATACTTTCATCTCAAAGGCACTATTTCAGTGGAGATATTACTGTTGGATGTACAATAATTTTCTTAGCTTTTTCTTCTCCATTGTTAAAACTGTTTAAGAATGAGCATAAAATGCTACATGATTAACCTCTTTCGTCTCAATACTAGTGAGATTTGTGCAGTCTTGACTCCGTGAAAACGGAGACAATGGTTTTTGAATAGTGCATCGACATTTACAGTGGACAAGTTACTGTGAAGGCCTCACAGAGGATAATATTTATAGGTTTATGTATTCCCCGTTTCACGGATGCAGTGCAAGACGAGTGCCTGCTTGTATGCCTGTTATTTACCGGGTCTTGTCTCTGCGATCCGTACGTGGAAGATGCGTAGGAGACTCAATAATATTCGCAATTTCTCTCTCGAAAGATGGTAAGAGATATTTTCTAAGCGGCTTTCCGCTAGATGTGCAGGAACATCGACGACAGATCATACTATGGCCGGCGGTCCGCTCTTCTGGCCTTCACCGAGGGCGGTGCTCCAGACAGCGCACACCCCCCACCCGCCATACTGACCTATAGCTGCACGTGGGGCAGATCTGTGGTCTCCAGAGCGGTATGAGGACGCCGGAGCTGTTAAGCATGTAGTCCAGTCAGCGAAGGGAAAGTACGGGAACAAATTCGCGTAGTAGAAAATTTTTGCACGGTGGTAGGAGGGAGTGCCATCAATAACATACAAAAAATCCTGAACGGTGGTGTGTGAACGTGAGTGTGGGGATGGTGGGGGGAGGTTCTTTTGAAGGTCTTTTTCTTATGTTCTTGAATAGCCGGAAAACAGTACCATCTAGCGAAAATTTTTCCTGCTACGAAATTGAACTACATTAAATATCCTACAAAAAGAGCCTCATTTTTTCTCTACGACTAATAGTTTCCGCATTGCAGGGCGGAAAGATCGCGGTTTATTAGAATTAGTGATTTAATTGTATGAAATTATTGTTTATTTTTGAATAAAGTGCGTTAAGAAGAAATATTACATATGTTTACCAAACAGAATCGTAGTAGAGCCGTGTTAAGGAATAAATTCTGTGTTGGGGGTGTAACAAGATGGAGAGGGGGGAGGGAGAGATGGAGGGTAGAACCGTGACGGAAGGAAAGTCGGCAGACTGTAGCAATGCACTCTCTTTCATAGGGCTGCCTACTGAAGAGCAAGCAGTGGAATCACTTCTCTCTCTGCCCCACTAATTCACGAGAAGCAACTACAGGGTGGTACACAAAGTTATACTGACTCTCTTGCAGCGCGCCTTACGAATCACTGATGGCGCAGTGCACAGACATGTCAGGGGATTGCTTATTTTCCACAAACTACGTTAACACTGCAAGAAATACCGACATGAGTTACTAATAATACCAACACAAGAAACGGATGTGGACAGAATCTACGTATATCTCTGGTCACTGTTCTATGCTGCCAGAGTGGAATTTAATTCTTATTTATTCTGTGCGGCAGCTGTAGCATTCTTCCGGAGAGGCGACTTCGTCCATCACAAACGTCGCTCACTATTCAGTTTACAGACAGACTTTACCTCTTGAGGTTGTAGCTCTTTTTTCCGTGTTTACTTTAACAATACATATGTTTTTGGATGGAGTCCGCCTTTAGCAGAACACTTTTTATTTTTTTGTTTTGTTTTATGTGCCAAACATGTTTCGCTGCATTTGCAGCATCATCAAAATGGCTCTGAGCACTATGGGACTTAACTTCTGAGGTCATCAGTCCCCTAGAACTTAGAACTACTTAAGCCTACGTAACCTAAGGACATCACACACATCCATGCCCGAGGCAGGATTCGAACCTGTGACCGTAGCGGTCGCGCGGTTCCAGACTGAAGCGCCTAGAACCGCTCAGCCACTCCGGCCGGCGTAGCATCATCAGTGGGCTTTTATTTTATGGCTCTTAGACATAAAGAAGGTTCTTTACTGTTTGAACACATGTAAATATAAGTTTTTAAATCGTTATTACAAACTTTTGACGAACACACAAAGTTATGTATTCATACCGTTATGTACTCATACCGTTTGAATGTACGTACACAGTGGAGACAATGAGCTCTGGCGTATGTGCGCAACAGGAGCCCATGTTGTGGGCAGTGTTTCTCGAATATTCGTCGTCGGGTTATCTTCTACGTAATGAAGGATGTCTTGTTTGAAATTGAGAGGCCTTTGAGTGATGCACCACATTCAATGCTCCTAGCTGCCAAACTACCAGTTCTCAAAACCGTTGAAGTTGGATGAAAATGGTATGTTATGTCACAGTTACAGTAGGGACTGATGAAGAGCACCGTGTTCTCAGTTTGAGTGCATAACGTGAAGCGCGAGATTTTTAAGTGATCCGACTTGAAAACTTCTTTATATCCAAACGTAACATTTCCAGACATAGGTTTCTTATCTACTCGGTCCACTCCACAACCCACAGAAGTTTGCAATAAGAAGTGATTCCGTATTATCGTATCAGGCCTGAAACTATTGTCTCGTGGTGACAACAGTAATGCTCTCTGACAGCCATTGTAGCTATCAGAGATCATGTAGCTCATCATTCACACGTCGACTGATTGTGTACATGTGTATGAAATTACATCGACATCTGACCAGTCCGTCTAGATGCTTAAATTTTTTGTCGGTCGGTGGAGGACACATCAGCAATCCAAGAACATTACCCATAAGCATGTTCGATGAGATTTCGGGATTGCAGCCGGATCATGTTGACTTATTGCCATGATATTTCAGCTGACAATAGTCCAGCCATCTTCAGGTGAGTGTCCGTCACTGGAGACTGCATGTTCCAGGAGACAACTTTATAGCAAAAAATTGGTGCGAAAACTCAGGCGCATTGACCTCCGTCACAGGAGCGTCCTCTATCGAAATCCGCGCCCTCTGGAGCTACTGTTCGATCTGTGGCGCGCAGGCACATGTGTAAAGGTGAAAACTACATGTCCACCCTCTGTCGGAATGCGCGCCCGCGTCGCTAAAAACAGACGTCAGACGTCGCCAGACGTGTCATTACGAATAAAATGTCTTCTCTCAGAGGAAATTAGAGAGGTCACCGGGTCCCAGACCTTATCCAGTTGAAAACCGCCATTACGATTTATAAGATTTTGAGCTAGGCGTATCTCCACAGATTCTTTAGTTACTGAGTCCCAGAAAGTTTTCGCTGGGGCCAAGATTTTCGTGGCAGAAAAATCCATAGCGTGTCCGATGGCAATACAGTGCTCAGTTACGACCGACTTACTGGGCTGCGAAAGACGAGTGTGGCGTTCGTGTTCAACGCACTTTTCATGTTCTGTGCGTGTCGTCTGACCGATGTAAGGAATTTTATAGATCCCGGCCTTCCTCAGACCCATATCGTCCTTTACTGAACCGAGAAGGGCACTAATCCTCGCCGGTGGCCGGAAGATTACTTTAAGTTGATGTTTCCTTAGAATCCGGCCTATTTTAGATGAAAGGTTGCCGACATATGGAAGGAACGCCCTGGACTTGAATAGCTCCTTATCTTCTTGATTTTGTAGGTGGTGACGTTTCTTCCTTCTTAGCGCTGTTCTAATCTGATATGGAGAGTAACCACTATCTCTGAACACAGACTCTAAATGTTCCAGCTCCTTTGTAAGGCTGTCTCCATCAGAAACAACATAAGCCCGGTGCATGAACGTTCTAAGGACGCCGGTAGGTTGTGCAGGATGATGACTACTCGACGCTTGCAGGTAAAGGTCCGTATGTGTTGGCTTACGGTAGACAGAATGCCCTAATGACCCATCCACTCTCCTAGTAACCAAAACGTCCAAAAACGGCAAGCACCCATCCTTCTCTACTTCTATCGTAAACTGGATATTCTTGTGGATATCATTCAGATGTTGCAAGAACCGTGACAGTTCTTCTTCAGCATGGGACCACACTACAAAAGTGTCATCTACATATCGCCAGTAAAATTTCGGTTTAAGTTCTGCCGAGTCTAGTGCCCTTTCCTCAAAGTCTTCCATAAAAACGTTTGCTACCAAAGGCGAGAGAGGACTGCCCATGGCAACACCGTCAGTCTGCTCAAAATTTTCGTTGTTAAATGAAAAGTAGGTTGAGGGAAGGACGTGATGGAAAAGCGCTGTTATGTCGGCCGTGAACTTATTGCTGATGAGCTACAAAGAATCCATAAGAGGAACCTTAGTGAAAAGTGAGATGACATCAAAGCTGACTAGTAAGTCAGTTTCATTGAGTTGAAGTGACTTCAGTCTACTGATAAAGTCAGCCGAGTTGCGAACATGGTGCACGCACTTCCCCACAAAAGGTCTCAGTAGAGAGGTGAGATGTATCGCCAAATCATACGTGGGGGTGTCAGTATTACTGACGATCGGCCGTAACGGAACCTCTTGTTTAAGGATCTTCGGAAGACCGTGTAACATGGGTGGCACAGAACTATGAGGTCTTAATGTTTTGACCACTTCTTGCGGAATAGAAGAAGAATTCAGCAGGGCTGATGTTTTCCTATCCACTTTCGCTGTGGGGTTCTCCGGGAACTTGCAGTCTCCAGTGACGGAGACTCACCTGAAGATGGCCGGACGATTGCCAGCCGAAATATCGTGACAGGAAGCCAACATGATCCGGCTTCAATCCCGAAATCTCATCGAACATTCAATACGGCGGTAAAACTTCAAGAATCACATTATCCATAAGCATATTTCCAATCAATAACAAACTGGACCCCAGTACTGCTAACCACGAAGCCGACGTAGGAGAGGAAGTAGAAAAATGAAGAAAGCTAGAGAATGTTTGAGCCGTATCGATGATCAGAGGACTGACCTGTGTGGGAGTGACTGCACAGCTGGTGCTGCACTCTTACATTCCAGTGCGTGATAAAGATAGCTGTCAGAACGCGACAAAAGAGTCGTGAATGAGAAGCGAAACTGTGGCATTTGGCTCTGGGGAGAGTGTGATAGAGGTGACAGGAACCATCCATCAGCGCAGGTCCGTGGGCGGCAGTCCCCGCGTGTCCTGTCGTGGCAGCGGCGGACAACGCCCCGCAGACAGATTGCACTCGCACCTGCAAGTGTCAGCGGCGGGTCTATCCCCTGTCATGGCGGGCCGTTCACTTCAGGCTACATTACGCTCTGTTCTTCCACAACTAGCTGCTGTCACACCTTTTTTTTTTTTTTTTTTTTGGTCATCAGTCTACTGACTGGTTTGATGTGGCCCGCCACGAATTCCTTTCCTGTGCTAACCTCTTCATCTCAGAGTAGCACTTGCAACCTACGTCCTCAATTATTTGCTTGACGTATTCCAATCTCTGTCTTCCTCTACAGTTTTTGCCCTCTACAGCTCCCTCTAGTACCATGGAAGTCATTCCCTCATGTCTTACCAGATGTCCTATCATCCTGTCCCTTCTCCTTATCAGTGTTTTCCACATATCCCTTTCCTCTCCGATTCTGCGTAGAACCTCCTCATTCCTTACCTTATCAGTCAACCTAATTTTCAACATTCGTCTATAGCACCACATCTCAAGTGCTTCGATTCTCTTCTGTTCCGGTTTTCCCACAGTCCATGTTTCACTTCCATACAATGCTGTACTCCAGACGTACATCCTCAGAAATTTCTTCCTCAAATTAAGGCCGGTATTTGATATTAGTAGACTTCTCTTGGCCAGAAATGCCTTTTTCGCCATAGCGAGTCTGCTTTTGATGTCCTCCTTGCTCCGTCCGTCATTGGTTATTTTACTGCCTAGGTAGCAGAATTCCTTAACTTCATTGACTTCGTGACCATCAATCCTGATGTTAAGTTTCTCGCTGTTCTCATTTATACTACTTCTCATTGCCTTCGTCTTTCTCCGATTTACTCTCAAACCATACTGTGTACTCATTAGACTGTTCATTCCGTTCAGCATATCATTTAATTCTTTTTCACTTTCACTCAGGATAGCAATGTCATCAGCGAATCGTATCATTGATATCCTTTCACCTTGTATTTTAATTCCACTTCTGAACCTTTCTTTTATTTCCATCATTGCTTCCTCGATGTACAGATTGAATAGTAGGGGCGAAAGGGTACAGCCTTGTCTTACACCCTTCTTAATACGAGCACTTCGTTCTTGATCGTCCACTCTTATTATTCCCTCTTGGTTGTTGTACATTTTGTATATGACCCGTCTCTCCCTGTAGCTTATCCCTACTTTTTTCAGAATCTCGAACAGCTTGCACCATTTTATATTGTCGAACGCTTTTTCCAGGTCGACAAATCCTATGAAAGTGTCTTGATTTTTCTTTAGCCTTGCTTCCATTATTAGCCGTAACGTCAGAATTGCCTCTCTCGTCCCTTTACTTTTCCTAAAACCAAACTGATCTTCACCTAGCGCATTCTCAATTTTCTTTTCCATTCTTCTGTATATTATTCTTGTAAGCAGCTTCGATGCATGAGCTGTTAAGCTGATTGTGCGATAATTCTCGCACTTGTCAGCTCTTGCCGTCTTCGGAATTGTGTGGATGATGCTTTTCCGAAAGCCAGATGGTATATCGCCAGACTCATATATTCTACACACCAACGTGAATAGTCGTTTTGTTGCCACTTCCCCCAATGATTTTAGAAATTCTGATGGAATGTTATCTATCCCTTCTGCCTTATTTGACCGTAAGACCTCCAAAGCTCTTTTAAATTCCGATTCTAATACTGGATCCCCTATCTCTTCTAAATCGACTGGCTTTCAATTCCCGACCGGTCATCCTGATTTAGGTATTCAGTGGTTTCCCTGAATCTATTTAAACAGTTACCGCCATGTTTTTTTTGAAAATGGAACGGCTCGTTTCCTTCCATATGCTTGTCGTATCTTAGCTTGTGCTCCATCTCTAATAACCCAATCGTCAGCGGGACATTACACCTTAATGAGTTTTCTTCATTTTTCGTTACGGATCATCAGCTGTTTCACTTTACTTCAGAGATATTCATATTGGCAAAAGACAGAACTGATTTAACTCGCCTCTCAGTTCGTTTAAGATGTTACAACAATTTGTCCATAAGCCTCGAGTCAACACAAGATGTCTCTTTTGTGATGCAGCTGTGTGACACAGACTGAGATGTGCCTTTGGTATAACCCTTCAGGACTGTCCAGCATCTCATGATTTCCAGAACAATACGTACATTTGCAGCGCATTAAACAGCACGCGAACGAAATGGTTCTAATTGAACCGTTTCATAGAAAAAAGGGTATCACTGTGACCAGTACCTGCAGCTGATGCTGCAAGTTACACGTTTGTGATGGTAACATGCCTTTGGAAAAGAAAGTATCTTCCTGCTCATCTATTATGTTTATGAAGGACATCATCTTCATGCCTGTGACTGTTATAAGTTTTTGTTACACTATTGCTTGTCGTATCTTAGCTTGTGCTCCATCTCTAATTACCTATTCGTCAGCGGGATATTACACCTTAATAAGTTTTCTTCATTTCTCGTTACGGATCGTCAGCTTTAGTTCAGAGATATTCATTTCGGTAGAAGAACTGATTTAATTCGCCTCTCAGTTCATTTAAGATATTACAACAATTTGTCCATAAGCCTCGGGTCAACAGCACTTACCGAGCGGGGTTGCGCAGTGGTTAGACACTGGACTCGCATTCGGGAGGACGACGGTTCAATCCCGCGTCCGGCCATCCTGATTTAGGTTTTCCGTGATTTCCCTAAATCACTCCAGGCAAATGCCGGGATGGTTCCTCTGAAAGGGCAAGGCCGATTTCCTTCCCCATCCTTCCCTAATCCGATGAGACCGATGACCACGCTGTCTGGTCTCCTTCCCCAAACCAACCAATCAACAGCACTTGATAATGGCCTAAGGCCGAAATTGCAATAGTGTAATAAAAACTTTAAACAGACACTGGCGTATAGACGATGTCCTTCAAAAAAATTTTTATGAATGTAAATCCTAGCTACACCAAGTTTATTATGTTTATATTTTGTGCTTGTACTCCTCCTTTGCATGAAAGAAATGATACACGATTGTGTGATTGGATTTAGTTTGTACCTTTCTCAGGTAACTGTACGTCTGTAACCTGCAGCACGACAAGGCAGTTCTGCCAACTTGTCGTGGTGACAGGTAAAAAGCAGAGAGATTTATCTACACCCAACGAGAATGTCAAGGAGGGTTTTCGTCGGCTCTTCAGTTCTTCTTTGCAAACTGCCATTACCTTTCCTCCCCAAGTGATCTGGCACGTCTGCGCGTGGCCACAATTTGGCTGCAGTACAGCCAGAAGTACAACAGCGGAGTCTGTACTGTCGAAGGAAGGAAGGAAAGTTGGGTTTAACGTCTCGTCGACATCGAGGTCATTAGAGAACGTGTATAAAATCGAATTGTGTCTAGCATGGGGAAGGAAATCAGTCGTGGGTGGTCGGACGTGGGTTTGAATAGTCTCGTCCCTAACACGAATCCAGTGTGCTTACCACTGCGCCACCTCGCCCGATTGTGCACTCTTGGCTATCGTCCGTTCGTACTTGCCACCGCAGTTGGGCGGAATCGTGGAATCATCAAGGGTACACGAGTGGGCCTTTGGCTCCGTCAGCCCGTTTCGTTGAATGGTTCACACGTTGACACTTGTTAATGGCCCAGCGTTGAAATCTGCAGCAATTTGCGGAAGGGTTGCGCTTCTGTTAGGTTGAACGATTCTCTTCCCGTTCTTGCAGGATCTTTTTTCGGCCGCAGGGATGTCGGAGATTTGATGTTTTACCGGATTCCTGATATTCACGGTACACTCGTGAAATGGTCGTACTGGAAAATCCCCACTTCATCGCTGTGTCCCATCGCTTGTGCACCGACTGTAACACCAGGTTCAAACTCACTTGAATCTTGATAACGTGTCATTGTAGCAGCAGTAACCGATCTAACAACTGCGTCAAACACTTCTGCCTTATTTAGGCGATGTCGACCGCAGTGCCGTCTTCTGCTTGTTTAAATAACTCTGTATTTGAATACGCATGCCTATATCAGTTTCTTTGGCCCTTCAGTGCATTACAAAATCTTCAATGGACGCAAAATAGCTGTGTGTTCGAAGTTTATTTCCTAAGCTATATTGAAAATATTAAAGACAAAAATATATTTTTGTCAAATTAGAGCGGACTGCAAGTGCAATAGTGGTACCTAGTGCTGCCAATAGGTGGCACACTCACGTAGTCGTCTTCGGACAGAGAGCTTTACGCGTCTTCTGGGCTCGTCTACACTGACATTGGACTGTTGATGACTGGAAACAGGTTGCCTCGTCGGACGAGTCTTTTTTTAAATGTGTCGAGTGGATGGACGTGTACGGGTATGAAGACAACCCAATGAATCCATGGACCATGCATATCAGCAGAGGACTGTTCATGCTGGCGGAGGCTTTGTAATGCTATGGAGCGCGTGCAGTTAGAGTGACATGGGGCCCCTGATAGTCTAGATACGACTCTGACAGGTGACACGTACGTAAGCTTCCTGTCTGATCGCCTGCATCCATTCACGTGCATTGTGCATTCCGACGAACTTGGGCAATTCCAGTGGGACAATGCGACACGTCCAGAATTGCTACAGAGTGGCTACAGGAACACTCTTCTGAGTTAAACACTTCCGCTGGCCACCAAACTCCCCAAACATGAACATTATTGAGCATATCTGAGACGCCTTGCAACGTGCTGTTCAGTAGAGGTGTCCACCCTCTCGTACTCTTACGGATTTATGGACAGCCCTGCAGGATTCGTGGTGTCCTCCAACACTACTTCAGACATTAGTCGAGTCCACGCACATTTTGTTGCGGTACTTCTGCGTGCACGTGGGGGCTCCACGCGATATTAGGTAGGTGAACCAGTTTCTTTGGCCCTTCAGTGTAATTCGTCCTGATACATTCCTCAATGATAAATCGTGTGTGCACCACAGTTTTCTTTGTAGCTAACTAAATATATTTCGCTGAGATTATGGTTTGTCTCTGTGCGTATTTCATAGTCAAAAAAGTCAGCTGTACGACTGCATTTCAGCACCACAGACAAACTGCATTAGTTAAACTATGAATGTTTCTCCGCTTTCGTTTGTTTGTAGTAATAAATTACCATTGCAGAACACACACTACACATAGATTTATGATGGTCAGAGTGATGCAGTTTGTTCATCGATTTCACAAATCGGTCACTGATTTTCTCACTAGTTCTGAGAAGGTTCCTGATACATCCACTTATGTCTCTCTTACTATGGAATGTTATAGCTGAATGTTACTACGAAATCACTCTAAACATCCACAGTAGCACAGGAGATGTTTATTGCCATAGTGCATTAAAATGGATGGCAGGTTGCATGCTGGTATTACTGATTAAACACTTACTTGACAGATTTGAACTGGAACAGATATGTGACAACACAATAAGAAATAACCAGTAACATTTATTACGAGTCTACGTGGTAATGGAGTTGGTGCGGCAGACGTAGGTAGTGTCGATTTGTGAGCACCATCTGGAGGCCGCTGCCTGGAATAGAGAGGCGCCAGGCCTGTGTGGTGGCGGTCTCTCATGTCTATTTGCTGTATACCTGTTCAGTTTAGTGCACAACACTTACTCATTTTGTTTATCTTCTGTGGAAATGTCTTTACCAATGTACAGGTGTTGGAACAGTAACAGTGGTAAATATTTATTTACAACCTTACAAAATTTTCAAAGTTTTGCTGTCCATCAAAGTAGTCACGAGCATTGCTTACAGCCCGATGCCAGCTACGTGAAAGTTACAGGATACCCTTAGTAGTGCCAGCTGCGTTGATATTCGAGTTTCCCAAGGTGGCTTCCATCAACTCCCCCTCCTGGATGATGCCCCCTCTCCCTTCATTTATCCCTCCTATCAACTCTGATCCTCACTCCCCCTCCTTTCCTCTGTCCTTTTCCCAGGCTTCCTCTCCCCCTCCCTTCCATCCTCTTTCTTCCCCACCTCCCCTCTCTTTGCCCCCTTCTCTCCCCCGAGTCCTTTTACATTTCCCTCCTCTGCCTCCTTCCCTCTCGTATCTGCCCTTCTCCCCCTTTATTAGTCTTCTCCCTCCTTGGTTCCCCCCCCTTTTCGTTTTTTCCTCTCCTCCCTCCTTGTTTTTCCCCCCTCCTCCAGGTCCCCCCCCCCCCATCTGCCTTTGGCTCGGGAGTGCCATATTTGTGCCGCCATTTTCGTGCAGTGTTTTACAGTGTGTGTTTTTCCAGTGAGTGTTCCGAGTTGTGTCATTTGGGAAGTGTAGCGAACAGCCATCATACTGTCGCTGGGTGTGATTTTTTTTATCTCTTGCGAACAGAAACCAGACTGTCGCCCTGCTTTTTAATTGTGTGTCTACTATGTTACTTGTCTGATTCCTGTGTATTTTATCAACGTTGCCAACCCCTTTTGCTTTCTGTTTTAACTTTCCGCATTTTTACACCATTTTACACTTTAAGTCACCATTTTATCGCCTGTTTTTCCTTGTTTCTTTCTTCTTCCTTTTTTAAAAAAAGTCTGTAGGCTGTAGAGCAGCGTACTAAGCTGCTGGCAGCCCGCCCCGTCTGGGGGGAATTAAAAAAAAAATATTCGAGTGGAATGGTCTGTTAGCTGACGAATGTCTGTAACAGCTCTGAAACGAAGGCCATGAAGTGCTTCCTTCAATTTAGGAATGACTGAAGTCACAAGGGTTTAATTCAGGAGAGAGTGGTGAGCAGTGCAGCACTTACCAGCGCCATCGATCGGACAAATCAGTCGCAACTCGTGCCTTCCACATGCTCCCGAGCGTTGTCCTGCAAAATGATGGGCAGGTCCTGCAGGAAGTGTCGCCAATTCTTTCTCTAAGCGGTTCATTTTTGGAACACAGCCGGCAATGAGCTTAGTGAAAGAAGCGGCGAAGCTTTCTGCAGGACTTATCCATCATTTTGCAGGACAATGTGAATGTGACGGCTGTAAAACGTCACAAAATTTCGAAAAATCGGGGAAAAAACAGAAAAATTTCTCCTCTTTGCGTAAAAGATACACATTTTAGCTTCATGAGGTTGGCACTGGACTAAAGCAATGCTATCTTTGTTTATCGGCTCGTCTGCGCCCTGTACTAGGGCAGCCCAATGCAAACTCGTTGAGTAAATCGAAATTTTGGAGAAATAGCAGGGACAACGCTCCCACACTAGCCGGCTGGTGACGAAATGTAAGGCCTTTAGAAGCGAGCGATGAGAAGCCACAGGTTGCCATCCCGATTTCTCTCGGTAGAGGGGGCGAGGGACGGGTGGCAAGGCAGATGCTACAGGCGCCACCCACACACGATGTTGGTGGCGCAGTCCATCCTGACTTAATGCGAAGATTAGCCCACCCTCAAGCAGGTGTGTTTTCCGCAATGATATTTACCAATGGGCTCTCTGCTGATCTACTGGCAAACAGGCGCCCCAGCGTGACCTGAGACACCAGCAGGATGTGAAGTTTTCGCTTCCTGCACACAGTCCAAGGGTCCACAAACGTAAAGGCAAAATTCTGGCCATAATATTGACTAACATCAGATAGACCGCACAAATAACCGGTTTCAGAAATAGAGGATTTTCGGTTTTTATACCTGTTACTTCCTGTAATAAACGTAGAAATCGAATAAAGACTGAAAAATTTTAATTCTCTCAGTTTGAACATACGTAGAATCAAAGCATTAAATTAAACCGACCAATAACAGAAAATTTAATCCCTTCACCGTTCACTGCTTTTCTCGAAGAGTGAGAAGTGGCTAAATACTACAAAAAAGTCACCAGTATTCTGGTATTGATTCTAATTTTTTGAAACTCTGTTCAAGAGTAATTTTGTTATCTGGGCTCCCATCACTATTTGGACATTGCGAATAGTTAATGCTAAAGGGTGGAAACGGAGCCACGGTCTCACCCGCCTACCTCAGCCAGTCACGACGCCCCGTGTGGCATGCAGAACTTTCCTCTTTATCTGTACAGCTGCGACTCCAGTGGTTTTTCTTCGGCCTGTCTCTCTATAACAGGTGGAAGATTCAATGAATTTTGTGACAATAGACCCATTTTAACACAGTAAAAGTTAACCCTCTCGTGAAGTTTGATATGAAATGTGAACTATGATATACTTTCTTTAAGTTATTTTATTTTTGAAGTACGTCTAACAAAACATGGATTGCACAGCAAAAGTTAGTTTCAGATCATGACTTGTAACTGACAAGCTCTCATGAACCCCATATTAAACAATGTAGTTTTTGCACAGCAAAAGTTAGTTTCAGATCATGACTTGTAACTGACAAGCTCTCACCAATCCCATACTAAACAATGTAGTTACTCCCCAACAGGCTTAATTCTAACGACTTACATTGGTGCAGTGCTATATATCTGACATTGTCCTGGTTAAATATAAGATTTTTGTCATAAATTTGAAGTTCAGAGTCGGCTGCATACTAGAAATAATCAGCATTTTCTAGCCACATGGGCAACGGAATATGCATCTTGGCAATACCGCAGAGAACTCGTAGTAACTGCCAGGAGCCGAATAACTCTTATTCACCCAACTAAACTCAAAGACAAGGGCAGAAATTAAAGTTTTTCCCAGTTACACAGATCATGCACCAGACATCAAAAACAATCAGACGAGCCACCGCACAAAATGAACAGTCTTAGAGGAACGATACAATACGTTGTTACCTTGCCTAAACGCTTCTGAAAAAAGTATTACATATATGGTAAAGATCCAGCAGTAATTCTCGCTGAATGATGACATCAATTGATCCTGCAACATTTATAAAACAAGTGTTACGCTCATGTAGTGTAATAGTGCCGCGCCATACAGTTTCGCGATGGGCAGACTTGGATCTGTACCCTTAACTTACAAAGAAAGATAATTTTCCTAGGTGTGTCTATCTCCAACACCCTGTGCACCTAACTACTCGCATCGTCCCACAGACATTTGAACAAAAGAAAGAGTAACCACAAGAAGACTGGTCAGAACACAAATAAACAAAATATATTTAATGCTAATCACTATTAATAATAATAACAATAATAATAGTGAAGCATAGCCATTCCCTGCAGTCACATTTCGTTCGCTACGTAGTTAAGCTTGTTGATTATGATTTCGGGTAGGGTTCGTTATTTCAGTAATCCATAATTTCTACCCCGCTGTTTTACTCCGCCGGTGGTCTTTGCACGTCACTTCACAGATGGAGCCTCTCCTCGTAGTGCCATGCTCTCTGATTATTCCAAATACTATCGTGTCCTTGTAACTGACTGCCAGTATTGCTTTCCCTTATGTTCCCAACAGTCCATCGCTTGTTCTGTGAGTTTCCCTACTGTTTCCTATCGGAAGCAGATCTCATCCTCCTGTCCTCTCGTAGGAATTAATCGAGATTGCTTAAGACAAGCGCAAAGCAGCAGTCTTTTGTGCTCAGTTGGCATTGCGCTGATGACAAGTTATACCAACTTTCCATGTTTGTATATAATGGTCGAGAAACTGATCCCTCTCCCAGATCTCGTCAAGATACTGAGAACAGTCTTGCAGTACGTAGGCCTTTCGCTATACTCTCTCCACGCATGTGACTCGTTATGAACTCTAATTTTCTCTGGATTGATTAAGAGTTCAGAAGACTGTCTCTAAATTGGCCTGCCTGGATCTCGATATGCAAGTCTCCACCTGCGGAATAGGTGAGTAACTTCCTCTGTGTAAAAAAGATGTCCTTTGGCGGACACAAATATTGATCAATCACGTGGTTCTCTTGTGATCGTCACTTACGACGCACCACTAGACTCTTTTTCTTATATCTCCACACTTTGTTTTACTGAGAAAAGCTCCTCAGTTTTGGAGGATAGCATCGGTTCCACACTCTCAGACTCACTTCTCTCATTCAGAGCCTGTATTGTCTCAGAAATTTAGCTGTTTACCTCTACTACTTAGTTTTTAACTTATCTCAGCCTGGACCAGCCTGATCATGTTGCTTTCGACTGCCTTTGACGTCTCAACCAACATGCCACCAACGGATTTTATTCTATTATCAACATACCTCACAAAAAAATGGTTCAAATGGCTCTGAGCACTATGGGACTCAACTGCTGAGGTCATTAGTCCCCTAGAACTTAGAACTAGTTAAACCTAACTAACCTAAGGACATCACAAACATCCATGCCCGAGGCAGGATTCGAACCTGCGACCGTAGCGGTCTTGCGGTTCCAGACTGCAGCGCCTTTAACCGCACGGCCACTTCGGCCGGCAACATACCTCACAGCGCCACTATCTATCCTCTAAACAATTTTCTGTTTGCTTCTGTCATTTTTCTATCTTCCGCTAACCTATCTCTCTTTTGTGCCCGTTTCCTGTCTTCATCTTTTTTGTCTTTCTTTTCTGCCTTTCCCTATCTACATCCGCTATCCGCTCTTTTGTGTTTTACCTCTCTGCTTCTGCATTTACTTTCCCCACATGGGAATATCTCTCATTCCCTGCTCCACTAACAATCCTGTCTTGCGATTTTTGCTACTTTTGCGAAATTGAGCTGTTGTCTCCGTATCCTGGATTCCAAGCAACGCAGATATCGGGGATGTTTCTCCACAGAAAATTCCGATGCTGACTGTTCTGGTTCCATAGAATCCTGTAGCCTAAAGCCTTTCTTGCTCTCTCGACTGTGCTTGACTGGCCCAATCCATGTATACAAGAAATGAAATAAAGAAACTACCCCAAAAAATTCGACACGAACAAGTCAACCTATACACAAACATTTTCTTCATACACAGTGCAATGAATCATCACACGAAATACACAAACGAAATTTTCATTTGCAAATTAAACCCCGCCCCCCTCACATCCTCAATACACGTGCATACACAACTAATTTTTACGATAAACAAAATATGGATGCATGGGCGAGAAGGTTTCCTGGCTTCAGGCTTGTGTTCACTCACATATACAAGATGAGATAAGGTGTTCTCTACAACTATTTATACTCCAAGAGGTGCCATTCTGATTGTTAATATCTAAAAGAAATCAATAACACGATCCTTGAACAGAGTCAACGTCAAGGAGGGTCGTCTTAAATTAAATTATGAGAGTGAGTGTAGCCTGTGTGCTCCAGCTGCTTCTTCTGCAGCACATGGAACATCAGTGTCCTGTCGTCTAATCTGGCCACTGTACACAAAGGACTAACTTGATAGTATACCAGGTTATCGTTGTATTAGCTAAATAGGAAAGCTACAGTTATCGACAGATTTGGCAAGGTTAATTTAAATGTTAGCCAGATGCCGATCCTTTCGCTGCCCCATTACACCCTAGGACAGAGTGTGTGTAGCCCAACTGTCTGCGTGTAGTGTTATTAATGTGAAAGTGAGCGAAAGTTTTCTAAATATTTGCTAATCGTGCAATTGAGGCGGGACTTGGGTACTAGCCCAGTATTCACCTAATGGCTTGTGAGGAAGCGCTAAAACCACATCTACGCTGGCCAGCACACCGACCGTCGTCGTTAATCCAGCAGGTGGATTCGATCCTAAAAGCGGCGTTTTATACCCACAGCTATTCGGGTGGACTCTTAACAGAATTATATTTACTCTAAAGCAGAGATAAGGTTAATCAAAACAGAATTCATTTACACTTAAATGAAACAAAGATTAATCAAACGTTGTCTCCCTTTAACAGAGTCTTATTTACTCTTAAATAAAACAAAAGTTAATTATAAGTTACCATGAAACTATAATCCCCCCCCATGAACCATGGACCTTGCCGTTGGTGGGGAGGCTTGTGTGCCTCAGCGATACAGATGGCCGTACCGTAGGTGCAACCACAACGGAGGAGTATCTGTTGAGAGGCCAGACAAACGTGTGGTTCCTGAAGAGGGGCAGCAGCTTTTTCAGTAGTTGCAGAGGCAACAGTCTGGATGATTGACTGATCAGGCCCTGTAACACTAACCAAAACGGCCTTGCTGTGCTGGTACTGCGAATGGCTGAAAGCAAGGGGAAACTACAGCCGTAATTTTTCCCGAGGGCATGCAGCTTTACTGTATGGTTAAATGATGATGGCGCCCTCTTGGGTAAAATATTCCGGAGGTAAAATAGTCCCCCATTCCGATCTCCGGGCGGGGACTACTCGGGAGGATGTCGTTATCAGGAGAAAGAAAACTGGCGTTCTATGGATCGGAGCGTGGAATGTCAGATCCCTTAATCGGGCAGGTAGGTTAGAAAACTTAAAAAGGGAAATGGATAGGTTAAAGTTAGATATAGTGGGAATTAGTGAAGTTCGGTGGCAGGAAGAACAAGACTTTTGGTCAGGCGAATACAGGGTAATAAATACAAAATCAAATAGGGGTAATGCAGGAGTAGGTTTAATAATGAATAAAAAATAGGAGTACGGATAAGCTACTACAAGAAGCATAGTGAACGCATTATTGTGGCTAAGATAGGCACGAAGCTCACGCCTACCACAGTAGTACATGTTTATATGCCAACTAGCTCTGCAGATGATGAAGAAATTGAAGAAATGTATGATGAGATAAAAGAAATTATTCAGGCAGTGAAGGGACACGAAAATTTAATAGCCATGGGTGACTGGAATTCGAGAGTAGGAAAAGGGAGAGATGGAGACATAGTAGGTGAATATGGATTGGGGGAAGCCGTCTGATAGAATTTTGCACAGAGCATAACTTAATCATAGTTAACACTTGGATTAAGAATCATGAAAGGAGGTTGTATACATGGAAGAAGCCTGGAGATACTAGAAGGTATCAGATAGATTATATAATGGTAAGACCGAGAATTAGGAAAATGGCTCTGAGCGCTATGGGACTCAACTGCTGTGGTCATCAGTCCCCTAGAACTTAGAACTACTTAAACCTAACTAACCTAAGGACATCACACACACCCATGCCCGAGGTAGGATTCGAACCTGCGACCGTAGCAGCAGCGCGGCTCCGGACTGGAGCGCCTAGAATCGCACGGCCACCGAGGCCGGCACCGAGATTTAGGAACCAGGTTTTAAATTGCAAGACATTTCCAGGGGCAGATGTGGACTCTGACCACAATGTATTGGTTATGAACTGTAGATTAAAACTGAATAAACTGCAAAAAGGTGGGAATTTAAGGAGATGGAACCTGGATAAACTGACAGAACCAGAGGTTGAAGACAGTTTCAGGGAGAGCATTAGGGAAAGATTGACAAGAATGGGAGAAAGAAGTACAGTAGAAGAAGAATGGGTAGCTCTGAGGGATGAAATAGTGAAGGCAGCAGAGGATCAAGTAAGTAAAAAGACGAGGGCTAGTAGAAATCCTTGGGTAACAGAAGAAATACTGAATTTAATTGATGAAAGGAGAAAATATAAAAATGCAGTAAATGAAGCAGGCAAAAAGGAATAAAATGGTTCAAATGGCTCTGAGCACTATGGGACTCAACATCTTAAGTCAAAAAATGGTTCAAATGGCTCCGAGCACTATGGGACTCAACTGCTGAGGTCATTAGTCCCCTAGAACTTAGAACTAGTTAAACCTAACTAACCTAAGGACATCACAAACATCCATGCCCGAGGCAGGATTCGAACCTGCGACCGCAGCGGTCTTGCGGTTCCAGACTGCGGCGCCTTTAACCGCACGGCCACTTCGGCCGGCAAGAAAGGAATACAAACGTCTCAAAAATGAGATCGACAGGAAGTGCAAAATGGCTAAGCAGAGATGGCTAGAGGACAAATGTAAGGATGTAGAGGCTTATCTCACTAGGGGTCAAATAGATACTGCCTACAGGAAAATTAAAGAGACCTTTGGAGAGAAGAGAACCACTTGTATGAATATCAAGAGCTCAGATGAAAACCCAGTTCTAAGCAAAGAAGGGAAAGCAGAAAGGTGGAAGAGTACATAGAGGGTCTATACTAGGGTGATGTACTTGAGGACAGTATTATGGAAGTGGTAGAGGATGTAAATGAAGATGAAATGGGAGATACGATACTGCATGAAGAGTTTGACAGAGCACTGAAAGGCCTGAGTCGAAACAAGGCCCCGGGAGTAGACAACATTCCATTTGAACTACTGACGGCCTTGGGAGAGCCAGTCCTGACAAAACTCTACCATCTGGTGAGCAAGATGTATGAGACAGGCGAAATACCCTCAGACTTCAAGAAGAATATAATAATTCCAATCCCAAAGAAAGCAGGTGTTGACAGATGTCAAAATTACCGAACTATCAGTTTAAGAAGTCACAGCTGCAAAATACTAACACGAATTCTTTACAGACGAATGGAAAAACTGGTAGAAGCCGACCTCGAGGAAGATCAGTTTGGATTCCGGAGAAATATTGGAACACGTGAGGCAATACTGACCTTACGACTTATCTTAGAAGAAAGATTAAGGAAAGGCAAACCTACGTTTCTAGCATTTGTAGACTTAGAGAAAGCTTTTGACAATGTTGACTGGAATACTCTCTTTCAAATTCTAAAGGTGGCAGGGGTAAAATACAAGGAGCGAAAGGCTATTTACAATTTGTACAGAAACCAGATGGCAGTTATAAGAGTCGAGGAATATGAAAGGGAAGCAGTAGTTGGGAAGGGAGTGAGACAGGGTTGTAGCCTCTCCCCGATGCTATTCAATCTGTATATTGAGCAAGCAGTAAAGGTAACAAAAGAAAATTTCAGAGTAGGTATTAAAATCCAGGGAGAAGAAATAAAAACTTTGAGGTTCGCCGATGACATTGTAATTCTGTCAGAAAGAGCAAAGGACTTGGAAGAGCAGTTGAACGGAATTGACAGTGTCTTGAAAGGAGGAGATAAGATAAACATCAACAAAAGCAAAACAAGGATAATGGAATGTAGTCGAATTAAGTCGGGTGATGCTGAGGGAATTAGATTAGGAAATGAGACACTTAAAGTAGTAAAGGAGTTTTGCTATTTGGGGAGCAAAATAACTGATGATGGTCGAAGTAGAGAAGATATTAAATGTAGACTGGTAATGGCAAGGAAAGCGTTTCTGAAGAAGAGAAATTTGTTAACATCGAGTATAGATTTAAGTATCAGGGCCGGCCGAAGTGGCCGAGCGGTTCTAGGCGCTACAGTCTGGAATCGCGTGATCGCTACGGTCGCAGGTTCGAATCCTGCCTCGGTAATGGATGTGTGTGATGTCCTTAGGTTAGTTAGGTTTAAGTAGTTCTAAGTTCTAGGGGACTGATGACCACAGCAGTTAAGTCCCATAGTGCTCAGAGCCATTTGAACCATTTAAGTATCAGGAAGTCGTTTCTGAAAGTATTTGTATGGAGTATAGCCATGTATGGAAGTGAAACATGGACGGTAAATAGTTTGGACAAGAAAAGAATAGAAGCTTTCGAAATGTGGTGCTACAGAAGAATGCTGAAGATTAGATGGGTGGATCACATAACTAATCAGGAGGCACTGAATAGAATGGGGGAGAAGAGGAGTTTGTGGCATCAAGGGATCACAAATTTAGCGTTGGAGGGCAGCGTAGAGGGTAAAAATCGTCGAGGGAGACCAAGAGATGAATACACCAAGCAGATTCAGAAGGATGTAGGTTGCAGTAAGTACTGGGAGATGAAGAAGATTGCACAGGATAGGGTAGCATGGAGAGCTGCATCAAATCAGTCTCAGGACCACAACAACAACAATGACACTATAAACTGAACTTCGAATTAGGTTAAAAACAAGTCAGAATAACACTCTATGAAGAACACCGTGGAAAACAGTAGAGTCCGCATCTCGGGGTCGTGCGGTAGCGTTTTCGCTTCCCACGCCCGGGTTCCCGGGGTTCGGTTCCCTGCGGGGTCAGGGATTTTCTCTGCCTCGTGATGACTGGGTGTTGTGTGCTGTCCTTAGGTTAGTTAGGTTTAAGTAGTTCTAGATGTTAAGTCCCATAGTGCTCAGAGCCATTTGAAAACAGCACAGAGGTAAAAGCACCATGATATCCCTTACCTGCTGATGCAACATTAAAGAAACGAAATTCTAACTGGAAGTCAACAACTTTGGTTGTACACTCAGGACATATGAGTAAATGTAAATGTCGTGTGACTAGGGCCTGCCGTCGGGTAGACCGTTCGCCGGTGCAAGTCTTTCTATTTGACGCCACTTCGACGACGGGCGCGTCGAGGGGGATGAAGTGATGATGATTAGGGCAACACAACACCCAGTCCCTGAGCGAAGAAAATCTCCGACCTAGTGAGGAATCGAACCCGGGCGCTTAGGTTCAAAAAATGGTTCAAATGGCTCTGAGCACTATGGGACTTAACATCTATGGTCATCAGTCCCCTAGAACTTAGAACTACTTAAACCTAACTAATCTAAGGACAGCACACAACACCCAGCCATCACGAGGCAGAGAAAATCCCTGACCCCGCCGGGAATCGAACCCGGGAACCCGGGCTTGGGAAGCGAGAACGCTACCGCACGACCACGAGAGGCGGGCCCGGGCACTTAGGGTTGACAGTCTGTCGCGCTGACCACTCAGCTACCGGGGGCAGACAGGATATATGAGAAGCAAACTGCTCAGATTACGGAACGCGTTACTGCAGATCGTGAAAGCTTACCTCTGCCTCAAGTCAGCAGAGTGCGCCAGTGGAGCAGATCCACACGCCGCCTTCCAGGCGGGATACAAAACATCTAGTCTGATCACCTGCATCCATTGCATAATGGATGCAGGTGATCAGACTGGATGTTTTGCTTCTCATATATCCTGTCTGCCCCCGGTAGCTGAGTGGTCAGCGCGACAGACTGTCAACCCTAAGCGCCCGGGTTCGATTCCTCACTAGGTCGGAGATTTTCTCCGCTTAGGGACTGGGTGTTGTGTTGCCCTAATCATCATCACTTCATCCCCATTGTGCATTCCGACGGACTTGGGAAATTCCAGCAGAAAAATGTGACACCCGACACGTCCAGAATTGCTACATATTGACTACAGGAGCACTCTTCTGAGTTTAAACACTTCCGTCGGCCACTAAACTCCCCAGACACGAACATTACTGATCATATCTGGGATGCCTTGCAGCGTGCTGTTTGTGGTGTCACCGCCAGACACCACACTTGCTAGGTGGTAGCCTTTAAATCGGCCGCGGTCCGTTAGTATACGTCGGACCCGCGTGTCGCCACTGTCAGTGATTGCAGACCGAGCGCCGCCACACGGAAGGTCTAGAGAGACTTCCTAGCACTCGCCCCAGTTGTACAGCCGACTTTTCTAGCGATGGTTCACTGACAAAATACGCACTCATTTGCCGAGACGATAGTTAGCATAGCCTTCAGCTACGTCATTTGCTACGACCTAGCAAGGCGCCATTGCCAGTTACTATTGATGCTGTAAAACATGTACCGTCAAGAGCGATGTTCACTAATTATGGATTAAAGTTACGTATTCCAGCAGCTACGCACGTTTTTTGCTAGTCTCATTTCCTTGACCTGTTCCAGACCTCACTCCAGCCTGCGTGAGCTAAAACGCGTGCCTTTCGGCTTCCTCTCATAGTGGGTTGGCTCTCCTGCCAATCCACAACACTGTTCAACAGAGATCTCCACACCCTTGCACTCTTACGGATTTATGGGCAGCCCTGCAGGATTCATGGTGTCAATTCGATCCAGCACTACTTCAGACGTTAGTGGAGTCCATGCCACGTCGTGTTGCGGCACTTCTGTGTACTCGGTGGGGTCCTACACGATATTAGGCAGGTGTAAAGTTTCTTTGGTTCTTCAGTGTATATAGGGATGGGACTGAACGTTCTGGTATCGGCACTTAATCGTGAAGGCTTTGTATTAAAAGTGGAGAAGTGACATTTACTTTTTAAATATGTCAAAAAATATGTTTATTTCTTTCTTTCTAATTTTTTAAATTTTTTACTGAATTCTCGACTATTTGATTTACGATTACTATCGTGGATATTTTCTCAAATTTTCGCAAGACATGTTTCTGACCTCGCCCTGTCTCATCCCAGGGGCGAGTGAACAACCAAAATATGCGGACGGACACTATTGAAACATTTTAGGAAGTCAGCAAGTTGTTCGTTGTGCCCACTTAAAACGGAAATTTCCTATTTTACTCTAATCTGTATTTGGCAACTTGCGTGAATTGTCTAGTAAACTAGTCACTGTTATAAAACTGAACAGACTGTTAAATTTGTGTCTCATTGAGAAAGTCATATCACGTGGTCGTGTGCGATGTAAGTTGGTAAGCTAACCTCACTGTGTGAGGAGCTTTTACAGCGTTTATAGAAAATACAAAATCTTGAAACATACCGCATCGTCAGAGCCGGATGTTTTCACACCGCTGTGCACGGAGAGTATTGAAGATACAATAGAATATTCAGTCGCTGTGCGCAAATTTGGTGAAGTTCTCGGACTAATTCAATTACTAATTCAGAGGCTCTGAGGTTTTACTGTTTAATTTCAGAAAAATAAGACCGATCTAACGCGATAAGTTGTTCATTGTGAGGATTTAAGTAAGATTCTCGAGTTATTCGTGGCCTCAAATGAGTCTCCTTCGGGAACTTTCTCGAGTTTGTCGGGAAGACCCATCTGGATTTCCTCAGTCGAGTCGAAACTTGACTCTTCAAATTCATTTTCAGTTTCGAAAGAGGAATTATTTCATTTGTGGCAGGTCTGGTGATTGAGATGGTGGTGTAGAATTGAAGTTTGTTTTTGACTGAGTAACTGACTGTTCACTGCAACCGAAGAAGCCTAGAGGTCGTTTTACAGCAGGAAAAAGTAAAGCGATATGAAGAATTAGCGGCAAACTCTTTGAATATGAGCTAGCAGGCATTTTAAAACTTCCTGATATAATTCGTAGTTTACTATTCTACATGGAGGTAATCGAATTCCTTCTGACCGAAGCCCATTGCTCTCGAAAACACGAACAGCATCATCTTTACCATTTATTGTTAGAGCACAGAGTTTTCGAAATTTGTGATGTTCCAGGTCTCATCAGAAACTGTAATTTTTGTCGTTTTTCTGCTTGTTGGCTACCGAGATATCAAATTTGCAACAAAATTTGGTTTTTACCCACTATTCCTTCTCCTTGTTCAACTTCTTAGACTGTCGGAACATAAGGTTGTATTAGACATCCACATACTTCAACAATGGCTACTCAGATGCGTCGGAACATAGCTATTGAAAAGAACTTAAACGACATATTCCAATAATCGTTCTTCAGATAGAGTTATTGGAAAGGCTGGAAGAATATAAGTCTGAGAACTTTCGGACCGTATAGATTTTTGTGTCTACTGAGGGTAGATGTGTACGAAATTATTCAGTGACATGAAATATTCCTCCTCCGAGAATCCGTGAAATTTTCCCTCCAGGCTAGTTGGATGCTGAAAGTATAATACTTGTTTCTTAGTCAGGTTCTCATAATCTATGACGCGAATTGCTTTTTTTAAAGTGTAACATCTCTGTTGCAAGTAAACGAGTGACAGAGGAAACTTTTAAAGTGTAAATTTAAGTGAATTCAGATGGATGTCGTTTACAAATAGTCAACTTCTTTGACTGAATTTGACATTGGTAGAAGATTCACAAATTGACTGCCGTTCATAATACAACAGCGCACTGTCGCGAACATTTCATCATACTGGAAAATGTGGCATGATAGACGATCGTGTAATCATCGCCTGCCTGGCATTATAAATTCATATATTCTTCTATTTTTTCACACATCTCATTACACTCTCAGGATAGGTTTCTGTAGTTGTCCACTGTGAAGTGATTGAGCACTGTATTTGCTGGTAAGCTCTGTCTGGAACGTAACACGCGTCCGCTTAACATAGCAATATTTCATGCTAACGTTGGCAGCTACACGTGTTCCCCGCTGTAAAGGATCGTGTTGACAGAGATCATTCATGTAGCGTCGGTCCGTGCCGTTGTAAAGATATATGATGTGATGAGTGGTAATAGCCAGACAATAGAAGATGGTAGTAGCAGAGTGAAACAAGTTGTAATGTTATCCCCACCTCTCTGTGAGTGCTAGAGTATGACTCCTATCATCGGCTGTTACCTTAAATGTTAATCAGTGCACAGATTAGTGTTCACTGTTCACTACCTTATTTCATTCGACTCGTGAATAATACTGAATAAACACTTCCTCCGATTAATTATTGTTAACTAATAGAATTCTGCAATCAGTACCACTGAAATTATATCTGATTTTGCACAAAACTATGATAAAAGTAACTGACGTTAATCCCCACTAAGCATCAGTTCTTATCTTTAAAAATCAACTTTCACGCCACAAGAGCCAGTTTATAACTGCTGCTGTCACTTTCCAGTTTATAATTAAGTTATTCGAACACATATATCGACCTTAACAGTAATAACCACTCAATTTGGCTTTGGGTCACGAGCACAAACGTTAGTCGCGACTGCTTGCGTTGTTATTATTAGCTGTAGTGGTCGACAGCGATTACAGCATATTCAGAACGACATAAATAAATAAAAGAAGAAGTATCAAATAGAAGTTGAAGCGCTTACGAAGTGTTAACAGTTCTTGAAGGAAGAAATACTATCAAGGACGGTTTTGATGAATATTTGTTGACTCCAAATACTTTATGTTCCACTTGAAAATGGGATGAATTCCAGGAAACGGTCGTGAGAATCCAAGAAAAAGCCCAGTGCTGCTGAGATAGTCATCAAGGAATTACTTTCTCATCTAAGACTTGATTTGCGTGTCAAACAAAAATATATATGTATTACGGTAGAGACTGCAGCACGTTACACATGTTTTTTGAGAACTTGTACCACGACTTTTTAAAAGGTCACAGCAGTATTATGTAACGTTCTATTCCTAAAACAGTTTATTCAGAATTAGTAAATGGATGCAGTGATGAGCTGTTAATGTCCAACAGCTCACTGATACTTTAGCATTTACATAATAATTAACATGTTACCCCAGTTGTACGTCACACGACAACGTACCAAAAGAAATATAGTAAATACGCAAAGGAAATGTATAATGAGGCAAATGTCTAGTGTCGAGTGCAAAGATTTTTGCTGACGGAGTTCTACATTTTCGTGCTCTACATTGTCCAGGGACAAAATGGTAGCAACAATGCCAACGTGATCATGTTCTCTACGTTTGCGTACATTAACATGAAGCAGCTAATTCCATGACACATGTTTCATTCTTTAATGTGAAATGTTTTCGACCGCTATAAGATGCATACGTTACAACTTTACTAAAAAATATAGCAGCAAACGGTATTTCTGACGTACTACTGTCTCACTCATGTCGACTGATTCTGGTATACAATCACTTTTGAGTTCTGATCTTTCTACAACTATATGTATTCTCTGGAAACTATTTTGTAGTGCATGACAGATGGTTCTTCCAGTTGTAGCCTATCACATATAGAGGGTTCTTCCCAATCCACTCACATCTGGAGTGTGGTAAGCACTCCGTCTTCAGGCCACGAGTGGCCTACCGGTACCATCCGACCGCCGTGTCAACCTCAGTGGAGGATGCGGATAGGAGGGGCGTGGGGTCAGCACATTGCTCTCCCGGTCGTTATGATGGTATTCTTGACCGAAGGCGCTACTATTCGGTCGAGTAGCTCTTCAATTGGCATCACGAGGCTGAGTGAACCCTGAAAAATGGCAACAGTGCATGGCGACTGGACGGTCACCCATCCAAGTGCCGACTACGCCCAATAGCGCTTAACTTCGGTGATCTCACGGGAAGTCTGGGAAGAATGGCTCATTAAACCTTCCTGTGTGCACTGCAGTTGGTTGAATCACGTCCTCATGATCCATACGACAACGAGATATAGGG
This sequence comes from Schistocerca piceifrons, assembly GCF_021461385.2. Lineage (NCBI taxonomy): Eukaryota > Metazoa > Arthropoda > Insecta > Orthoptera > Acrididae > Schistocerca > Schistocerca piceifrons. Next base: position 155,133,051 of record NC_060138.1, on the reverse strand, counting down.
GCTAATTCCGTGTTGGAAAATTATTCATTTAATACTGATTCTTGAAACTTCATACATAGGCATAGTATAAAATACTCGTATATTGCGTATTTTCAGCCGTTTGCCAGTCACCTTCCTTCAGCATCTCTGTGACCTTCACCTATGGGTCAAGCAAACCTGTGAACATTCGTGCTAGCTTTCTTTGTGTAAATTAAATATAGGCTGTTAGTCAATTTGGTATGAGTCCAAAACTCTTGAGCAATATTCTAGGATGGGTCACACGAGTGCGTTTTGTAGGCAATATCTATTGTAGACAGACTACAATATTCCACTGCCCTACAAATGAACTGAAGTGAACCATATGCATTACCTATGAGTGAACCGATATTATAATTCCATTCTGATGGCGAAAATGTAGTATCATAGACCGAAACCACCGTCACCGACGTCTCAGAGTTGGCAAAGGAAACGCACGTATCCGACCGACGCCGATAGCGGTCATGCGGGGACCCGGCGGAACCAATGATGCGCGCCCACTGAGTCATGCATTCAGCAGCTTGGACTACGAGCGCCCTCTGCCACCACAATATAAGATGGTCGGCTGCAGCTGCATGGCCCAGTCTCACAAGGAGACGGCACGACCGCAGGGTCGGGGATTTGTCCGCAGTTTTTTGTGGTGAAAGAGGACCCCTAACGCCTCACGTGGTTAAAATATTAGGATGCACTACTCGGAAAATCCCGAGAAAAGTCGAGCCAAAGTTTCTTAGGTGCCTTATGAGAATAAAATGTCAGTCCTCTGCCGAGCCGCCGTCTGGTCTATATGGTTAGCGCTAGGACCCTTACGCCAAAGGTCTCGGGTTCGATTGCTCGTCCAGCGCTTTTTTTTTCTTCTATTGCTTGCAAAATTGCAGCGCATTGTTACAGGAGAATCGTGAAATCAATTCCCGAGAAGATGTATAAAAATTCGTTCTATAATTCACCATCAATTATCGTCACCGATATTCGGAGACATGATTCAATATGCCTGGTTTGGGCCGAAATTGTCAGAAACTCGAAACATTTTCGTAAATGTTAATGGGGCATGTTATTGTACAGATTTATTGCAAACGCCCTGTGGTTGTAAAAAATCCGCTTTTATATGTTGCGCAAGATGTCACAAAAATTATTGCTTTGTTTGTTTTTACGATAATTACCACTGCAGCTCTTGTTTATAATTATTATATGTATAAAAATTGAATGTTTTCCAATTGACTTCGTTATTTTGATTAAAAAGGCAATGTTTCTCCTCATATACAATGAAAAATGGAAAACCCACCGCCATGAATTGTGTTTTTGGACAAAAAGAAAATAATTTTTATTTAATAATGAAACTAATTTGTTAAAGATAATGTAGGTTTGGGAAACTTTCTGAATAATTGGTGGAATAACCAAAGAAAATGAAACAGAAGAAAAAAAAGTGCCAGACGAGGAATCGAACAGGAGACCTCTGGCGTAAGACTCCGAGCCCTAAACACCTAGGTCAGACAGCTGCTGGGCAGTGCACTAACATTTTATACTCATAAGGCACCTAAGAAACTTTGGATCGCTTTTTCCCGGGATTTTACGGATAGTGCGTCCTAATATTTTAACCACGTGAGGTGTTAGGGGTCATCTTTCACCACACAAAATTTCGGACAAATCCCCGACCCCACGGTCGTGCCGTCTCCTTGTCAGTCCTGGAATTCGACAGTCTTCAGTCTGAGTCAGCCATCGACAGTTCGCTTCTGCATCACTAGCGGAAGCCTTACTTTGCACAACGCTCTTTTCTAATAGCTGGACTTTATATCGGTTCGTTCTTTTGTAAAGTTACTTCCTAATGCCTGGAGGAGCTACCAAGTCAAGTAAAATTTCTGTTTACTGTATTTACGTGCTCATTAGTCATTTCCGCTCCTGCTGAGCTTCCCTTTGACGACAGCCGCTGCAACAACACACTGTAGCCCATCTTTCCTTGCCGTTGTGTATGAAGTATTACACAATAGAAAACATTTTTACAATTTCCTGGAAGTTTGCCTCTATGCAGCCATTTGTCTTTATGATGTGTTTCAGCTACAATCAATCCCAAACAACGTTAAAAAATGTTCTTATTTGAGCGTTACCATAACAGAAATTGTATACATACAGCGGTTTCCTTTTTTTGTAACGGTTCTAATTTTGTAGGCAGCTAGGCTAGTCGGCAGATGGAGCAACGTGCTGGGTGTGTATTGAAAACTTGATGAGGCCATCCCATCATTCTCCAGCTAAATCGTTATAATCCTTCAGCTCTCTTACAAGCGTGCATCAACTATCGACCTGGTTCGCTCTGTGTGTTTGACATAACTGTTCTTATATGTTTGCTACATCACGGCAGTAATATGCATTTCCACAAAAGAGCCGTTGTTGTAGACAGATAACATTTAGGATGGTCCTTCTCATAATGTGAAATACGCTAGAGCCTCATGGTGCGTGAGCCAAATGTTTCGCTAAGCGTACAGTGGCATAATTCGGGCTTCCCTGTGTTATGCGTTTTTCAAATGTCACCTCTAAATGAACCAGTCCACCTCACAAATAAGTATAGTTCTTTCAAATTTTTTGAATGAAATGAGCTATATTGCAGAGCGATATGAAGTGGGACAAGCATGTAATGACAGTTGTGGGGAAGGCGGATAGTCGTCTTCGGTCCATTGGTAGAATTTTGGGAAGATGTGGTTCATCTGTAAAGGAGACCGCGTATAAAACACTAATACGACCTATACTTGAGTACTGCTCGAGCGTTTGGGATCCCTATCAGGTCCGATTGAGGGAGGACATAGAAGCAATTCATAGGCAGGCTGCTAGATTTGTTACTGGTAAGTTTGATCATCACGCGAGTGTTACGAAAATGCTTCAGGAACTCGGGCGGGAGTCTCTAGAAGAAAGGAGGTGTTCTTTTCGTGAATCGCTACTGAGGAAATTTAGAGAACCAGCATTTCAGGCTGACTGCAGTACAATTTTACTGCTGCCAACTTACATTTCGCGGAAAGACCACAAAGATAAGATAAGAGAGATTAGGGCTCGTACTGAGGCATATAGGCAGTCATTTTTCCCTCGTTCTGTTTGGGAGTGGAACAGGGAGAGAAGATGCTAGTTGTGGTACGAGGTACCCTCCGCCACGCACCATATGGTGGATTGCGGAGTATGTATGTAGATGTAGATGTAGATGTAATGCATACTGGTCGTTATAAAATTCTTAGTCGCTATAGCAAGTAAGGGAAACATGAATTTTCCAGCGTTCTATGTTTAGGGACCAGAGAAGCATATGCAAAAACAGATTTGCGTAACTAACAGATGAAGTTAGAAGTATAGCTTGAGTTTAATAAAGACATAGCACTTGAACAAGGATTTGTAAGGGAATTGGCAGTAATCTTTACTGTTACCATTCGTGGCGACAGCAGCTGGAACAAGCTTTTGTGATGTAGGTCCATTGAAATATAAATAATCTACAGTGAAGTTGCAAAGTCCTCACCAACTTAATCAATCTATGGTTTGATTCATTGCGTTCTTCAAACCCTCTTATTGTAATGTTCGATAGTACAGCAATATTTGATTTCTTTGCATTTTGTTAGCCGTACATAACTATGGCACTCCATATGGACACGTCGAAAAACTGTACATCGCGTCAGATTGAATCTTCCTGTAGAAGCATTACAATTACTCTGCCTTCAAACATTAACGTGGCTGAATAAACTGCTGCCGGCCGGTGTGGCCGATTAGTTCTAGGCGCTTCAGTCTGGAACCCCGCGACCGCTTCGGTCACAGTTTCGAATCCTGCCTCGGGCATGGATGTGTGTGATGTCCTTAGATTAGTTAGGTTTAAGTAGTTCTAAGTTCTAGGGGACTGATGACCTCAGATGATAAGTCCCATAGCGCTCAGAGCCAATAAACTGCTAACTGTTCTATAGAAATGTTCATGATTCATCAAACAACCTCAGTACACAAATTTACCTAAGATTATAAACTGAAGGTATGAATAATGTCTGTTTTCTGACGAGGTAAAAAATGTAATTTTGCAAATATACCACAGCTTCTTTCTGACATGAATATAACAATTGCGAATTATGGCGATGTGAACTGAAACCCGAATCATTCAGTGGTTCGAGATTTCTAAGCCCACACACACTGTAGGTACACAGGTCATGACTTTAAGCAAACAACGAAGAATGTGAACAAGTAAGGTGCATTAAAATCGGGTGAATTTAAAGAATTTACGTCTCCTCAGAGAATCATTCGTAACACGAATCATTGTTTCACGCTCCTCTCTTTGCAGATTACATGTACAATTTTATCACAAAAAGTCTAAAGCCAATCGAGGTAATACAAGATTTTGCCTGTAACCTCTTGCTGGCAAGGAAGTGAAAGATTCGTGCTATGATAAAAAACAGTGTACTATTCCCGTAAGTAGTGACAGTTCAGCAATTAACCTTTAAGCTGTGCAAGAAGTATAATTTCTGTTCCCCGGAAAACAATTTGAAATCGCAGTTGACTCGTAATCTTTAATACAAACGCTCAGTATTATAACCAACCGCAACTGAAAAATGAGCTTGTATAGCTACTATTCGAGTACTAACCGGCGAGTAATGTCTCTTCAAAAAAGTGATTAAGAATGGAATAAACGTTAACTTTCTACTGATAGCGTCCAGCTGTGTTAATGAGAACTTTTCCTTGGTTTTATTATAATTGACCTCAAGTTCAAAGGAATACGTAAATAATCAGAACAAACAAATAATTTACAGATATGATTGCCACCTAATCATAGTAATACTCAAGATCGCCTCGCAACACATTTATGAAGTAGCGATCGTCAAATCATCAATTTTTGGCCCGCTCGACTGCAGTTGGAAGCTAATAGCATGTAAAAAGGAACTGCTTATTTCTAATGTTGTGACTGCAACCAAATATTTGCATTTGGAAATATTATAATATTTCAGAATATTCATGCACCGTAAGTCGAATCCATGACAGCCAACAAGTTGGAGGTCATGCAATGTCGCACTATTGTACAGAAGAAGCGAAGAATGACTCGACTTTTGGATGGAAATGCAGAAAGAATTGGGGTGATAAGTAAATTATTCTACACATACTGAAGAAATGAGCAAGAAAGCCAGGAACATGGTGAACAAAATTATTAGTCTCACCAGTTACGATTATACGCTGCCAATGCAAACAACAAGAACGTATCTTAAGGCTATCTTAACTGTGATCATGGAAATACTGTGTGAGTGCTTGGGCACACAGACTTCTGCTCATAACATCAGCACGGACAGTTAACAAGGTGCGACGTGGAACACCGTAATTTATGGGCTATAAGACGCACTTCTTTTTTCGAAAAATTGGCTCCAAAATTGGACTTGAATTCAAAGTGATTTATGTTATCGGTAACAGAACAATCTTTCTGTTAGCAGCTAGTTTCGTAATGGAAAAAATGAAAGGTATGGTATATACAGAGGACAACGATAACGACGAAGAGGAGGCGGAAAAAGAAGAAAGGTCAGATGACGATTTGTAGGGATTTGAAAGGTCAGTTCGGTTTCGTAAACTAGTAATTTTTTTTAGTCTTGTTTTGCAATCTAGTACGAGGGTGGTTTGAAAAGTTCTTGGAATCACAACGAGAGGTCAGAGCTAGCGCAACTAGTTGCTCACGTGATATTATTGGACTGTTGCCTGTAAACATGTGCCACGTCAGTGCTCTTTGAAGAGAGTTGTGGCGGTGACGTGGCTTTGTTCTTGTTCCCGCGTAGTGATTTTCGAAGATGGAAAAAATCGAGATTCTAGCAGTGATTAAGTACTTCGTAATGAAAGGTATGAAAGCAAAGGATGTTCATGCCGATTACCAGAATACACTGGGGGACTCTGCTCCTTCATATTCAACTGTTGCCAAGTGCACAAATGATTTTTTTAGCGGAAATTTTTCTACACCCTATAAAGGAACAGTCACGGAGTTCAACTATGGATAAAAATTTTTGAATTTAAATTTGGTCGGGAGAGCTTAGATGATGATCCGGGCAGTGGTCGGCCAAGATGTGTCACTACTCCAGAAATCATTGCAGTAGTGCACAAAATGATCATGGACGATCGCCGATTGAAAGTGCGTGAAATTGCTCACGCTTGCCACATGTCATCTGAAAGGGTATTTCACATTTTGACTGAAGAATTTGAAATGAAAAAAAAAAAATATGTGCAAGATGGGTGACGCGACTCTTGATGCTGGATCAAAAATGCATGAGAATCAAAGTTTGGCCCGTTTTAGAAGAAACGAACAAGGTCTTTGCGCCGGTTTGTGACCATAGATAAAACTTTTGTGCACTACTATACCCCAGAAACAAAACAATAGTCAAAGCAGTAGAAACATTCTGATTCTCCGCAACCAAAGAAAGCAAAGACAATTCCTTCGGCGGGAAAGGTCATGGCATCAGTGTTCTGGGACGCGAAGAGGATTCTGTTTGTAGATTATCTCCCCACTGGGCAAACAATTACTGGAGAATATTATGCTAACCTCCTGAATAAATTTCAACAAAACGTACGCGAAAAAAGGCCATGTTTAGCAAGGAAGATAGTTATCCTCCATCAAGACAATGCGCGCCTGCACACATGGGCCGTCGCCACGGCAAAATTACACTGACTAAGATAAGAATTATTGCCACACCCACCTTACTCAGCTGATGTGGCACCACCAGACTTCCATCTATTCCCAAAACTGAAAACTTTTATTGTTGGACGAAGATTCACTTCAAACGAAAAATTGATAGCCGGAGTTGACAACTATTTTGCAGGCCTGGAGGAATCTCATTTTCGAGATGGGATCAAGGCACTAGAACATCTTTGGAACAAGTGCATTAATCTATAAGGAGACTACATTGAAAAATAAAAAAAAAGTTTCAGTGGTGTAAGTACATTTTTGCTATTCCGTTCTGAGAACTTTTCAAACCACCCTCGTAATAAAAATGATGAAAATTTTATTAAAAAAGTTTTCTAAAAAGTAAAGCTGTGCCTCATAGTCTGTAGCGTCTTATAGTCCGTAAAATACGGTACTTCTTCGGTTGACGGGAGCTTCTGTCACTGCGTTATTTGAGGCGTTGCAAATAATAGTTGGAATATGTCCACTCGATCTCCAGATACGGAAAAAAGCGGCGATTTATTGGCCGAAGGAAGAACAATATCATGAAGTGCTGAATTTAATAGAAATACGTGCAGCAAGAAAGCAACAAATTCGCAATCAGATTCACCACCTATGTCAGAAATGATGGGGTGGCTCCCAAACAGCGAGGTGTACCTATGATTTCGTGCCAAATGTAAAACAGAAACTAGGAATGAGACACCTGCATCCCTTAAAAGGCCTGACACACTTCTTGACTGGTCGTGAGCCCCTAATCGCCTACTGGCATCTACTTGGTAGAAGACAAAGCTTCGAGTGTACCTGTGGTAAGGATGGTGCGCCAGAACTTACTGTCTGAGGACGTCCGCTGTATGCCAGTGTTGCTGCTACTAACTGAATCGGCACGGAAAACTCGATGTCAAGGAGATACAGCATTGCGGGGCAGAATAGCAGATCTTAGACAACACTGCCAACGCTGTTTCAAGAAGTCTTGGGTAGCGCATTATCTCATCATTCAGCCCCCGCTTTTTGCACCATGAGAGGTTGCGATTTAAGATCGAAAAGGAACGCAGCGGAAGGAGCTGAGGTCAACAGTTGCGGCAGAAGAACAGCCAATACCGCCTGCACGGCAGTCGTTACAGCAACAGCAGAGAGAAACGCAGCTATGTCCATGTCTCGCCACCCAAGGGACTAGAACCGGGCTGAAGTGGGCAGACACGTGGCTCCGCCCTTTATCGGCAACAACGATGCTCCCACGGGAAACGGGAATTGTCCCCTATAACCAGAGAACCAACAATCAATGGAAGAGGCAGATGCAACCACACCGCTCTCCACAGAGCTCTAGGCATCGGCAGGGCATGACTACGGACCGGGGAGCGATGGAGTGCTTTGTGGAATGCGACAGACAAGAAATGACAATATTGCGATGGGATTCAGATGTAGAGGGACTTTTGCAGTTTCTCGCCGTATGGCTTGGTAACAGTGATAGTATCCATGGCTCAAGTATTGTCGTCTGCAACAATTCTATACAACGTCTAGCTCTTATTCCCGTGTTGGCCATCGTATTGTAGCAGCCCGTGAAGCATGATAGCTCCATTGTCGATCTGCACCGAGGGGGAAACGAGGGCAGTGATTCACTTTCTGTTTGTGGAAGGTGTTAAACCCAAGGAAATTATTCGTCGAATGGAAGCGCAGTATGGTGACAGCTGTTCATCGCGAAGCAGAATCTAAGAACGGTCAGAGCTCTTCAAACAGGGAAGATTTCCTCTACGTGACGAGGAAAGTTCGGGTGCGCTATCGACGTCAACAACTGAGGACCATTTGGAACTCATTGGGCCTGCCGTGGTGGCCGAGCGGTTTTAGGCGCTTCAGTCTGGAATCGCGCGACCGCTACGGTCGCAGGTTCGAATCCTGCCACGGGCATGGATGTGTGTGAGACCCTTAGGTTAGTCTAGGTGTTAAGTCCCATTGTGCTCAGAGCCATTTGAACCTCAGATGTTAAGTCCCATAGTGCTTGGAGCCATTTGAACCATTTGAAAGGATAAGACATTTCTCGTAAACATATGGCCCGTAATCATCGCGAGAGAGGTGGATTTTTACAGCAAATCATTACTGTGGAGGAAATGTGTGTGCGTCATCACAAACCGCAAAGTAAGGCTGCGAGCACGGTTTGGAGACACCCATTATCACCAAAAGTTAAGAAGTTTAAGCGTCAACTATCAGCTGTTAAGGGGCGTTGGAACGTCCTATTCCGACAATGTTAATTTAGTGACTTGGCTTCCCTGTTTTTCAGAAACCACTGCAGCCATTGACATGAAACGTTTATAGGACACTAATCTGTATGTTCTGGGTATACTGAACTGCAGTAATTGCATTTCAGCCACTGCTTTCGGAAATACAATTTTTTAATTAAACGGCTAAAATTTTATGGACTTTCCCTGTGCGTTATCCTAAATAATTTTAATTATACATAACATTATGCTCTTCTTTTAGTTCAGTAGACTCAGGATATATACTGAAAATTTGAATACTCGAAGTGGTTTCTGAGATATATGGAAAAATGCAACAGAAAATGTAAATTTTCAGGAACGGCTTCCAAAGTTTCAAAAGACTGTAGCTCTCTTAATATATCAATCAAAGCTGAGTGTAGCAAATGCGCGTAAATTATCGCAACAAAACTGTTCCAATCTATTTAAAGTCAAATCAAAATTGCCCACTGAACTGGCAACTTACAGTGTGTTTTCTGGGTATGTCTACGATGGGATTATTCGGCATGAGAAATTATGCTCAGAGAATGACGGAGAGGGTAAATTTTCAGTAGTTTGAATTTGTCACTTAGTATACAACAGAGGATCTGTCGCAAATAAATTAGTAGATAATCAATGGATCTCAAGAAACTTTAAAACTGTGTTAGTTATACAGTGAATTATTGTACAGATTCTCTCTCTCTCTCTCTCTCTCTCTCTCTCTCTGTGTGTGTGTGTGTGTGTGTGTGTGTGTGTGTGTGTGTGTGTGTGTGAGTGTGTGCATACACAAGAAGATCGACTTACAACATCGAGATGTTAAAAGCTGCCAGGTCATTCATGATACAGCATGGTAATAAATGAAAAATGTTAGAGAGGTTGATTCAAAGAAAACCTGTCCCTGCTACCATATATTGGTATTAGCTACGACGCTGAATGAAGAGAAAAGTTGTTATTCATCCAACGACTACGAATAGGTGACAACAAATAAAACGAAATGCCATTTAAGTCAGCGCTCGCTGCAATAATTTTCACCGCAATTCTCCTGGTATTTATGTACGGTACGCATTTCATAGGCGACAAATGATGAATAGAGCTGTACTGCAACGGCATGTGCCCCTTAACGGCTTTAAAATTATTAACACATATCTATAGAGAACCTTTATTAGAGGGAAATGTCAGAAGATCTATGTCAATTGCTGCCTGATACTGCTTTCATACCTAAAATAGGTATTTATGTTGTGTCCGTTACACACCAGGAAATATTTTAATAAAAGGTCTGCTTCTGATTTTCGACCTTATCGTCCAGTTTTGTTTTAATAGAAGGCATAAACATTGTTAAAGAATTCTGGTATGATCAAATATCAATAATTTCTGGCCAAATAGTTCTCTGAAGCGATGAAAGAGACTAAAAAATGATTTACTGACATTTAAAATGAGAACCAACGGAAATGCATAATGTTTCATTAACTATAACACCAACATAAATTTCATCCTCTAAATCCTTTCTCAAGGTAAAAGAACAAATACAAGAGTATACTCAAAGGGTTGTTGACTGGTGTAATGCAAAAACCCTGGTCGTATATGGGACATAAATCCATAAGCCAGAATGAGATTTTCACTCTGCAGCGGAGTGTGCGCTGATATGAAACTTCCTGGCAGATTAAAACTATGTGCCGGACCGAGACTCGAACTCGGGACCTTTGCCTTTCGCGGTAAGTGCTCTACCAACTGAGCTACCCAAGCACGACTCACACTCCGTCCTCACAGCTTTGCTTCTGACAGTACCTCGTCTCCTACCTTCCAAACTTTACAGAAGCTCTGCCGCGAACCTTGGTGAACTAGCACTCCTGAAAGAAAGGATATTGCGGAGACATGGCCTAGCCACAGCCTGGGGGATGTTTCCAGAATGAGATTTTCACTCTGCAGCGGAGCACCTGCTCGCGAAAGGCAAAGGTCCCGAGTGCGAGTCTCGGTCAGGCACACAGTTTTAATCTGCCAGGAAGTTTCATGAATCCATAATATTTTTCTTCCTAGAGTAAAAATGATTGCATAGTTTCCTCTCGCATATCTATTCATAATGCCTGTATCGTGTAAACCGATTCACAGGTATGTACCTCATTCGTTGTAGAGCCTAATTAGCCAATATTTATCTATAACAGTGCAGACACATTTTAAGCTTATTTATTGACATCGCTAGAGTCTCATATTCACGGTCTGCTCACATCTTATTTTACTCAGCTTAAAGATTGTTGGAGTGAGTATTACGAACTAATATGAACCCCGATATGCTGCGATGTACAGACTGGTCATAAAAGACTGCAAGAAACTAGTAGAAAGCAAGAATCTATTGGTGCTACACTCTTCACATTGTGTGAAAACACAAACTTTAACATAAAAATCGCTTGAGTGAGTATCGATCCTTTGGCCAATGTCACAGCTTTTAATGTTCAAAAAGTTCAAATGTGTGTCAATTCCTAATGGGCCAAACTGCTGAGGTCATCGGTCCCTAGACTTACACACTACTTAAACTAACTTACGCTACGGACAACACAAACACCCATGCCCGAGGCAGGACTCGAACCTCCGGCGGGAGAGGCCGCGCAATTCGTGACATGGCGCCTCTAACTGCGCGGCCATTCCGCGGTGCAGCTTTTAATGAAGATGTTAAATGAAAGGAACTGAAGGTTTATTATTGGAATCCGGATATTATTCCTAATCTAAACCATCGATTAAACTATGGCATTTATCTGCATAATATCACGAGTTACTGAGGCACTATTACATACCAGTATAAAAGCAGTGTACCACGGAGACTGAAATAAAATTTTTTGAAAACACTTAGCGCCCTACTGTGTACTCTTCCTTCGATAGAGAGATCATTCATGGTGTGTTTCACATGTACATGTATAGACAAGGCATCGTATGTTGTTCGGATGTAATAAGGACTCACCATAAGTTCTATTAACACAACATATTCTCTCTCTCACACACACATACACACACACACACACACACACACACACACACACACACACACACACATACACACAAACGCAAATACAAACACACACACACACACACACACACACAAACACGTATGCGTCTGTGAAGACAGAGAGGGTAGGAGAGGGAGGGAGAGACAGAGAGAGAGAGAGAGAGAGAGATAGAGATAGAGAGAGAGAGAGAGAGAGAGAGAGAGAGAAGTAGGAAGTGAAAGACAGTGTGCAAGGAGCAGAGAGAGAGTCATTATAAAAGAAGAGGATTTCAATTAAAAGTTGGGATTATCTACAAATATGTAAAATACCCTCTGAAAAGATCAATTACAACTGTTTCAGAGACCAAATAATAATTATATCAAGCAAAGAGTTCATTACACTGCCACGGATAGTTTATAGTAACTTAAATAACTTCTCAGTCTGAGGGTTATTCACGCGAAACACTACTGGAAGGAAGTAATCATCATTTATGCACATGTGAAGTAAACCAATGAAATGATCTGCATCTTTCAGTTGTTGTAGAGGGCACATACTGAGATCTGGAAGGTTAAATGAGATTGTGCATGCACATAGTGTTGGTGGTGCAAAAGTGTAAACATATCATGTGCAAATTAGTTGCACAGTTAGTTATGTAATAACACCTGGACCGTTCAGTATCAGTAACTGAACTTGATTTCATAATGCTGTCTTGTGAAAGCTCAGTGCTAGATATATATTCACTTGTTAACTTCTTGATAATGTGTGTTTAACCAACGCCACCCTAGATGGCATCTACTTTTATAATTACCCGTGCCTGTGCTGGACTCTTGGCTCCTGCCAATGCGCTTGGTACTACTCTTTCCTTTTAACTGATATTTGACCCAATAGTCCTTAATCATACGTCATCCAGTAGACCAGGTAAGGTATACAAAAACACGTAACGCATATGTATTTAATAATGCACTGATGAATTTTAGGGGCGACGTACCACAATGAACTTCCTTTAGATTAACATAGACATTAATTCATAAAATAAGATCATGACTCGATATCAACATAAAATATACTGCAAGGACTTTCAGATTGTCCTGGCTGAAGACTGGGCATATATTTAGTGTTCTTTTGTTGTCCAAACTGAGACAAGCTTCTAACACTCGTTATGGCAACTGCACAGCGTTTACCGAGCGGCGCGGGGCAGCGATAACGCACTGGACTCGTTTCTGCCAAGAGTGAGATTCGAATCCCGGCCCGGGAAATCCAGATTCAGGCATTTGGTGGATTTTCTAAACAGCTTATCTCGAATTATTGGATGATTCGTTTGAAAAAGTCATGATTGATTTCTTTCCCTGTCTTTCTGCATCGTCAGTGATGAACTCACCATCGACTGGACGTGAGATCATTATCTTCCTTCCTTTCTCTTGCCGTTGGATACACTGTGTGGCATAGACTGCTTCATACAGAGGATATTCCGACCAGCGACCTCAACATCAAATATATTTTACAGATATAGTTCAGCGACTCCACGAGCCATATTTCAGCAGAATAATCCCCAGCCACATAATACCGCATCTTTAGGCTGCACATCCAACTAACAAGTCGTCCATCGATTACTTTTAGAGTACGACTAGAAGACAATTTGTTCGTTGCTATGTTCCAGCAAAATTATTGACGATTTGTGGAAGGGAATAACAACCACCTGCAGGTGTACTGCACAGAGAGATATCCAGGCCTTTTCTGAATCCATGCCGCGAGGTTTAGAGACGCTGAATGCAACACATCCTGGTCTTAAAGTGTAACAAATTCTAAGTTAAAATGTCATCTCCAGTTCAGTAACCCTTATTATCTATGTGTTGTAAGAAGCTATCATACAAACTGGCTATAGCTCTCTACAGTCAAACTGAAACTTAACTGCAGTTGAGCTGCAGTTAATCGTTTCGTAAACGACGACATTACTAGGGTCGGAACAACAAGCTTGGATTTAGAAGAAAATCCGCCGTGTTCTTTTCAAACGAATGAGCTCGACATTATCCTTAAGCGAATCAGGGAAACTACGGAAATCTTAAATGAAGAAGGCCGGATCAACTTGTTTAGAAACCAGACTGCAATAATGAAAAGGACTTGAAATTGAGTCAGTAGTTGAGAAGGGATCAAGACAGTCTTTGTACTCTATACCAAATGGTATTCACTGTATAAATTGACCAAGCAATAAAGAAAAGCAACGAGAAATTTGGGGCGAGGGTTCAAGGTCAGGGAGGAGAAATAAAAAGTTGTGAGAGAGAGCTGGGATATTGTAAGTCGGTCAAGTTGTCATACAGAGATAGCGTGGAGATATGCAAACGAAAAGCGCTTCTCTATATGATGACACTGCCACATACTAGAAATCAGCATTTTACGACTTAAACTAAGGATTGGAGGCAGAAGCACAGGCTACAGTTCGTTCGAGAAACTTAATTTCTTATTTTGAGTAAATAGAGAAATTACGGGTTTCCGTAGCTATTAGGAACCACGTAGGACATACGATAAAATGCGGGAGTCAAACTGTGAAATGTTCGTGGCACTCTTTATGTACTCAAAATATATCCAGGTGACATGACTAACAGCTTGAAGGTGAAGTGAGTTGAGGTGAGGTGACTGACAGCTTGAATTCTGTACACGCTGCCAGCCACTGAAATCGTATTCTGTACAAGCAAAAATAGGGAGGTTCCACCACAACTGTCAAATACCACTGCTCGAGTACAGTTTCATGCTAATGAATAACTGTAAAATTTGAGATAAACGTGAGAATCCTCTATATCTGTGTGTTGTACTTCATGTACCGGGTGGTTATTATTAAACTTAACCTAATTAACACTTTGTAACACGGAAAGTAACTACTATACTTAGTAGCATTAATTTCGAGGACGTGGGGAAATAATGCAGAATCAATTTAGTTGAAACACTTTTATTGTGCTGGCACGGTACATCATACCATTACATACAAGTACCAATACAGCTACAAAAGGGGTTCAATATGGCGCCCATCAGTGTTCAGAAGAGTCTGAAAGGGTAGGATTGCATTCTGCACAGTAGAACAAAGCCTGACCGTTGGTGTGCTGGCTATGTCTCTGATATGCTGCGCTTCAGATCAGCACATGTGTGAGTGTTCCCCTGGTAAACAATGTCCTTCAGGTAGCCCCACAACCAGAAATCACAGGGAGTGAAATGAGGTGATCGTGGTGCCCAAGCATTTGGAAACGATCAGCTGATAGTTCGATCGTTACCGAATATTTTTCGACAAGCAGCTGAAGTTCACGAGCAATATCCAGTGGGGCCCCATCTCGCATGAAAACTGTTGAGTTCAATTCGTCTCTCTTCTGTAGGACGGGTATGACATGATGGCGTAGCATATCGCAGTAACGCTGGCCAGTCACACTGTACATCTTTGGTCTTTGAGCGCCAACCTGTTCAAAAAAGAATGGGCCAATGATGACGTAGCCGTGAAGCCACACCATGCGGCGACACGTTCACCGTACAGAGGAACTTCATGCACAATGACTGGAAGTGAAGATCCCCACACTCGGCAATTCTGTGTGTTCACCTCACCCGTCAAATAAAAATGAGCTTCGTCTGTCCATAGGATGGTTCAGGGCCAGCCCTCATCAACTTCAATCCTTGCGAGAAAGTGGAGAGCGAAATCAACACGTCGTTGTGAGTCCTGTGGTGCAAGCTGCTGTACAATATGGATCTTGTACAGACACCATTTGAAACTGGTTCGAAGCGTCTTCCGTACACTGGACCTCAGGATGTTCAGCTGTCGTGACACAGCACGCGCACTGCCTGACGATCGGGAATTGCGCTCAGCGTTGTCTGCCATAGCAACAGCGATTTCATCAACCACCTGTGGTCCGAACCGGTCGTCGACCTCTTCCTGGAGCGACACGAAGTTCTCCAGTTGATTCGAACTTCTTCATCATGCTCCGCACAGCAGTTTGAGAAAGAGGACCCTTCTGTAATCCTTTCAGCCGGCGATATTCTCGAAGTGAAGCTGCAGCGTTACTGTTGTTTTGGTAATAGAGCTTCACCCGTAACGCTCTGCTCGTTTTCTCCAAGCTCTTGTTGGCACGTCAACAAATGCGCTGTGACTGGACAGGTGAGCGAGAATATGAATCGCGATGACTGATCACGGCATCTGGTGACCATAGTTGGAACTGGACGGCGGCGCTGTGACGCATGGAAATCATCCACCCAATGCTCTAGACATTAATGCTACCAAGTTTGATACTCGTACGATAGTTAATTCCCGTGTTATAACGTGTTAAATAGAGAAAGTTTAATTTTAACCACCGGGTAAAACGACAACGTGGCACACGTAATCGGATAATCAGAAGGGATTCTAGCAATCAAATACTTAGTGACAGTAAAGAGTGTAACTAACAATCGCTACAGTTTTTGCTTTTTGTGAGCTACAGCTGAAAGATAGTAAGTGAATCACAAGCCTTGCGATTTACCATAACTTCAGTGGTTTATGTGAGAGATACATTGCTTGTAATGTCAATTCAGATGATGTCCAGAGCTCCACGAGGCAGTCGCATAAGATGTTGTTCTCTGCATTAAAGTTGCAATTACAGCGAACAGCGGTCATACCTGCAGAAGATCAACACGTGGTGGACGGACTGAGAACGAATGTAATGTAGTGCACGTAAATAGACGAAAAGGCACATTAGTGTTTGATTACATCATTCGCGATTAGAACACGGGATTGAGGGATTTTAGGGGAGGGGGGTTTACAGTGCTATCAGAAGTTCCGTTCATCGCACACCGAATATGAGTTGCAAAGTACGGATATCGACTGTAAGAGCGTGATATCATTTTTAAGAAGAAGGAGGGTATTGTCCAAATATGTCAAGGTCACCGACAAGCGGCAATGTCGTCAAACCACAGCAGAGAAAGGGTTATTGTTTCAGTAGTATGCTGATATTACTGGGCCAATAGGGATCAAGTTGCGAAATTTGTTATTCATAAGAGGTCTGTACCTGATGCTGAACGGTTCAGGATCTTTCTCTTTGCAATAACAAGCATATAAGAAAATTTTGGTTTATTAACAATAATATTTTTACAAAACGTATTTTTTGAAAAGTTACTTTACAGTATAACTGTCCTTTACGTTAATAGAAAACTTACACACGGACAAAGGTACGTAATAGAGATATTACTACATTTCCTATTGGTTATTTGCATACCTCAATACAATGTGTGCAATACACGGGAAAGAGTGAGACTAACTGGTGCGACTAGCAGCAAGTGAACAAAAAACCACTGTCACACAGACATGTGCAGAGCACTCAATGTACTGTATTTACGTACACATACACAAATCCAGTACAAACGGTCCGTACTATTTTCCCACACTCATAGCCTCGTAATCTAAAGACTACATAGTGCGCCAAAAGCAGATCGTCGCCAACGCAGGCACCTCGTGCATTCTTCACTCGAGAGAATGTCTGAGGCCACATGATGCACACCCTATGCCCATCTTTGGGTGGAGCGTGTATCTGTATGGTATGCATACATTTTTGATCCCCGTAAGATCTGTGAAGCATTTTCCTCGTCCTTCATCAGGCCGATAACCTTCGTGTTTTGAGATCTAACGCCATAAGGATTATCAGCTGCATATTACAACGTGTTGAATACTCCAGAATGACACATTGTTACTTGATACGGATCATAGCTTTTCACCTAAGAGATGAAACTGTTTGTAGCCGTATTAAGTAAATTTGGATTGGCAAAGTTTGGTCTCACGAACTTATTATCTCTGTAGAAGGTTTCTGTAGGGCATGATGCATCTCTGTTCCTAGCTTGAGAATGGATCTACTGCATGGGTCTAGGCGCTCAGGACAATGTGGCAAGTTACTGTGTGCATCTTGTAAATGGGCGAAATATGCCAGTTCTGCCTCCACGACATATCCCTCACCACACCATTGAACTTTCACTCTCTGTCGATTTCCTTTTTGGACAGCCATCGGAATCTGCCAGTTGGCAGGGATTGTTGCGTGGCATACCTATATAGGTCGTTTACTTTCCAGCATAGGATGTAACTAAAATTGTTAGAAGGCTTCTACTCCTCCTCACTCATGTGCGAGTTATTCGCCTTGGCATACCTATGCACACACTCCCAAGGCCCCCTATAAATCCTGTGTTCGAAGAAAAGTAGCATGTCAACATCAATCAACAGTACAATATTGACACATGTCTTTTTCAACATTTTGTCCCACGGAAGCTGTTGCAATAAAAGGCAGGCTCCAGACTATGTCTATTCACACATTCAGGAATTTCTCGAAAATATCCGTGAGCAGTCGCATGTCTGTGTCCATGCGTAGTCGAGCACATTCCCCTAAAGTTGGGATGCTGAACTCCTGCCAAATTTCATCACATCCGGTATGGCAGTGGCTGCAAGTTTACTGGTTAAATTGGTTGTGCCAGACAATGTGGTTTCTTCGATTCTCTCCTTCAAATCCTGGTATTTGTAAGGGAAGTCCTCCTTCTTCGTAATAATCTGAAACTTTGCACCATTGGAATGTGCAGCTCTAGTAACGTGCTTGTCCTCTTGATGCATTGTCTCAACAACTTTCTGAAGAGATGCTTGCATGAAACTTATGGAATCCAGGAATCGTAATGATATTTTTGGCGTGATTGGTTTACAGAAGGAGATGTACTTTTCAACATTATCAGACAGGCCACTACTCTCATCTCCTTTTCAGCCCAAACCACCCATCAAGAAAATGAGCGTCGTACCCACTGAAACTGAAAAAAAAACGTGTGTTTCAAATTGCACATATTGTGTGCTGCACCATGGAACTTCCTTATCACACGAGATTGGTCTCTTCGTGGCGTTTCCGCTTTTCTATCCAACACCAGCTCACAAATATCCATCTGCCTGCTTGTAAAAGGTATCATTCCCTGTGTTAGTCACAGGAATGATGATGAAATAAATCTCAAAAGACTCTTTGCAAGTTCTTGATGCTCAGCAAGCAGCCCTCTTGCAGTGTTATCTCTGATGTATGATTCGAATTGGTTAAAACTGGAATCATATGAGCATACAACTTGATACGCCACCACATAATGTCTTTCTGTCAAGGTAGTATGAGAGGCAGTGGTGTCGTGTTTGCAACACGCCACAGGACGTCGTAGGCACTTGAAATCTGCATAAACCACAAAGTGGCAGCTCTCCTCTTGGTGAGTACCCTTGAACTTTAAGAACTTCCTTACCACACCGGGCATATCCACAGGTACCAATTCCTGGCTGGCACAACCAGATAGATGCCGTTCTAAATACTGACTCCTAGTAAACAACTTCAATCATCTGTGGTAAAAATGATGCTTATGACCATCGTTACTCATGTTGGCAGAAAGTAAGTGGGACATGCTTTTGATCCAGATGTAGTGTTACGTCTCACTCTTAGAGAGTAGTAGAAAATCAATATGTCTGGTGTGGTGACTGGCTACTTCAAATAGAGGAGTCCAACTACTTTATGCTTTACATCTTTTGTGCTCTGCACAATGTGCCTTTCGTCATAATCTTCTTCTTCTGATTGCTACTTTTCATTTATCTGCAAGCTATATCATGAACTAATACTGCAAGTTCAGCCTATCAACTTACGGTAGGTCAACAAGTTTAACAGGTAATGAGATGCCATTGAAGTTATAATGATCACTGACATTATATGTTTCGTATGTAATTATATGTTCAGAGTGGTTCCTATAATTTCTGTCACAAAGGAGAAGCGACCAAGCAAAATATAACTTATTAACCTTGAACATAAATACATGCACATTTAACGGAAATAGGTTTTCGAAGGGAGAATAAAGTTGACCCCCAAGTACTTCACCATAAGCATGTGAGTACAAATCGAGGTAGAGGACGTTTCTGAATGCCTTACTAGATCACCCTTCCTACATCTCAGAAAAATGGCCCAGTATGACACTCGTGGTGAAAGTTATGAACCACTCTGCTATTGACACATCCGGTGATACATTATTATTTCCCCTCCCACCCCCCCCCCCTCCCCCCGCCCATAGTGTAGACAATGGACTTTATCTCAACACCATCACAAGCTGATTTCGGTTTGTGTGTGAGTTCACTTGTTACAGGAAGTGTTAGGGTCTCGGTGGCCTGCATTAGAATTGTCTATGTGAGCATGCGAGGCGTGAAACCCAAAAGCGCCAGCAATCACAGGATGGTCCAATGTGGACACCTGACTTACTTGGTGATCATTAAGAGGGCAGGCTGGTCATCTGCTGCTACTTCTATGACGATGATATCAAGATGATTCAGGATGTGGGAAGTGTAGCACACACTGGGGCGAACATGCTGGTGTTGTCAGTTCATATAAGTATTACGATGATGATGATGATGGTGACATCATCAAAGAGCTTGGTGAACAAATCAACAGGTCGACTTGTGGTGGCAGTGTTATCAGCCACAGTGGCAGCATTTCGGGAATGGTGAAAGTATCATCGACATGCCCCTCATGTAGCCGTTTTATTCATTGCTGTTGTTGGTGCAATATCATCTCCAGGTGCTTCCATAACTCCTGCAAAGGAAGAGGTCACATTGATAAGAGACATATGCAGATGTCAGGAATAATAATAATAATAATAATAATAATAACAGGATTTTGACCATTTGTCATTCTCAGCATTGATCAAAATATTGGCTTTCAATATTGTGTCCAGATTGACATCAATATCAATCTCATTATGAGGAGATGTGGTATCATTCTGGCTTCCAGTATTGCATCCAGTTTGATATTAATATCGATTTCGTTGTGAGGAGATATGATTTCATCAGGATTAATGGATTCTAATATTTTATCCAACTCAACATAAGCATCAATGTCATTGTGAATGGGTGTGGCATGGACTCACTATGCAAGCGGAGTTTTGTGCACAACCTACGTCTCCATGGCTGCGATCTCATTGAAGAACTCTGCAGGAGAAAAAAGCATTACATTAGATAACCATATTATTATTATTATTATTATTATTATTATTATTATTCACCCCCCCTCCCTCCCTCCCTCCCACACACACACACACACACACACACACACACACACACACACACACACACACACACACACACACAGAGAGAGAGAGAGAGAGAGAGAGAGAGAGAGATGTATACATAAGTTCACAAAATTCGCCTGTTAATGGTTTTGGAGTTGCGCCAAGTAGGTGTATCAGCTCTTCTAATTCACTATCGTATAATAACACATCACAATCCTCTGCAATGCTACGTTTCGTCTTTTCAGACGTTATCTCGGTGTGGACTGTAAACCAAGTGATGTCTCCTAATAAAGAATCACTTAAATACAGACCACAAGATGACAACTTGTGAGTTGAAGAGATTAGTAATGAGGCTACCATCTTCTCTCCTCTCTCACATTACTGTGTAGGTGCTAGGGGCAGTGATGAAAGAATACACTCATCTTTTTATTCCGCTTCTCACATGTAGAACCTCAAATCTGCGTCACTGAACCATAGTGCCTTTGCTTGGACAGAGGGGTCCATATTGCTGCAGGTAGATGCAGGATCAACACTGCTATCTCATTACTATCGGTACAATTCAAAGAGCTATTATACGTTCTCCAGTCATACAGCATGCACCACTGTCGTCGCCATTATATTTATTGCCATATGTTATCTCATTATGTCTAAATCGCTACAGCACAACCCATTATTGCAAGCGAAAATACCAGACGTGGGAGGCAGCAGTATGGCTGCATCTCCAGGCACACCTGTGCCGCAAGGCAGTACAACGCACAGCTCCACTGCCAGCACAGTGTGGCCTTTTCACAGAGCACATGCCTCCATTAGTATACAAACAGGCGGTTAGGAAGGAGCCACACTTCCCAATTAAGGTGAGTATCCCGTTTCACATATTAAACGATTAAGATTTTTCCACATACTGTGTAGTTGTTCAGGTCCATGGCAACAGGCTACTATGGAAAGATGGCATTTCCAGAAAAGTATTAAACAGGTTTCTAATACTGTAAGTCCAGTTCTGACCAGTAGCGTAGATAGCGTGTAAGAAATACTTACCTGAACTCTGTAAGGGGTATAAGAGGGTGTGAATGAATAAAAAACCACGGTTAAAAAAAAGACAATGTCATCTTTTAATAACCCAATGTAAAGCAGTTGTACATCGTCTGAACCATACTTTTTCTTGAAGCCCTCAAATGGCTAGGCGATTATAATCTTCTGGATTCCTTATTGACACACTTTTGAAAACGGCACGGTCTTTGACATAAACAATGTCTTCTGTACGAGCAAAGTTTCGAAGTGAAGTAATCATATTTTTGAATGCCATTCCAATAACGTCCCACCTTTTTCCAAGGTGAAAGCGTGTTAACCAAGCAGCTGCCCATAGAGTCTTTGCATTCTGTACTGTTCTAAATGTCTGGGCGAAGCATTGATAGTCGAGAATTTTGTTAATAGTTGACCAATGCTGTTGAATGCAAGAAATGCAATGTCTTTAAACACAAATTGTCTACTCTCATCGTAGAACCGCTGCACGTCTGCGACAGCGTTTCCACTTTGATCAGCCATAGTGGAATGCCTCTGTTGTGAAGCAGCACTACCGTATTTATACTAATTGCTTTACAGTTCATGTGAGAGGCAAGTAATTAATAACATGATTGAGCAAAAATTATGCATATGCTGCAGTGTGTGGGTGAAAATTGTCCGATGATTCGAATTCAACAAATACGTCTACAGAGCTTCATTTTATACTCTCATTTTGATATGAGCAATCCATCAAAACAACTGGCGCTAAATATTTAAACGTCATTGGACTAAGCATGCATCCAAATTCATCGCCATTATAGTAAGAAGAGCGAAACCCAGCATACATATCATAGAGTAGGTACTGTTACTTTCTCAGTCAAGTTAGAGATTATCGTACGGTTAGTATGCAGATTTCAGGAACACTGAAATTGCATTGGTTAGTTTACAGTTGTAGAATAAGTGGGACTCCTTCTTCACATGCCCTATGCTGTCTATTTGCAGCCCCAGAATAATGAATCGAGGCGTTTGTAGTTGAACTGACCTCTTAATTGCCCAGTTCTGTCATGATGCCATTGGTAGAAATGGATACTCGTAAAAATTCTGTGAAAGGAAACTTAATGGCAGATAAACACTTGATTTCATTACGTGTAAAAATTTCAGTCACTCCTCATCTGATACAGATGAATGGAGCACTTTCCACTTCAATGTCTCCAACACAACTTTGCTCTCTTCTTCCCCATCTTCAATGATGACCTTCGGACAAGAATCGGTTTTTGTTTATTGTTTATAACTGCACACTTATTATCATCAAAGAATCCCATAAATATTTTGAGTGGGATACATACACTAAAGTAGTCACTTATCTATCCATCTATGAACCATCCTGAATTTGTAAGGCATCCATGTCCGAATTTTTTTTAAGGTCAATGCGTCGCCAACGTTTCTTGTGTGGTCGATCTCGACAACATCTTATTTCTTCTCAAACCAGGAAGGTGAATACACTGTATGTAAATCGTAATGTTGTGACTGTACAGCTTCCATCCTTCTTCAGAAATTTATCTTCCAAATATAGAAATTTGCTGCTCAGTAGAGTTAATTCATCTCGATGTTGAAACAGAATTCGTATCTCATCATTATTATTAAATGTCACTGAAGCAAAAGATTTTTCATGCTGATCTACGGCTGTTATATCGAGTGGCGTCATTGCATGGTTTAAATCTAATCAACTTCAGAAAATCGTAATTACACTGTCATTCCACTGTGGGGGGATATACTGATGTCCTGATTTTGTACTTTATATCCATTCTTCCTCAAAGAAGGACGTACTACGATTAGCTTTCCTCGAAAATCAGCTAAATTTCAGACTGGTCCACAATGATCAGCTCGAGATGTTCTAATGTCTGAGCAAACATTGGCAGGTATGCTGGGCTGCTTGGCACCTCTATAAGTTTTATCCTCTTCCCACAGTGGGGAAAAACCCATAAATGTGTGCATTGATCGGTCATTTAGAAATGAATTCTTTGCGATATTACACTCAACACAAACTCGGAGTATGACAACATCTTGATATGATATGTAAATTTCCTCAGTATCGCTCTACAAAACTTGGCTCCTCGAAAATCCGATGAGCAGTGCTATGGTACCTTTCCTACTAAAGTATACTGTGTGTTTTGTTGTTTTTATCTTTGCTTTAAATCTATTAACATTTTCACGTAACTCAAACCCTTTTACAGAGCGTTTAATAATTGCATTTGAATGGTCAATATCGTACGACACTGGCCAAGAGTAAATCAAATTTAATCAGCGGTCGCATCAGTTATTCAGACATACATAATGCGGAACGTACTCTTGGCTGCTACCCTACTGCTATAAAGAATACTGCTATGAAAACTATAGTTAAAGTAGACGATTCTGCAGCATCCAACAAAGATGCAATTGTGATGCAGGCGACTCGGTATAATCGATATATACCACAACTCCAAGGACTTTCACATCTTTGATGTAACTGACACTGTAATAGTATTAAGGTTGCCCATAGAGGGCACAACTATTACACATCGTAGTTTACTGTTTTTATCCAAAATATAAATAAGATGTACACATACTAACTATCTGTTAATCAGACATTTAAATGAATCAATTTTATGTTATTAGTGTATTTGCTACTTTTATACTATGACGATGGCGTCATATTATGAACGCTGATTGGCAGTTGTGAAGTAGTGTGACAGGAAGTAGGCAGAGCCTCTGCATATTTAAGCTCGTGCTCAGCACTCGTAACCATCAGTTGACTGAGTAGCAGCGAGGAGAGTTCCACCTACCATCCTAAGGGAGCCATGGGTATAATTAATTTTATTTTATCTTGTTAAATTTTGACATCATTAGACACTTTCATTTCATTTAAAGATTGGTTTCTAGTATTTCCTAAAATTTATCCACAGGTCTGATGATGGTTTTGTAAAAAGAACCGAAACCGGTTACCTATATCATTAAAACATAAATAGTGTGATCAAGACTGAACTTTAGTCAAAATAAAAAAAATATATATATTTTATATATTTTTATTTTTAATTTATCAGCATGCTTCTTTCTCTCAAAGATATTGTCTTTTCTTATCACTTTTACTTACATGCATAAGTAAATATGAAGCGGGTTCTTGAAGGGCTTCAGTTATTCATGTACCAACTTTAGATTAGGAACGTGATGACTAAAATATAGTTGCCGTTAACTGAATTGAACGTAATTTTCTTAATTTCTATTTATTGATTGCAAAGCAAGGCTTGAGAGAATTTCGATTGTTGCCGTGGAGTGGCCAAAATAAAACTTACTGAACTCACGGAATCTGTATAGTTTAAAAACATGAACTTGAACGTAAATTAATTATCTGTTGCAATTTAAAAAGGTTCTTATAACGAAATCTCTCGCATTTGCAGTTATTGTTAACACTGAAAAATAAATTAATACTTCGGCGCGTAATGGCCGACCAGAGGCTGCATCGGAAGATGAGCTTCTCGCGGCGCAATTTACTGAAAAAATGTTTATTAAAAATAATCAGCCCCTGCAAACATTTGAGGTGACAACTATTACAAAGAAATTCATTTTGTAATAATAATAAGTTTATTTTAGCAATAAATACGAATAACTTACATAAAATATGTGTAGCCGCTCAATGGCTGCCTTCCATATAGCGAAACAAAGCAGTGTGTGTACCACAAAATACATCGTCCCGTAGGGAAGCAGCATACTTATGCCTTATAAAATTCACATCAGTCTTTCCATTGTGTGCCAGCCCAGTCCGCTGTAACTAGCTCTGACGTCATAAATGTTGCGCAATACTTTAAAAATCAAGTAAATAACCTGAAACGTTTCTAGCATGTCAGGATCAATACTAAATCAATACGTGTTGAATATCAGTTCAATAACTTAAACCATTTTCGAAATTTGGACTTTTTCTATAAAAATCATTGGCGCAACATAAAAGAGCTAGAAACTTAAAAATTTATATTTACATTCCTTTTTCATAATAATTTAGTAGAAACAGCATTCTGGATCTCACAAATCAAAATTTTTGTTGAAAATCATGATTTTCTGGTTTTTGTCTCAGAAATTAAGGAAGCAAGATAGATTAAGTAGGCGAATAAATAAGGCTAGGATGTTTAAATTTAAGTATAAGGGAGATCCGCAATAATCATAAAGATGTGAGAAGTTTCAACTGAATGACTATAAAACTATAGCTATAGCGTATCTCCAAAGGGCAAGTTCAGAGCTCGTCTACTGCGCGTAGTGTAATTGAATTAATTCTCTCGCCCAAAATATTTGACTTAGCCACGTCAGACTTTTATTATGATTACTTACCTGTGTGCTGATTGCACATTTAAATTGAGAGCTTCATCGGCCATTAGCAAAGGAAGCAATGATTTATTCGATAACTTGAAGTGATGCATTACTAGCCCAGCGGCTAGTAGGGGGAGCGGATTTGATCAGGCGTTCCCTTAGCCGTCCGCACCGCGGCTTTATATGTAAGAACGCTGCGCGAGAAGAGAAGGCCACAGTTCTCTACAGATGCGGATTAGCGCACCACCTGTTCCGGGAGTCGCGTCGCGTCGGTATCATTGCTATAAACAGCCTCGGATGCTGTAATAAGTTACTCGGGATACGCGTAACAATGAAATCGTTTTCGAGTGAAGTGTTAATTCTGGGATGACTTTAATGATGTATCTTCAGTTTGCGTATGTCGTATTTACACGTGCCGCCTCGGGACAGACATTCTACCATTATTTAGCGCGGCGTTTGATGAACATTATCATCAAATTATGGCGAGCATTCACTTAAACATTTAGTTTGAACAGTTATAGTTGCATCAGCGCATTAGACTCTGCACTGCTCTGGTAGTTGGATCATGTGGATTCTTTTTGGTCTGTGACTTTCAGAATATAGTGAATATTTTAGAGAGAATGGTTTTTGATTATGAATCCCAGACAATCTCCTAATTCCTCAGAGCTATAAGCTGAAGCTATAAGTGTATTTCTCAGATGAAGTGGGCACTAGGAATTCTAATTACAGCCTCACGTTTTGCTAATCACTTTCTGGTTGCCAAAATTGTAGTTAGAGAGCCAGTGTTGAGAACGGCAAACCACAGCATAAATACAAAACATTTACAACAACAGCATTAAATAAATAATAGGAACATTTATTAACAGTTACTCTACCCGCCGCCCCACAGTCCTTCCTCCTCAACTGTACAATTGCGTCTCTTTTGATCCTTTTTTTATTTTCATAGACATTAAATAAAGATACTACTCTTTAATTATCGCTGCATATCAGTTGTTTGAAGAACATTAACTACATCTTTTACACTAATTATATTCATAAAATACTTAATTACTGTTTACAACCGATAAAAAGTCAATATTTATGTGACGTACCGTCACAAAAGGTATAAATGAAAGTCTTGGTAGTGCCGAAAATTGTAGAACATGTGATTATTGGTAAAGTAACAGTGTAACTTTTCTGGTGGCCCTAATTCCCTGTATGTGTCACAGCAGAATATGGTCTTTCAATGTTTTTTAACATACACAACCCAGTACATTTCACATTGTCTTTCAACATCTAAATTTACAATCTCACATTTCTTACATTACCACATTATCTTTGGCAATGCAATCCACACAAACACCCTATGAAATCTCGGGGTTTCAACCTTTTTAAAAATTTAAGTAGATGTGAATTTGTAGTATACATAGGAGACATCCTTTGTTATAAACAAACCAAGTCTATTCCAGCATGGTTTTAAATACCATAAATCCCTGATGGCGACAGCCTCCATCGTCCTATCATGCCTTTTAGTTTCCTGCAGTTGATCTTCTGTGTTTTTTTATATTCTTTATTATTTTGGCTAATGCGCCACCCCTCCCACCAACGAAGTAATTGCTGATAGTCCTGGAATTAGAAAAGGGATAATTCCACCAGATGTCTTTGACAGTTGTAGAACCTTACGTTGTTTAATGTGTCTTCTTCTTCTTACTCCTTGCTGTTTCAAGGCAATTTTCACTACTTCCGCTATTGACTGGATGCAATTTTTCAAACGTCCTACAGGTTTTTTTCGCCTCCTTCTTTACTATACAACAACCCATGTTGATGGCACGACAGAAATTTGACTCAGCAACTATTTGAGTTTTGCATGCATCACTTTATCAACCATGAATGATGCACGACATTGTCGCATGCCTCTTTCAATTCTTCAACATATTTGCTTGGTCTTCTCAGCTAAAATTCGATAAGTGGAGCGACACTCCGCCAGATCTTGATTTTTAGCACACACTGCGTCATATTCCTTGCAAATATCTTCAGGTGGGTTAATCGTCTTATCACCATGAACTAAACGCTTTTTTGGTTTCGTTCCAAGCTCAGAAAAATTATGTACAGGAATATACAGTTTAACTGCCATAATTTTAAATGCACTCCCTAGCATTTATGATGAGCTACTGCACTGTCTAAGATCTGCGCATCCAGTTATATACCAGATCGTGAGTATTTACCCAACTGTTTTCCGATGATGAAAATCCGAGCCATTTCACTAACACCATGTTCCTTGACGCCTTACGACTTACTCTCCGAGAAATACATCTCTTTCAGAACTTTTCTATAATTTCTCTGTGTAAAAACCACCCAAGATTGTTTCACTGTCGCTGTCGTTTAAGATTTAATTTCTCAGGATTGTTCTCTGTACTTTGGGCAATGTAAATGTCTCTGCTGACTGGTTTGGCAAGTAATGGCTCTCAAATGCAGTTTTTTGTTTCGAAATATGCACCAAATCACCTACATTGAACATAATCTTGTGCAGATCCACATTTTTAATGCAAAATCCCTTTTTATATACATCAACAGGTCGCTTGCTAACCGTATAGCGTTCAGTGCGATTATATTCAGCAGTAATTAATGGGAGATGTCTAGCCATGTATATGAAGAATGAAGATCAAATTGCATCCACAAATGGGTTTTAATAGTTCTTGAATGAAATTTTTACTCCGCAGCGAAGTGTGCGCCGATATTAAACTTACTGGCGGACTAAAAGCGCGTGTCGTACCGAGACTCGAACTCGGGACCTTTACCTTTCGCGGGCAAATGCTCTATAATCTGAGCTACCCAAGCACGACTCACGATCTGTCCTCACAGCTTTACTTCCGCCAGTACCTCGTCTTCTACCTTACAAAATTCACAGAAGCTCTCCTGTGAACCTTGCACGACTGGCACTTGTGGAGGAAAGGCTATTGCGGAGACATGGCTCTGCCAGAGCCTGGTGAATGTTTCCAGACAGAGACTCAGTCCGGCACACAGTTTTAATCCGCCACTCCACTGCAGAGTAAAAATTTCATTCTGGAAACATTCCCCTGGTTGTGGCGAAGTCATGTCTCCACAATATCCTTGCTTCCAAAACTGATAGTCTTTCAAGGATCGCAGGAGAGCTTCTGTGAAGTTTGTAAGGTAGAAGAAGAGGTATTGGCGGGAGAGAAAACTGTGAGGACGGGTCGTAATTTGTGTTTGGGTAGCTCAGATGGTAGAGCACTTGCCCGCGAAAGGTAAAGTTCCTGAGTTAGAATCTCGGTCAGACACGCAGTTTTAATCCACATGGAAGATTTAATGGTTCTGTTCAGAAGTTCCTCAATACTCGCTTTCGTGTGGAAGGGTCTGCAGCAATTGTTCAAACAGCCGTGCAACATCTCTCCCAGTCTTTACTTCATAGGAAGGGCACAGGAGATACTGAAAAATTTTGTCTGGTCTTGAATATCTCTCATATCCAGGATTGGCCTGTCATAAATCATGCAAATCACATCTTATGACACATCTACGAGGGTCACTCCAAAAGAAATGCACACTATTTTTTTTAAATCCATCTTTTATTCTACATGTTTGAAAGTTTTACAGTGTGTAGATACATCCTTTAGGAACAATATTTTCATTTCTCCACATAATTTCCAGCCCTCTCAATTGCCTTACACCATCTTGGAACCAGTGCATGTATACCCGCACGGTAAAATTCTGGACCAACCTGTTGGAGCCACTGTTTTGCAGCGTGCAGAAGGGAGTCATCATCTTCAAACCTTGTTCCATGAAAAGACTCTTTCAGTTTACCAAAAAGATGATAGTCACATGGAGCCAGGTCAGGACTGTAAGGCAGGTGTTTCAGTGTTGTCCATCCGAGTTTTGTGATCGCTTCCATGGTTTTTTGACTGACATGTGGCCATGCATTGTTGTGCAACAGCTAAACATCCTGCTTTTGCCGATGTGGTAGAACACGACTCAGTCGAGCTGCAAGCAAGAGTCCCTCGAAATCGAGAAACGCCATAGCCATAACTTTTCCAGCAGAAGGTGTGGTTTTGAATTTTTTTTTCTTGTGTTAATTTGCATGATGCCACTCCATTGATTGCCTCTTCGTCTCTGGTGAAAAATGATGGAGCCATGTTTCACAATTCTTCCAAGAAATTCATCTCCACTATTCTCGTTCTGTTCCAAAAGTTCGCTGCATACCGTTTTTCTTGTTTCTTTGTGAACCATTGTCAACATCCTGGGAACCCACCTGGCACAAACCTTTTTTAGCGCCAACACTTTCAGTATTCTGCAAACACTTCCTTCCCCTATCCCAAAGTAGCGCGACAATAAGTGCACTGTGATGCGTCTGTCAGCAGTCACCAATTCGTTAACTGTCTGCACATTGTCTGGAGTGTGTGCAGTACGAGGGCTGCCGCTGCGAGGAGAATCCTCAATATTGCCGTGCCCGCTTTCATCACGTAACCTGCTTGCTCACCGACTAACTGTACTGCAATCGACAGCAGCACCTCCTTACACCTTTTTCAACCTCTTGTGGATGTTTCCCACTGTCTCGTTTTCACAGCACAGGAATTCTATGACAGCACGTTGCTTCTGACGAACGTCAAGTGTAGCAGCCATCTTGAAGACATACTGCGACGGCGCCACTCATGGGAACAGGTTGAACTAAGTTTGAAAACAAGCGGGAAGGATGTGTCTACACACACTGTAAAACTTTCACACATGCAGAATGAAAACTGTATTTTTACAAAAATAGTGTGCATTTTGTTTGGAGTGACCCTCGTACAAGGAATTATTTTGCATGCTCGTCTGTGTAGTTCCCTGACCATTGCCTCCATAATTATTATTCAGCTATGTGTTCAAATCATTGATTATTTCGTTCGTGTCAACTGCATTCCCTGCACTGGCCGATGCTGTCAGCAGCCATAGTTGGTGTCTTTTCATTGGTGTCGTCACAGTAAATGTACTTACAGAGGTAGCTTATTCTGATCTTTATGCTGAATGTTAATGCCTTGGCTTTCGCTATATGTATCAGTTTACACATGTCTAATGATATTACTCTCTTTACTACTGCTTTGGCGTCTTATTTGTCTATTTGGGGTTTGCTTGTACGCATTATTCATTCACTGTATTTTCACATACATTTATATCTCTTTTGGGAAATACTTTCCACAGTACGTTTAGAAGAGCATGAGTTGTACTAACCCACTAACCCTATCTGCAACATGTAAACATGTATTACATTCTTGGGTAAGCATATAGGATGCAGTGCAAGATGATCCTGGCTCAATCCACATGTCACACCTATTCTGTGACTTTTAATTCAATTCATACTGTTAGATAATTAAAAAACAGTCTTGATCGTCGGTCGGCGCAGTGTGCTCCCTGGAAGTCCACCTGTCGTTCTGGAGTCTGAAGATGATTCTTAAGGATTGAAACCGATCACTCCAATTAAAAACAAAATGCGATCAAGACTGTTTTTTAATTATATGTATTACATAAGATCGCTGATAATGTTTTCAAACATTTTATGTTCGTACTATTATATCCTTCTCCTTCGTTTTCTTCTTCTTCTTTTCCATGTCTACCTCTGTCTGTCATCTATGAGTGCTATTTAATACTTTCTGTTATTGGTTTAAGTATTTCAGTGAGAGAATGATGTTGATCCAACTATCCTTATTTTAGCAGTCGTAATTTCGGGTGAACAGCATTTCCCACCTCGGTGAATTTGCATTTTGTCGTCATATTATTGCATACTAAGCAGGTTTTTAGACGGTGTACAAATCACATTCTCTTGGACTAGCTGTGGTGACACATTGTTGTTCTCTTTATCTCTTCTATCTCAGATTTATGATAACGGACTAATTCATTCATGTCCTCCACCAGATATTTTTACAACTCGACTTTTATTGCCATTCAGTTGATAAACCTGTCCTGTTACGTTAATCATGCACTGAGACTTCCGTTTACTGTATCAGTTTTATCCTGGATTTATTTAATGTCAAGTCGGTTTCTACACGTGCTTGGTAAATATGTTTTAAATTCACATCGTACTTGAGAGATGGTCACTCAGGATGGGGCAAGATAGGATTACGATTGCGAATGGGGCTGTAATCAGTTACTCTCGCTTGCACAACATCGCTTGCACAACAAATACGTAAACTTTATTTAAAGAAATTAAAATTTTAAAACAATCTCTTAAAAAAACACAATTGACTGTGTGACGACTGAAGGCTTTATCACAAAAAGATTCCACAATTTTAGGGCTGAAGGCCACCGACAATAATCTCAAACAAGAAATGGCTGAAGGCCTGAATTAGAAGTCAGAAGAACAATTCCAAATAGCACATATTATGATAAATACTTCGTTTTGTCCAAACGTGTGTGAAATCTTATGGGACTTAACTGCTAAGGTCATCAGTCCCTAAGCTTACACACTACTTATCCTAAATTATCCTAAGGACAAACACACACACCCATGCCCGAGGGAGGACTCGAACCTCCGCCGGGAGCAGCCGCACATACTTCGTTTTAAAACAAACTGTAAGACGGCTGAAGGCTTTATTGTAAAAAAAAAAGTGAAACTGTCATTTGGCTGAAGGCTACAAACAATTTCAATTAGTAAACGGCTGGAGTACGAAGTTAGAAGAATAATTCCAAATAGCACTTTTAAAATGAACACTTTGCTTTCAAAACGAATTTGCTTAAAAAAACTTACTGTAACACGGCTGATGGCCTTATCACCATAGAAGTGAAATTGTTGTTCGGCGGAAGGCCACATCGCCGGCCGATGTGGCCGTGCGGCTAAAGGCGCTTCAGTCTGGAACCGCGTGACCGCCACGGTCGCAGGTTCGAATCCTGCCTCGGGCATGGATGTGTGTGATGTCCTTAGGTTAGTTAGGTTTAATTAGTTCTAAGTTCTAGGCGACTGATGACCTCAGAAGTTGAGTCGCATGGTGCTCTGAGCCATTTGAACCATCTGAAGGCCACATCAACAATGATTAGAAAATTACAAATATCCTTAAACCAAACATCACAATCTAAGGAATCAGGACAAGCGGTTCTCAGAAAGTGTTCCAAGGGTCGGACTGGGAACGTAACTGAAACATAAGGTAAGGTGAGACAGGCAGCCAAGAGCTGTACTCACGTAATAGGCTGGCAACTCAAACTAGGGGCAGCTTAAGCGCCGACCGACCGACTACCCAATCCGCCTATCGTCCGGTCACCGGTACAACGATGGAATATTTTTAGGTAAGGGCGAAGGAACAGACAGCACTAGCACTACGTTTCCAGAAAACACCCAAGGCCGAAGGAAACACTAGAACCAAGGTAGACCTCCCAAAAAATATGCACAGTACAATACAGGAGGCTGTCGAACTACACGCCGTGTCGGACAGCGTCAACACCATGAGGAAAGGCACACTGCCAGAAAAGTACACTAACCTCGAGGGTAGGTAACTGGGACATTAGCAGCCATAAGGCAGAAAATACCGCTGGTTGCACTTCACTAGTAAGAATAATACTAAATCCAGTGATGAATAACAAATAGAGAAAGATAGCTGCAATATTTCACCGCCTCGAAACACGTCGCTCGTTGCCATCGATACAGCGGCCCTGGGAGCAACAACCTGCCGACCAAAGGCGGATCTCAGAATTGATTCTCTCGGCAAAAGAGTCCTGTGGGTAGTACGGCGTAGTGGTCACTTGCTTGACACCGTTTTGAAAACAGAAAGCCTTGAAGGGAGCCGAAAGAAAGACTGGGGCATTATCAATAACGATTTGTTGCAGCAGTTACGTTACGACTCGGAAGAAGCCAGGTAAACCTCCAAAACAGTCCAATAATAACCAGTACGTACCGACGGCCTCTCTTGGTGCAAGGTAAATGTCCCACATAATCGATATAGAGTTTGTGGATGGAGCAGAATTCGCGCTCAGAACTCAAGAAACCCTGTTGACGAGCGTTCTTAGGTTTGGCCACACGACACAACCGATACCGAGAAAGCATCTCTCGAACGTCCCGGTGCATAGATGGCCAAGTCAAATGCTCCTTAATTTTTTGCAAGGTGTTATAGGTCCCTAAGAGCCCGCCAATCAGCGAATCGTGAAAGTAATGGAAAACCGGACGTACCAGGGTGACTGGTAGACAGATCTTCAACTCCTTAGCACGCCCCACCCTTTTACACAGATAACGTATCCATCCAAAGATTCGCCAGCCGACAGGCGTTCTCCCACCGGTCCCCAAGGGGGAGTCCTGAGCCTGATGATCGGCAACATCACCAAACAAATGAGGGATCTCGCCCAACACAACACAACTAAGATCGCTTTCCTCCATTCCTTGGACGCGCTCATCAGGTGGGTGTTCGGTGAACATACGTCTGAGGACGTCCGCGAGAGTATTCTCAGTCCCTTTTATGTGTTTAACCTCGAATTGAAACTCTGAAATGCGTACTGCCCACCTAGCGATATGACCAGTTTTGCGCGGCCTGACTAATACCAAGCTTAATACTCGATTATCGGTTTCCAGCTGAAACACTCTATGCTCAAGATAAAAGCGACACTGCTCCAGCGCAAACAAGACCGCCAATGTCTCACATTCATAATCCGAATATTTGAGCTCGGCAGTGGTTAACCGACGAGAAGCGTACGCTAATGTTAGCCTTTGACCTCAGAACTCCTGGAGGAGGACGGCCGAAATTCCCGCATTAGGTGCGTCGGTTTGTACAATGAATTTTTTTATTGAAATCTGGCACTCCGAGAACCGGAGGATTGGCTATAGCCGCCTTAATGTGCTCAAACGCGGCCTCCTGAGCAGGTCCCCATTCAAAAAGCACCCCCTTCCAGCGCAGTTCATTCAAAGGAACCGCCAACTAAGCGAAATTACGAACAAAGCGCCTAAAATAATTTACCATGCCTATAAACCTAACGATCCCACGTTTATCAGTAGGCGGCGGGAGAGTCCTCAGTGTCTTAGTCCGCTCCTGCTCAATGCGAATGCTCTGCCCCGATACTAGGTGAACTAAGGATACCTGCTGCGTGGCTAATGTCAAATTACTGGATTTAACAGTTAAACCGGCTCCCTGCAATCTAGCAAAAACTTTCTGGATGTGATCCAAATACTGCTGGAACGAACGGCTATAAATCACTAAGTCGTCCAAATAATTATAAACAGAGACTAACTTGAAGCCTCCAAGAATATTATCCAGCAAACGAGTAAGAACGGCTGCGCCAGTGGCCAAACTAAAGGGAACCCTGTTAACCTCAAACAGGTTCCAATCAGTACAAAATGCAGTAACGTGCTTACATTCCTCAGCTAAGGGAATCTGATAATAGGCTTGATTCAAATCGAGCACAGTGAACCAATTCGCGCCGGCAAACAAAGTAAAAGAGTTATGAAGATCAGGTAGAGGAACTGATTCGAGGACGACCTTGGTGTTCAGACGCCGGTAGTCAACAACGGGCCTAACATCCCTCCCTTGATCCTTAGGAACAAGGAATATGGGGAGGCATAAGCAGATGTAGAAGACCTAATAACTCCTTGATCAAGCATTTTAGATGTTTTTGCTGTAAGTATCTTCATCTTATGTGGTGAGAGGCGATACGGGGACTGCCTGACTGGAATATCATCAGATAGACGGATATGGTAGATAAGAACACTGGTAACTCCCAGTCTATCACAGAAAAGCTCAGGGAACCCCCGCAACAAATCACCTAATTCAGAGGCCTGCTTTGACGACAGATAGGTGAGATCAAACTTATTAACATTAGCATTAACAGGCAGCATGTCGGTATGCATCGTACGTTTCGCACATTCACAAAACCCAAACTTCTGAACAGAGGCGAACATAAAGAAGAAGGTGTGCCTGGAATAATCCAAGATAAGACCGGTTTTATCGATAAAATCACATCCCAAAATCAAGTTAACCGGCAACTTCTTAACCAAGGCCAAAGACAAGAGCCAGGAGAAATCGCCAACCGAGATACTCTCTCGGACCCAACCATACAGAAGCAACACCTGGCTATTGGCAACTCGACATCTCTGCACTGGAGAAAGGACCGACCGAAGTGTCGCAAGATGACCGAATTCAAGAAACCATTCCAAACTCAACAACGAAAGAGAGCTAGCAGAATGCAAAACGGCACAAATAGGTTCACCACCTACCCGAGAACAAATGTAAGGCAGAGGCGGTGATGATGGTGCGGCTACACCGGTACACCAATGCTTAAAGGCTCGATTCCGAAGTCGCTACCCAGCTCGACGTCATCTATTGGCTCTGGGCGCGCGCGGTTGAAGGCAAGAACGAACTAAATAACCTGTCTGACCACACCTGAAACAACGCCGCGGTTCCCTCTTAGCAGCCTCCGCCTATGTCGCTAATTCGGAGTTTTCTTTGACAACGCCCGCGGGCTGAAACTTAGCCTTATGGCATCCCTCGTCCGCGAGCGGTAACGCAGATATCGCTACAACGGCGACACGAAGGTCTTCCCAGATTGTAGGACGATCACGAAAACAAAGTGCGACTTATCCACGGCGCGCATTCCTCTTAGGACAATAGAAACCAACTCCCTTTCTGGCAAACCGACCAACAAGGCCAGGCAGGCGGTCTTGACTCTGTTCACATATTGATGTAACTCCTCTTTATCTTGTCGCATCTGCGAGATATAGGGACACTCGAGCTGTTTGCGAACCTCCGTGGTCAATCTGTCATTAATTACTGACTGCCTCAATTGCTGCAAACAGAACCTCACTGCCATGGCTCGGGATCCGACGGTCCTCAATTCTCCTCTAGCTAAAGGATATAATAGCGACAAAAATACTTGATGCGATATGCCAAAGGCAGCAGCGTGTTGCTCAAGGCGAACCAAGAACCATAATAAACTCTCAATTTGCTCGAGTCGATCTATAACTAATTCTGTGATGTCACGAAGGAGGTGCACCCGACGGTTAGGCAACTTAGCAAACACTGCGTCTAACTTCTCGGAATACACAGAAGCATCACTCCCGGACTGGCTCCCATGCCCCTTTGGAAATAGCGAGTCCTGATCCTCAGGCTTTTTTCCATCAAGTTCTAAACATGTAAGCTCAAACTGCAAATCATTAACCAAGGACCCCAATACAATGCTCCTCCAACCTTAACGCCGCTAAATCGGCTACCCTGTTAGTTAAATGCATTAACTGTGCCCGTACCTTGTCTGAGTGCCACCAGGTTGAATGCATTCCAAAAAGCCGATGGTGTCACAAGGCCCCTAATGGCCTTAAACGAAAACTCAATAGCTGCTTCTGTCTCACCCACAACATCCGGCGTGACGTCAACCAGCTGAAGAATGGTAGGACGCAAATGGGCCACTAAGTCCGGAACACTACCCTATAGGCTGATGCCTTATCGCCAGCTCATAAATTAAGATGGTCCTTCCTCAACAGGCCGATCCCGGGGCACTGCCTGACCGCCATTAGAATTAGTCACCTAAAACAACAAAATACCGAAACAAATATCCAGTGACCCTGACAGAACTACAATAGTACCGAGAGTAACTGAAATGAGAATATCACAATCGTAACCGCGCTTTGCTACCAGTTGAGAGCTGGTCACTCAGGATGGCGCAGGATAGGGTTACGATTGTGGATGGGGCCGTAATCAGTTACTCTCAGTTGCACAACAAATACGTAAACTTTATTTAAAGAAATTAAAATTTTGAAACAATCTCTTAAAAAAACGCAATTGACTGAATGACGGCTGAAGGCCTTATCACAAAAAATTCCACAATTTTAGGGCCGAAGGCCACCAACAATAATCTCAAACAACAAATGGCTGAAGCCCTGAATTAGAAGCCAGGAAAACAATTACAAATAGCACACATCTCAACAAATACCTTGCTTTTAAAACAAGTTTTTTTTAAAAAAAAATTTACTGTAACATGGCTGAAAGCCTTATTATGAAAGAAGTGAAATTGTTGCTCGGCTGAAGGCCACATCAACAATAATTAGAAAATTTCAAATATCCTTAAAGGAAACATTACACTCTAAGGAATCAGGATAAGAGGTTCTCAGAAAGTGTTCCATGGGTCGGCCTGGGAACGTAGCTCAAACATAAGGTAAGGTGAAACAGGCAGCCAGGCTGTACTCACGTAACGGGCTTGCAACTCAAACTAGGGGCAGCTTAAGCGCCGACCGGCCGACTAACCAATCCGCCTAACGTCCGATCACTGGTACCACGATGGAATATTTATGGCAAGGGCGAAGAGACAGACAACAGTACGTCTTCAGAAAACGACCCAAGGCCGAAGGAAACACTAGAACCAAGGTAGACCTTCCAAAAAATATGCACAGTACAATACAAGAGGCTGTCGAACTACACGACGTCTTGGACAACATCAACAGTACGAAGAAAGGTGCATTGCCGGAAAAGTACATTAACCTCCAGGGCAGGCGACTGGGGCGTTAGCGGCCACAAGGCAGAAAATACCGCTG
The DNA here is from genome assembly GCF_021461385.2 of Schistocerca piceifrons. Lineage (NCBI taxonomy): Eukaryota > Metazoa > Arthropoda > Insecta > Orthoptera > Acrididae > Schistocerca > Schistocerca piceifrons. The sequence goes on along the minus strand of NC_060138.1, from coordinate 155,094,366 downwards.
GTTGCACTTCACTAATAAGAATAATACTAAATTCAATGATGAATAACAAATAGAGAAAGACGGCTGCAATATTTCACCACCTCGAAACACTTCACTCGTTGCTGCCAGGTTCAGCGGCCCTGGGAGCAACAATCTGACGACCAAAGGCGGGTCTGAGAATAGTCGAGGTTGCATTAGCAGTTAACTCTTCACTCAGTTTAAACGTCCAGGGTTTGGTGTGCAACGAAGTCGTCGCTCTCGCAGCTGCCCCTCCTCGATTCGGCAGTGGCCCCAGCTTGCCCTTGCGCTGCTTGCTGCTGCGCCCCCAACCGACCTGCTGTAGGTTCGCCAGCTACCCCTTCACACAATGCAACCCGGAAATACTAGCGGTCGCTCCAAAGATAGTACCACAGTACTCGTATCGATAATCGCTGCTGCTGCCACTCATGGGCATGCAAGCCAGCAACTTAGTGACGCCAGTAAATCGAAAAAGAACGAGATGCTATAACCGCGATGACAAGATGACAAGCAATAAATGGCATGAACACGAGCCGTGCACAGCTCAGTATTGTTTGAAGTCGATCATAAACTGCACATTATCCGTTACCAAAAGCTTAAAAATCCTGGAAGATGTGTGATTCAAGTAGAAGATTTCACCCGAAACAAAATTCCTTCAGCATCTGATCCTGGTTCTCCGCTGCAATATCGTCAAAAATGGAAGCACTGTTGTGTGTTAGTTTCTCAGTTGGTAAAATATCACCACTTTTGCTGAATGTCTGGTAGGTTACTTCCGCGATCCTATGAAAAATCTGCTAGCAAAGATTTGGACTGAAATAATGTTTCTGAGAATGTATGAACATGCTCAAAGCGGAAACCCTGCTCTTCCCACAGTCAGATGGCCCAATAATTATGGCATGTATATTATTGGGAAGTAGAGATTCATTCTTCATCCTGTTTTCGCTATCATAGCAGGACCTGTGTGTTATGATTAGGGATGAGTGTATTTCGTCCACATGTCCATGGCGATGACTATACGGTTACAGTAGCATACAGAGCATTTTATTGCTACTTCATTTATAAACCCTTAATGTAGATGATCATATGAACGTATTTCTGTGCCTACATCTGAGATTAGATTATATTAGATTAGATTTACTTTCATTCCATTGGATCCGTAGTGAGGAGGTCCTCCAGGATGTAGAACATGTCAGAAAAACAATAATACATGACAAATGTTTACAACTAAAACAAATAAGCTGACAGGTTGCTTCACATGTATTAACCTGTACTGATTCACGAGACGAATGTTAAAGTTGTGTGGCGAATTTGTCTGCTGACTCCAACAGATTTCCCTACATTCTCTTGTAGAATCGGTGGACATTCTAGTATGATAAAAAAAAATTATTATTATTATTATTAAATATATCTCTATTCTTTCAATTTAGATCGGTATTTCATACTAGAATGTCGTGTTCCCAGTTTGGCACAGCTTTGCCACAGGAGACACGAAAGCGGTCGAAGACGTCCGTCTTCTGGTCGGCTCCTGATCGTTGTCAGAAGGAGACTAGTTTTTGAATACGCAAAGACTTCTATTACTTGGAAAAGAACAACCCGGATTGCTTTACGTAATCAGTATGAATTTTATAATTACCTAAGGGACCTTTAACAATGAACAGTAAAAAAAAAATGCATTTGCAAATGAAATCATTCATAAATGGGGCAGCTATGAGTTGTATAGATGACAAGGGGCGGCCTTCTGTCTACGACCAGGATGCCGCAGTATTCTCTGCTGTAGTAAAGGCTGTTTGACATTTACAAAAATAATATGGCATGGAGGATAAAAAAGTATAAAGGAAAAAGAACAGAATAAGAAGTCTGGTAAACACTAAATATATTCAAACAATTCTCACTACCAAATTAGGGCTTATTTATAAACAATACAACTTACATAATTACTTTTCTAACAGTATGGTGCGATCAGATTTCAGCCTGTCCTGTGCTGTCTCCTTGGTTCACGTTTTTGTCACAAATTATAGTCACTACTTTTCTCCTTTCGTTGAAGATAATTCTTGCACTGTCCAACACCCCCGATAACAATAACTTGCTGAATTACAGTCTCGCACATAAATTACTTTAATGTTATTAATTAATAATGTTGTCTGCACGCTGGCAAGACCGCTCACTCTTTTAGCTTAAAGTCGACCTTCTCCACGCTTTCACACCACAAGCAGAAGTACATTAAAATCTGAAGATCTACAAACGTTTTTTACCGTCATCTTTTATTTAGATCGAAGCGGAACGACAGTTCAGCTTCTGTTAAAATGTTTCTTTGACTGCGCAATCGATGTATTAGCGTCCGCGCTAGATGCGCATCTTTACAGTTACGTAAATTATACAAAACAAATGTCTTTCAAAGAATACTCAAAGCTTTCGTAGTACGGAAATACCAATAATATTACATCGCTTCCCGCGTGAGGAGTAATGAGTCTGAAAGATCGTTACGACTCACGCGCAGTCGTAATATTATTGGATTCACGTACTTAGTGAATGAAGTATTTAAGGATGTCTCCTTGTAGGGAGCAAAACAGACATAACATAAGGCACATAGAATTATATGCGTTTCATACTAAGTCGTCAAAGCTACTCACAGTTGCTTGATCATTAACAAACTTGGTTGTGGCATGATGTCATCATAAGTGTTCAAGGATTTAACATAGGTTCTCAAGAATTACTCTCATTCAGTCAATTGAAACATTGAAATACTAACATAGATACTAGTACAAATTAAATACACATACAGATACAAAATACATAAATATTGACAATAAGAAAAAAAATCTATTACAGTATTGGTGCATTTCCGCCAATTGTGAACAGAACATAAAACTTTTATCAGTCTTTCTCGTAGCGACGTCACTCTTCACTTTGTAGTTGGGAGTATTTCCCATGAACTCGGGTGATTTTCACAGGGGAATTCTTTCATCGCCTGTCACTTTTCACTGCACTAAAACTGGGGATCAGCTTTTCACATTCTGGTGGAAAAACACTGGGAATTTCACTATGTGAAGGGGGAAGTGATATTTCTTGACTCGACGATCCACCGGGTCATGTCGGGAATCAGGAAAGTTGATGACTGGTTCAATGACGAATGAGTCAGTTTGGTGGCTGTCTTAATCTCATTCCAATTCATGTTTCAGCACATGAAAATACAGAAAAAAATCTGTATTAGGACTTGCTCATTAACTAGCATCTTAATCTAAGGGAATATAGAGTAAGAATTTAAGACAATAAAAATTACTACATAGACTATGTACATATACATTATATATTATTCATATTTTGTGTCTAGGTTTTATGTTCTTTCGTTAGCAGATATTAGCAAAACACGTTTCATCTGGTACAGGTCTTTCTTAAGCAATGTGTTTAGCAATATTGCCGTAGCAATTTTTATAGTTAAGGAAAAGTCATCATTAGTGTCCTTTAAATGTAAATATAGTAAAATCGTGCGTAGTTTATCAACGTTTTATTATTTTTATGTCCATTTTCATCTCAAATCTGGAGCACGCTCGCGCCCGCTACGGAGAGGAATGCTTATTGTTGAGTACGGGCCGGCGAGCAGTCATTGAATGTTGCCACAGTGCTTCACAGTCACGTGGTAACGAACTGGCGGTTTAACAGCGTTGGCAGTCCGCGTCCTGCACGAGGCAGATAGTTCTGTGGCTGCCAACCTTTCTTTTAACTTGTGCATTTTGTTGAATCGTGGGTACTGGAGCAGCTCGTCAAGGCGACATGGTCAACCTGGACGGTAAATTGACTGCACCAGCGGCGAAGAACAGTCATCGATGAAAATGACTACTGTCTCCTATTGCAGTAAGTACAATAGATTGTCTATCCTTTGACTGATAGTCACTGTATCGTCGTTGCAACGTGAGAATACTTGTAATGCTACTTCACACGCGGCACATCACTCGTGTCCATAAGTTTATTACAGTTCTGATTCACACAAGAGATAACTAGTTTCTCGTGCCCATACATGTGTCAAATTACTATTTTACACACGTGTCCATCATTTTGTCACAGTCACACGCAGCAATCCATACGTGTCCATATAGGTCTCTCTATACCACAGAGTAGCACAGGTAATGCTAAAATTACTTATCATGAAAGGATCATTTACAAAATATACATAGTTTTTTTTAAATTACTGTCCAAGACCTAACGAAAAACGTGTTTGCTATTCTGAATGGTGCTTCTGAAGCACGTTAGATTTTATATATATTTTAAATCTGATTCTTTTCCTTTTCTTATTGTTCTATAACAGCCCCTTTTTTTTCATTTATTCGGTTACATCAATAATCAGTAAATATACCCACTTTGGCGTGCCGAACAGTTCACGTTCAAAACTTCATCTAGCAGAAATCGGGAAAATTATTCCTATTTCCTGGGATGCTTTTGCTCACAGCAAATCAGATTTACATCACGTTCCGATAAGTAACCGCAGATACGCATTAACCAACGAGCCACGATCGTCAATACACACAATATACACACGTCAAGTCTTTTGAACCAATTTCCAAATTTCTTCCCCTACCGGGTAGGGTAGAAAGGTAAGAACGCTAAAGAAGAAAACTACAATAGGATAGTGCAAGGAAATGAAAGATACGAAGATAGATAATAGGTGAAATAATCAGTTGAGCAAATTCATTCTTCGGCTCCACCGTTTTTAATGTCATCCACGTGGCATAACTTGACTTCAGTATTAAAATTTCGCACAAATCCGTTTCCAAAGCATCTTCAAATATATCTCAACATCACGGCATGCGGACATAGCAGAAGAATATAAGCAGATTATCTCAGTCCTCAACTAGGTGTCTTAATATCGAAGGTTTCTGTATAATACTCGTGACATAGGAATAGTCTCTCTAAGTTTCTCCAATACAGGACCTAATTCTTATTATAAATGCAAATTTCTTAACTGGTTGACTCATAGTAACAAATAAATTAAGGTTGCTCTCCAGTTGCGAGTACCATTATTCATTTCTTTGTACATTAACTATATGTTGCTGCTTATACTCGGTGTAATCTACAGATTACAATGTATCAGTTTTGCATCGTACATGGTTCTAGCGACTTAAAATATCAATCCTTTGAAGGCTTAACTTAGGTTAATACTTCACATATACGGACATTCTGGTCTGAATGAGGGATTTAAAGAAAACCTTTACTACTTGGTAAAAAGGAGATTTGCCATAACTTAAAACTAAAGCAGCAGGTGGCACTTTGGCACATCCCTTACTCAATCCAACGACTGCAGTCTTCTCGTGCTCAAGAAACTTAAAACTACCTTAAAACTAAAGCAAATCTTATTTTCCAAATACGTAGAGTACCTTCTTCAATCACTTCACATCTTTCAAGCTCCATCATTACTTCATGACCACTTCACTCAAATGATTACGTCACCTGCAGAATACATGTACATGCTGTTGATTCACTTACTTTCTAAACAGATCACACTCTTGTTTCAAGTTGCAGCTTAACATAATAAATGATATTTTTTTTAAATGATTTTTCATGGTACTTCTTCAGGTCTACATGGTGGTAAAGTCCTTTTATTCGTCCACTAACTGGATCTGCCAACACGTAACAACCAATATGTGGCTTCCTGAGTATAACAAACGGTCCTTCGTATAAGTGTTGCCACTTACGATTTTTACGTAAGATGAGAGATGGTTTGAAGTGTGTCCTCAGAAGAACACGCTCGTTCAGGCGATACGACAGAACTTTATTGACATGCTTGTCAAATGCCTTTTTTTCTTAAATTGGCATGCGTTGTGAGAGAGATCAGGGCTTGTCTTAACTTATTATCTAGGTTGACTTCTGGACCTTGTATCTTGGGGATAGGTCAGTCCATTCATTGCTTTCCTTTTGCCTGGAGATTAATTCTGAAGGTGTGAAACCGGTAGAAGTGTGCTTTTAGTTTTCCGTATATTCATTAGATTGAATTTCGCTCACAATTACTTTTGAAGTACCGGGCGTTACGCTCGGTACGAAGTTTGCTTCCGTATTCCACCTAAGTTGCGGGCTATTTGCCGGAATTTCCGCCGAGATGTGTGTTGGCTGGTTTGCTCGAGCATAACAGATGCGAGAATTTTGAGGTTCATGATTTTGAACTCGATTGTTAGTAAAAGGTGGAGGACTATTCCTAAAGTTTGGAGCATACTGTTGTTTGTATTGCTTGGAAGGATCTGGAGGATTTCTCCCTTGAGAACGGTGCTGGAATCTAGGCTGGTTACCATACTGCTGTTAACTGTTGGTGTTAATCCAACGTCCCTTTCCATTGAAATTATTATTATTTTGGCGATCGTTATTGTAGTGATAGCGATCATTGTAATTAACTGTTGAATTACCGTATTGCTGTTGTGTTGTCTGGTATATGGGGTGGTACCTGTTTTGATCCTGGAATTTATGTTTCTGCTTCCCGTTACGGCAATAGTAGTTGTTATTATCGCACGGAACGTCGTGTCCTTTACTGTTGTTGGGTTGGTATGACATACCTGAGTCTGCGCCTACACCGTGCGGCTGTGTAGTGTGCGGGCCAAGATTACAATTACTCCGCGCACTAGCACGCACGTCTTCTTGAATCATGTCAAGGTTGTCAAGTACTGACAGAAAAGCCTCCGTGTCGTCGTCACTGACATTTACTAACTTCTCCCTGATTGATACCGGTAGCTTTGACTTAAGAATCATAATTACGTCCTTCGGGGAAATGGGCGTGTCCCAATATTGTATTTTTCGCAGGTATTTCTCGAAGTACCTACGGAGACCAGCACTTCTCGTATTAAATGGTTCAGCATTATATACCTCCTTTCTAAGGCGTTGTTGTATGCCTGAACTCCAGAATTTGTTCAGAAATTGCTTTTCGAAGTCAGCGTAATTATTACATCTGTCAATTACTTCTGTTCCCCAGACAGAACCCTCTCCTTGAATGTAACCTACTATAAAGCGCATACGTTGCTTGTCATCCCAGCTCTCAGGAAAAACACCATTAAATGACTTCAGAAAAACCATTGGGTGGATGTTGCGTTTCTCTGGCAGAAAAGGCTGGAATACGCGGTGCTTGAGAACGCTTTCTTCTTTCATGAGCTCGACAAGAGTTACTTGATCATTCTGGTTGCGTACTAAAGGATTCTTACTACTGTGTCCATGTACAAGTGGAGAGAATTCTACACGAGACACGGGATTATTATTGTATTCATGTTCTGAAGAAAGCAAGTGTGAATGCTCACTTCTATTGTCATTAGGAAAATCATTGACTTGTCGTTTCAACTGCTCGATTTCCTCAGTGAGGTGTCGTTTCCACTCGGGAAGATCTCGGTGAAAAACTCTACGAATCTCTCCTAATTCAGTGAGAATCGTATCTCCTGATGTACCTGGAGCAGCTAAAACTTCAACTGTGGCTGACTTAACGGCTTCTTTTAAGTCGTGTTGAACCTTGTTTGCTATGTACTGTTCCTTAGTCTCGACCCATTCTACAAATTCTTTTCCTATCGTGGAACGTACGTTGGCTGCAGCATCATTCACCCTCTTTTCAATGTTTATTTCGGATAGCGCCTGTGTCAGGTCATTGACCTGGCCTTGCAGAGTGACGACATTGTCTGCAAGCTTGTTTACTTTAGCTCCGACCTCAGCGGACTTTTTTGAAACTTCTGTTGTAACTGCCTGGCAACTTTCGATTTGTACTTTGATGTCTTTGTGCACGTTACCTACTGTGCTCTCACATGCATCTACCTTCTGCAGAATACCTTCTATCCTTTCATTAACTTCAGTACTTAATTCCGAAATATATTCCACCGTGACTGTCCTAATTCTTGCCTCTAAGTTGGCATCAATATTATCTAACCTATTTTTCATTGTACCAATCATGGTATTCAGGTCAAACCATTTTCGCTCTGTCTCCCGTTCCTTTTCCCTTTCTTTTTGTTCCCTTTCTTGTCTATCTCGTTGTTTTTGCAATTTATAAGCTTCCCTTTCCCGTTTCTCCTGTTCTCTTTCTTGAAAAAAAATTCTCATCATTTCAACCATCGAATTTTCTCCCGCTTGCTGTGACGATACGTCACGCACAACATCATCGTCTGCCGTTCTCTCCATTCGCGAATCGGGTCTGCCTGTTCCCGTTCGCGAACGTAGTGGGTATGACTTGACAACAGTGTCATCAACGTCATCCACACTGTTTGTCGGCTTGCCTCTGTCATCTGACATGTTTATTTTCAAGTATGTGACGTAACTGCTCAAAGAAATCTTTGGCAGCACGCCGATCGTCAACTCTCAGATGCGCACGCTGCGACGCTTCCTGATAGTCAAACGTCACACCGCGGTAGGTGACAATTGCCGAGCTATACCGGGTAGAAGACAAGATGGCACCTAACTTTGAAAATAAGTGACAAACACCTACTAGACACTGAATCCTGCTATTATGGCATCCATCTTGTGTTCTTAACCGTAGCAACAATGAAGATGCTCATAATACTAACAAATAAACTTTGCATGAAGAGATGATCAGAAATGAATTCTAACTACGTAAATAAGCAACTCTGCAAGGAAATAACAGCGATAGGATAAAATGAAGCAGTAAGGAAAGAAATTCCGGAAATCAGTTATATTATACAAGACGCGAGATTTTATGCGTAATGAAAACCGTACTTACATCAGTCGTTTTGCGCACTGCTGTTATTTTTCGAATTTTTCTCTTTGTTTTTTATACTTCCTCGATTTCGTTCAGTACTTCCTTTACGGCTTCCCGATGTCCACCGGATGATGTCATGAAACAATAACAGAACAGATTAAAAATTTTTTTCAGGTCCCTGTTCGGGCGCCAGATCTAGTATGATAAAAAAAATTATTATTACTATTAAATATATTTCAATTCTTTCAATTTAGATCGGTATTTCATACTAGAATGTCGTGTTCCCAGTTTGGCACAGCTTTGCCACAGGAGACACGAAAGCGGTCGAAGACGTCCGTCTTCTGGTCGGCTCCTGATCGTTGTCAGAAGGAGGCTAGTTTTTGATTACGTAAAGACTATTATTTGGAAAAGAACAACCCGGATTTCTTTACGTAATCAGTATGAATTTTATAATTACCTAAGGGACCTTTAACAATGAACAGTAAAAAAAATGCATTTGCAAATGAAATCATTCATAAATGGGGCAGCTATGAGTTGTATAGATGACAAGGGGCGGCCTTCTGTCTACGACCAGGATGCCGCAGTATTCTCTGCTGTAGTAAAGGCTGTTTGACATTTACAAAAATAATATGGCATGGAGGATAAAAAAGTATAAAGGAAAAAGAACAGAATAAGAAGTCTGGTAAACACTAAATATATTCAAACAATTCTCACTACCAAATTAGGGCTTATTTATAAACAATACAACTTACATAATTACTTTTCTAACAGTATGGTGCGATCAGATTTCAGCCTGTCCTGTGCTGTCTCCTTGGTTCACGTTTTTGTCACAAATTATAGTCACTACTTTTCTCCTTTCGTTGAAGATAATTTTTGCACTGTCCAACACCCCCGATAACAATAACTTGCTGAATTACAGTCTCGCACATAAATTACTTTAATGTTATTAATTAATAATGTTGTCTGCACGCTGGCAAGACCGCTCACTCTTTTAGCTTAAAGTCGACCTTCTCCACGCTTTCACACCACAAGCAGAAGTACATTAAAATCTGAAGATCTACAAACGTTTTTTACCGTCATCTTTTATTTAGATCGAAGCGGAACGACAGTTCAGCTTCTGTTAAAATGTTTCTTTGACTGCGCAATCGATGTATTAGCGTCCGCGCTAGATGCGCATCTTTACAGTTACGTAAATTATACAAAACAAATGTCTTTCAAAGAATACTCAAAGCTTTCGTAGTACGGAAATACCAATAATATTACAACATATGGCTGCTAGCTCAGTCGACCATCTAGAGCATGTTGAGTTGTGTAAACGATGTACACTAGAGTTCTGAAATTATCATCTTATATTATGTATATTATATACAGGGTGGTCCATTGATCGTGACCGGGCCAAATATCTCACGAAACAGGCGTCAAACGAAAAAACTACAAAGAATGAGTCTAGCTTGAAGGAGGAAACCAGATGGCGCTATGGTTGGCCCGCTAGATGACGCTGCCATAGATCAAACGGATATCAACTGCGTTTTTTTTAAAATAGGAACCCCCATTTTTATTACATATTCGTGTAGTACGTAATGAAATATGAATGCTTTAGTTGGCCCACTTTTTTCGCTTTGTGATAGATGGCGCTGTAATAATCACAAACGTATAAGTTCATCGTATCACGTAACATTCCGCCAGTGCGGACGGTATTTGCTCCGTGATACATTACCCGTGTTAAAATGGACCGTTTACCAATTGCGGAAAAGGTCGATATCGTGTTGATGTATGGCTATTGTGATAAAAATGCCCAACGGGCGTGTGCTATGTATGCTGCTCGGTATCCTGGACGACATCATCCAAGTGTCCGGACCGTTCGCCGGATAGTTACGTTATTTAAGGAAACAGGAAGTGTTCAGCCACATGTGAAACGTCAACCACGACCTGCAACAAATGATGATACAATTGCCAAAATGATCTGCATTAAAAGAGTGCTACAATGTTGCTGCTGATGGCGCAGATATTGGAAATATCATATTGACTCTGAAACCATTTAGTTGACAGTTGGAGTCGATGATCCTGGTAATCTGCCAATTTTCATACCACAGCAAAAAACTGTTTTAGCGGGTCTCAGTTCACAAACAAGTAGCGTCGCAGTGATGGAGTCTCTTAGTTTGGGGAGCACTTGTCATGTTCACTGCTCATGGCTGGTTGAAAGTACTGTGTCACTCTGGGTCTCAGAACAGGACACAACCTGCTCGCAGTTACTACTACTGAAGTATCTAAAATATGCCAAAAGTTTCGAGAAGCGTTGGAATTATGGAAGTATTGATGATGTTCTTGAATGGATTAGCTTGGATTCTGATGTTAGAAGTCAAATATACACTGGTATAATTGTTCATGATCTCAAACAAATTCTTGTTGCATGTCCTTGAGCTTTCCCTTTCAGGAAGCCTATTCAGATAAATGTCCCACTTCCGTGTAATATCTACATCCCTGTTCTGGTGGACATTCAGACTAATTACGAGGTATTAGTTTTGTATCCACTCGGCCCTATTAAAGAATGCAGTAAAGAATGCGATATGCGCTTGTTTGAGTATTAGTCTTCCACAGTTACTAATGCTACCAGAAAATATAAGTCTAAGATCAACAACGAAACTTTCATAATTTTAAGAGATCTTGTGGAAACGGCTGCAGCGTAACAACACCTGAACGAAACAAAGACCACCATACTACCATTTCTTCCTGACATTAATTTTTTTCTTGCTTATGTTCCATTTATTGTTCAGTTTATTGTCCTGAGGCTACAGTTACCCCGAAGTACCTCACGTAGATAGGAAATTTAATGAAGAGCTTTTGTTCTGGGAGCAGTTACGATACGAGAGGTTGCAACTAAAGAGCAGCTATTCACGGAGAGATAGCAGTGAAACTTGGCAGATATGTTAATGCGTTAAGGTGGAGCCGATTTACGCTGGAAAGAAAATGTATTTCCAGTCTGGACCAGAAAGTGTAAATCTAGCGCTGCACACTGTGTGTAAGACGGTATGACATGCACGCCGTCATTTGGCTAGCCATAACGTGAGTGATTTGTATGGCTATCGAGAAGAGAGACCGCACTGTGTTTGGGAAACCGTTTTATACGAAAGCCAACTGAAAGGTCCGAAGAGACGCCCGGTGTCGTTATATGGTTTAATGCAGATGAAACACGAGTGAGCTTGGTGTCGCACCTGGAACAGGAAGGCGTCCTATGCCGGTGGAAGTTATTGACGAGGTTGCTGTAGTTGTAACTGACCGCGAAGCACGTGCCTCGGGTAGTGTTAGCGTTCGTGCACTGTCAGGAAGTATTGTCCATCCCATGGTCAACAGTACGGAAATTTTTTCGGTCTATTTTACACTGGTATTCGTACAAGATCCAGGCGGTACGGTAAATGAAACCTCATGAACCGCAGCAAAATTCTAAATTTGCTCTTCGGTGTTTGGCGCGGGTCAAAGCAACACCGACTCAAAGGAAGGCCTTGGCGCTTGTTCGTGACGTCACGTCAGCTAGGCACGGCGAACGCCGGGTCTGTTGCAGGCATACTCATAATGGTGGTGTCTCCCTCCCTGACACAGGAAAATGTGAAACTATTGGCGGTAGTTGACCAACACACATTGTTCTGAGAGATTCCTGCAATCAATTAATTGTGCAATTCATTACACTTCTTAACAATTAGTGTACTCCTGAACTTAAGTTTCCACCTGTTTTAAGGATTGACATACAACAACAACTTCATGGTTTAGCAGCAACGGAATTCGTGCTTCTTTTCCTTTTTTGTAAATCTGAGGAAGTTACGTTTGTACTGGGTTGCTTTTACAAGAAACTGTGAACATATTGGTGCTCTTCTTTAGGTATCTTGGTTGACTATGGGGTGAGGAGCACTGAATATTAATGAAATATCTTGCGATTGTACACGTTGGGGGGAGGGGGGACAGAAGAAGAGGCAAAAGAGAGATACTTGTTTTATCAAATAGAATTTTTTTATCTTATAAAGTTTCTCCTTTCAGTTGCAAGAGGGGAATATTTATCTTTTCTAATGTGCATGTTTAAAAAAGTTTAAGCTCAGCAGTATTTTCGATGTATGAAGCTATTTTGTTTCCTGTTTAGAATTCCTTGATTGTAATCACTGTAATCTAATGACTTGCAACAGTTTGACATTTAAACATGTAAATTAGTTCACATTTCCTGTGACGATGTCAAACGAAAATAAATAAATAAATAAAAGAAACGAGTTCATTGTAAGGGGGTTGGGGTAAGTTTCGATAACAAAATGGATCAAGTAAATATATTTACTTGAACGTAAAATTTCCGAAGCTTGCAATGGGGCAAAGCGTCTTCTCATATTGATCTACGTTTGTTTCGACAGGATTCAGTAATACAGAACTATGATCTTCATTTGTAGCTTTACGATAGTAAGAAAATCTTTCGTCTAAATAAAACTGCAGAATCCAAATTAATACCAAACATTTTGTCCAAAAATAAGAGATTTATAGTGATAAGCGCGACCAGGCGTTCCTGCCTGCAACAGACCTGGCGATCGCCGTGCCTAGCTGACGTGACGTCACCAACAAGCGCCGAGGCCTTCCTTTGAGTCGGTGTTGGTCAAAGTAGATTACATGTGGCAAGGCAATATTCCTATGGAGTGATGTGGCACATTTTACACTACAGAGTGCAGTGATTACACTGAATTGCCGAATTTAGGTCACTGTTAAACCACGTGTTGTGTACGAAGAACCATTGCACTCGCTGCATGTGACTGGACTGTGTGACACCACAAGAACATTTATTCGTGATCCGTTCTTCTTTGAAGAGAATGCACCAAGAGGGTCTGTCAAGTGTACCATGACGTCTGCACGTTATCGAAATCTACTGGAACAGCATGCTTTGGAAGAAAGCAACTGTGTGGAAACCACTATTTTCATGCGAGATGGGGCAGTACCTCATGTCTATCACCCAATGAAAGATCTGCTTAATAAAACCTTCCACGAACGCGTTATCTCCAGAGGTGTTCCAGGTGCATGGCCTGCAACAACACTTGATCTGAATTCATGTGACTTTTGGCTCTGGGAACATCTAAAATATTGGGCCATATGTTTGGTTTCCATCTGATCTGAAGGCCAGTACACAGGAACACGTTGCTCAGATTCTATCGGAAATGCTACCTGCAACTTTGAACACATCGTTTTACGGATGCAGCGTCTCGTCGACGTATCCGGTGCTCGTATTGAACAAATTTTGTAAGCGAATTTTTATAATAAAACCAATGTTAAGAGTCTCTCACTTGTCTGACCTTTTCTGCCAATGTCTCGTTCCTAATACATTACGTACGGCAACATTTGCATATGTCATTGTTGCACACATAGCTCCAGATTTGCACCTAGTGGTCAAAATTGGTACTAATTTTTCTCCAACGTAAATCGACGCCGCGTTCACGCATTAGAGTATCTACCAAATTTCGCTGCCGTACGATAAATACAACCCACAGTGGTGAACATCTATTCTTTAATTGTAAGCAGTCAGTTTAAATTACATTGTCCTCTATTTACTTCTTAATATCCTTTCGGTGATATCATTAGAGAGGAAGTTCAAGCTCGGACTCGCTAGGCTGGGAATAAAATCTACAATGTCCTTCAAAATGAAGCCATCTGCCTAAAGCGATTTAGCGATACCATGGGAAACCTCCATCTGAATGATTGGAACGGTATTTGAGCCGGCCGGGTGGCCGAGCGGTTCTAGGCGCTACAGTCTGGAACTACGCGACCGCTACAGTCGCAGGTTCGAATCCTGCCTCGGGCATGGATGTTTGTGATGTCCTTAGGTTAGTTAGGTTTAAGTAGTTCTAAGTTCTAGGGGACTGATGGCCTGAGAAGTTAAGTTCCATAGTGCTCAGAGCCATTTGAACCATTTGGTATTTGAAGCGACGTCTTCCCGAGTGCCACTCCAGTTGTAACGCCGGAAATGCATACCCTCCTATTTCCATCTATTGTACTATAAATTTTTTCCTTATTTTGTTACCTGAAGATGTGACATTTCTGATTTCTGTGTCTTTATATACTGTAATTGTTTTACAATTTGTATATATATATATATATATCGGTGTATAATTGGGTTGTTTTGTAAATACACTCCTGGAAATTGAAATAAGAACACCGTGAATTCATTGTCCCAGGAAGGGGAAACTTTATTGACACATTCCTGGGGTCAGATACATCACATGATCAGACTGACAGAACCACAGGCACATAGACACAGGCAACAGAGCATGCACAATGTCGGCACTAGTACAGTGTATATCCACCTTTCGCAGCAATGCAGCCTGGTATTCTCCCATGGAGACGATCGTAGAGATGCTCGATATAGTCCTGTGGAACGGCTTGCCATGCCATTTCCACCTGGCGCCTCAGCTGGACCAGCGTTCGTGCTGGACGTGCAGACCGCGTGAGACGCCGCTTCATCCAGTCCCAAACATGCTCAATGGGGGACAGATCCGGAGATCTTGCTGGCCAGGGTAGTTGACTTCCACCTTCTAGAGCACGTTGGGTGGCACGGGATACATGCGGACGTGCATTGTCCTGTTGGAACAGCAAGTTCCCTTGCCGGTCTAGGAATGGTAGAACGATGGGTTCGATGACGGTTTGGATGTACCGTACACTATTCAGTGTCCCCTCGACGATCACCAGTGGTGTACGGCCAGTGTAGGAGATCGCTCCCCACACCATGATGCCGGGTGTTGGCCCTGTGTGCCTCGGTCGTATGCAGTCCTGATTGTGGCGCTCACCTGCACGGCGCCAAACACGCATACGACCATCATTGGCACCAAGGCAGAAGCGACTCTCATCGCTGAAGACGACACGTCTCCATTCGTCCCTCCATTCACGCCTGTCGCGGCACCACTGGAGGCGGGCTGCACGATGTTGGGGCGTGAGCGGAAGACGGCCTAACGGTGTGCGGGACCGTAGCCCAGCTTCATGGAGACGGTTGCGAATGGTCCTCGCCGATACCCCAGGAGCAACAGTGTCCCTAATTTGCTGGGAAGTGGCGGTGCGGTCCCCTACGGCACTGCGTAGGATCCTACGGTCTTGGCGTGCATCCGTGCGTCGCTGCGGTCCGGTCCCAGGTCGACGGGCACGTGCACCTTCCGCCGACCACTGGCGACAACATCGATGTACTGTGGAGACCTCACGCCCCACGTGTTGAGCAATTCGGCATTACGTCCACCCGGTCTCCCGCATGCCCACTATACGCCCTCGCTCAAAGTCCGTCAACTGCACATACGGTTCACGTCCACGCTGCCGCGGCATGCTACCAGTGTTAAAGACTGCGATGGAGCTCCGTATGCCACGGCAAACTGGCTGACACTGACGGTGGCGGTGCACAAATGCTGCGCAGCTAGCGCCATTCGACGGCCAACACCGCGGTTCCTGGTGTGTCCACTGTGCCGTGCGTGTGATCATTGCTTGTACAGCCCTCTCGCAGTGTCCGGAGCAAGTATGGTGGGTCTGACACACCGGTGTCAATGTGTTCTTTTTTCCATTTCCAGCAGTGTAGAATGTTACGCCGTGACAAAGGTAGCCCCTGTGGGCCGACAACACATCTAACACGATACAGGACCGAGGTTGCCTATGCCCAAAGGTGTAAGCAATGGTAAACATAGGCTGTTTTGGAAAGACATTCCGCGTACTACTTCCTGCAGAGGTAGTTCGATATGGCCTGCAGGAAGTATTACTACACCAACATTTGATTGGCTGAGCAACACTATTTAAAGGCTAGAACCAGCACTGGACGTCAGTTCACAGCGAATATCGACCTCAAGGATGTCTCCATGGAAGACTACGTCTTCGACATTGGAACAGGACTTGGAATTAAGTGTATGCGTGTTACAACGGACTCCTGCTTTTTGTCCTGGAACCAGTCCAAAGTATATGTTCTCTTGACGAAACTACAATCTTGACCTCTAGATCCTTTGGCTTTTTCCCAGATTTGTGAGGTTCTCGCGGCTTACTACCGATGACGGATCCACATGTTGGCTACCCGGGTCGAATTCTACCAGTGTTGCAAGACGGCAGGCCAATCCTATCGCCAGGATTTTACGCTGGTTCTTGCCTAGGGAAAACTATGCTATCGAACAATTGCATCGATAGGTCGTGTGGAGAGCCAAAGTGTTTAGGATCTTGGGTAGTGTTAACTCTGCCGCATGGAGCGCGGGCAGAGGGGAGTCTGGCTGGAGTTGGGCGGTGAAGCAGGTGTGTTGAGTGACGCTCCAGCGAGTTGCTGCGCTTTGGCAGCATGTAGTTGCGCTCGACTTGCTATGATAGTTTCTGACACGGTGTCGCGGACGGGAAACATTAGCTGCCACACATCAAGAGCCCGTTTCGCCTGGTGACCATGTCGAGAAGAAGGCGCGCCAACATCCAGTTTCTGCAACAGTGACGGCCGACAATAAGTGATTGTCGCCACTTCCTCGATCGACGACTTCAAACCTTCAATCAACCAACAAGGAAGACTGAAAGCACGTAAAGTTTTAGAACTGTATGGCAGACCTCAGCTTTTCAGACTGTTCCATTTGCATCACTAAAATACAGCAACTTAGCATGAAACTTTGCTGCTCATTGTCCTAATTCCATTACCAAGCAGGGTCCCTTCCTTTTTCCGAAATGAACCTGAGTGCCGTTGGAATTCAAACGCCAGCATTAAAGTAATATCATTCCATTTCATTGCTTTAATTTCAAAGTTCGGTTAAAGTATTCAATAATCAAACAGAACTATATTTAGATTACACAAGTATAAATTAAGAGTGCGAGTTTTGTTACCTTATTTTAGCTTACCTGTGACTGCAGCTGAGCTTAGTACGTACTAAATTTTACCATTGTTAATTGTGCAAAATCATTTGATTCAAATTCAAAGTTAAATCACTTATTTCTAAATTGCGTAGATTCAAGTTGCTTTTTAGATGATTGTTGAGGTAGCCCAAGACTAAACTTATTTTATTTAGTTTCGTAGTACTTCAGAAACAAAGTTCACTATTAATTTCAGTCACTAAATTAACTTTCAATTTTCCGGTTTCATTAATTCTTTTTCTAAATTAAGTCAGAGTGTAGCGAAATTTATTACTTCTGATAAACATTCAGTTTTCACACAACACGTGTCATCCTTCAATTGCCACGCTTTTAGTGCTAATTATACGTGCACTAACTTTTCTTTTCCAGTTATTATAGTAGTTGTCCATAGGACTGGCGACCATATTTTTCCCCTAATCTCAGATATCTAATTAACGCCAGTTAATTGTTGATGTAACGATCGCACATTTACTTTCTTTATTAACTTTACCCTTTTTGAAAATTAATTTCCACCAGTTTCATTTGCATTTTTCCTTTCATTTTGATGTAACCCTTGCTCTCTCTTTACCGACAGATTAACTTCGGTGACGATTCTTTTCTCCAAATTTCCATTAGGTACACGCGGTTTAATTTTTCACTGTCATTAAGGTCGATAAGTGAGGGGGAGGTTGCATAGTGACGTACTCACAGTGCCACCTCGCTCGCTCAATTTCTTTTTCTCGACATGAAAAATCGCTACATGTCTCCCCCGTGTTCATGACGGTCGCTGCCGTGTTGTCAGATGCAGTGATACCACGCAATCAATTGAGGGAATATAAGTGGCGCTAATTAGTGATCGGCGTTATTAATGAGGCTGTGGCGCGATGGCATCTGCTGGCGGGCTCCCATGTAGGCTATTCCTCAAGCCAGCTCCGGCCGGGGCTCACGCGACGAGGTGTGCGGCGTCGGCCAGAGCGGCGCTAATTGGAGTGAGTACTGCCAACACCGCAGTGCAACGGCGCACTAACTCCCCTCTAATTAACGGCTGTGTCACAGCTGGATTCTCCGCAGCAACTCCGCTAATATCAACACCTTTTTTGGTGTGCTCCTGTCACAGCTGCCGCACGGAATGGCTAAAGGAGTGCTGCCCTTAAAAACCGTCAGTGGAACATTTACGTCAGATTATCTTAAAAAATGACGTTGTGTATTAATTTGTGGAAGTTTTTTACTATAATTCACTTCAAACCAGGAGAATCTGAATGATTTGAACTGATAAACAGTCAGCCATTACTTGGAATGATGTTAGTTAAACACGTCATTATAAACATGCACAGTTAATATCATGTTCCTGCTGTTTGGCTTAGCTTAATATTCTTCCTATCCTTATTTACTGATGTACTGCTTTCCAAAGTTTTGTGACCGTGTATGTGGTGGACTCTGCCAGTCTGAAATGCAGGAAAGAAAACACGACAACCCAAAATAGTTCTTCCCTGACATAAATTGTCTCGAACATTTCGTGAATTACGTTTTGTTCTTCCTTTTGCTGTAAGGTAATTTTCTTTGTTGGACCCAGAAGGGAAAAATTAGTTTATTTAGTAAACATCTTTCGTTACTATTCAGTCAATAACACCTGCTTCTCTTTAATGACGCCTATTACATTCTCCGGAGGCTATTTCCTTCCATTCACCTTCAATACCTAGGCTCCTCAAATCAGCCTTCACATTGTCCTCCCATCTACGCCTCGGTCTCCCCACAGGACGTTTTCCTTCTAGGTGCCCTACCAGTACTCTGAGCGCTGCCCTGCCCTCATCCATTCGAGCTACGTGACCCGCCCATCGGAGCCTACGTGATTTAATAATACTGATTATGTCAGGGCTTGAATAGAGTTCGTGAACCTCTTCGTTATGCAGTTTTCGCCATTCTCCGCTAATGTCATCCCTTTCTGCTCCGAAAATTTTCCTCAAAATTTTGTCTTCAAATACTCGAAACGGCTTTTCGTTTTGCACAGTGAGAGACCAAGTCTCACACCCATACAGCATAACTGCTAGAATAATAGTTTTGTATATTCTAATCTTTAAATTCCTACACAATATCCGTGATGAAAGTAATCTATTTAGTGAGAAGCAGCACGCATTGCCCGCCTGTAATCTCTTCTTCAGTTCGGATTCAACCTGATTTCTCGAAGTGATGTCCACGCCTAGATACTTAAATGTGTTCACTTTTCAAACTGCATGTCTCCAACTCTTAACGTTTCCTGATCTACTGCTGTTGGCATTCTAGTAGTAACCAGGTATTTAGTTTTGTCTTCACTTATCCTTAGACCTACATCTTCACTAGCCTTGATTAACGCATTCGCATTTGCTGTTACAGATTCTTTCCTATCGCTAACGATGTTTAGATCATCTCCATAACAAAATATCTTAATATTTCCATTTAACTCCACACCCCCTGAATTGTCTGCTGCTATTCGTACAATATATTCTAGGACTAAATTAAAAAGTAGCGGAGACAGGGCATCTCCCTGCTTTAAGTCCGTTCTTTATAACAAATTCTTCTGACTCTAATTTCCCCACGCGTACTCTACCTTTTGTGTTTTTCAAACTCACTTCTATAAGTCTAACATACTTCTTTGGTATTCCAAGTTCCAAAAGGATTCTGTAAAATTTTGATTGCAATACTGAATCGTATACTTTTGTAAAGTCTATGAAAAGATTATGAACTGGTTTATTGTATTCCCATTTCTTTTCCAAAATTTGACGCAGGGTGAATATTTGGTCTATAGTTGATCTGTTCCTCCGAAAGCCGGCTTGGTAATCCCCCACAATTTCATCTGCATATGGTGTAAGCCTGCTTCGCAGAATATTCGAGAAAATTTTGGAACTTATTGGTAATAGCGATATCCCTCTATAATTACTACAATCTATTTTGTCACCTTTCTTACAAATTGGGATCAGACTCGACTCTTGCCACTCTTCAGGTATCATCTCTGAGTTCCATACTTTAGTTATCACTTTGTGAACTACTTCCACCAATTTCTGTCCCCCATTTTTAACTAATTCTGCAGTTATGCGTTCTGATCCTGGTGCTTTATGGTTTTTCAATTTGTTGATTGCATCTCTTACTTCCTTTAAGGTTGGCTCAGGTATCTGGGGTTCTGCTGTATGTATTTCGTACTTCTGCTCATTTCCTGCTTCCTGGTGCACATTTAATAGATGCTCAAAATTCGCCCTCCATTTACTTAATATAGCACTGTGGTCTGTCAGTATTCCCCCAGCATCCCCTCGAAGTGAATTTGTCCTAGCCTTGAAGCCCTTCTTATACCCATTTATGTCTAGGTAAAGTTCCCTAATGTTTTTTGTTTCACTTTTGTTTCCATTTTTGTAATTTGATTGTTCAAATAATCCCTCTTCTTTGCCCGCAGCCTACGACCAACTTCCCTTCTCAAGTTCAAGAGCTCCTCTCGTTTTCTGTCTCCCGTTCTATCTCAATCTAATCGCGCTTTTCTCCTTTCCTCTACCAATTTCCTGCATTCTATATCAAACCACGGTTTCCTCCTGTTCTTCTTAATTGTACCTGTTGTGACCTTCGCTGCCTCTTTGGTATTATTCCTCACAGTGATCCACTGTTTATTTGCATCCTCGTCTTGATCTTCGTGTGTCCTGACAGCATCAAACCTATTTGAAAATTCTATCATGTACCTCCTTCTAAAGTTTTCATCATTTAGCTAGTCAGTGTCGAACCTAACAAGTTCTGCATTGTGACACCTTGATGTTGCTGTAGACAGCCGTCGCTGAACTTTGGCAACTACAAGAAAATGATCAGAATCGCAGTCTGCTCCCCTGAAAGTCCTAACATTTTCTATACTAGTGTGCCATCTCCGATCTACAAGAACATGATCAATTTGGTTTCGGGTGTGTCCATTCGGAGAGACCCAAGTTGCTTTATGAATGTCCTTCCTTTTGAAATATGTGCTCTCAACAATCATGTCTTTTGAAACAGCAAAATTAACCACCATTGTGCCATTATCATTCGAAATGTTATGCAAACTTTCTTTCCCAATTGTAGGCCGGAATTCTTCCTCCTTCCCTATCTTCGCCTTAAAATCACCTATGATTAATTTTGGATCATACGAGGAGAACTCATCTCACAGTTGATCTAATTCTTCATAAAAGCCGTCTTTAACAACCTCTTCAGCGTCCTCAGTTGGTGCGTGTACATTAATTACTACTAGTCCATTCCACCTGCCTGACAACACTATAACTGATAGTCGGTCACTAATGAACATTATATTTCTGATTGCGTGACCCACTTTTCTCGGTACTGCGAAACCTGTTCCGAAACTGTGAGCTCCCGCACCTCCATAGAAAAATGTATAGTTACCCCTCTTTATGCTACCCTCCCCCTGCCACCGAGTTTCTTGAATAGCTGTAAGGTCTACATCGTATCTATCTAATTCGTCTAATAATGTCTGGAACGTTCCTGGCCTGTTCAAAATTTTAACGTTCCATGTTCCCAACCTGAAAGTTCCTTTCGGCCTGAATCTCTTCGAAGTAGGTTCCACCGGGAGATCCGAATAGGAACCTAGTTTACCTCTGGAATATTTTACTTCAGAGGGACCCATGCCCATTAATGTTGCTGATTCTTGATGAATAGATTTGATAGTAAGAGAAGAAGAAACAGGGATGGTTCATCACGCCATCGCCTGCTCCCCACCGGCTGTCCGCGACTGCTTATTTTTTATATTCGTAGCTACCCTTCATATCTGAAGGCCGTGTCCCCTATCCTCAACCTGGGGACGCGATGTGCCGTGGTGATAGGCGCCCACGAGTCAGATCTATTTCATTACGTAAATTAAATAAATTTTCATAAAAATAAGAACTAATCATTACAAAATAATTTTGTCTTAAGTGAATCCTCTTGCAAGCCGTTTTACTGACGCCCATTACGTAAACTATCGTCAATAGCTTTGGAGCAGTACAACAAGAAAAACACAAATATTCGGGTGACATGGACGTCTGATCTGACATTTTAGTACTAACATCAAAGGGGGTAAACTCATTGGAAACACAGCTTGCAGTTACTTATCGTCTTAACATTAACCAGCTTATCGAACCGCTTAGTATCTGTCGTAAAGTAAACCGAAGTCGACTGTTTACGGAGAATTTAAGATTTGAAAAGTCGTCAATGTCCCTAAATCATGGTGAATTTTTAATCTACATGCTTGCGAGTGAGGCAGTAAAAAGAAATGTAAATCTTAGTGTTAAGTAGCTCGCTCCTGAACATTAACGCAGCAAAGAACACCCACATGGCGTACAAAATGTAGTTTAGCGACATGTTAGGTACAGCTCAACCTTTACGGCGCAAACAGCTCATTACGACGGAGGATTTAGCGCAGCCCACACACTCTGCAGAAGGATCTCGTTCTACCTACAGAACTAACGGATCTCACTTTAGCAAATAGGCGGTGTGTTCATTAGCGCCACCATCCTACTTATTACGGATTACAGATATAAAAATACCTTCCCTTGCCAGCTGCCACACATAGCATTCTCCCAAGCAGCGTGAACTAGCACTGCGGTTTACATTACAGCCGTTTTTTTTCTGCAAAACGCGACTAATTTCTGCGGAGCCATAACATCAATGAAATAAGCAAGAAATGGTAAATATCTGCATTTCCCTCACCGGGACACTGAACGTACGCCGATACGTACTGATTATTTTTCGAGCTGCAGCAACAAGAAATTGCGATTGCTAAATTCACAAGAAAACTCTGATAAGTCTGTGAACGTAAGTACGAGGATCACTCCAAAAGAAATGCACACTATTTTTTTAAAAATCCATTCTACATGTTTGAAACTTTTACAGTGTGTAGATACATACTTTAGGAGCAATATTTTCATTTCTCCACATAATTTCCATCCCTCACAACTGCCTTACGCCATCTTGGAACCAGCGCCTGTATACCCGCACGGTAAAATTCTGGACCAACCTGTTGGAGTCACTGTTTGGCAGTGTGCACAAGGGATTCATCATCTTCAAACCTTGTTCCACGAAGAGAGTCTTTCAGTTTCCCAAAGAGATGATAGTCACATGGAGCCAGCTCAGAACTGTAAGGCAGGTGTTTCAGTGTTGTCCATCCCAGTTTTGTGATCGCTTCCATGGTTTTTTGACTGACATGTGGCCGTGTATTGTCATGCAACAGCAAAACATCCTGCTTTTGTCGATGTGGTCGAACACGACTCAGTCGAGCTTGAAATTTCTTCATTGTCGTCACATATGCATCAGAATTTATGGGGGTTCCACTTGGAATGATGTCCACAAGCAAGAGTCCTTCGGAATTGAAAAACACCGTAGCCATAACTTTTCCAGCAGAGGGTGTGGTTTTGAATCTCTTTTTCTTGTGTTAATTTGCATGATGCCACTCCATTGATTGCCTCTTCGTCTCTGGTGAAAAATGATGGAGCCATGTTTCATCACCTGTCACAATTCTTCCTAGAAATTCATCGCCACCATTCTCGTACTGTTCCAAAAGTTCGCTGCATACCGTTTTTCTTGTTTCTTTGTGAGCCACTGCCAACATCCTGGTAAGCCACCTGGCACAAACCTTTCTTAACGCCAACACTTTCAGCATTCTGCAAACACTTCCTTCCCCTAACCCAACGTAGCGCGACAGTTCGTTCACTGTAATGCGTCTGTCAGCAGTCACCAATTCGTTAACTCTCTGCACATTGTCTGGAGTGAGTGCTGTACAAGGCCTGCCTCTGCGAGGACAAGCCTCAATATTGTCGTGCCCGGTTTCATCACGTAACCTTCTTGCCCACCGACTAACTCTACTGCGATCGACAGCAGCATCTCCATACACATTTTTCAACCTCTTGTGGATGTTTCCCACTGTCTCGTTTTCTCAGAAAAGAAATTCTATGACAGCACGTTGCTTCTGACGAACGTCAAGTGTAGCAGCCATCTTGAAGACATCCTGTGACGGCGGCACTCACGGGAGCAGGTTGAACCAAGTTTGACCGAGCGAGGTGGCGCAGTGGTTAGACACTGGACTCGCATTCTGGAGGACGACGGTTCAATCCCACGTCCGGCCATCTTGGTTTAGGTTTTCCGTAATTTCCCTAAATCACTACAGGCAAATGCCGGGATGGTTCCCCTGAAAGGGCACGGCCGACTTCCTTCCCCATCCTTCCCTAATCCGATGAGACCGATGACCTCGCTGTCTGGTCTCCTTCCCCAAACAACCCAACCCAACTAAGTTTGAAAACAAGCGGGAAGGATGTACCTACACACTGTAAAACTTTCACACATGCAGAATGAAAACTGTATTTTTACAAAAATAGTGTGCATTTCTTTTGGAGTGACCCTCGTACAAATATATGAAATGTATGCAGTGCCGATATATCACAGGAAAGTTGTTTCTAAATGCCGATTTATCACAGAAAAGATGTTTCTAATCATAATAGCTTTGTTTCCTTAATTTTTAAACGGTTAAACACGAACTCTACTGACGAACTTTTTCTTGCATAGAGGGTGAACGTTAACAAAACTGACAAACTGCAGAGACGGATAACTGACTGGAAGTGGAGAGAAAAAGGTCCTATGAACTTGTGTCGGGAAATGCATAATCGCCACGGTAGCTGGCGCTGACTATTGACAGTTTTTTTGACAGTTTTCCGTGTGTTCCCTACGCGTTGCAGGATGTATGATTTACGCAGCGTGCCATAAGCAGCAAAATGGTCTGGTATTCATCTCGGGAACAAGCAGAGATGGTGTTTGTGTACGGCCAAGCAGATGGGAACGGCCGAGAGGTAGAACGGCTATACCAAAACAAGTACCCTCACACACACCAACCACATGACACAACATTTCAAGCCCTTTTGGGCGTGTGTGGTCAGTGGTCCTACCACAGGGACTGAACGTGCAGGAGGCGGTGGACTGTGTGTACACCAGATTTGCAGGGTGCGGTTCTACAGGATGTTAACACATCAGTCTTCTTTACTGACAGAGCAATCTTTACCAAAATTGGCATCATCAGTCTACCTCACTATCATCTGTTGGATACAGACTCGGCATTTGGTCAGAGGAACTTTCATTCGTCAACGCCATTTCCCGTGGCAACGATGCTTTTCCGTACACATGTTCATGGGACCTTTTTCCCTCCCGTTCCAGTCAGGGACCAGTCCCTGCAGTTTGTCGGTATTATCAATGTTCACACTGGTTCGATGTAAATCACATGTGGCTATCCCGACCTCACCGACCGTATCTCGTCCACCAGCTTTTTGCCTGGCCTTAAACGCTTCAGCCAAGTGTACCTAATTCATAATAGTAGAAAAAATGGTACATTCTACAAACTCACATTTATATGTCGTCTTCCCATTCTGAGTAGCAGTACGTGCAGTCGTGTTACGCTGTATGAGCGCTTCAGTCGAGTTTTTCCTCTAGCTTTATATACAGTATTTGTATCGATAGTTTATTGCATTGATTACTTACAGTTACGGACAGTTTTCTTTTGTGGTTGAACATCTCCTGTAAATATGGTAAAGACACCGAAGCACAATATAAAAGCAAAGTACAGGGTGATTCAAAAAGAATACCACAACTTTAAAAATGTGAATTTAATGAAAGAAACATAATATAACCTTCTGTTATACATCATTACAAAGAGTATTTAAAAAGGTTTTTTTTTTCACTCAAAAACAAGTTCAGAGATGTTCAATATGGCCCCCTCCAGACACTCGAGCAATATCAACCCGATACTCCAACTCATTCCACACTCTCTGTAGCATATCAGGCATAACAGTTTGGATAGCTGCTGTTATTTCTCGTTTCAAATCATCAATGGTGGCTGGGAGAGGTGGCCGAAACACCATATCCTTAACATACCCCCATAAGAAAAAATCGCAGGGGGTAAGATCAGGGCTTCTTGGAGGCCAGTGATGAAGTGCTCTGTCATGGGCTGCCTGGCGGCCGATCCATCGCCTCGGGTAATTGACGTTCAGGTTTCATAACTAACCTTTTTCGTAGGACTCTCCATACAGTTGATTGTGGAATTTGCAGCTCTCTGCTAGCTCTGCGAGTCGATTTTCCTGGGCTGCGAACAAATGCTTGCTGGATGCGTGCTACATTTTCATCACTCGTTCTCGGCCGTCCAGAACTTTTCCCTTTGCAAAAACACCCATTCTCTGTAAACTGTTTATACCAACGTTTAATACACCACCTATCAGGAGGTTTAACACCATACTTCGTTCGAAATGCACGCTGAACAACTGTCGTCGATTCACTTCTGCCGTACTCAATAACACAAAAAGCTTTCTGTTGAGCAGTCGCCATCTTAGCATCAACTGACGCTGACGCCTAGTCAACAGCGCCTCAAGCGAACAAATGTACAACTAAATGAAACTTTATAGCTCCCTTAATTCGCCGACAGATAGTGCTTAGCTCTGCCTTTTGTCGTTGCAGAGTTTTAAATTCCTAAAGTTGTGGTATTCTTTTTGAATCACCCTGTATTACAATTATTTTGGTCAGTCAGTTTCATTTTCTTTTACGACGCTTTTCGACGGCTTCTACCCTTATCTTCAGACGGATTCGTGAATTAGACGACAGTTTCATTTCTTGGACGTAGCCAGTTGTCCGTTTTAACCTTCAATTCGAAGATGTTGCACCCAAATGAACACTGAAGGTCGTTGTAAATACACATTTGTGTCTTTGAGTAGCACGGAGACAAATACAAAAGCATAATAGTCCATAGGTATTAGAAGTGTAGAATTTTAGTGCCTTGAAAGTCAAAGAGCATTATCAGCTTACAATTTCACTCCGTCTTCAGGCCACAAGTGGCCCATCGGGACTATCCGACCGCCGTGTCATCCACAGGTGAGGACGCGGATAGGAGGGGCTTGTGGTAAGCACACCGCTCTCCCGGTCGTTATGATGGTTTTCTTTGACCGGAGCCGCTACTATTCGGTCGAGTAGCTCCTCAATTGGCATCACGAGGCTGAGTGCACCCTGAGAAATGGCATTAGCGCATGGCGGCTGGACCGTCACCCATACAAGTGCCGGCCAGGCCCGACAGCGCTTAACTTCGGTGATCTCACGGGAACCGGTGTATCCATTGTGGCAAGGCCGTTGCCCCATCAGCTTACAATGCTAGTGAAATATTCAGACAACATGCATTTACATCTTCAAAACATTTTCACGTAATCGCAGCCTCATCACAAAAGCTCATGTACATTCATTTCATAATGGATCGGCGTGATAATTTAGATCTCTAAAGAATATATATGGTAGTGGAAGTTATTGTGCGTCCTCTAGTAGGCGCTAGAAGCTGCTGAAACAGATCACTGCCACCATCTCGGCTTTGTCACTGAGAATATTAGGAGTAAGGGTTTTGTTGTGGAGGAAAACTTCCAAGTCATTGGGGAGATTCATTTTGTAACCACTCTTTAATTCATGAGATGTTGATAGCTATGGCAGATATATTTGTGCTGTTGTATCTAAATGCATTTATATCTTTATTAATTCTGTTCAGAAACTTCATCTAATATTACTCAAGTACTCAACTGGGCATTCTTTAAATTTGATCTTGTAGGTGCCCACATCGGAAATTTTGTCTTTGTTGGTTTTTATGTTGTGTAGTTACTTAGTACGCGATTTATTGCTAGTGGAAAAAAGAATTCTTTCATTATATGGTCTGAATACATTGCCAGTTTTTTGTAAACTGGCACCAACATTGTCGTGGTATTCTTAGTTTTACCTTTATCTGGAAATTCACACTGTCGTCGTACCTGTTTGTTCATTGTTTTGCTTGTATCTACCCTTTTCCTAACTTTCTTAGACACGTGGTCCATGAATATAGGTTGAAAACAATTTATAGCTGCCATTTGTTAATCATTGCAATTTCAGTTTTATATATTTCATTATTCAGGAACTTTGTTTGCTCTGTGTAACATGTATCTAAATGCTGATAGTTTGTGAATGGTAAGTACAAGAAAGTTG
Source organism: Schistocerca piceifrons (assembly GCF_021461385.2). Classification (NCBI taxonomy): domain Eukaryota; kingdom Metazoa; phylum Arthropoda; class Insecta; order Orthoptera; family Acrididae; genus Schistocerca; species Schistocerca piceifrons. Next base: position 155,065,871 of record NC_060138.1, on the reverse strand, counting down.
GTTGAATATCTGAAATTATTCGCACATGTACCTCTTGCTTGCTGTTCCCTTCTATTATTAGCAGTTTGTCATTCACGTATCTTTTTTAGAACATAATACTTTTCAAACGTGGTATGTTACTGTCAAACAATTTTAGCTCCGAATGGTTTAGAAAGACGACACCTACAGTCTTATGTATTAAGGAGATGAATGCTATAGAACTGGGCTGTTTGTAACTGTATCATTGACAGTGAATAATGTGCAATTTGGTACAACTCCCAGAATGTCAATGAATTAAATAGTTTCCGTCAGTGGAAACTTTTTATGTTTTAAGACTATGTTTAACAATGCCCCTGCTTCACCTGAGGGTATGTTTATGTACGCATTTGTTACTACCTGTGATAAAATCTGTCACTTTTTGGGTAGAGGGGTCTTTTGTAGCTCTTGTTTTACAGTACTTTTCATTAAATGTGTAATTGTTCCCCATTATTCCATTTAGTTTATACTTCAGCGTACAGACAGAGCTGTTTCTGTAGTTTACATCTGGTGTGGCAGCACAGCACTCACTGGGAATCTTTAGTTGTGGTGCTTTTGGGTTTCATGGATATACAACGGTATTACTCTTTGCTAATCAGTAAGAAGTCAATCTTCTTTAACAATGCCTTGAACTCAGTCTGCAATTTGTCTCTTGGGGCTTCCTTTGCCTGTACGATTTTATTTTGTGAAAAAAATTCTAAATATTTCTCAAGAGATGTTGTTCATGTACAGTGACTTGTGTATTCCCATTTCTGCCTTAGTTGCTATTGACTTATGTTCTGCCAGCATTGTTTACTGTTTTAAGTGTTTCGCTGTCATTACTGTATTTAATATCTTTTTTTTCCTTTGATTTCATCTGTTTAGTCCCTCCAGGGGCCACAGTCCTTTTGTGGGTACGTGTGTGGCGTGCACGGGGCCCGAAGCTATTGGCTGCATTACCATCTCTGTTCCTCTCCCTCCCCATCCTTGCTCCTTTGTCCCTGCCCCCTCTTAGTGGAGTCCGCAGCTCGTGGTCGTGCGATAGCGTTCTCGCTTCCCACATCCGGGTTCCCGGGTTCGATTCCCGGCGGGGTCAGGGATTTTCTCTGCCTCGTGATGACTGGGTGTTGTGTGATGTCCTTAGGTTAGTTAGGTTTAAGTAGTTCTAAGTTCTAGGGGACTGATGACCATAGATGTTAAGTCCCATAGTGCTCAGAGCCATTTGAACCATTTGAACCTCTTAGCGGACTTCTTTTGTCGCCCTGGCTATCCTCCTGGCTTTGTTTTGGTCTGTGCTATTGTTTAGTTTGCTGTTTCCATCTCCTTTTTTGGGGTTTTTGGTCCCCCTGGGGTTTGACTATTTCCAAAATTTTCTGTTCAGTGTGAGCCAATTGGAGATGAACTCCCTACCTAGCTTCCATGGTGCAGGTTCCTCTCCCCCGCCCCTCCCCTTTCCATTTGCACCCTGGCCCCTCTCCTGCTAGGTCACCAGCACAGTAGCCAGTCCATGTGGTGGAGCTGTTAACTACCCACTTGGCTGAGCCCCCTGAAACCACAGGGATCACACTACTAGTACCTGAGCTGTTAACGCCTCGTGTATGTCCAGGAGTCGATGCTCATCACTTTGGGGCACCAGAACTCCTGGCAATGGCCGCTGTGCCAGATGGCCCTTACTGTGGCTGGGTGGCACCTACCAGATGAGCCCCTGATCAGAGTGAGTGGCACTAGGACGGATACCTTGCACATGAAGCAACAAAAGCTTCACCATCCTGGCCATTCTGTGGCCATCTCTAAGAGTGGTAGCAGACGTAACACTCCTTCTTCTGATCCTTCGGCCTTCCCCTCCCTGCTCACCCCCTGGGAGGAGGGTCAAGACTTCTTCTGCTGCCCAATCTGACGCCCTGCGTGCATGTGACCATCTTGGTGACGTCCCGGTCTTCACAACGCCCCACCAATCTTTGAACTCGGTACAGGGCATTATTTTCCACAGAGATCTTCTTCTTCAAGCCGACAAGGAGCTCCGTGCTAACCTCGAGTGGCGAGGGGTTCGTTTTATCCGCCATGTGCAGTGAGGCCCTCCAAACAATCGCATCACTATGGGCGCCTTTATTCTGGCCTTCGAGGGGGATGTCCTCCCAGAGAAGGTCAAGGTCATGCTGTATTGGTGTGATGTAAAAACTTATATTCTACCACCGATGATATGCTTTAAATGCTTACAGTTTGGACACATGTCTTCCCGCTGCACCAGATCCCCTCTGCGGTGACTGTGGGAGCCCCCTCCATGTGGGGAGTGCCTGTGCTCCGCTGCCAGTGTGTGTAAATTATCATGGACAGCATTCTCCATGCTCACCTGCATACCCAGTGTTTGTGAAAGAAAGAGGGATTGAAGAGTACAAAACCTTAGATCGGCACACCTACACTGAGGCTCGACAAAAGTATGACCAGCTCTATCCCGTGATTATGACTTCTACTTTTGCTTCAGTTACGTCCATTCCCCCTCCTACCCCCTACTCTTCCCAACGCCACCCCATTTGCCCAATGCCTTCAGCCTTCTCCTCCATCTCCCAATCCCCCTCCCTGTCAGTACCCATACCCAACCCTTCGGTTGCTGCTCCTCCTCCCCAGCCAGAGAAGTGCTCCCCTCCTTCAGCGGCCGCCGATACTGAAGCTCCCTCCTGAGACTCCTCTTCCTGGCACCCCCTGAAAGGCGATCTGCTGCTTCACATCAGCAGCACAGTCAGCAGCCAGAGGGTGCCAAGATTGCTTCGTGTAATTCTGTACCCACCCTTGCTTAAGTCTGCCCTTCTATTCCTTCCCAAGAGAAGAAGCAGAAATGCAAGAACAAGGGCAAGGCCCCCCTGGTACCCCCTGAGGTACAGCCTTCCCATCCTCCAGTCAATGAACCAACAGAGTCTGACCCCACCTATATGGATATTACCCCATCCTTATCGGTGATGGATGGCAACTTGTTGGTGTCACTGACTCCAGTCTGTTCGCTTCCCATTTGGACTCCGGCTTAAGAATCCTCCTGTGGAATTGTAATGCATATATGCGTCACTTTCCAGAGTTGCAGCCCCTTCTTTTCTTCTACTCTGTCGCTTCTATTGTGCTCCAGGAGACCCATTTTATCAATTCTTACTCACTCAGCCCTCATAGGTTCCACACATTCTGTTGGAACCGAATTGGCCCCTTGTGGGCTTCTGGTGGTATCTGCACCTTGGTCCGCAAGGACAATGTTAGTAAAAAGGTTCCCCTCCATACTACTTGGGAAGTCATTGCTGTCAGGGTCCATCCGGCCACCCCAATCACAATCTGTAATCTCTACCTCCCACCTGACAGGCCACTCACATCCCTTGCCCTAACCACTCTTCTTCAACAACTCCCTTCTCCCTTCCTGCTACTAGGGGACTTCAATGTCCACAACTTTGGGGTATTCATACGACTACTGCCCTAGACAGGACAGTTGAAGCTGTTCTGGCAGGGTTTGACCTCTGTTTACTAAACACAGGCGCTCCCACACACTTTAGTGTGGTGCACGGCACATTCTCTACCATTGACATCTCCATCTGCCTTCTTCCCTTCATTCTGTGAGGTGTCCACGATGAGTTATGTGACAGCGATCCATTACCCAATTGTTTTGACCTTCCTTCAGTGTCTTTTGTTTCATAACCCTCCCAGGTGGGACATCTCTAAGGCTGATTGGGGTGCCTTCTCCTCTGCTCCCATCCCCTCCGTATTGCCACACGACAGTGTTGATGAATCTACACAGACTTTGACTGCTGCCATGCTTTCAGCAGCTGTATCAGCAATCCCTTCTTCCTCAGGTTCCCCCCTGCTGGAAGACGGTCCATTGGTGGACTCCGGCAATTGCTGCAGCCATAAAAGACTGTCGCTGTGCTCTTCAACACTTTTTAGTGGCGCCCTTCTACTGCTCTTCTTCTAGTCTTTAAACGACTCTGAGCCCGGGCCCGCTACTTAATCAAATTTCAGAAACGGATTTGCTGGGAACGATATGTAGCTGCCATAGGACCACATACCTCTTCACAAGTCTGGGCCAAACTCAGGCGAATTTTTGGCCACTGTCCTCCCACTGTGGTTGCAGAAATTTCTGTGTTTGCTGTTGTCCTTACCAATCCGGACTTTGTAGCAGAAAATTTCGCTCAACACTTTGCTCAAGCTTCGGCATCGGCTCAGTATCTACCCACATTCCTTCTCCTGAAGGAACGCTCAGAACGACTGCCTTTGTCTTTTGTTTCTCGCTGCTAAGAGCCATATAATGCCCCATTCAGCGAGTGGAAATTTGCCAGCGCCCTCCCCCTTGGTCCTGACACGGCTCCTGGACCGGATCGGATATATAACCAAATGCTCCAACACTTATCAGTGGCTGGCCACCATCATATACTGACCCTCTTCAATCATCTGTAGATTGAGTGAGTATTCCCCATCCAGTGGCAGGAAAGCATTGTTGTTCCGGTGTTGAAGCCAGGGAAGCCACTTCTTCAGTTGGATAGCTACCATCCAATTAGCCTTACTAACACCCTCTGCAAGCTCCTTGAATGCATGGTGAGTCGGTGGCTGTTTTGGATCCTTGAATCCCGTGACCTTTTGTCATTGACTCAAAGTTGTTTTTCGCTGTGGCCACTCTACAGTGGATAACTTGGTCCACCTGGAGTCTGCTATCCGGTCAGCATTTGCCCATCGACAACACCTCCTTACTGTCTTTGATCTGCGTAAGGCCTATGACACAATCTGGCGCCACCACATCCTCACCACCCTTCACGAATGGGGCCTTCGTGGCGCTCTAGCCGTTTTTTATCTGTAACTTCCTTTCTTGTCGCTCTTTTTGGGTCCAAGTTGGCTCCTCCTGAAGCACTCCCTATCGGCAAGAAAATGGGGTTCCACAGGTTTCCGTGCTGAGCGTCCCTCTCTTTCTCATAGCCATTAATGGTCTGGTGACAGCTGTTGGGCTGTTGTATCTATGTCGCTTCCTCCATAATGGGCATTGCAGAACGCTGTCTACAGTGGGGCAATCTGCCGGGTGCACTCATTGGCTCTCTCCCATCGAAACGTCCCCTTAGAATAATTATAAATGACAGTGCTGGTAAACCTCTTACGTTATTTGATTTTCAAACAGCTGAGCAGAACTGAACATACTCAGACATTTCTCATTTCTGATCACCACTAAACTGACGAACAATATTTTTAGCGCAATGCAATCTGACTTTCAATAATCCCTACAAAAGAGTGATCTTGACTAACAATAACCTATACCTTTCATGAATCACTTACCTCAAAAAAATCTTCGTTACTCGAACTACTGCAATACAGTGAGTGCCAATACTGCCAGCTAATTAAAGATTCTAACTACTGAAGGCACTAATTACTGATAGGCATAGTTACCAAATGAAAGATAAGCGGACGATCTGGACGTGTGTCCGTCAGAAAAAGGAAGTTTGTAAAGATGGATGTCATGAATTTACCTTAATAGTGTTCAAAAGTCATCATATATATATGATGATTTTTGAACACTATTAAGGTAAATTCATGACATCCATCTTTACAAATTTCCTTTTTCTGACGGACACACGTCCAGATCGTCCGCTTATAGCAACCTCTCAAAACTCTGGCATCTCTCTCTCGACATCCACCACTGCTGGCGGCTCACCTCCAACTGCCCAACGCTATGCGCTGTTCACATCCAACTGCCCAACACTACACAAGCGAATATTCCAACAATGAGTCCAACCAGCCCCAAACTGCACACAGCACAGTCAGTGATCTTCATACAGAGCTCTACGTGGCGTTGCCAACATAAAAACCTAAACAGCCTACTTACACCATTTCTTTCAGTTTTCGGCGGCCAAGTTGTGTGTCATGTATTTCTGCCATCGCCGTACAGTCCATCCCTATCCGCAACTGTTCCTCGATGGCCAGCCCCTCGAGGTGGTGGACACTCATCGCTTCTTGGGTCTGGTCTTTGATGCCCAGTTGACATGGCTCCCTCATCTTCGCCAGCTGAAGAGGACGTGCTGGTCCCATCTCAGTGTTCTTAGGTGTTTGTGTAATACCACATGGGGTGCCGACCGCTCTGTTCTCTTGTGATTGGACGGCCGGGGTGGCCGAGCGGTTCTGGGCGCTACAGTCTGGAACCGCGTGACCGCTACGGTCGCGGGTTCAAATTCTGCCTCGGGCATGGATGCGTGTGATGTCCTTAGGTTGGTTAGGTTTAAGTAGTTCTAAGTTCTAGGAGACTGATAACCTTAGAAGTTAAGTCCCATAGTGCTCAGAGCCATTTGAACCATTTTCTTGTGATTGTATCAAGCGTTGGTCCCGTCTCGTTTAGACTATGGAAGTCCTGTCTATGGTTCTGCGTCGACTTCGACGTTGCAGATACAAGACCCATCCAGCACTCTAGGATCCGACTTGCGACTAGCGAATTCCAGACTAGCCCCTTACTTAGCCTTCTCGCAGAAGTGGAGATTCCACCACTGCGAGTTTTGCGCCAACAATAGCTGATATCTTATGTGATCCGCATTCGCTGCACCCCAAAGCACCCTAATTATGGTCTCCTTTATCCGGACATGGAGATCACTCTGCCGCAGCGGCGGCCACGATATGGGCTTACCATGGCTGTCCGCATTCAGTCGCTCTTTTCTGAGCTCCAGCAATTCCCTTTACCGCCTCTTTTCTTCACTCACACACGTACCACTCCGTGGTGCGTCTCTCGGCCGCAGCTCTGTCTTGATCTCTCACTCGATTCAAAGGATTCCGTCCCTCCGATGGCTCTTCACCACCAGTTCTACTTTCTCCTCAGTTCTTTTTAGGGTTCAGGAGTGATCTATATGATGGCTCCATGGTTGCTGGTTGCACTGGTTTTGCTTACACCTATGCACGATGCACGTAACTTCGTTCCTTGGCAGATGGCTGTAGTGTCTTTACTTCAGAACTGGTAGCCATATTGCGCGTACTGGACCATGTCCGCTCCTGCTCAGAACTATCCTTCACTATCTGTAGTGACTCATTGAGCGGCTTGCACGCTATTGGCCAGTGCTTCCCTCGCCAACCGTTGGTCATCGCTATCCAGGACTCCCTTGGGATTACTGGTATTGAACTTGCTGATCGACTGGCTAAATTAGCTACTACCAGGCCATCTCTTGCTATTGGAATTCCGGAAATAGACCTTCGCTTGGCATTACGTCGTCAGGTTTTGGGCCTTTGGGATGCAGAATGGCACACTCTTTCTTCGCCGAACAAGTTCGGGGCGATTAAGGATTCTTCAACTCCATGGCGGTCCTCCTTCCGGGTCTCTCGTAAGACCTCTGTCGTCCGATGCCGGCTCTATATCGGCCATACTTTTTTGACTCACGGTTATCTCCTCCGGCGTGAGGACCCCTCCTCTCTGTCATTGTGGATCAATGTTGACTGTGGCTCACATCTTATTGGATTGCCCCAACTTAGCCATCCTGCGACGGACTTTTAGCCTTCCAGACTCGCTACCCCTGGTGTTGGCTGACAATGTCTCAGTGGCGGATCTCGATTTACGTTTTATTCGTGATGCGAGTTTTTATCGCTTTATTTAAGGGAGGGACCTTCCACCTTATTGGTGAGTGGAGGGGCTGGCGAGCCCTCTTGCTCCCCCCTTCGCCCCCACTGGATTGGCTTCAATTGGGTTTGGTGGTTCACCCCAGTCCTCTGCCTTCCCACTCCTTCCCTCATGGGGTCTGTTATGTCTTGAGCGTTTGTCTTGTCTCCTGTGCTTCTTCCTTCATGCCCTTGTCATTAGTCACTTTCTTTCCCTTACCTTTTCTTCCACCCTTTCGCTTCCTTCCCTGTCAACAGTTTATCATTTTATAGCCATTTGTTTTAGTTAATCCAAGGTCGGAGGGACTGACGATCGCGTAGTTTGGTCCCTTCTCCACCCAACCAACCAACCTTCATCTGTTTAGCGACTGGAAGACCTGAACTCTATGCCAAAACCACCGAGTTAATCCCTTATCTATAAAAAATCCTGCAATCTTAGTACATAAGTATTTAGAAACGACAAATTTATATGCAAGATATTGCAAAGATGTAAGCACATATATGTATATTGTCTATACTTTTCGCTAGCAGTGGACTCTGGTAATGCTCACTTATTTACACGGCACTAAAATTGCACACTAGTTATGATTCAAGCACTGATTTACTGTGTTTCACGTTTGTGCGCTTTTCCTTGATACGAATGTATAATTATAACGATTCTCATTGTTCTTTTTAATGGAACATCTTCAAAATGAAGGCTATGACGCCTGACTACATCCAAGAAAAGAAATTGTAATGTAGTCCACTGATTTTCATGATGACGAGGATTTAATTCTTCGAAAAGCACCATGGAAGAAAATAAAAGTAATTAAAATAAATAATTGTTTTAATTTGTTTCTTGTGTCATAAACATTCAAAATTTCCGAATCACGACCTGACATGGACAACATGAGAGTGAAGCAGAATACTAAACAAGATGGAGAATAATTTCTTGATTCTCAGTAAAGCTTTGCTTGTGCGGTTGTGAGAATACAGCAGGAAGGGACACACAGATCAACCAAAATTGATAGACAACCACGAAAATTACATTGAGATGACAAAAGTCAAAGCATACCTCTTAATATGGTGTCGGACCTCATCTTGCCCCGCGTAGTGCAGCAACTCGGGCTGTCATGGACTGAACACGTCGCTGGAAGTCCCCCCAATGAAATTCTGAGCAGTGCTACCACCTCTGTCGCCGCCCATAATTGAAAAAATGTTGCCGGTGTAGGATTTTGTGCACGAACTCATACCTCGATTGTGTCCCATAAATGTCCGATGGGATACACATTTCGGGCAATTTGGGTGGCCTAATCATTCGTTCGAATTGTCCAGAATGTTCTTCAACCCAATCGCGAACAATTATGACCCGGTGGAATGGAGCATTGTCATCCATAAAAATTCCATTGTTGTTTGGGAACATAAAGTCGATGAGTGCAAATGGTCTCCCAGTGGCTGAACATAAACATTTACAATCAATGATCAGTTCTGCTGGATCAGAGGACCTAGTCCATTCTATGTAAACGCAACTCACACCATTATGGAGCCACCGCTAGCTTTTGCGGTGTCTTGTAGACAACCTGGGTCCATGACTTCGTGGGGCCTGTGCCACAATCGAACCTTACCATCAGCTCTTACCAACTGAAATCGTGAGTCATCTTACCAGGGTACGGTTTTCCAGTCGTCTAGGGTCCAACCGATACGGTCACGACCGTAGGAGATGCGCTGCAGGCGACGTCTTCCTGTTAGCAAAGGCGCTCGCGTCGGTCGTTTGCTGCCATAGCCCATTAACACCAAATTTCACCGCACTGTCCTAACGCATACGTTCGTTGTACGTCCCACGTTCCTTTCTGCGATTATTTCAAGCAGTGTTGCATGTCTGTTAGCACTGACTGTTCCACGCAAACGCCATTTCTCTTGGTCGTTATGTGAAGGCCGTGGTCAGATGTAATGCCTCAAATGTGATATTCTCGACATACTCTTGTGACTGTGGATCTCGGAATACTGAATTCCGTAACATTCTTAACAGACAAGTTTCTGATTTTCTGAGAGTCTTCATGATCTTAAAATCAGATGTTTACAGAGGGCAATAAAAGGATAGAAATGCTCAGTAACAAAAAATAAAGACAGATGTGTATCGTTTGTTTGCAGAGCTTGCAGTCAGTTGTGTGCAGGCTTTTGTTAAGCGCTTTAAAAAGAATTCAGTTGTGCCTCACAATCTTCACATAGAAGACATAGTTCTTAGCCGTATTGTAGGCAGTCTAATTTTTTGTTGCATGTGAATGCGCTGTAATGCGTGCAAATATCCCTGCAAACTTCCGCCGCACTGAAATGCCCAGAATACGTGGTGAACTCAGACCACGTGCGCCTGCCAGCAGTGCTATGCGGACTAGGGAATGGTTCATGCTTGTCATGTCGAAACCTGTTCTTATTTTTTCCCCACTATCAGTCAACAACGAAAATAGTACGCAAAATATTAGCTGCCGACGTAGTGGAAGTAAATTATGAAGTAACATTTTTCGTATCATTCCCGCTCATGAAACTATCATATGAGGTGCGACAGTAAAGTAATGAGACTGGTGTGGAAAAAAAAATGTTGCTTACCTTTTTAGTCAAGCTTACTGTTGTCTCCTTCAAAGTAGATCCCTTCTGATTGCACACACTTTTCCAGAGCTTCTGCCATTGATGGTAACATTTCTGGAACTCATCTTCTGTAACATCCTCCAAGAACCTCGTCACAGCTTTTTGGACAACTTGTGTTGCTTGAAAATGGTGTCCCTTGACCGCCGTTTTCACTCTTGGAAATAGAAAAAAGTCGCACGGAGCGATATCTGGCGAATAATGTGGCTGTGGTAGTACTTGAGGATAAAAATTTCTGTACTGACAGAGCAGTATGGGATGGGGCATTATCGTGATGCAGAATCCAATTACCAGCAATGTTGGCACGGACACAAAGAATACCTTTACGAAGTCTTTCTAAAATTTCTGTGTAGTAATATTTGTTAACTGTTTGTACAGGAGGCACCCACTCTTTATGAACAATTCCCTTGGAATCAAAGAAGCACACAAGCATGTATTTCACTTTTGACTTTGACAGGCGAGCTTTTTTTGGTCTGCGTGATCCCTTTGAGCACCATTGAGAAATTTGTCCGTTTGTCTCTGGATCATACTGAAAAACCAACTTTCATCACCAGTGATCAACAATTCTGGATTGATTTCCGTTTGCTCTAACAGATCGGCTGCCTCATTTTTCCGTGTTTTTCGCTGTTGTGGTGTGAGATTTTTGGGGACAATTTTTGCACAAATCTTTCTCATACCAAGATCTTATTATTAGACAAACCGTTTCTCGATTGATGTTCAGTTCTTCTGCAATCATTTTCACGGATAATCTTCGATCAGATCATACGAGTTCACGCACCCTGGCCAAGTTGACATCCGGCCATGAGGTTGATGGTCGTCTACTGTGGCCTTCGTCTTCAACATTCGTTCTGCCTTCACCAAACATTTTATGCCAATGAAAAACTTGAGCTCTTGACATAACCTCTTCTCCAAAAGCCTTCTGAAGCTAACCGTAAGTTGTCGTCGCGTATTCACCCAATTTAACACAAAAAGAAATGGCATACCGTTGCGCAATATTATGCGGTTCCATTTCTGTGACGAGAGACACAAACACATGTTAATTTATTACAGCACAACTCATGACTGAGCAGTTGCATCGATGTGTCGATTGGACTAGAAGCGGTTTATAGACCAAGGTCAAATACAGGGCGTTTCAAAAAGAAAGAGCAGATTTCAAACATTTATTTCTCAAAAACTACAAATGATAGAAACACAATTCCAACGGTCCTTCACTCAATATGAGTACCAAATGTTACACAACAAATATCAAAACTGTACCTCAATATGAGCACCATTTGTTACACGACAAATATCAAACCGGTATCTCATTTCTTGCCACACACGACGCAACTGGTCTTTAGTTACCGAATTCACGGCCGCAACAATTCGATGTCGTACCTCTTGAAGAGTAGCGGGCATAGGTGGGACATAAACACAGTCCTTTATGTACCCCCACAAATAAAAATCGCAGGGAGTAAGGTCTGGTGACCTGGGAGGCCACAGACGATGACATTGATCTTGTGCTCCTGCTCTTCCAATCCACCGTCCTGGAATGGTGTTATTTAGGTACCGTCGTACAGGTTCAGAGAAGTGTGGTGGGGCGCCATCTTGCATGAAGATGAAGTGATTTGAATCTTCCTGAAGTTGAGGAAATAGCCAGTTTTCTAACATGTCCAGGTAAATGGTTCCTGTGATAGTTTTCTCCATGAAAAAGAAAGGTCCATAAACTTTGTTTACCGAAATTGCACAAAAGACGTTAACCTTTGGTGAGTCTCTTTCATGTTGAATAACGTCCCTCGGAGTTTCACTCGCCCAAATTCGTACGTTATGCCGATTAACTTTACCAGAAATGTGAAACGTTGATTCATCTGAAAAAATTAATCGTTCGGCAAAATTGTCCTCTTCCATGTCCTGTAGAATTGCAGTTGAAAATTCGAACCTTTTGTTGTGGTCGTCAGGACGCAATGCTTGCAATAACTGCAGTTTGTACGGCTTCATGTGCAGACGGTTACTCAGAACGCGCCATACCGTTGTTTTAGACATGTTTAGTTCGTGACTTGCCCGTGCCGTGGATTTTCTAGGGCTCCTTTCGTAAGCTGCACGGACACGCTCGACATTTTCATCCGATGTGCGTGGACGACCCGTGCTTTTTCGCTTGCAGATGCAACCATCTTCTACGAATCTGTGATGCAACTCATAAATTTGCTTATGACGAGGCGGCTGTTTGTTGAATTGACGGCGGAATGCACGTTGCACACCAACAATGGACTCTAACTTTGCAAATTGCAGCACACAAAATGATCGTTCCTGTGGTGTCGTCGCCATTTTCCTACAAACAAACGCCAGCGCCACTGCGGATTTGCATGGAACTTCTGCGCGGACCATTGAAAAACTTTGAACCTTTCTCTGACAAGAAACGTTTGAATTGTGTTTCTATCATTTGTAGTTTTTGAGAAATAAATGTTTGAAATCTGCTCTTTCTTTTTGAAACGCCCTGTATATTGTGCCTATGCAAGCCTCCAGGGTTGCCACATCTTGCAAAGAAAATCAGTCTCATTACTTTATTGTCGCACCTCGTATAATGGTTTATTCTCTCTATATGCTAAACCACACTACTTGGAGTCAAGGTGGTGTTGGATACGCGCCACTCTTGTCACAGTAATGCGTGTGTTGATTTGTGGACTGAAAGCGATCGGAAGATAACTAAATACAACATATATTTTACTTATAACCTCCTTTCCAATGTGATGAGCACTATGTACACATATTTTAGAAATTTCCAGTATGACTACACTAATTTTATTTCGTCCAACTATTGGGAAAAAATGTGAAATACTGTTACAATACTAGAGACAAACTTTTTTGTTCTACGACAACTTACAACCCTGTAAGTAGGAGATAGACTTTAGCGTTTTTACAGAAAATTGCCCTATACTTAGGTGTGAGTGCTGTCTAATATCAATATATTTTGAAGAGTTTTCTGTATACTTAACTGGAGTTTGGAAACGAAGATTTAGTTAATTAGTTAGTTTCATGTACCATGCAGTGTTTGCATGATAAATCATACTCATGTGGAATGAATCTTTAATATTCACATAGCAAACTAATTTGTAAATACGGCTACATGCTCAACAATTATGTTTTTTATGAAATCTACAGATGTGAGTTGGCAATTCCTACCCACCACCTTTTACACATCACAATAATATAAAAATTCTTCTAGGGAATAGGAGGACTTGTCAAGGAGAAACTTTTTCCATTTGTTTTCAAATTTTATTTTGCTGTATATCAGACTCAGTAGGTTATCAAAAAGTTTAATTGCGGCATTGTACACCCACTTTTCTGCTAAAGACAACCTTAACGAGGAGTAATGAAAGTCATTTTTCCTTCTGGTATTTTAATTCATGGGGACTAAATAAACTGTGAAGCAGTAGCTCCTTAAACAGATGTCTACAAGATGAACTTGGGTGAGCACCACATATTGTTGTTACAGCACTTTGATCAATGAATGTCTTCTTTCTTAAAAATGATTTACACAAAACATTATTACATATTAAATTATTGAATGAAAATATGCAAAATACGAAAATATGTCAGATTACTGAATTACCTCTCCCCAAGATTTTCAGTGATTCTAAGTGCAAATGTGGCTAAGTTGCTTTAGGAGTTCCAAAATGAGCCCTTTCCAGTTTAAATTCTCATGAATATGGGCACCTAAGAATTTTGAAGTTACCACCCTACTTATTATTTTCCCACTACGTGTTACACTTACCATTGGCGTAGTGGCTCTAGATGTGCAGAGCTGAATATGTTGTCTCTTTTTTAAACTGAGGATGACATCGTTTTCAGAAAACCAATCAATGATACGTTTAAGAACATTGTTTGCCATTTCTTCTGTTGCTGTGTGTATGTTTAGACTGATAACAGTGCTAGTGTTACCTGCAAAAAGAACTAACTCTGATTGGATATGGAACAGTAGCGAACCTATGATTGTGTCCCCAGTCAGAATAGTGTACATGAACCAAATCGGTTGAATGACTACATACAACTTCTTGTACTCTTTTGGTTAGATATGACATTGTTTGTTGGTTGACTATGCTATCACTCTGATAAAACTTCAGTTTATCCAGTAGAATGTTGTGATTTACTAAGTCAAATACCTTAGATAGGTCGCAGAAAATTCCAATGGGCACTATTTTGCTATTTCATGCTTATAAAATTTGGTGAGTGAACTTGTAAACGGCATTCTCAATAGAACAATTCTTACAAAGAATAAAAAAATAATGCACTAGTGATCGTAACTTTAAGAATATGGTCACACTGGTAGAATGAAAGCTGCAGTGGTCTATCGATAATAATTTTCCGTATTAATGTTATACAAAATGCATTAAACTGGCGGGAAAAACTCAGTTTACCGGTTGAAGTACACTCGACGTAACGGGTGGGATCTGCAGTATTTGTACATATTTACCAGTGTGAGTTCGAAATCTGCCTGATAGTGATTCATAATTTATAGAACTTAACCAAGAGCCGAGGAGGAGAAGGGATTTGTTTTCACTAATAGAAGAGAAGCATGACGCGTGAAAAATGTAAAATTTTTCTTTCCCATTTTTCCAGACTTTGGTACGTCTGTCACAAGACTTTCTGTGCAGAATATTGTTCTTTTCACATGTAGTGCAAATTTTCCCGTCGTTTCTTGAAGACTAACAATGAAATAGGTAACAGTCAACCACACATATCGATCACAGGCATTATTATGTACGAACAGGCATGTACTCGGCAATCGTCTTTGTGGGTTTTTTCACGTTTGATGGAAGGCGTTCTTCTAGCGAGCATTTTATTTTAAACATTAACTGCTCTGCAATGGACATGCAACAGGGCGATTTTATTCTTTGTGTGTGTAGCAACAGCCTTAACTCATCCAATACACCAGCGTTTTTCAACCTTTTTGAACACGCGACCCCTTTACAAGTAAAAATATTCTGGCGACCCCCAGAACCATAATAAAAGTATGTCAACGATTTCAAAGGCAACGTATTTAATTTTCTTTCAATTGATACTATACTGATCGAGAAATAAAGTGCATTGTGAAAAGAGGTCGCAGTGCTCTGCGGGCAGAGATATAATTATATTCTTTGCCGCGGTAGGGGCGTGGGGGTGAGAGGGTGTCAGTTGTCTCAGTACGCCAGCAAGTACGGACGTGATTATTGTCTTCATGCTTCACTCTGAGCTAGTATGGACAAGTTTCTTAAAAGAGTTGTGCAGCCCTCCACGTATAGTACAAGTGGCGGTGGCGGAAGCGAATCAAAGTCGAAAAAAATAGACTTTATGGCGACAGTTATCTGAAGTGTGGTTTTACTGTCGTGAACAGTAAACCTCAATATGTAATTTGTGGCGAAGTATTGTCACGTGAGAGTATGAAAGCATCAAAGCTTTTGTGTCACGTCTCAATCAAACAATCCAAGGAAGCTGATAAACCGTTGGATTTCTTCGAAATGAAACCGAAAACACTTAACTTCTATGATTCAGGTAATTAAACACTATTGTTATTTGTTGATTTAAAATTGCATGAATGTTTCTGAGTTTTTATTCGCTTTTCTGATTTTAGGTATCCAGTGCCAACGAGTCGTATTTCGAGTCGCTGAAGCAGGGAAGTCGCATACAGAGGCAGCGAATCCCATTTTGCCAGGAACCCTCGATATGGTTCAAATTATGTTAGGTAAGCAAGAGTCAAACAAGCTAAAAAGTATACCACTTCTGATGATACCACTGAACGCAGACTAAACGATATGGACGCTGACATTCGAGAACAGTTAGACGAAAAATTAAAGAAGAGCCCACTTTTTGCTTTGCAGTTTGATGAATCTATTGATGTTTCAGATTGTGCTCAATTTATAGTACCTGTGCGCCTTGATGCAGATGAAAGTATCATGGAAGACATTTTATTTTGCAAAGCACCCCCTGCAAATACTACTGACCCAGTGTTTCTGACATGTTTTTAGAAAGCACTCGCAACTATGAGATTGATTGGACAAAATGTATCGCCATTTGTAGTGACGGTGATAAAGCTATGACTGGCAGTAAAAGCGGGCTCGTCGCGAAATTAAAATAATAATGCCAAATTTTTCGTGGGCACACTGCTTTCTTCATCGACAATCTCTGGCACCCACGATTTTAACTTCTGATTTAAATGATGTGCTTAAAAAGGTGATCAAAGTTGTAAACTCTATTAAAGGTAAAGTGTTGCAAACTCGACTATTTAGGATCATTTGTGAAGACATAGGTTCACTCCATCAAAATATCTCTTATCACACAGAGGTCAGGTGGCTTCCCAAGAGAAAGTTATTGACACGATTTGTGTATCTAAAAGGTGAATTGTTAATGTGCTTACAAGATTCTAAATCTGGATATGCGAATTACTTTTGTGACTCTATTTGGCTATTAAAATTAGCATTTCTCGTGGATCTTTTTAACCACTTAAATATTTTAAACAACAGCCTCCAAGGGAAGAAGAAAACATCAGTACAGCTAAGGATAAACTTAAATGATACCTTGCAAAACTTAGTTTGTGGTCAACGTTTTTACAAAAGATGATGTATGAGTCTTTCCCTTGTATTCAGACGATTGTCGAAGAAATTGCAATGGACCAATCACATTCCTTGCGTGATACTGAGCTAGCATAATTTGGAAGAGAAACTGTTAAGTTACTTTCCAGAGTTGAACTCTGACGCTGGCAACGGTCATAGATGGATACTAAATCCTTTTTTAGGTATGTCTGTACAACTAGCTGATCTGAGCACGATTACGAAAGAAACACCTATAGATTTAGCAGCTGACGGGATGCTTAAAACGGAATTTAATTCGCAAAAGATTGACATCTTCTGGATGAAGAGAAAAGAAGAGAATCCACAGCAGGCAAAGAAAGCTGTGAAATTATCTCAAGAATAGAACCACGATTTGACAAATTATTAATAAATAAACAGGCACAGCCTTCTCATTGAAACTGTTGAATTTTTATTGTAGTCTAGGACCTACAACCCTTGCTTACTTTCATTTGGCTAAGTGTCACCTCTGGCAGATATCGCTGGCGTCGCCCTATGAGTAAGAACTGTTCAAAACAATGAAATCTTATTAAGTGTCAAGTATGCTTTTTAATGATACCGATTAAGGACATTAGTCATCGGGAATCAAATTGCAGTTGTGCCGATAAAACGCTGTGCATTCACTTATAATCGCTGGATCGTACCATTATTGTTACTGACTTTACTCAGGTATGGCTTATGATCCGCGGGAAAGAAATGACAATGAAATAACAGAAAACGCGGAGGAAAACGGAGATTAATGTTTTACATCAAGGTTATTATTATTATTACGACGAACAAAGTAAATTAGACGGTCCGACAAAGAAAACGCCGCAGACAATGCAGTATTCAGCTGTACTGTTAGCGACACTCCTCCTGTTGCAATTATTGTAACCGATACCTCCGCTCGGGTCTCCTCAGCGGTGTTGTCAAAATCTCTGTGACGGTGTTGCAAGCAAGACTCATGTTATTTCGTGGCCTTGAAATACCTCTATATGAATTCCATTTTAGATACGTCATCGTTAACCAACACGAATTCAGTAAAGCTGCGCATTAACTAATACATAGGCAGATGTTTCATCCAGCTAGCCATCTTCTGTGTTATGACTCATTTTGAAGAGAAAACAAATGTCTTTAGACGACTTCTTGTGAAAAAGGATATACATTTTATTAACTGTTTTAATACTGTTTCGGAATGGAATGCTTTATCCTTTTTTTACGTGAATTCCAACAGAAAAATAGGTTTCGCATAACGACTGTTTCGCAATGCAGGTAAGACTCAGAAGTGAATCATCCTCATTAAACGACGTCCCACTCTATAGTAAATTTGCAAACAAGAAGATCTTTTTTCGAATTTCTCATAGTTACTTACTGGAGCTTCTTCATTTAGTTATCGATCGGTTCTGGAAAACAGTTATCCAGTTTGCCTTTATTTATCATTAACACGGTGTATTTATTATAAAATAATCTACGATATGATCAATTCAGAATTAATATCAAACAAGGAATTACGTAACTTTAATAAAAAATAAATACTATTTTCCATACGTCTATATTTGTGTATTAAAGAACCCCTAGTTTTGAGACATATAGCAGGATGGTGCTATCATTCACTTTCATTCAGTTTCAAAAAAAGGCAACATTTCTTTTTAATTAATTGCAAGAGTATGCAGTATGTATATTGACAAATGATGGTACTAGTTTTTTGTAAGACATTTTTCAATTCTTTTATGAATCACTATCAAAAAAACAATGATTCGCTTTCACGGCAGACACCACAATTAACTACACGAAAGAAATGAGAAATTAACCAGGTGACCAGCAACGACGATTTTGTGGAAATCCCAATGAAGCCAGAGAACTAGGAAAATAGAAACAACGTCAACATGCAGTGTATGAATTGAAGTCTGAGTTGAGGTCAGACATTCTAGATCCGCTCGGTAGAAATTGCTGTACTTCATGCCTTGTCTCATTGATATCAATCCTAGCGACCTATTGTTTGGTTCGAAGCTTGTCACTGAAATGCATTCTAGTAACCGTGGTGCCAGATTTTGCACGTGAGCTGTGTGCGTGTTGTTGCAGCCATTTTGTATCACATTTGAACGTGAACATCTTTTAAATGCGCTTTCGTAAATTGTTCTCGTTCCGTGTGATATTTTTATCACAGCACATGATTAGCACGTAAACTAAGTTTCAGTAATACACAAGACCCTGCCACTGCACCGCCGTTCCAGCCCGGAAGTTGATGTGGTCCTTCCCTCTCCCTGCAAACCTCTCACAAGTAAATACTATCTGTATAAGACTTAGTCCTTTTTCCATTCAGCAGAAATGGGAGGAGATCGATAGACATGGCCTTGCTTCTCACTGCTGGAAGTGTTTGCGTATTTGAACTCTTCAACAGGTTTAAATTAAATTCGTATTCATTATTGTACGTCAGTACCAGATCTGAACGTGAGCCAATTTGCAGGGTGCTTTCAGAAAACCTTGTCACTTACGTCTGACATCTATACCATAGCAGATGATCGTCATGAAACATACGTTACTAGCCATGCTGCAACTGCTTTCTCCTGCGACTGCGACCCCTTGAGCAAGGTTTGCGACCCCCCAGGGGTCGCGACTCACAGGTTGATAAACAATGCAATACACCATCGCTTCATATTTTTTATAGTGGTAATTCTAGTTTCTGACTTTTCTTTCGAAGATAATTGTCAATAAAATGTAATAATACCACTCACAAGTTTTTCTGGTGTACAACTACACTCCTGGAAATTGAAATAAGAACACCGTGAATTCATTGTCCCAGGAAGGGGAAACTTTATTGACACAATCCTGGGGTCAGATACATCACATGATCACACTGACAGAACCACAGGCACATAGACACAGGCAACAGACCATGCACAATGTCGGCACTAGTACAGTGTATATCCACCTTTCGCAGCCATGCAGGCTGCTATTCTCCCATGGAGACGATCGTAGAGATGCTGGGTGTAGTCCTGTGGAACGGCTTGCCATGCCATTTCCACCTGGCGCCTCAGTTGGACCAGCGTTCGTGCTGGACGTGCAGACCGCGTGAGACGACGTTTCATCCAGTCCCAAACATGCTCAATGGGGGACAGATCCGGAGATCTTGCTGGCCAGGGTAGTTGACTTACACCTTCTAGAGCACGTTGGGTGGCACGGGATACATCCGGACGTGCATTGTCCTGTTGGAACAGCAAGTTCCCTTGCCGGTCTAGGAATGGTAGAACGATGGGTTCGATGACGGTTTGGATGTACCGTGCACTATTCAGTGTCCCCTCGACGATCACCAGTAGTGTATGGCCAGTGTAGGAGATCGCTCCCCATACCATGATTCCGGGTGTTGGCCCTGTGTGCCTCGGTCGTATGCAGTCCTGATTGTGGCGCTCACCTGCACGGCGCCAAACACGCATACGACCATCATTGGCACCAAGGCAGAAGCGACTCTCATCGCTGAAGACGACACGTCTCCATTCGTCCATCCATTCACGCCTGTCGCGACACCACTGGAGGCGGGCTGCACGATGTTGGGGCGTGAGCGGAAGACGGCCTAACGGTGTGCGAGACCGTAGCCCAGCTTCATGGAGACGGTTGCGAATGGTCCTCGCCGATACCCCAGGAGCAACAGTGTCCCTAATTTGCTGGGAAGTGGCGGTGCGGTCCCCTACGGCACTGCGTAGGATCCTACGGTCTTGGCGTGCATCCGTGCGTCGCTGCGGTCCGGTCCCTGGTCGACGGGCACGTGCACCTTCCGCCGACCACTGGCGACAACATCGATGTACTGTGGAGACCTCACGCCCCACGTGTTGAACAATTCGGCGGTACGTCCACCCGGCCTCCCGCATGCCCACTATACGCCCTCGCTCAAAGTCCGTCAACTGCACATACGGTTCACGTCCACGCTGTCGCGGCATGCTACCAGTGTTAAAGACTGCGATGGAGCTCCGTATGCCACGGCAAACGGCTGACACTGACGGCGGCGGTGCACAAATGCTGCGCAGCTAGCGCCATTCGTCGGCCAACACCGCGGTTCCTGGTGTGTCCGCTGTGCCGTGCGTGTGATCATTGCTTGTACAGCCCTCTCGCAGTGTCCGGAGCAAGTATGGTGGGTCTGACACACCGGTGTCAATGTGTTCTTTTTTCCATTTCCAGGAGTGTGTCTTCCGTTCATTCGCCGCCGGTGGATTTGCAGCGTGTAATACTGAGTGCTTCAGTCGATGCTAATCATATATCTACACTATTTAAATCTTCGTCTAAAAGTTTGACCACAATTTCGCACATGACAAAAAATTCACGTGTTTTCTGTTGAAGGCTTCAGTTGGAATATAATGTACAGGGTGTCCACATGAAACCTCCATAATTTCTAAATGCTTACAGACATGCATCTGTTTACAAGAGTAATAGAAGGCAGATTTCAGATACCTAACAGATCAAAACGAAAATTTCTGTTCCGACACTGACAATGTTGAGTGTTCATGGAAAAAGTTCAAGGCAATCGTAAAATGCGTTTTAAACAGGTACGTGCCGAGTAAAACTGTGAGGGACGAGAAAAACCCACCATGGTTCAACAACAAAGTTAGGAAAATACTGCGAAAGCAAAGAGAGCTTCACTCCAAGTTTAAACGCAGCCAAAACCTCTCAGACAAACAGAAGCTAAACGATGTCAAAGTTAGCGTGAGGAGGGCTATGCGTTAAGCGTTCAGTGAATTCGAAAGTAAAACTCTATGTACCGACTTGACAGAAAATCCTAGGAAGTTCTGGTCTTACGTTAAATCAGTAAGCGGCTCGAAACAGCATATCCAGACACTCCGGGATGATGATGGCATTGAAACAGAGGATGACACGCGTAAAGCTGAAATACTAAACACCTTTTTCCAAAGCTGTTTCACAGAGGGAGACCGCACTGGAGCTCCTTCTCTAAATCCTCGCACAAACAACAAAATGGGTGACATCGAAATAAGTGTCCAAGGAATAGAAAAGCAACTGGAATCACTCAACAGAGGAAAGTCCACTGGACCTGACGGGATACCAATTCGATTCTACACAGAGTACGCGAAAGAACTTGCCCCCCTTCTGACAGCCGTGTACCGCAAGTCTCTAGAGGAACGGAAGGTTCCAAATTATTGGAAAAGAGCACAGGTAGTCCCAGTCTTCAAGAAGGGTCGTCGAGCAGATGCGCAAAACTATAGACCTATATCTCTGACGTCGATCTGTTGTAGAATTTTAGAACATGTTTTGTGCTCGCGTATCATGTCGTTTTTGGAAACACAGAATCTACTATGTAGGAATCAACATGGATTCCGGAAACAGCGATCGTGTGAGACCCAACTCGCATTATTTGCTCATGAGACCCAGAAAATATTAGATACAGGCTCCCAGGTACATGCTATTTTCCTTTACTTCCGGAAGGCGTTCGATACAGTTCCGCACTGTCGCCTGATAAACAAAGTAAGAGCCTACGGAATATCAGACCAGCTGTGTGGCTGGATTGAAGAGTTTTTAGCAAACAGAACACAGCATGTTGTTCGCAATGGAGAGACGTCTACAGACGTTAAAGTAACCTCTGGAGTACCACAGGGGAGTGTTATGGGATCATTGCTTTTCACAATATATATAAATGACTTAGTAGATAGTGTCGGAAGTTCCATGCGGCTTTTCGCGGATGATGCTGTAGTATTCAGAGAAGTTGCAGCATCAGAAAATTGTAGCGAAATGCAGGAAGATCTGCAGCGGATAGGCACTTGGTGCAGGGAGTGGCAACTGACTCTTAACGTAGACAAATGTAATGTATTGCGAATACATAGAAAGAAGGCTCCTTTAGTGTTTGATTATATGATAGCGGAACAAACACTGGTAGCAGTTACTTCTGTAAAATATCTGGGAGTATGCGTGCGGAACGATTTGAAGTGAAATGATCATAGGCTGGCCGGAGTGGCCGTGCGGTTCTAGGCGCTACAGTCTGGAGCCGAGCGACCGCTACGGTCGTAGGTTCGAGTCATGCCTCGGGAATGGATGTGTGTGATGTCCTTAGGTTGGTTAGGTTTAATTAGTTCTAAGTTCTAGGCGACTGATGACCTCAGAAGTTAAGTCGCGTAGTGCTCAGAGCCATTTGAACCATCTGAAATGATCATATAAAATTAATTGTTGGTAAGGTGGGTACCAGGTTGAGATTCATTGGGAGAGTCCTTACAAAATGTAGTCCATCAACAAAGGAGGTGGCTTACAAGACACTCGCTCGACCTATACTTGAGTATTGCTCATCAGTGTGGGATCCGTACCAGATCGGGTTGACGGAGGAGATAGAGAAGATCCAAAGAAGAGCGGCGCGTTTCGTCACAGGGATATTTGGTAAGCGTGATAGCGTTACGGAGATGTTTAGCAAACTCAAGTGGCAGACTCTGCAAGAGAGGCGCTCTGCATCGCGGTGTAGCTTGCTGTCCAGGTTTCGAGAGGGTGCGTTTCTGGATGAGGTATCAAATATATTGCTTCCCCCTACTTATACCTCCCGAGGAGATCACGAATATAAAATTAGAGAGATTCGAGCGAACACGGAGGCTTTCCGGCAGTCGTTCTTCCCGCGAACCATACCCGACTGGAGCAGGAAAGGGAGGTAATGACAGTGGCACGTAAAGTGCCCTCCGCCACACATCTTTGGGTGGCTTGCGGAGTATTAATGTAGATGTAGATGTAGCTGTAGACGTAGGTACTTCCAATTTGCAGCATTGCGTAGAGTGACTTTTGTACATAATGTCAATACATTCATTTCGTAACACATAAGGTGATTAGACCCTACTGTATTTAAGCCCTATGTGCGCAAGAGCATGTATCCAGAGACGGCATACATAATGTCTTTCATGTAACTCCTCATGAAGAAATCCAGAGGCGTTATGAACGGAGATCAAGGTGGGTTGTTTGGGTCATCCGTCACTGTACGAGTAGAGACATTCGATCCAGGAAGTGATGAACATGTAAACATGATGAACATGTAAATGTCTGAAGATGGCCTTGTAAGCCGAAAACCGGTTATTAACATGTAAACTCCTGTTCGATGGTACATCATCCTGCTCGAAGTTCACCTTTGGTAAAAGGCGAAAAGGCTGGGGGACAATAAACTGCTCAGCATGTCCAGGTAAATAGTTACTGTTACTGTTTGCACGAGGAGGAAATATGTTGGTACTACACTGTTTTTCATATTCGCGATCCACACATTCGCCTTTTCGCTGTCTCAGACGTGTTACCGAAAACTGTGGACGATTTCTAGATGCGAACCTTGCACCAATGACCTTCACACATGGTGGAGGTTTGCTTCGTCAGTAAAAACGATAGTTGGATAGTTGAGGTATTGCCCGATCCGATTCGACATGTCAATAGCAAACTCGCGGCGAAGCTGCAAGTCGTCTCGGTCCAGTGCTTGTACAATTTGAACTTTGTGGACTTGCAAGAGAAGTTGTTTATACAGCATCTAGTGAACTATTGAACGAAGGATATTTATCTCTCGTGAAGACAGAGGACTGACTTTGACCGATCTCTTTGGAAAGTCCCCCAGATCTCCTCGAAATTTCATTAGATGCGCCTTTTTTGCCAGAATCTGACTCTAAGCTTACACTCACAATAGCCAATACTCTGCCATCCAAGCCTTAATCAAGGGCTGTTAGCGCTCTTTGAAATTCATGTCGAAAATTTCTTTGGGCAGCTATCAGTGATTTCATTTCTTCATGCCACACACCGCACTCTGCTCCCTTCTGAGATTTAGTCATTTCTGGGAATTATTTAGCATTTGAAACAAAACAACAAGAATCGGCTGGATAAAAATATAGTCTGTGCTTTTGAGTTGTTTAGGCAACGGCCTTGCCGCAGTGGATACACCGGTTCCCATGAGATCACCGAAGTTAAGCGCTATCGGGCGTGGTCGGCACTTGGATGGGCGACCATACGGGCCGCCATGCGCTGTTGCCATTTTTCGGGGTGCACTCAGCCTCGTGATGCCAATTGATGAGCTACTCGACCGAATGGTAGCGGCTTCGGTCAAGAATACCATCGTAACGACCGGGTGAGCAGTGTGCTGACCCCACGCCCCTCCTATCCGCATCATCTATTGAGGATGACACGGCGGTCGGATGGTCCCGGTAGGCCACTCGTGGCCTGAAGACGGAGTGCTTTTGAGTTGTTTAATGATGCCGCAAATATATATATATATATATATATATAACTGCGTTTGTAAATCGTGTAAGTTTCATGTGACATCCAGTACATATCTAAAGCAAAAGGCAAAACATTCACAGGGTTTCCATCATCTACAGAGCGAGATGGATCGTACAGATATATTTAGGCTAAAACGGCGTGATTCCAACCAGTTACCATAAAATAAATTTACATTTACCTGAAGGAACCAAAACAAGTGAATAAATAAACAAAAGAAACGAGTAATAGCTTCTGTATTTAATAGAGCCTAGATTCGAGATTTCTCTTGAAACAGGGCTGCGCCGTTAATACAATTTCCTCTGCTCTCGAATCATGTGCACCACACGCCCTAACAATAGCTGACGATGTCCAGGAGTATCCATCTTTTAATCGCAGCCGCCATGACAGAAAACACAACTTCCATGTGATTTTTTAGATAACTTTCAGTGTGTATCGGCAGATGAAACGTGGCTTGTGTTTTTCGAGCGACGTTACCTGTTAGTAGCAAAAAAATTCGGCAGATTTCGATATGACAAGTCTGACTATTCCTTTGTGAGAGACGTCGTCCAGAGGGACTTCCTTCAGCGTGAGTGGTCTCAGCGTTCCGAGAACCGGTCTGCAGCTTACAGAGCCACGCTGTCCTGTTCTGCTCGCACTTTGCATGCTAACGCAGCGACTCTAATCCGTTTAGCAGCTCTCACGGCGGCGGACAGGGTACTGGCGCCAATGATCTCGCTAAGGCTATTATCGAGGATAAGCCGTGAACTTAGACGAGCAGGTACACCGCCGCTCGCTGTATCGCATGCTCGCCAGCATCTCACCAACGCCCTGGGTTGCTTTACGATGCCAGCTGCACTCGGATCTCAGTCGTACTAAGAAGGTGTACTTAAAGCTTGAAATCCTTCGCTTTTATTAGTAGGCTTAGGCCTTATCTTAAATTTCTGGTTCCCAAATTCCTATCCTCCGAAATGAACACTGCCGTCCAGGTACTAGCGCATCCTAACTAATACCCTGGAAACATTCAGCAATCAAGCCTTCGAATACTGCTTTCCATTCAGTTCAGTTGTGTAAATTCTCTGCTGTAACCCTTGTGCTTTCTTTTGCCCTCTCGGAAGCTACGTATATCCAAAAACAACTGCACCACTCCTCTCCAACACATTTCCCTAAAATCATCTCCTCACCTATATGAAGCCCGTTTTCTAGAAGATGCTGTGCTAATGGATAACTGCTATACTAGTTGTACGTAGCTATATAATTGTGAGTGTTCTTTAGTCGTTCAGTTAATTCTTCACAATTTCCGTAGACAGGTTAGCTGCAAGATATCATCCAAGATTATGTCTGCCACAGTATATATTAAAATTACAAGTGCAAAATGTTTTGCAATCTCACAATGTGTACAAATCGTGCTTGGTAGGCTTATTGATCACTGCACAAAACAATAACATATGCCAAATGGGACGAGAATTTTATCTCTGATTGTGAACTCCTGTGGAATGTAGTTTTCTGCAGTAGTTCAGAAATGCGGAATGGAGGTATCGGATTGCAGAAGGTTAGTCAACTGCAAGTTGTTCTTTCCTCGTTGAAGTATCGTCAAACCTCAGGAATAGAAAGCGTGTAACCTTCCCGTATAAATAAAAAAGTATAAAATAATGATGTGTAACCTTCTCTAACAGAAAATAAAAATAATTAAATTTGGATAATTAAATTCTGACATATGAAAACTGATAAATCTTAACTCACGAAAAACTGATGAATTTCGACGTAAGCAGCGCTACGCCATGGCCCTGTGAAATCAATCTGAATCTGTCCGTGAGAAATAAACTGAAAAATTCTTAGCTCGTGATGGTGTTGCCGGATAAAGCTGTCTATGTATCTGCTCGTAAATGGCACAGCTTAATGCAATGCTGGCCTATCTACTAATATTGGATAACATTTGTCTGAGATCTGAATTACGAGAAAACTGACTTTACTTAGTGACACAGCTGCACAGCTGGTCGTCTGATTACTACAGAGCACATGACTATGATCTGACAAAAAATTTGGAATATTTTAATATGGATAAATGATTGGATCGGCACTGGCAATGACTTAAGGGGAAATTATACTTTTATAGTTGACTGGTAATAACAGTTGTATGAAGAAAATTTTTTACGTTATTGATAAAGATCTACAACCCATTACACGGAAAAATTGAATATATTACAAATCTGGGTCAACTGGTGCTGACGAATCACAAAAGAAAAGATTGAAACAAATTCATATTAACATCTCAGACAAGTGACTTAACTACGCGCATGCCAATAAAAATAATAAAATTTACCTTACAATAGATGGTTGACTTACACTGTTGAGTTTTCATTATACTAACAATTATTCATTTGTTCATCATCATCTCATTCCATGGTATCATTTAGCTCTGCGGCTGATCACAATTATTATTCAGTTCCATGTAATAAAATTTTACAATTTGTTCTGCACTGTGACTTTAACAACTACTAACTGAAAACTGCCCTGTATCAGCGACAGACTGCAACTACTCTGCAGCAGCGAGCGACTGCAACTGCCGCAGAGACTGCTCTGACCTGCGATTCTATTGCAGCTCTCTTTTAACAGGGGAAAAGATATTTTATGTCTCAGACAGCGCCTGTGAATTGTAGTTCTAGCAAGTGAGCGATACATCGAGATTACATTTGCTCCAGTAGGGTGGTGAACCCCTTACAAGCGCTTGTAGCTAAATGCTGCCGTTAGAATAATCATTCCTGTTTCATTTTATGCCCTCAGCTCTAATACATTTGTACGTCTTCCTTTTTGTACAGCAATGAGAAACAGTGCACGTAAAAGTGCCATTATTTCAGAAACAAGATTATTTCAGCGATCTCTATTTCTCGCCTAATTTACACATGATCTCTTGTTATCTACGTATCTATTCGTGTTTGTAAGGACAGAATCAATTACATGAGCATCAAAACATTTCAGAATACTTTCATTTCAGTTTTTGTATCTCTAACATTACTTTTCGGCCCAGGTAAAACCTTGATTATATTCTCACGTTTTGTTTTTCCTGGCGCCGCTAACAAATTGTTATCCGTGAACTTTCTTTGTTCTTACCAATATAAAAATGCCAGTCGTCAGTTGGTATTTCTTTCACTTTATTCCTACCATCGCACGATCATTCAGATTACATAGTGATCTGCAGCCTCCACTGTTTCTGGTTCATCATCGCTGTCAAAGAAATCAGCATAATCATTCCGTTAGATGATTCCAGAAGAAGGAGCTTAATTTCTTCTGGTGTCAGTCAGTTTCTTTGGGCAAACCTGGAAGAAAATAGGAAGATTGTAACACAAAATAAATTTTAATAATCATAATCTTTCATCCGAAGTGTTATTGTACCCTTCTGATCTTTCAGTAGTGTTTGCCCTACACTTCCTTACTTTACAGAGTGCGTGCTATAGTAGCTGTCAAATTCATAGATCAGTCGCAGTTGTTACGATGGATTTGATAATGCGCCAGTAGCGAAATCTGGTGCCTGACTAAACCATCGAAGCATATGTAGCGCCCTCGTTGTGTGCCTGGCGTTCTAAATTATTGACAAAAATTTAAATTGGCGGTACAGTATACCGCAACGCGCCCCTCACAGGGTTACAGTACTTAACTAACTGAAATGTCCACACGAGTGCAACGACAAGAACTAAATACAAAGCAGATAAAAGGGTAGTCATCTCCAAAAAAAGAGAAAACACAAAAATCAGAAGCAATATTTCTGGCATACTGTGATATCGGACTGAGGATGTGACTAAATAAGTGTGTTTATTGGTTTTAGGCAAATTGACTAAACATGTAAATTATCATGTGTGGTCGAATAATTTCCTCGCGTGGACAAGCGACGGCTGCAGTGGCTAGCTTATGTAGATGGTAGTCGTATTTGGGAAATCTGGTGGTTTAGTGTGTCTATAGTCCGCAAAAGATATGTAGGAAAATAAGGTTCTTTCTCAGAGGCAAACAGAGTTGATTCTCTGGCTATCATTCGTAGCAAGAGTGTTGAACGCCATCACAGAAGTGATCTTCTGTCATTTCCAACGCGCAATAGTGGTTCCATAGCAAACCTCAAACATTTTTCCATGAAGGCATTGACCGCGTTGTCTCAAAATGGAATAAAAGTATTAAGAGTTATGTCGGATACTTTTGAAATAATAAACAGCATAGTTATTTTTTCCCATCTGTCTCGTGTTGATTTGACTGCACCTTATAGATAATTACTTACATGCGTAATAAGTTGAGTTGAAATTTCCCCATGTATTTCAGAGTTAAGGTTACAAGTAACAAACATTCTTCCCATACCCCAATCCAATCCCTAAACGCACTAGAGGTGTTCTAGACCCACAGCATTGTGTTCCAGACAGTAAGCTACAAATTTGAGTGAAATGGTTCCAAACGTCCCAGAGTTATTATTTACGTGACTCCCCTTCCTACGTCGCCCTAGAAGGTCACCAATCAGCCCACGAACACCGAAAATTATGAGTGGCACGTTAATATAGTTAGTTTTCATACCTTTCCTTCAGATTCGCACCACACCTCACCACTCTCCTAATATTATTCCAGATAATTACTTCTAACTTCTGTATCTGCCAAGGCTGGTTGAAATTGCTACAGACATTCCAGAGGCATGCTGAAACGCAGACACTGTTTCTCTCGTATTATACCTCATCCAACCCCCCCCCCCCCACTCACCGGCAATTTTTATTACACAGATTTACGTTTTTGTTACTTTTGAATCAGTTGGTAATAAACAGTTGATTCGTCTGTTAAAGTGATATTAATATTCATCTTTCAAGGAAAGTAAATGAAATTACATAACATCATACCGCCCAGAATATTTGCGCTTGCTGAATATGCAATATCAGCAGTGCAGGCGCGTACTTCGACAACAGTAATAACGTTGATCAATACGTACTACACTGTTGTATGCTACTCTTCCCTTAACTCAGAAATTTGTGGCGATATAAAGATGCTAAGCGGCCTCTTATCGCTCATCGCTCGGTTGTCGCATACAGCGTGTACGGAAATAAGCTGATGTGCGTTCATGCGAGACAGAACAGGTACCGTGCCGAGTTAGCGTTATTGGAGAGTGCACTTAGTGCCTGCTGACATTGTTTGCGCGGCCCACCACCGAGCTGCTCAGATACGAGCACTGAATAGTACCTCGCTCGCTCACAACTGTTTAGGTCGCATTGTGCAGTACTCAATGCCCTGTGGCAATTAGTGTCGTGTTCGCTTCGAGACATCTTCTCGTCCTAGTCCCTCTCCTTTTATTAGATCGTTGTCCTCAGTCACTTGCACAAACTGAGTTTGGTTTTTCCTCTCACATGAACAATTTTTTTTCTCTCTTTATTCCATGCTCGAAGGAGTAGAGCGGCTGTTTGAGACCCGGCCCATTATAGCGGTTCTTCTCAGCCAATTAGCAGGAGAGCGGGCAGTGGAGCAGATGAGTTACCAGTTGGGAACGATGGGGAAGGGACTACTAGTTCCGACATGTGCCTTGTTACCTCTCTCCCTCCACACCGTTTTCAATCTACAGCTTACCATCTGCTAATTCTACAAGGAAGCCGGTTCGGATAGCAGGGAGGAAAAAATAAAATATTCACTCTCTTTTGGTTGGCAGGAGGCAAGGAGCTAGTGAGGTAGATGTGATTTCAGATTATGTGCCAGTATTCCAGGTTTGCTGTGCTGGTACTGCGAACGGCTGACAGCAAGGGGAAACTATAGCCGTAATTTTTCCCGAGGGCATGCAGCTTTAGTGTATGGTTAAACGTCCCCTTGGGTAAAATATTCCGGAGGTAAAATTGTCCCCCAATTGGATCTCCGGGCGGAGACTACTCAGAAGGACGTCATTATCAGGGAAAACAAAAGTGGCGTTCTGTGGATCAGAGCACGGAATGTCAGACCCCTTAATCGGGCAGGTAGGTTAGAAAATTTAAAAAGGGAAATGGATAGGTTAAAGTTAGGTATAGTGGGAATTAGTGAAGTTCGGTGACAGAAGGAACAAGACTTTTGGGCAGGTGAATACAGGATTATAAATACAAAATCAAATAGAGATATGCAGGAGTAGGTTTAATTATGAAGAAAAAAAATAGGAGCGCGGGTAAGCTACTACGAACAGCATAGTGAACGCATTATTGTAGCCAAGATAGACACGAAGCCCACGCCTACCATACTAGTACAAGTTTATATGCCAACTAGCTCCGCAGATGGCGATGAGATTGAAGAAATGTATGATGAGATAAAAGAAATTATTCAGATACTGAGGGGAGACGAAAATTTAATATTCATGGGTGACTGGAATTCGATAGCAGGAAAAAGCAGAGAAGGAAAAGTAGTAGGTGAATATGGAATGGGGGTAAGGAATGAAAGAGTAAGCCGCCTGGTAGAATTTTGCACAGAGCATGACTTAATCATAGCTAACACTCGGTTTAAGAATCAAGAAAGAAGGTTGTGTACTGGAAGAGGCCGGCAGACACTGGAAGGTTTCAGGTAGATTATATAATGGTAAGACAGAGATTTAGGAACCAGATTCTAAACTGTAAGGCATTTCCAGTGGCATATGCGGATTCTGAGCACAATTTATTGGTTATGAAGTATAGATGAAAATGGAAGAAACTGCAAAAAGCTAGGAATTTAAGGAGATGGAACCTGAATAATCTGAAAGAACTAAAGGTTTTAGAGAGTTTCAGGGAGGGCATTAGGAAACGATTGACAAGTACAGGGGAAAGAAATACAGCAGAAGAAGAATGGACAGCTTTCAGAGGAAATAGTGAAGGCCGCAGAGGATCAAGTAGGTAAAAAGATGAGAGCAGGTATAAATCCTTGGGTAACCGACGAGGTATTGAATTTAATTGATGAAACGAGAAAATATAAAAGTGCGGTAAATGAAGCAGGCAAAAAAGGAATACAAACGTCTCAAAAATGAGAGCAACAGGCAGAGCAAAATGACTACGCAGGCATGGCTAGAGAATAAATGTAAGGATTTAGAGGCATATATCACTAGGGATAAGATAGATACTGCCTACAGGAAAATTAGAGAGAGCTTAGGAGAAAAGAGAACCACTTGTATGAATATCAAGCGCTCAGACGGAAAACCAATTCTAAGCAAATAAGAGAAAGAAGAAAGGTGGGAGGAGTATATAGGGCAATATTATATAAATGGAACACGACTTAGATGAAGGTGAAATGGGAGATATGATACTGCGTGACGAGTTTGACAGAGCACTGGAAGCCCTGAGTCGAAACAAGGCTCCGGGAGGAGATAATATTCCTTTAGAACTACTGATAGCCTTGGGAGAGTCGGGCCTGACAAAACTCTACTATCTGGTGAGCAAGATGTATGAGGCAGGAGAAACACCCTCAGACTTCCAAAAGAATATAATAATTCCAATTCCAAAGAAAGCAGGTGTTGACAGATGTCAAAATTACCGAACTATCTGTTTAGTAAGTCACGGCTGCAAAATATTAACAAGACTTCTTTACAGACGAATGGAAAAACTGGTAGATGCCGACCTCGGGGAAGATCAGTTTGGATTCCGTAGAAATGTTGGAATACGTGAGGCAATACTGACCACACGATTTATCTTAGAAGATAGATTTAGGATAGGCAAACCTACGTTTCTAGCATTAGTAGTCTTAGAGGAGGCTTTTGACAATGCCGACTGGAATACTCTCTTTCAGATTCTGAAATTGGCAGGGGCCAAATACAGGGAACGAAAGGATATTTACAATTTGTACAGAAACCAGATGGCAGATATAAGAGTCAAGGAGCATGAAAGAGAAATAGTAGTGGGAAAGGGAGTGAGACGAGGTTGTAGCCTATTCCCGATGTTATTCAATCTGTATATTGGGCAAGCAGTAAAGGAAACAAAAGAAAAATTTGGAGTTGGAATTAAAATCCATGGTGAAGAGCAGTTGAACGAAATGAACAGTGTCTTGCAAGGAAGATATAAGATGTACAACAACACAAGGAAAACGAGGATAATGGAATGTAGTCGAATTAAATCGGGTGATGCTGAAGGAATGAGTTTAGGAAATGAGGCACTTAAAGCAGTAAAAGGCTTTTGCTATTTGGGGAGAAAATAACTGATGATGGTCGAAGTAGAGAGGATATAAAATGTAGACTGGCGATTTCAAGGAAAGCGTTTCTGAAGAAGAGAAATTTGTTATCATCGAGTATAGATTTAAGTGTTGGAAGTCTTTTCTGAAAGCATTTGTGTGTAGTGTAGCCAAGTATGGAAGTCAAACATGGGCGATAAATAGTTTAGACAAGAAGAAAATAGAGGCTTTCGTAAAGTGGTGCTGAATATTAGAGGGATAGTTCACGTAACAAATGAGAAAGTACTGAACAGACTTAGGGAGAAGACGAATTTGTGGCACAACTTCACTAAAAGAAGGGATCGGTTGGTAGGACATGTTCTGAGGCATCAAGGGATCACCAATTTAGTATTGGAGGGCAGCGTGGAGGGTCAAAATCGTAGAGGGAGACCAAGAAATGAAGACACTAAGCAGATTTAGTACGTACTTGGAGATTGAGAAGCTTGCACAGGATAGGGTAGCATGGAGAGCTGCATCAAACCAATCTCTGGACTGAAGGCCACAGCAACAACAATATTCCAGGTTAATTTTAAGACTGGGTAAGAATGTGTAACGTACATATTTTTGATGAATGTTTTGTGCCAGCTTAAGGCCGTCTACGAAAATCGCCAATCGAAAATACTATTTTTAAGGTGTCTACTGATTTATGGACACGGGGAGCAGTACATTTACAACTAGTGAACTAGACATTGTTATTTTGTTATTATATAATTTCTGGAATATTATACAGTTCGCCCACCTAAATGAAGTGGCACCCATCATATACGTAAGACACCAAATGACTATTTTCGTGCTTTGATCTTAGTTATATTTGGCACCAGTCTGCTCCTGATTAACGTCACGTTGACGATGTCATGACCATCAGAATGTGGAGTGGTGAAGCTAATGAAATTTCTCACACTTTGCATCTAAGCGCTACTGAGGCAATCAACTATGAACAAAATAAGAAAAACAAATACCCGACAATTGGAAGCAACATATTACAGGTAATAGCTTTACTCTTTAGTAAATCAGACATTACACCATGGCTGTACTACCCTATACCATTGGTTTCGATTTGTATTACCAAGATGACGAACATAGCAAATAATTATTTACAACACAATTCGGAATTTTCTGCTCTTTCACCCAGTCAGATCATCTAAGTATTCAGCCATCCAAGCAGTACACTCCAGAGTATGTAACTTATTTCGATACATGACAGATTAACGATTCAGAATACAGTGATAAGTCATGTATAGGATTCATTTTATCATGTATCGTTTCTTAAACCTATGTAAGTGATCATTATACGTGAAAACTAACAAATTTCTATGTGGTTCGAGGGCCACATTAAACCGTGCATTCCCCTTCCTTCACAATGAACGAACGTATCTCTTCAAATATCTGCTAGAGCAGGTTTTACGTCATTTCCGTCGGGTCCTGCCGTGAGTCACACACAAAAAAAACTTTGACCTTTCTTGCTACCAGGCACTGTAGACGTTCAGTAACATCTGTTAGTCCCGCTTCATAGGGTCCCAAACACTCGAAAAGTATTCTACAACAGGCTGAGCAACTGTTATGTTGTCATGGCTTACATCAGCCGCCAATGTTAACGTGGGAGATACCTACCGAGAGGCGAAACTGGAAACCCTAGCTGGCCTAGCAGCTACGAATAATACGATAGATGCCATAAACTTTGTTCAATATTCAGAAAAATGTCGCAATAATACACATAAAAGCAATTTGAAATATAGGAACGATACTGTCAATTCCTTTTCATACAATCTGTCGTTTGGCATCTCTAGGCGAGTTATAAATACATGAGTGACATCGAATATCACTCTCTTTTACTCTTATGAGAAGCCTCTGGAGAAATGAGGAGGGTTTATTTACCACCCAGTGATGCCTTTTAATCCACCATTCATCCTGTGAACCTTTTCGAGTGAGTGGATGGGTGAACCAGCCTGTTTTAAAAGTTGTACGGGAACCAGAAACTCAACTCTAGCGTGTATGAGCAATACCAGCCCTACAGTATTCTGCTAATTGTAGGATTAGCAGTGAACACACTTGTAACCACGCCATCCAGAGTTGGCAAGATATGTGACGACACCCCCCTTAGCGAGGACGGCTCCGCAAAAATCTCTGGATCCACCAGTATTTTCCTTTGGGGCGTCTCGTAAGTATGGCATAATATCTTCACTGAGTCTATTGATATACTTCAGAGTTAGACAAAGAGTCGTTATTTCGTTACGTAGTAAATCTTAATTGGGTTTCGCTTGGTGCTAAAATGAAGTTATTTTCATTGTTATAATTTCAGTCATATTTAATCAGTTTTCTCTTGTAGAAGGATTCTTTGTAAAATACCCTTTGTCCGTGATAAGATGCTCCAAAATGTACTTAAAGATTATGAGCTGAGTGTTTTATGCTTTAATTTATTTCTGAATTTAAATGTGCTTTTATTCAGAAAAGTTTTAAAACCTTTTGTGTCAGAATTCGTGTGATTTTAAGATATTCATCCATGTTTAAGTCTTTCCCCTTTGTTGCTGACCAGGTCACGTCGCACGGTAGCCGAGCAAAGCTCAGCCAGAACTGTATAAATGAGTAGATCATTGTCTTTAGCCATTTCGCAGCCACCTCTCCCAGAACATTCTCATGCAAGTTCAAGGATTTTCATACGATGTTGAACGTAGGTGGTCACGTAATTATCAATAAAATTCGTCAATAGCTCTGTAATTGAGATGTTATTTTATTTTATTTTATTTTGACTACCAGTTTCAGCATTCCACAATACCACTATGCCATTGCATTTTCAATCAAGTCTTCGAATGAAGCACGTCGGGTACGGTTATGAATTCACGACATTCAGGAATGTATGGCACTGTATGACAATGTCGTTTATTTTTTAGAGATGCATATGGGGCCTGAAGATGGCGTAGTGGAATTCCGAAACTGATAGTCAAGGTAAAATAAAATAACAGTTACAAGGCTGTTGGCGAATTTCATTGATAATCGCTACTGAGGAAATTTATAGAATCAGCATTTGAGGCTGACTGCAGTACAATTTTACTGCCGCCAACTTATATTTCGCACAAAGACCACAAAGATAAGATAAGAGAGATTAGGGCTCGTACAGAGGCATATAGGCAGTCATTTTTCCCTCGTTGTGTTTGGGAGTGGAACAGGGAGAGAAGATACTAGTTGTAGTATGAGGTACCCTCCGCCACCCACCGTATGGTGGATTGCGGAGTATGTATGTTGATGCAGATGTAGAATTACTTGACCAGCCGACATCCCATGTCCATGATGGATCATCAGAAACATAGTGGACACAGGCTGGAGCTGCCATATGTCCTTGACTGTACGTCCAACATGGCGTACTATCGTTCATATTATCGTACAGAAAATTACGAACCGAATTAGTTTCGACATACGTTACAATTGTTTTCTCATTCTGCATTTTCTCATAATTTAAGGCATTTTTTGCCAGCTCCATTTCTGACTGATGACAGGCATGTAGTCGTCCTGCTCATACCTAAGTCAGTTTGACTGTAGTAATTGAACACATGTAAGATCCTTAGTACATGTATCTTGAATTCATTACGACAATTTTTGTGTGTTGTAATGAATTATTTCCGTTGCCCTTGTTTCATACTAAAACTAGGTTGTCTGCGGTAGCACCCCTATATGTTTTAAGCATGAATCATCACTTATTTTAGTGGACCATATAACCATATAATTTTTCTTGTTGTCTATGTTTCAGTGGCTGAACCCGCTTTCACTGGCCTTTCATCGCATAGGTCGATAGCCATACTGTATGTTTGGAGAGTAGCTATGCATTCGTAACGACCTCAGCGGGCAGGTCATCCCACACCTATCCTTTGAAATGTCGCGAATGACGAAAGCTGGGGAGACCAAGCTCTCCAGCAGTCAGTGTGCCTCCACATGCTGCGTTGCGAGCACCGGTGTGTGTGCAGGTACCGGAAACGCATTACATAGCAGAACAAGCGCTACTGGTAGTATATCTGATATCAGTTGTGTGTCTTGTTGTACTGACCAATAAAAAGTCATTATCTTAAAAATGAAGTATTGCATTTATTAAGTACCTACAAAGTGGCGACACTGACGTGAATATCATGGAACAGTTACAACAGCAGTTACAGCAGCAACAAGTAGCAATGGAACAATTGCAGCAACAAATTACGGCGCCGGCAACATCTGATACAACAGCACCAGCTACTCTGCGATCAGCAACAGAAGCACGTGAAGGAGATGGCTGCGCTACAACAGCGACACGAGAAGCAGCTCCGAACACGGCCGGAAGGAGAGGGACCGCCTACGACGCAACTACAGTAGTCGCCGCCGTCGCGCGGCCACGAAATCACGTGTCTAGGCACTCGGGCATCCCCCCTCCTCTCCCCTCCCCCCCACCCTGTCAGCTGCCCACTGGCGGCCAGCACCAGTTCTATCTGTACCACGCGCGCGGCCGAGCCTGTATTCGCCTGCAACAGCAAGCAAACGTTAAAACCTGCGAAGATCCCAGCGAGGATCCCCCCCACTCTACCTACACTCGCCCCGCCCTCACCCCACCCCTATAGCGGGGACTATGTGTCGGGATCATCGCAGGTTTTAAGCTCATGTGGCTTTAAACTCATGTGCAACAGCAAAGTCGACAAGTCCTATTACCTGCCGCCATCCCCTGGGACCAACCCAGCAGTGCGAGTGAACCGCGCGGCATTCAAAGCACCAGCCCTCTGGACGCATTGTCCTTTCCTTTGGTTCACACATATCGAAAGCCATTTTGACGCCACCGAGATAACGCAAGACTCCACCCAACACGCAGACATGGTCGCACTACTCAGTACTTTCTCTGCCACCATAATTAGCGACATAATCACAAACCTACCTGAATCCAGAAAGTACGAGTTATTAAAAGGTGAACTCATTCAGTGGCTTTCCGTCTCTAACACGCAACGCTTAAGACAACTGTTGCATGGAAAGGAAATTGGTGATGGGAGACTGACAAAATTCCTGCGACACATCCACATCTTCGCCGGACCAGACGTCGTGTATTCACTCCTACAATCCATATGGATGTCTAGCTTGCCAAAGAAGTGTTATATAGCTAGGGAAGGCCGAAATGCACGCTATAAGCTCACGCAGGATGGCGTGAGGTCTGAAACAGGATACGTAATGAATGCTATAAAGAAAAGTACGTAGCTGCCGGAATACTTAACTTTAATCCATCATTTGTATACATCGTTCTTGATGAGACATGCTTCATACGATAACTATCAATTGCTATGGCGCCTTGCTAGGTAGTAGCCATCGACTTAGCTGAAGGCTATTCTAACTATCTTCTCTGCAAATAAACGAGGCTTCGTCAGTGTTGCATCACTAGCTAAGTCGTCCGTACAACTGGGGCGAGTGCTAGTAAGTCTCTCGAGACCTGCCGTGTGGTGGCGCTCGGTCTGCGATCACTGACAGTGGCGACACGCAGGTCCGACATGTACTAATGGACCGTGGCCGATTTAAAGCTACCACCTAGCAAGTGTGGTGTCTGGCGGTGACACCACAAGAAGCATCGCACCCTCATCTCGCTAAAGAAAGAGCCGAACGTGAGCAGATTGGTAGTGGTCGCGGACACAATAACCGAGGCCCCCACTCCCCAGATGCTTACTACGACGCTCACCAGGAACAGACTGGACAACATCACATCGCATCTCGATGAGTTGACACAGCAGCTTGCAGCCCTCGACATAAACAAACAACAGGAGTGCACGCCCTCAGACGAACGATGTAGTGCGCTCTCGTTACCCTCACTGGACCTAAACCAGTGTTTTCACCATCGTCGTTTGGGTCACAGGACATGTAAGTGAAGATCGGCATGTTCTTGGGCAGCAAACGCGAACTGCCGCCTCCCACGCCTGGTTGACATGTGTACCAGCAGCACTAGTCCAGGTAACTGTCGCGGCATTTGCTGGTAATGGACAGAACCACTAAGGTGCATCACTAACTCGGATGGGTGTTTTTTTCCAAAGAGCCTGTTGTGGCAACCGCTACCAAGCATTAATTATGATTTTCTAGCAGCAAATGTTTCACTCATAGCTAGGTATGGACTCGTGACTTTAAAACTGATTTTCGGTTTACGAAGTTCATTCGAGTGGGGTTTTATAGTCGCAGACATGACCCACACCGTAATTGGGCTGGATTTCCTGTCCTTCTATGACCTTGTCCTGAACGTAAGGAACACTTCGATTTCGGATCAGGTTAAGTCACTGAACAATGCAAGCCAGCCCACAAAGAACAGTGGTTGTCGGTACACTTCCTCACTGTGCCACCGCCACTGGTGTGCCTGTTAAATTAATTACCCTCATTCATGCGACGAGCTGGAATGTCATCAATGCCTCGCCACTCAACAGTATATCACATCAGGATCATGCCTGGTCCTTCTGTTTTCTAGATGCCCAGACGGCTGGCCCCCAAACTGCTCAGCGCAAAAGCAGAATTTGATGCAATAATCCAAGCAGACACGGCAGGGCTATCAGAAAGCAATAGGGCCGGTTCCCTTCACCTGATACCAAAGAAACTGGACAGCTGTTTTCTGTCGCAACTATCCAGGCTCAATACCTGGACAATTTTTACCCTACGTGCCACATGAGAGATTTTGCTTGCCAGCTGGCGAGGTGCACCATTTTCTCGATGTTGCACCTAATGAAAGCCTACAACAAAATACTCGTGACAACAGAGGACATGCTTGAAACTGCATTAAGTATGCACTTTTGACTACGCAAATTTCAATACATGTCATATGGTTTGCGGAATACAGCACAGACTTTTTACCACTTTATGGATGAAGTTTTGTGGAGACTACACTTCTGCTTTGCATAAATCAATGTTGGTGGCATCATCATACTCAGAAGAACATGAAAGACACCAACATGTAGTTTTCCAAGGGTCTGATGACTATGAAACCCTCATAACTGTAGCTAGATGTGTCATCATTGCTTCAATTTTGGGTTTCTGCTACAGGTATGTATCCTGAGCTCATCACCACACTCACAAGTGAACCACCTTTCAAATCAGCATGTGAAATGCATTGCTATTTGAGTATGATAAACTTTTACCATTGTTTTTCACCGTGAGTTGCTGAACCCCAAACACAACCCTATGCTGTCTTCACCAGCCACAAAGAGCATGGTTCCACACCTGTCTCTAGGACTGATGAACTGCAGGCAGAATTTGAAGCCTACCAGACGAACCTCATGAAAGCTACCCTCCTTGCGCATTCAATCCCCAATGCGCCACTAGCAATTTTCTCAGACACCGTATCCTGCACTGTTGGTGCCGTGCTACTACAGAACGTAAGTGGTCACTGTCAGACTTTGGGCTTCTTCTCCGCGACGATAACGGGGATGGCCATCGTTTTATATACGAGGTGCATTCAAGTTCTAAGGCCTCCGATTTTTTTCTCCGGACTGGAAAGAGATAGAAACATGCGCATTGTTTTAAAATGAGGCCACATTCATTGTCAATACGTCCCAGAGATGGCAGCACCGTACGGCAGATGGAATTTTACCGCCAGCGGCGAGAATGAGAACTGTTTTTAATACTTAAAATGGCGACGTTTTCCTTACTTGAACAGCGTGCAATCATTCGTTTTCTGAATTTTCGTGGTGTGAAACCAATTGAAATTCATCGACAGTTGAAGGAGACATGTGGTGATGGAGTTATGGATGTGTCAAAAGTGCGTTCGTGGGTGCGACAGTTTAATGAAGGCAGAACATCGTGTGACAACAAACCAAAATAACCTCGGGCTCGCACAAGCCGGTCTGACGACATGACCAAGAAAGTGGAGAGAATTGTTTTGGGGGATCGCCAAATGACTGTTGAACAGATCGCCTCCAGAGTTGGCATTTCTGT
This sequence comes from Schistocerca piceifrons, assembly GCF_021461385.2. Lineage (NCBI taxonomy): Eukaryota > Metazoa > Arthropoda > Insecta > Orthoptera > Acrididae > Schistocerca > Schistocerca piceifrons. Next base: position 155,024,877 of record NC_060138.1, on the reverse strand, counting down.
GGATTCTGTGCACACAATCCTGCATGACGACCTGAAAATGCGAAAAGTGTCATCCAGTTCGGTGCCACGAATGCTGACGGATGACCACATGGCTGCCCGTGTGGCATGTTGCCAAGCAATGTTGACGCGCAGCGACAGCATGAATGGGACTTTCTTTCCGTCGGTTGTGACAATGGATGAGACGTGTATGCCATGTTTCAATCCAGAAACAAAGCGCCAGTCAGCTCAATGGAAGCACACAGATTCACCGCCACCAACAAAATTTCGGGTAACCGCCAGTGCTGAAAAAATGATGGTGTCCATGTTCTGGGACAGCAAGGGCGTAATCCTTACCCATTGCGTTTCAAAGGGCACTACGGTAACAGGTGCATCCTACGAAAATGTTTTGAAGAACAAATTCCGTCCTGCACTGCAACAAAAACGTCCGGGAGGGGCTGCGCGTGTGTTGTTTCACCAAGACAATGCACCTGCACATCGAGCTAACGTTACGCAACAGTTTCTTCGTGATAACAACTTTGAAGTGATTCCTGATGCTCCCTACTCACCTAACCTGGCACCTAGTGACTTTTGGCTTTTTCCAACAATGATAGACACTCTGTCAAAACAGACTCCTAAAGAAGCCCTCGCCGCTGCCATGGAATCATGGCGTCAGCGTTGTGAAAAATGTGTACGTCTGTAGGGCGATTACGTCGAGAAGTAACGCGAGTTTCATCGATTTCGGGTGAGTAGTTAATTAGAAAAAAAATCGGTGGCCTTAGAACTTGAATGCACCTCGTGTAACTGTTAGCAGCTTATGTAGCAGTCAGATACTTCAGATTCATGACAGAAGAGAATGCCTTCAGTTTATACACATACTATCGGCCATTGATTTTCATGTTTTCGGAGCCACGAAATATTATCTTCCAGTGAAAATCAACCACCTAAATTTTATTTCACAGTTTACAACAGACATTCGAACTATCAGTGGTTCGAAAACCGTCACTGCTGATGTCTTATATAGAGTGGAAAACATTTCTTCACCTGCGAACGTCGCCGAACTGGCATCAGCATAAAAAAAAAAGATGAGAAATTGAAGAACCTGCTGTAAGGCAAGACGGTTCTGCACTAGCGTTGAATAGCACTGCCAGTCACTAAGTAACTGAGGAAGTACGACGAGTCAGTAGGCTGACAGCAGCCACGTGTAACTACTCTTCTATGATGTGTGGTTTTCGATTCTCTACATGTCCATCTGAACTTAATAGAACCACTCTCAGCTGCACGTAACTACCGGTGCTGTCTCATGGCGATGGACAGATACACCAGATGGATGGAGGTATTCCCAATGGAAACGAGAAATGCCGAGAACATGGTGCGCACTTTTTCCGGTGGTCGGATGTCACTTTTTGGCTGTCCCAACAAGTGACTTTGTTTGAGATCCCATATAATGCATGTCAGAAAGGCAGATGAAATTATTCATTGAAACGCATGTCATCTCATATTGATTTGATAATCAAAATTACGGTTGTGCATAAAATCAGTATTAATCATATGAGTGACCTAATTAAATTGAGACATATACAGCTTGCTTACCCACCTGACTCGCGCAGGCTCATTTATATGCAGATGGCCTGGTGTAGCTATACATTAATTAATAACCTTCATTTACACCTTACGGCAACCTAGGATGGCTCCCACCCCACTCACCCTTAGATCATAAAGCTTAAATCTTTTCAACCTCCCTCCTGCCCCCCTGCCCTGCATCTGGCGTCCCTGTTGAAGTCATTTTCGCGACAGTTTTTTCAGTGTACTGGTCCAGTGTTGTTCACAAGGCAGTGGACTAAAATGAATTAATAAATAAATAACAATATTCTGCAGCTCGAGGGAAGATAGAGGAAAAGATCATAGCCCTCAAAAATTCCTTTTACTTATTTTTACTGTTTAATTGACAGCACCATTCGCCGTCTGGATTGTAGCGCCCGTTGACTCCTAGTTAGTGGCGTGTTAGACATTGTATTTCGCAATTTGCCTGTTTAGTTAGAACTTATAGCACTATGCTTTCGTAGGGTTTAAGATCTGTTCAGGCCCTCTGCACTGTCTTCACTCTCCCACTATAACTGTGTACAAAAAGTGGCACTAAGTGGATAATTGTTCCATTTTATTGTTGGATCCTTAGAATTTCACTTCCAGAATTTACTCGAATATCTATGTCCAATACCATGACCCTACTACGAACATCTTATCAGCCCAACATAGGGCGTTAATCTAGAGCAAACTGTTTGACCTCTTGCAGCGCTTGAAGGTGACGCACAGACATTTGTCATATCAATCTAAGCAGTGTCCGACGTAGACGAACTATATTTTCGCAGTATCCTACCAAAGAATCAAAGTCTGCCACCTGCTTTATCTACGACTGAACCTGTGTGCCTTTTTATTCCTACAAAATTTTATACTCCAGATATTACACACATCAAAAGAAATTTTGCATCACCTCGGTTCCGAGAGTTCCGGAGCCTGTACAGAAAATTGGAATAGAAATCAACATAAACATAATTTCCGCCCTTTTTATTGCTCATGAAAACCACACATTGCCTATTGTACCACCATACAGCGAGATCTTCAGAGGTGGTGGTCCAGATTGCTGTACACACCGGTACCTCTAATACCCAGTAGCACGTCCTCTTACATTGATGCAGGCCTGTATTCGTCGTGGCATACTATCCACAAGTTCATCAAGGCACTGTTGGTCTAGATTGTCCCACTCCTCAACGACGATTCGGCGTGGATCCCTCAGAGTTATTGGTGGGTCACGTTGTCCATAAATAGCCCTTTTCAGTCTATCCCAGGCATGTTCGATACGGTTCATGTCTGGAGAACATGCCGGCCACTCTAGTCGAGCGATGTCGTTATCCTGAAGGAAGTCATTCACAAGATGTGCACGATGGGGACGCGTCCCTGAAGACGAATGCCTCGCTAAGAAGCTGCCGAAATGGTTGCACTATCGGTCGGAGGATGGCATTCAGGTATCGTACAGCCGTTAGGGCGCGTTCCATGACCACCACCGGCGTACGTTGGCCCCACATAATGCCACCCCAAAACATCATTGATTAATCTCCACCTTGCTGCTCTCGCTGGACGATGTGTCTAAGGCGTTCAGCCTGACCGGATTGCCTCCAAACGCGTCTCCGATGATTGTCTGCTTGAAGGCATATGCGACACTCATCGGTAAAGAGAACATGATGTCAAACCTTAGCGGTCCATTCGGCATGTTGTTGAGCCCATTTGTACCGTGCTACATGGTGTCGTGGTTGCAAAGATGGCCCTCGCCATGGACGTCGGGAGTGAAGTTGGGCATCATACAGCCTATTGCGCACTTTGAGTCGTAACACGACGTCCTGTGGTTGCACGAAAAGCATTATTCAACATGGTGGTGTTTCTGTCAGGGTTCCTCGGATCCATAATCCGTAGGTAGGTAGGTAGCGGTCATCCATTGCAGTAGTAGCCCTTGGGCGGCCTGAGCGAGGCTGTCATCAACAGTTCTCTGTATCTCTTCCATGTCCGAACAACATCGCTTTGGTTCCCTCCGAGACGCCTGGACACTTCCCTTGTTGAGAGCCCTTCCTGGCACAAAGTAGCTATGCGGACGCGATCGAACAGCGGTGTTGACCAACGTGGCATGGTTGAACTACAGACAACACGAGTCTTGCACCTCCTTCCTGGTAGAAAGACTGGAGCTGACCGGCTGATGGACCCCATCCGTCTAATAGGCGCTGGTCATGCATGGTTTGCTTACATCTTTGGGCGAGTTTGGTGACATCTCTGAACAGCCGAAGTGACTGTGTCTGTGATACAGTATCGACAGTCAACGTCTATCTTCAGAAGTCCTGGGAACTGGGGTGATGCAAAACCTTTTTTGATGTGTGTATATGAGTTCACTGAATCAACTTGGGTCTTCGTAGAATATTAACTTTTTGGCTAATCTTTGTTTAGTGGCCGCGTGGTTTGAGGCGTCATGTCATGGACTGCGCATCCTCCCCCCCTTCACCCCCTCCGAAGGTTCGAGTCCTCCCTTGGGCATGGATGTGTGTGTGTGTTCTTAGCATAAGTTAGTTAGTTTAAGAAGTGTGTAAGTCTAGGGACCGATGTCCTAAGCAGTTTGGTCCCTTAGGAATTTACACACGCTAATCTTTGTTCAACTCGATCTGTGTGGATGTTTATGTAGCTATTTTCAGGGGTTACTTTATTACATTAATTGCGTCATCTGCAAAATATCGCAGGATAGTATTACGTAGAGACTTCAGAAAGTAAGTTACAAGTATCGTCCCACGCCAAGACTGTTGCGTAACAAGAGTGACGCATTGTCAGAAAAGAGTACGTATTCCGGGTTTACGGCAGACACATTTCTGCTGTGATCTGGATAACAGATGCATCACAGTGTAGGACTGAAATGGCTTGGCAACTGGAATTGTACTCTAGAGTTGAAGGATGTACGACAGTACGAGTATTGTGAGGTAAACATATACATTTCACTTATAAGCAGCATGAAATTCTGACAGTACGTAGACCAAACTCAATGTCGCACACAACCAACACAGATGTGGCTGCTGCTGAGTGGGAAGTCCAGATCTTGTGCCATACGATTTACATCTGTTATGCAAACTGAAAGACCATATGAGGGGAAAGAGGTTTTCCAACGACGATGATGTTTGCACAGACGTTCTCGAATGGTCCCATAGTCAAGAAGCGGATTTCTGTCTTGGAGGATCTGAAAGATTGGTAGGGTGTTCCAACTTTTACTTACGGAGACTTGGTGACTATGTTTACAATTAGTGTAATGTATCTCTGTAGCTTTGTCGTATAGTGCAGTACTCAATGAAAGTTACTGCCATAATAATGTGTAACTTACTTTGTAAAGTCTCCTCCTAATAGCATCTGTCTGGTTGCTGATATACACGGTTATTCATAAGTATCTCTGGAATTTCAGTGGACAGTTGCAAGAAAACTTCAAGACATACAAAAAATATACACATGTCAGGGGATAGAGCAGCTCTCACATTACAAGTGCTAAATGTGGGCACTACTTGTGGTGCAGCAAACGTCAGTACGATATAGCTATTGATATACAGGGTGGTCCATTGCTAATACCGGGCCAAATATCTCACGAAATAAGCATCAAAAGAAAAAACTACAAAGAATGAAACTCGCCTAGCTTGAAGGGGGAAACCAGATAGCGCTATGGTTGGCCCGCTAGATGGCGCTGCCATAGGTCAAACGGATATCAACTGCGTTTATTTAAATATGAACCCCTATTTTTATAACATATTCGTGTAGTACGTAAAGAAATATGAATGTTTTAGTTGGACCACTTTTTTCGCTTTGTGATAGATGGCGCTGTAATAGTCACAAACGTATAAGTACGTGGTATCACGTAACATTCCGCCAGTGCGGACGGTATTTGCTTTGTGATACATTACCCGTGTTAAAATGGACCGTTTACCAAGTGCAGAAAAGGTCGATATCGTGTTGATGTATGGCTATTGTGATCAAAATGCTCAACGAGCGTGTGCTATGTATGCTGCTCGGTATCCTGGACGACATCATCCAAGTGTCCGGATCGTTCGCCAGATAGTTACGTTATTTAAGGAAACAGGAAGTGTTCCGCCACATGTGAAACGTCAACAACGACCTGCAACAAATGATGATGCCCAAGTAGGTGCTCTAGCTGCTGTCGTGGCTAATCCGCACATCAATAGCAGACAAATTGCGTGAGAATCGGGAATCTCAAAAACGTCGGTGTTGAGAATGCTACATTAACATCGATTGCACCCGTACCATACTTCTATGCACCAGGAATTGCATGGCGACGACTTTGAACGTCGTGTACAGTTCTGCCACTGGGAATAAGAGAAATTACGGGACGATAACAGATTTTTTTGCAGGCGTTCTATTTAGCGACGAAGCGTCATTCACCAACAGCGGTAACATAAACTGGCATAATATGCACTATTGGGCAACGGAGAATCCACGATGGCTGCGACAAGTGGAACATTAGCGACCTTGGCGGTTAATGTATGGTGCGGCATTATGGAAGGAAGGATAACTGGCGCCCACTTTATCGATGGCAATCCAAGTGGTGCAATGTATGCTGATTTCCTACGTAATATTCTACCGATGTTACTCCAAAATGTTTCACTGCATGACAGAATGGCGATGTACTTCCAACATGATGGAAGTCCGGCACACAGCTCGCGTGTGGTTGCAGCGGTATTGAATAGCATATGTTCATGACAGGTAGATTGGTCGTCGAAGCACGTTCACCGGATATGACGTCGCCGGATTTCTTTCTGTGGGGAAAGTTGAAGGATATTTGCTATCATGTTCCACCGACAACGCCTGACAACATGCGTCAGCGCATTGTCAATGCATGTGCGAACATTATGGAAGGCGAACTACTCGCTGTTAAGAGGAAAGTCGTTACACGTATTGCCAAATGCATTGAGGTTGACGGACATCATTTTGAGCATTTATTGCATTAATGTGGTATTTACAGGTAATCTCGCTGTAACAGAATGCGTTCTCAGAAAAGATACGTTTACCATGGTACATGTATCACATTGGAACAACCGAAAAAAATGTTCAAACGTACCTACGTTTTGTATTTTAATTAAAAGAAACCTACCTGTTACCAACTGTTCCTCTAAAATTGTGAGCCATATGTTTGTGACTATTACAGCGCCATCTATCACAAAGTGAAAAAAGTGATCCAACTAAAACATTCATATTTCTTTACGTACTACACGAATATATAATAAAAAATGGGGGTTCCTATTTTAAAAAAAACGCAGTTGATATCCGTTTGACCTATGGCAGCGCCATCTAGCGGGCCAATCATAGCGCCATCTGGTTTCCCCCTTCAAGGTAGACAAGTTTCGTTCTTTGTAGTCTTTTCGTTTGACGCTTATTTCGTGAGATATTTGGCCCGGTCACGATCAATGAACCACCCTGTATATGTCCCAACACGTCACTGTCGATATCAGCGACTGTATTAATAATCTTTCCTTACAATTCTTCCAAATTATACTGTCCAGTCACACGAAGCTGCCACCTGTCGAAAACCAGAATGACCACCTTTTGCAGCACTGACTGCTGCGATACGTTCAGGAAGAGAGTCAGTGATGTTGTGGAAGCTACAGACAGTGTTGTGGAACCATGCCGACTCCAGTGCCGCGTCCAGCTCCGTTAGTGTTCTCGATTGAGGATCCATGGGTAGAACAGCACGATCGAGATGGTCCTACAGATTCTCGACTTAGTTTTAATCTGGGAAGTTTGTTGACCACGCGACAGCCTTACAGATTGACGACATCACTCAGGGACGGCCACGAAACGTTCCACATACCATAAAGTACATCTTCTAGCCTGGACGCTTCCAAAGATTTTTGTAGATGTTTGCTTTCAGACGTTCCACGCTTTCCATGCCAATGGTCATGGAGAATAAAAAGTGATTGATCTGAAGAAGCCACCACAGGTGGATGTCGAGATGCGGTACTGGCGTGGAAATGCCAGCCTTCGTCGTCCTTAAAAAGCAGTCACCATGAGTGCATGAACCAGGGGACTACTGTGCAGGCTCATAAGCAGCAAAGTTCGCTGAACGGTCGTTGAGGAGACACTGTTGGTAGCCCCTGGTTCATCTGGGCGGTCAGTTGCTCAACAGTTGCACGCCTGTTCGCCTCACGTCTCCACACCCGTAGTTCACACCTGTCATTTATGGCCTGTGGTGCAGCACAGTTGCCTAGGCCCTGGTTTTGGATTAGACTATTTGGCCATGGACAGTATACTTTAGCTATTAACAGTCCACAAACTTAGCTGTTTCGGAAATGATTCCATCCTTGGACAGAAGGCCAACAATCACGCGCGTTGTACGTATATAGATATGGTGTCTGTTCTTTCGGACCTGCAGCTGTCTAGAACGAAATTAGAATTATATATACCTTCAGCTGCTGACGGGCGTTGATATACAGGGTGGTAAAAAAATGTGTGAAAAGCTTGTAGGGGTGTTACAGGGCAGGTTGTACTGAGACATAAATGTTAAGAAAGAAATTCGATACGTTGCGCAATTTCCGAGTTATTTAGCATTGAAGTTAGCCAATCAGATCGTCGTCCGCGTAAATTCAAGTTTCAGCTAACGAGACAAACCACTCGTTGGTCAACACCGCCCCTGGCAGGCCGCTTGAATGCGAGCGCGCGACGACCCGATTGGCTAAATTCTACGCTAAATAACTCGGAAGGGGAAACTTTATTGACACATTCCTGGGGTCAGATACATCACATGATCACACTGACAGAACCACAGGCACATAGACACAGGCAACAGAGCATGCACAATATCGGCACTAGTACAGTGTATATCCACCTTTCGCAGCAATGCAGGCTGCTATTCTCCCATGGAGACGATCGTAGAGATGCTGGATGTAGTCCTGTGGAACGGCTTGCCATGCCATTTCCACCTGGCGCCTCAGTTGGACCAGCGTTCGTGCTGGACGTGCAGACCGCGTGAGACGACGCTTCATCCAGTCCCAAACATGCTCAATGGGGGACAGATCCGGAGATCTTGCTGGCCAGGGTAGTTGACTTACACCTTCTAGAGCACGTTGGGTGGCACGGGATACATGCGGACGTGCATTGTCCTGTTGGAACAGCAAGTTCCCTTGCCGGTCTAGGAATGGTAGAACGATGGGTTCGATGACGGTTTGGATGTACCGTGCACTATTCAGTGTCCCCTCGACGATCACCAGTGGTGTACGGCCAGTGTAGGAGATCGCTCCCCACACCATGATGCCGGGTGTTGGCCCTGTGTGCCTCGGTCGTATGCAGTCCTGATTGTGGCGCTCACCTGCACGGCGCCAAACACGCATACGACCGTCATTGGCACCAAGGCAGAAGCGACTCTCATCGCTGAAGACGACACGTCTCCATTCGTCCCTCCATTCACGCCTGTCGCGACACCACTGGAGGCGGGCTGCACGATGTTGGGGCGTGAGCGGAAGACGGCCTAACGGTGTGCGGGACCGTAGCCCAGCTTCATGGAGACGGTTGCGAATGGTCCTCGCCGATACCCCAGGAGCAACAGTGTCCCTAATTTGCTGGGAAGTGGCGGTGCGGTCCCCTACGGCACTGCGTAGGATCCTACGGTCTTGGCGTGCATCCGTGCGTCGCTGCGGTCCGGTCCCAGGTCGACGGGCACGTGCACCTTCCGCCGACCACTGGCGACAACATCGATGTACTGTGGAGACCTCACGCCCCACGTGTTGAGCAATTTGGCGGTACGTCCACCCGGCCTCCCGCATGCCCACTATACGCCCTCGCTCAAAGTCCGTCAACTGCACATACGGTTCACGTCCACGCTGCGCGGCATGCTACCAGTGTTAAAGACTGCGATGGAGCTCCGTATGCCACGGCAAACTGGCTGACACTGACGGCGGCGGTGCACAAATGCTGCGCAGCTAGCGCCATTCGACGGCCAACACCGCGGTTCCTGGTGTGTCCGCTGTGCCGTGCGTGTGATCATTGCTTGTACAGCCCTCTCGCAGTGTCCGGAGCAAGTATGGTGGGTCTGACACACCGGTGTCAATGTGTTCTTTTTTCCATTTCCAGGAGTGTAGATGAGGGGCTAATCGATACGTCTCATCTACAAAAGCAACACAAACTGTAGTTCCTGTAGATGATAGGCACATTCAATCACTAATTGTCTCTTCGATAGGGCAGATCAGCTAATTTCAAATCGAATTATCACGTCGTGCGGAAGACTGTCTATCTGGTACTTGTGTATTATTTCTGTGTTTTTGTAAGATTCTCTTGCTTCTTGACTCGGTAACATGTTGACTTCTCAAAACTACCCCAAACACACACTTAACAGAGGATTACCGTTGGGCATGGAACACTACAGAGTCCAGATAAACAAGAGCTTCTAGTGAGACGTGTGATACGTTCATTATTCCCCAACAATAACTCTGCTTCGTATGGCTCATGACTAAAGAAAGCATTGCTGAGAGGAGCAGTATTACTTCACAACTTGTCCTCCGAAAGAATGGGAATGAATTCGTCAGAAGAAGCGTACAAGTAAAGGCCTGAATGTGGACTCAGACAAAGGCTAGTTATGACCATGTTTCATTGAGTCATGATCAGCTGCAGAACTTATCGAAATACTATTATAGTGATAAATAAAGTCATGTAATTGGAACATACGGTCATGAAATTTTCTCGGATTATCATCTGAGTATTAGCTTCGTCTTAAAGCAACGGTACACGAGTTTCTTACTCTTAATCTTCTGCCAAAGTGTGATCACACTCCAGAGGGCTCTGCGCCTTTGCCTGAGGATGACAAGCAGTTAATGCCTTGATTGTTGATAACTCAACAACACTCGAAAACAGCTTAATCTGCAGAGAACGCTTTTATTTTCAAATTACAACGTAGAGGTTGTTTACATTTTAATATGTGACTCGACAAGAGACTGATTAAAAAATGCAGAACTTAAATAATAATCGGAAAATCCTCTGAAAATGTATTGAGGGAAGTAAAGAATAAGATATTTGTGCTACACATAATCGACGTACCATAAGAGAGCCATATTAAGAAGTATACCCGCTAGGCATTCAAGTTTCCTTCGATTGTGAAAGGAATGATTTTCAGTGGTACAAAGTTCCGCCAAAAATTCACTTCTTCGCTAGATTCTAGGTGCGTATGTATCACATAGAATTGGAAGAATCCTAGATAGGACTCCATTAAATGAGTGAATATAGCTTTCATATGGTTCAAATGGCTCTAAGCACTATGGGACTTAACTTCTGAGGTCATCAGTCCCCTAGAACTTAGAAATACTTAAACCTAACTAACCTAACGACATTACACACATCCATGCCCGAGGCAGGATTCGAACTTGCGACGGTAGCGGTCACACGGTTCCAGACTGTAGCGCCTAGAACCGCTCGGCCACCCCGGCCGGCTGAATATAGCTTTGAAGGCTACTTGCCGAATGTTATGCTACATAACCAGATTGTAAATACGAGCTGCCTGACGTAAAAGTGAAGTTCCCAGAAGACACGATCAAGAGGTCAATGTAACTTCGTACACATACACACCATCAGGAGGAGTTTCGATTCTCTGTGAAGAAGGTAGAACAGCCACCAGAGTGCATATAGTGTTGCTCATGTCTAGTGTTGCTGCCAGGCTTGGTGGGGCATACAGGTTGGTCGGAGAGAGTCTGAAAGGTATTAAAGGCGCTGCAGGCAGGTTGCGCTGACAAATAATTGTCAAGAAAAAAGTTAGCTACGTTGCGCTGTTTCCGAGTTCATTAGCATTGATGTTAGCCAATCAGACCGTTGCGCGCGCAGATTCAAGCGGCTCGCCAGAAACGACTTCCTTCGTTTGGTTTCCTAAAACCGAACAAAACAGCTATACGAAACTGGGACATGGGACGATAGTAAGGATCGAACCCGAGCCGCAGGCTAAGCGGGCTCCTGTGCTATCAACTAGGCTGTGAGAACAACTGACCCTGTATCTGGCGGGTCATTCGAATCAGCGCACGTAACGACCTCATTGGCTAACTTCAATACTAATTAACTTGGAAACGGCGCTATGTAATGAATTTTCTCTTAACAATTATTTCTCTGCATAATCAACCCTGCAAAACCCTTGGAAGTTTTTCAGACAGCTTCGGTGCACCACGTATAGGGGGCATGAACACCATCATAGTCGAGTGATCACTGAGAAGGACATGTGATACGATAGAAGTGTGGGTCCCCATCTCGACAGCTGGTTGAATCGTGCAATATTCAGACGTGTGGGGGATTCGAAAGTGACAGTGGTCCATTGCTGGAGGCAAACTCGTCGTCTAGGTTCCCGTCGACCACGCCTGACCACCACGAGGGAGGGTCGCCGTATTGTGTACCAGGCACATCGTAATACGTTCACAGCTGCACTTGCCACCCAGAAACAAGTAATGGACTCCCCGTAGTATTCTGTGTCACCCTGCGCCATTATTTCGATGTTGGCAGGAGCCTGACTAGGGAAATAGCACCCCTTGCACTGAAGAAGCTGGGTATCTTACCCTGCACGGGGTGTTCCAGGTCCTCTATCCTTCTTCTCTTCTACAACCGAATCGCCTATTTCAGAAGCGCCCTATGTCTATCTGACATAGTTTCGAGAAAAGTGGAAATACTGTTTTAATATTTTACAGGGCATTTTCCTAATTGTTTGCAGAGACCATGTGAGAGATGCCACTATGAACAATTATTCTCACTTATCATATACTCAACTATTGTGTCTGTTTATTGACCAGAAATGAATATTTCTCTTGGACATAGGGCTTTTCCAAAATAAGTGAGAAATAAAAATCTCAAAACCCTTATATCACACAAACGGACTGTTTAATAAATATGTAAGTAAATGTTAGAGACAATGTATAAAGAATTCAGAAGATCTGTTCATGAAAACAAACTGTTTATGAATATTGGAAATCAGAAATCAAAATGGCTCTGAGCACTATTGGACTTAACATCTGAGTACATCAGTCCCCTAGAACTTAGAACTACTTAAACCTAAGTAACCTAATGACATCACACACTTCCATGCCCGAGGCAGGATGCGAAATCAGAAATCACACATATTCTGTGTCCAGTGCGCCCCCAGCACAGTATTCCAGAATCCTAGGATGTGTGTTTCCTGCAATGTGTAAGCAGTCGACTTCTTTACATCTATTATCTTCTTTACATTAATAGGAATGTAGTCATCTGAACAAGCTCGAATGGCTGAGAAGTTGGTGTTGGGTCGAGAAACTACAGGTAGTCCTAATCTGAATGTGTGTGTATTTAAATCATTGGTCATACTGCAGGATGTTAAAGTCCCAAACACCTCGTCACTGAACAAAAAATGATGAAGTTTTGAAACACTGAATGCTACTTTCAAGTCTCTTCATGTTAATTTTCTCTATTAATGAGTTGTCCTCTTGTAAAGTTCGGTTCACCACGACTTGTACAAAAAGATGTCATCTCTTGAGATGACCTTTGCAGAGAATTATCGTCTTCCACTCTATGAAATGATCTGTTCAACGCAATCCATAATAGTATATAATCTGTCAGTTCTTCGCAGTGATATCTTGATCATGCAAACAGGTCTGTCAAACGTTAAGAAGGAGTGTCCTCTAACAGGAAAGACTGCCGGCCGGGGTGCCCGAGCGGTTCTAGGCGCTTCAGTCCGGAACCGCGCGACTGCGACGGTCGCAGGTTCGAATCCTGCCTCGGGCATGGATGTGTGTGATGTCCTTAGGTTAGTTAGGTTTAAGAAGTTCTAAGTTCTAGGGGACTGATGACCTCAGATGTTAAGTTCCATAGTGCTCCGAGCCATTTGAACCAAATACATTACAATTTGGAATTTTAACTTACAGAATGCTCTCTACCTACACCGATATTTCTTATAAAACTAATAGAAATCGACTGTGTCTATTCTCGTATAATCATTATTGCTTTTATTACTATCGTAATGATTGTGCGTTTAAAAATATCTGTTACCGCAAGTTCTGTGTTATTTCATACTTCATAACCTCTAACTATAAAGTATCCGTCATTTTAATAATAGCTTGTTGTGGCACCTAGAAACGATTGTGTTTTTCCCGAAATGTGAGTGGAGCCTGCCGCTATGCCCGAGCGTTCTAGGCGCTTCAGTTTGGAACCGTGCGCCCGCTACGGTCGCAAGTTCGAATTCTGCCTCGCGCGTGGATGTGTGTGATGTCCTTAGGTTAGTTAGATTTAAGTAATTCTAAGTCTAGGGACTGATGACCTCAGATGTTAAGTCCCATAGTGCTCAGAGCCATTTCAAGCATTTTGACATGTGAGTAGACTGCTTGGAACAGGCTGTTGCTTGATGGCTAAATAGCGTACGAAACTACAACACAGGAATGTGATGCTACTGCAAATGATGGTCTTGTGGTGTCACCGCCAGACACCACACTTGCTAGGTGGTAGCCTTTAAATCGGCCGCGGTCCGTTAGTATACGTCGGACCCGCGTGTCGCCACTATCAGTGATTGCAGACCGAGCGCCGGCACACGGCAGGCCTAGAGAGACTTCCTAGCACTCGCCCCAGTTGTACAACCGACTTTGCTTGCGATGGTTCACTGACAAAATACGCTCTCATTTGCCGAGACGATAGTTAGCATAGCCTTCAGCTACGTCATTTGCTACGACCTAGCAAGGCGCCATGTTCAGTTACTATTGATATTGTAAATAATGTACAGACAAGAGCTACATTCAACATTCATGGATTAAAGTTAAGTATTCCACCATCTGCATCCGTTTTTCTAAGTTCTAATTTCCTTGTCCTGTTCCAGACCTCACGCCAGCCTGCGTGAGCTTAATCGCGTGCTCTAAAAAATACGGGATGGCTCTCCTGCCAATCCACAACAGGTCTGCTGGGTGTGTCCATGAACTTTGACAGTTTTAAGTTCTGATATTAAATTACCGCTCGTTCATCTTTAGGACTTTTACCAAACAGAAGCAGCTGTCTTATTCTTCTCACCCTCTTTCCACCAACTAGAAATAATCTTAGAAATGCTTATCTGTAAATTTGGATATGTTCCCACCATGCAATGACATCTGAAAGAATTTGTCTTTGGGCTTTGTCCTTCCCTTTGTATATGTTGTTATACTTTTTCTGCCTGTATTAGTCTCTGAAGGTAAAGATCTTATTCATCTTTACAATTAAGATCCAGAAAACGTGTGAGAATTGATAACTGATCGATTAGCTTACCTCAGTATCTAGTATGCTCAAATCCCTTTAGTTTATTAGTTCTGACTACATTTCGTTCGTATTGCTCAGGATGACATACCCCTTTTCTCCTCCTTTTCTTATGGATAGTTTCAACTTCACAATCAGTTTCACTCACATAGAATGGAAGAGAAGACATTATGAGGACACAATATCACATCGTATTGCCTACTCAACAACAATGGCTTTGAAACAAATCATAGATGCATTATTTGTGTCGCTCTTCCGCCTTTTTTGATAATCACAACGTCTGAATAAAGTATATCGAATTATTGTTCAGAATTGTTGAGAGAAAAAGTGGCCTATGTCCTGGACATGAGGCTCTTTCGACATCAACGAGAATTTCTCCTTGTGTTTTTCGGCTGTTTTGAAAAAACGCGGAGGCCCTTTCCACACTCAACGATCAGTCGAACCGATAAGGAAACAGAAATGTATATAGCACAAAATGTCATAAGAGTGGACTTAGGGCTCTTATGAAATCAGCGACTCAGTTGAAATATAAATATTTCATTTCCTGGTATGCGTTCTTTGAAACTGACAAAAAGTATTGGACTTACGAAGCCACAGCTAATGAGAGTTACAGTGTTGAGGAGTGAGTAATAGCGTCTATGCGGCTACAAGAACGACCACATACTTGAGAATCAGCGACAGCGATAATGAGTGCGTCTCAAGATCGCTTTGGCAAGGCTGTACCTCCTATGAGAACCCGGATTCATTGGCGTAAACGTGCTTTTGTTTCAAGTAGCCAAAGGCAGACGCTGCAGAGAATTTAAGGAAACAGCAAAGCAAACGAGTGGCGCAGTTGCTCAGTCAGCAGACCATTCTGCAATTAAATCTATTCTCATAAGAGCAGCTGACGTTGAAATGCCACAATAAATAACGCAAGAAAGCGGTAAAAAGATTGGGAAATGAAAAGATTTAGATCGCTCTTTGTGCATGGGTTATCTGGCAACGACATGAAGCTGTGAGTTTCAGCTTACGATGGCACAATTTCCAAATGTCGTGTTTCATACAAAAGCGTAATTTTCTTGTGAATATGCGATATTAATGTGATCACCTGTCAAAAGCCCGTAGGTGGTCCTCAAGGATAGATGCATACTTGTTTTGATCCATTTCAGAACGATGAGAGCATCGAGGGAATGCCACGAAAACATTCCTTAGGCCACAATGCTCCCTCCTCCGGACTGGACCCTTCCAACACTTGTTGCAGGAAGATTGTTTTCAGACGTTTCACGTCGTGAAAAGGTCACATGTCGCCTCTCAGTGGTCGTGCGGCTGCAGTGCTGGCGTGCATATTCCAGCTTTCATTGCCGATGAACAGCAGGCAGAATGGAAGCATTAACCAGGCGCCTGCTCTGGAGACCCATATGCAGGAATATTCCCTAAAGGGCCATTGTGGAGACACTGTTCGTAGTCCCTTGATTCCCCTGGGTGATCAGTTGTTCAATAGTTTGACGCTTTTTTGCCCATACACATCGCCCCAACTGTCACTCATCCCTGCCATCTACGACCTGTGGCATACCACAGCTAACTTGGAACCAGATCTGGGTTGCGCCATTTAGCTAGTCATGGTATACTTTAACAACGGCAGTTTATAGACTTTTCACATTTTGCAAATGCTTCTGCTCTTGCCCCGAAAGGCAATGATCATGGCCTTTTAGGCATCAGATAAATAGCTCCATTTATGTGTGATGTTTTCTGCATTCCCTCAATATACTTTATATACCCTCCACTGCTAGTGCTGCAACCCGCCGTCTGTGAATGGTTATTGCACGTTGATTTTACCATACACAGTCACATGGGAATAATATCGTTTTATGGTCTAAAAAAATCCCATTATGTCAAAGAGCTGGAAAGGAACCCATCTCCAGTTATCGTATGGGATGGGACGCCGTGAAAGTACCTGTTTTTGAGGCTTACATCAATCGAAATTCTTATTCGAATTGAAAGGGTACAGTACCGCCCAACATTGAAAATAGGTACGAAATTCTTGTCAGAACAACACATTTTTTGTGTAAAAGTAACTCAATTTCAATTAATACAGCGAAGCCGGATACCAGTGTGGGAAAGAATGACAATTTATTTATTTAATTGATCACATGTGCACTCCCTCAAAATAAATCCCTACATCCAGTTTGGTGAGATCTGTGAAAGGAATGAATGTATGGTCGTCTGCTAACCACAGATAGTGAATCGGAATATATGATCATCTTTGAGTCGATCCTTTGGCTACCTTTGGTGAGACCAAAGAGATGGAAGTTACCAGAGCTTTGAGCGTCTGAAATGTGGCTGACCAATAAGGTAGCAGGGTGCTTCTCCCACTTCGAGAGAGGTGCGAGAGAATCAGAATACGGCCATGTTTCGGCACTCTGCCGCTGAACCTTCTGCTGTAAAGACCTGTTTTTTTGTTGTGCTCCGGAATGAAAGAGTGGAGGCATGGTATGGATGTGGAATATTTAAGAGTAGTTAGAATTAATAATTTCTCTTTCACAGGACCTTTTGTGGGGAAAATTACAAAGTGAGGCAGGTAATTTTAAGGGGATTGTAGTAAACCAACGGTCACAAAGAGCCCACGTGTAGATATAAGTTGAGATACTTCCGTGAGCGTAAGCTGAAATATTTAAGAATTAATAGCGGGTGTACAATAAGCTGAAATATTTAAGAATTAATAGCGTGTGTACAATAAGCTGAAATATTTAAGAAATAGCGTGTGTATCATAAGTTGAAGTATTTAAGAAATATCATTCCGTGTGACGCTGAATTTAAACTCTGAGAGAGAATCAAGGTGAGTCGGCCGTTTTTCCAGCAACGCCACATGGCTTGCATTGCACAGGAAGACGTGCGTTTATCTCCAGAGTTCACATTAGGAAAGTAGAAATTACAAAGTGGGGCAGTGTCGTGTGAAACTGGGATAAATATTGATTGAAGTGGGAAAGCGGAAAGTGATGAAGTTGTAACCGTTCTTTGTGTAATATTTCATATTGTTGTGTTGTGTATGTCTTGTAATTTGGGTATGTGTGTTTTGCATGGGTGTAGCAAGGTAGTTTCGAAAGATTTGTGGGTATGCCTGTTCCTTCTGTATCGCTCGATCTGGAGGAAAGTTTCGTGAGGATTATTGTGAGAGGCGAAGTGTGAGGTATAATAAAAGATCCACCATCCGATCCAGGGAGTGCACTGTTGCGGTAAATAGATTACGAGACCATAGTATAGAGATTCACTAACGTAAAGCCATGCCCACTGGGCGGAATTTCTCATGTGATTTTGTTGTAGGTTGTAGAATTTGTGTGTTTAGGAATAAATCAAATAGTGAAAAGAAAGAGATTGGTGGCCTTTTTCATTAAATTGTATGTTATCGTAATGTCCCGAATTTATATAAAAGCCGTTAAATCAAAGACAAAAGGTAAATGTGGTATTGCCAGTGCGTAGTGTACAGTCAGAGTTCTATAAATCACTGATAGTCAGATGCGTGTTTCCGTTGCGTATTATTCATACAGGAGGATAATTTGTAACTAAATAGTAAGATTCGAGAATTCATGTTGCTCGATAAATTAAGGAAGATTCCACTCGCTTGGCAAACCACTCATCTTGCAGGCCTGACTGCTTGATGCCACAGTATGAGAAAGGCAAGTGGGTGCCTCTCATAATTTCGACCTTGCCAGGATTCCGTTTTTTTTGCCACGATAATTTTGTTACCAGGATATTTAATTTGTTGCCAGGATTCCGTTTTTTTTTTTTGCCACGATAATTTTGTTACCAGGATATTTAATTTGTTGCCAGGATTCCGTTTTTTTTGCCACGATAATTTTGTTACCAGGATATTTAATTTGTTGCCAGGATTCCTTTGCCAGGATCGTTTTTGTTAGGATATTTTGTTGTTAGGGTTTGCTGTTAAGATTTTTTTATGGAATGTATTGTGATAGCGCTAAGAAGTAAAATTTTTTCTGTTTGGAAATTCTTTCTGGATTGGTGAGGATCTTTTATTTTATTTTATGTAATTAATTGCTATATCGCACAAGGCTGGAAGATCGTTTCATAATTATTTTTTTTTTGCGTAATGTCCGTAGTAACTAGGTCGCAGTCAAAAGGTGTAGCCACCATGGAGAATAGCGATTCTGGGGTGGACGTAGCAGTGCAGCAGGAAGTAACTGTTGACCATGGGTTAATAAGCGAGAAAGACAAACACTCCGAAGGGGCTGTATTGTTCAGTGGACCGCTGCAAGGGGATCCTTTATGCGGCGGGCTTTGTCCACAAACGCGGGCTTTTCCCGACGACGCGGGCGAGCCGAGACTAGGCCAGGTGTGCGGTGAAAGTGCAGCTACCCTTAGCGAAGCTACGGTTTCTCAGGCGAACGAGGTGAGCGCGTCGAAAGTAGGAAATAACGATGTGATACTGCAGTTTTTACAAGCGATGAGTAGGGAGACTAACGAAAGATTAGAAGCAATCAATAGAGATAATAAAGAGAGAGATAGGGAGGCTAAGGAGAGAGATAGGGAGACTAAGGAGAGATTGGAAGCAAATAAGGAAAGATTGGAGGCAATTGATAAGGGAAATAAAGAGGCAATGAGGAAGCTACACACAGTTATCGATGAGCGTCTGTCCGCAGTTAATAATCGGTTAGATGAGGGGGAGAAGAATCTGGATGCGGTGCAGCAAGAATGTGATGCTGTGAAAGAAAAGGCCAATAATTTGGAGGTACGAATAAGTGCAATAGAAAGCGATATTACAGAACATAGGGGCGTGTGGCCGGATGAGCGAATCAAAGAGATAGTGGGGGACTTACTTGCAGATAAACAAGGGGCATTAGACAGCGTGGAAGCTCAAGTCACACGGCAGGAAATGGCGCTAAATAAACACAGGGATGAAGTTGCGGAGGTGGTGGTCAGAATGAATACGATTAGCGCAGATGTAGAAAAGATCAGTATAAGAGGCGAAACAGGCTCTGACAGTACGCAGCGAGAGGTTTATGCCGACCAGGAGGAGATACAATCACTATTACAGTTTAAAGAGGTACAATTAGAAACAAATAGGAAACATAGGGAAGAACTAGCACAGTTGCAATTAGCGTGCAGAAGCGAAGGTGAAACACCACCAGGTAGACTGCGGAGGGAGAGTGAGATAAATTCAAAAATCGAAAATAGGCAGAAAGAGGATGACGAACTCAGAGAGTTAGAAGAACGGTTGTGTCGGATAAAACAGGTGGCAAACCCAACTGGGTATAGCCCAAGGTCGGAAAACATAAATGCGGAAGAAGAATGTAGGAGACACTTCGTGTCGGTACAAACGTACACTTGTTTTCCGGATCCTGATAATTACCAACATCCATGCCTGTGGCTGTCTCAATTTCAAGATTCATTACCTTCATCGTGGGGACCGCTCCTAAAAATGAAGTTTGTGTGTAACCATTTGAGGGACGAGGCTAGAGCGAAAATGCAGGAAGTTATTAAAGACTGTAGTAGCTACAAGATGTTTTGTGACAAATTTTTAAATGAATTCTGGTCGAAAAGTAAGCAGGACCAGGTTAAGCAAAGCATATTGATGATGCCAAATTGTAACGAAGGTGGTATAAGAGATCCAGTGTCGTGCTATCAGGAAATCCTGAGACGAAATAGGTATTTGGATGTGACATACGAACCTGGGGAGCTCATTAGGATCTGTAGAGCGAAGTTGCCAGTGAAATTGCGCAGAGATATAGTGATAGCAGGCAGAGGCTTAGACGATTCTGCGTCATTTCAGCACTTGTTACAAGAATTGGGTAATGAGAGCAATATCGTGAACGGAGACACGACTCATAGGTCAGACAGAGTCGAGGATAGGAACGGCAGAAACTATCAGAATGACAGGAGAGCATGGAATCCTGGTATTTCTTTCTTGTCGTAATAGATTGATGGATAGGAGAAACAAATCCAACATATCAGCCCTTAGCATCTTGCCTTAAAACACATGCAGCTGGCACTGAAAATTGTCTATGTAGCAGACATACTCTACTGATATGTAGGAATGCAAATACCATACTTCTGATCAGAGAATAAACCACCAGTAATGGCATCTGTTAGGCTGGTCTCTCAGAGCAAAATTTGCAAATTTTTATTTCGAACTGTAAAGTAAAAGAACTGTTTCTTCAAAGAAACCAGTTGCTAAAATGTTATGTAATAATGCCAAGGAGTCCAGTATAATTACTGCGATTTTACTATTGCAGGTACTTAACACGTAATGTAAAAAGTAAACATTGTGATCTGTATGGAATAGGGTACGTTTATACTGCTGTTACAGGTAACATCAGTAATGTGATCGAAGTTTTTAAATTAGATGCCATCTGATCTATAGTATGTCATAGTCGTGGTGACAGTTATAATTAGGTGCTGTGTATGGTTGTTCGGATTCTGGTGTTAGTGAAAGAGGCTACTAGCACCAAAATTTCTAACACTTGGGCTGTCCCATTTCTCCCAGCTTGTATATTCTCTGCATACATTTAATTTTCATGTAAGCTTAGATTCCTAACTAGCAAATTCTTTATAGTGGACCATTCAGAGCGAGGCGGATTGTCCATGAAAATGCTGTAGTGATTGAGACGATCAAGGGAAAACAGTCTCGTGGGCTTCATCACATTTCTAACATCAAATTATGGAAAAGTTAAGGATAGATCTAAAGTAGGCAATTTATGGTAGATAGTCAGTGTATTTATTTGTGGTGTGTAACGTTGTGCAGGGTCAAATCGAACATAAGAATTTTCAGGCGGGATGTCAGGAAGTATGACGGAATAGACTGGTCAAATGAGTCATGAACAGGAGTCGACAGAGTGGTGTATGTACGTATTTTTTGTCGTATGAATAAGGATCAAGCAGAAACGACGTGATGATTTATGAGTGAATAAAGATGGTAGATAGAGAAGCGACGTGATAAATAGTAGTGGATAAAGGTGATAGGTAAGGGAAGAAGCGACGTGAAGCAGTGTGATTAATAAATAGAGATTCGACGTGATGAAATAGTGGTAAATAAAGGTGAGTAGAACTGAATAATGTGGAGATGTCTTAGATGTATGTTACAGAGAGACCTGTGTATGCTGCAATAGAGATTGATGCGAATGGCGAAGGAAGACCAGGAAATGATGGAGTAATGGACGGACGGAGAGCCGAAATACGAATGAAGAGATGAGGACAACTGCACAATGTGAAAGGACATAAAGGGAGTATGAGATCCAGATGGTGAACGTTGTGGAACACTGACGTAAGATGTAATATAAGTGTAAGCTCTAATTCTTAGCATAACATTTGCGATTGGGCAAAAAAAATAATATTTTTTGTTGTTGTTGAAGCCTGGTACCAGTATAACCAATCAAAACGGTACCAAGAATGTGTACAGTTATTTTGCAGGTTGATTAATTTGTGTATTTTTTGTTCTTAGATGAAATGTCGCAATTCTAAGTTGATATTTAGCATGAAGTGAATGCGGAGGTAAGCCGATGGAGAGAGGTGCCAGAGTGAAAGGACGAATTCGGAGACTGGAAAGCTATCTCCGGAACAGCTTCATGTGTTATGTGGTTGAGTATAAGGGAGCAAAGGTATGGTATGTTGTCGTGAGTGTGGTGGTGTTATAAGTATAAGGGAGCAAAGGTATGGTATGTTGTCGTGAGTGTGGTGGTGTTAAGGTTAACTGACTTCTAGACCTATTCAGTTAGTGTATTAATGGATTGAATGAGAAGGAAAATGTGATGTCTGGTGAGTGAGAGTCGTAGAGTAGTGTGATCAATGCGCCCACTCCTGTAAAGGGGATCCTACCGATCTGTAACTAAAACATTATTGTGTATTGTTTGATTTGGATGAACCTCGATGGCAGGTCAGGATTTGACATCATGTGGATGGTTCATACATGTCCTAAAAATGTTGTTATATATAATAAAATGTAAAATGTATAAAGAGATACTAATTTCAGTCTGTCACAAACACAAAGGTGCATTGTATGTTGTAGATTTAGAGTCACCAGTTTCTAAAATGTTTATTGTCATAGGATGTTAAAGTAGTTTAATATTTAATAACCTGTGTTAGGTAATTGTGAGCTGTATAGATTATTTCTTATTTTTTTGTTAGAACACTTTCAAGTGGTATTAATTTCAATCTGTCACAAGCACAAAGGTGCATTGTATGTTGTAGATTTAGAGTCATGAGTTTCAAAAAAATGTTTGTTGTGTTAGGATGTGAAAGTAGTTTACTATTTAATAACATGTGGTAGGTAATTGTGAGCTATGTAGATTATTCTTATTTTTTGTTAGAACACTTTCAAGGGGTATTAATTTCAGTGTGTCACAAGCACAAAAGTTCATTGTATATTGTAGTTTTAGGATAAAGTTTCTAATATTTTCACTGTGATAGGATGTTAGAGTAGCCTACTATTTGATATTGTAATTATGAGCTGTGTAGATTGTTTATTATTCCTTTTGTTTTTTTTTTTACACTTTCATGTTTTGTATGAGGGACGACAGGTACAATGAATAGCACGAGTGTGGGCTGTCTATAGAAAAGAGATAAATGTTGATGTTGTATGTGTAGAAAACTAGGGTGTATAATTTTAATGTAAGAATTTCCTTTTGTCTGTAATGTTGCGAGATGCACGGAAGGCTAAATGATTGGGTGTCGTAACGCCCATACCGCTAGCGGGCCGAGCTGACGATGCCGTGGCGACAGGCGACAGAGCCGCGGCACTCCCCACTCCACTGTCGGACGGGGTACACTCCACGCGCCCGCTACAGCAGGTCAACGGCCTGGGGCGACACGCACGTACCACTGGCCATTCATGAGTTCCGCCACCCTTACGACTGGGGAAGGTATCCCGCGGAGGCAACAGCGGGTGGTTTCTTCTGCTCAACGGCGCGCGCAGCGGCGCTACTGGAGAATGGACGAGGCGCGGCAGAGCCCGGCGAGCATTTTTTTTACCAGCAGCTAATAACTAGTACTGGACTGTGGAGCCGTGAAACAAGATGACTGCGACTTTCCATAATGTGGAAAGTGAAGGACTGGTGTTTCCACGTTGTGAGTGGTAGAAAAGATTTTGTCTTTAGCAGACAGGACGATCGTTTTGTTTTGTCTTGACCACTGAATGGTGGGATCCATAAACTTTTGGCAGTGACTTGTTAAGTGTGCTTTGTGAATTGCACGTGGGACACTTGGTATACTTAGAGGACAGTTGTCGTTTGGTGAACAATTATTGTATGAAGGCAAGAAACTAGAGTGGGACATTGACATTTGCGTCTGTAGTAGGAGACATTTCTTGAACTGGTGCGGGAATAAGTGCTGTTTGTTGAAACTTACGACTTTTAATTACACCATGAACTGAAAGGACAGAACCGTGGGTAATAGTAGTTGTAGGGCCATTTTTTTGGACGAACAGATTCGTGTGGATGGCACTCTGACAGTGACTATGACATTTGTGTTTAATGTGAGATACAGTTTGCTGTCCAGTGCGTGTTCAAAATGCCGATTTGAGTGACTCAAAGACTTTCGTCCGGGTAACCATGGGAGAGCTTTGACACCGAGACAGTGGTTCTAGGAAAACTATCAGCAACTTTTTGACCACAAGAAAATCACAGAATGAAAGGTTTCCGTGTGACTCGCAAGATAGGAAATAATGTATTTGTAATTGTGTAAATGTTTTTTTTATGTGTTTCATTCCTGAAGGGACAGCAAGTGTAATTGTATTTCATCAACATTTGTCTTTAGAATAGTTAGTGTTTGTTTTTTGTCTGTTCTGGGTTATCAAGTTCACGTAGCATGTTTATTAGAATATTTGGTACAATGATGCTCTAATTATAAGCCAGTGGCGTAATACTAACGTAGCGGTTCATGTAGCATTGATCAGTAAGATTGTCACAGGGGATAAGAGTTTGCATTGCACAACAAATATCGGAATTAACTGATGTATTTTGATGTCGTCCATAGTAATAATCTTGTTAGTGTTTTGACTGAAGCCACTTATTTTTATTATCACAATGGTGACATTTCACATTAAAGTGTAACGAAGGCTAGTCGAAATGCAAGTTCTTGTCGTCCATATGTGTGACAACAGAGAAAGTATTTTTTATTTGTTTTAGAATTATTGAAATTTGGATTACTCATATAAATAACGAAGATCCCAGTAACTAAAGCAAAATTTTATCTCAAGATTATTTTTTCATTTCTATGTGATGTTTTATTTGTCATGTATATTGTTGTAAATTTGTATGTGTACGCTACTCCGGATTGTGGAGAGTACAATAATACAACAGCTGCCAATTTGGTAAAGTAACAACATTTGGTCGTCTATTTGAGGTCACCAGGGGCTAAGGTCTCCTCCTGGTTACTTTGATGATTTGCTACGTTTGTTCTAATACAGTTTTCTTAAAAAAATGTTCGGAACTACCCTCGCATTGCAAGGATAGTACCGTGCCATTTTTTTCTGCATGGGTAGCCGGTGGTGAAAGGGTACAGTACCGCCCAACATTGAAAATAGGTACGAAATTCTTGTCAGAACAACACATTTTTTGTGTAAAAGTAACTCAATTTCAATTAATACAGCGAAGCCGGATACCAGTGTGGGAAAGAATGACAATTTATTTATTTAATTGATCACATGTGCACTCCCTCAAAATAAATCCCTACATCCAGTTTGGTGAGATCTGTGAAAGGAATGAATGTATGGTCGTCTGCTAACCACAGATAGTGAATCGGAATATATGATCATCTTTGAGTCGATCCTTTGGCTACCTTTGGTGAGACCAAAGAGATGGAAGTTACCAGAGCTTTGAGCGTCTGAAATGTGGCTGACCAATAAGGTAGCAGGGTGCTTCTCCCACTTCGAGAGAGGTGCGAGAGAATCAGAATACGGCCATGTTTCGGCACTCTGCCGCTGAACCTTCTGCTGTAAAGACCTGTTTTTTTGTTGTGCTCCGGAATGAAAGAGTGGAGGCATGGTATGGATGAGGAATATTTAAGAGTAGTTAGAATTAATAATTTCTCTTTCACAGGACCTTTTGTGGGGAAAATTACAAAGTGAGGCAGGTAATTTTAAGGGGATTGTAGTAAACCAACGGTCACAAAGAGCCCACGTGTAGATATAAGTTGAGATACTTCCGTGAGCGTAAGCTGAAATATTTAAGAATTAATAGCGGGTGTACAATAAGCTGAAATATTTAAGAATTAATAGCGTGTGTACAATAAGCTGAAATATTTAAGAAATAGCGTGTGTATCATAAGTTGAAGTATTTAAGAAATATCATTCCGTGTGACGCTGAATTTAAACTCTGAGAGAGAATCAAGGTGAGTCGGCCGTTTTTCCAGCAACGCCACATGGCTTGCATTGCACAGGAAGACGTGCGTTTATCTCCAGAGTTCACATTAGGAAAGTAGAAATTACAAAGTGGGGCAGTGTCGTGTGAAACTGGGATAAATATTGATTGAAGTGGGAAAGCGGAAAGTGATGAAGTTGTAACCGTTCTTTGTGTAATATTTCATATTGTTGTGTTGTGTATGTCTTGTAATTTGGGTATGTGTGTTTTGCATGGGTGTAGCAAGGTAGTTTCGAAAGATTTGTGGGTATGCCTGTTCCTTCTGTATCGCTCGATCTGGAGGAAAGTTTCGTGAGGATTATTGTGAGAGGCGAAGTGTGAGGTATAATAAAAGATCCACCATCCGATCCAGGGAGTGCACTGTTGCGGTAAATAGATTACGAGACCATAGTATAGAGATTCACTAACGTAAAGCCATGCCCACTGGGCGGAATTTCTCATGTGATTTTGTTGTAGGTTGTAGAATTTGTGTGTTTAGGAATAAATCAAATAGTGAAAAGAAAGAGATTGGTGGCCTTTTTCATTAAATTGTATGTTATCGTAATGTCCCGAATTTATATAAAAGCCGTTAAATCAAAGACAAAAGGTAAATGTGGTATTGCCAGTGCGTAGTGTACAGTCAGAGTTCTATAAATCACTGATAGTCAGATGCGTGTTTCCGTTGCGTATTATTCATACAGGAGGATAATTTGTAACTAAATAGTAAGATTCGAGAATTCATGTTGCTCGATAAATTAAGGAAGATTCCACTCGCTTGGCAAACCACTCATCTTGCAGGCCTGACTGCTTGATGCCACAGTATGAGAAAGGCAAGTGGGTGCCTCTCAGAATATCTTGCAAACATGGTTACTACCTTGGCTCGAAGTCAAGGGAATCAAAGATTATGCATAGTTACAGTAGAATGGAACTCTAGCAGACTTTGCTATTCAGGTGCGTGTGCTCATTGCTGAACAATTTCAAGACTGAAACTTACTGGCAGATTAAAACTGTGTGCCGGACCGTAACTCGAACTCGGGACCTTTGCCTTTCGCGGGCAAGTGCTCTACCAACTGAGCTACCCAAGCACGACTCACGCCCCGTCCTCACAGCTTCAATTCTGCCAGTACCTCGTCTCCTACCTTCCAAAGTTTCTGCAAGGTTCGCAGGAGAGCTGCTGTAAAGTTTGGAAGGTACGAGACGAGGTACTGGCAGAATTGAAGCTCTGAGGACGGGGCGTGAGTCGTGCTTGGGTAGCTCAGTTGGCAGAGCACTTGCCGGCGAAAGGCAAAGGTTCCGACTTCGAGTCTCGGTCCGGCACACAGTCTTAATCTGCCAGGATTTTCATATCAGCGCACACTCTGCTGCAGACTGAAAATCTCATTCTAATTTCAAGGCTGCTGGATTGGGCATGGTTTCGCATGATCTCCAGTCCCATCGAAGAGCGTGGACTTTACCACGCCAGGCAGATCATTATAGAGAATAATCGAGTCCCAGGCGACTCAATGCCAGTACAAGAACAATGAAGAATTGGGACTCAGTGTTGGGAAGCCATTCGTGACATAACTCCCGAGATGCTTCGAAAGATGCAAGAAGGACGTGGACATTGATGGATCACTAAGGCACGATGGTTGACACCCAAATCTACTGAATGCATAGTTTTCATATGTGAGTATGCACTCCAAAATACGAGGTACTGTTTCGACCTAGGGACATGGCAACTTCTCAGGCACACTGCATATAGCACTTTAGTCGATTGACAGTATTTTACAGTGTTTGGGAATCTAAAATCTGCGGTAACTGTGTTCGGAAATCTGTTCGGCAACAACATTCTGCCTCAGATCCAGAGTAACAGACAGCTATAGAATGGAACCGCGAACCGATATTACGAGTCCGCCTTAACGTTTGGCAATTGGAAGGCAACAAGGCACGGTTGTTGTGGCAAAGCCTGGGCGGAGCCGATGGCCCCGATGTGTTGTATCGGTAGCGGCCGTCACTGCAGACAAATTGCGGCGCACGACATCAGAGGCGGCAGTCGGCGGTCCATTTGTCAAGCCACGCCACGCGCACAGCGCCACAATGGCGGCCCTGACTCAGCACTCCGGTGGCGCCGCAGCTGGTTCCGCTCGGGAATCATTCTTCCAATTCTCCCTCCTGTCGCTGGTGGTATCAGCGATCGGTTCCTGCAGCCACTGCCTCCCTCCTCACGACTCACGTATTTATGCAATCCCATTCCACCTCCTATTTGTTACAAGAGGTCAACCGTAGAAATGTATCTACGATCTACCTTCTCCGTGCCAACCAGCACGATTTTTCGGAAACAAAGCTCACACGACACACTATCTTGGATGTGCTTCCCATCGTACTCTCCTCCTCTTCAGTGGTGCCCACAGTCACCTGACTTAACTTCATGAGATTTTTTTTTTCTTGTGGATTTAGGTCAAAGATCGTATGTTCCTGTCTCCAGTGCCACTTAGACGGTCCAGTCACATTAATGTGACCACCGCCTATATTTGACGTTAACGTGCATTAGCCACTCACTGACTGCAGCTGGCAGCACTACCAGTGGAGGTTATATAAAGCTAGTTCTGGGGAAGAAGAAAACAGTGCAGTCGGTGTCGTAATGGGGAAACAAAGAGATTTAGAATTATATTTTTATACCTTCAGCTGCTGATGGGTTCAATTGGTTCAAATGGCTCTGAGCACTATGGGACTTAACTTCTGAGGTCATCAGTCCCCTAGAACTTAGATCTTCTTAAACCTAACTAACCTAAGGACATCACACACATCCATTCCCGAGGCAAGATTCGAACCTGCGACCGTATCGGCCCCGCGGTTCCAGGCTAGCGCCTAGAACCGGTCGGCTGCTGATGGGCATTCATATATATCAACGGGGACAGATGAAAATGTGTGCCCCAACTGGAACACGAACCGGGGATCGCCTGCTTACGTGGCAGGCACTCTATCCATCTGAGCCACCGAGGGCACAGAGGATAGTGCGATTGCAGAGACTATATCGCGCACGCTTCGCGCGAGACCCATATTCTCATCTTATATGTCCACACGCTACATTGGTAGTGTCCCTACCCAACACACTCATTACCCGTGGAAGACATTCTTACCAAGTCCCGCAAAAGTTCGGGTAATATGTGTGCGTCCGCGTGCGCGATATAGTCCCTGCAGTCGCACTATCCTCTGTGCCCTCGGTGGCTCAGACGGATAGAGCGTCTGCCAAGTAAGCAGGAGATCCCAGGTTCAAATGGCTCAAATTGCGCGAAGCACTATGGGACTTAACATCTGAGGTCATCAGTCCCCTAGACTTAGAACCTACTTAAAACTAACTAACCCGGGGACATCACATACATCCATGCCCGAGGCAGGATTCGAACCTGCGACCGTAGCAGGCGCATGGTTCCGAACTGAAGCGCCTAGAAACACTCGGCCACAGCATCAGGCGATCCCGGGTTCGAGTCCCGGTCGGGGCACACATTTTCACCTGTCCCCGTTGATATACAGAAAAGGTGTGAAATGCTTGTAGGAGTGTATATTGTGCTGTGAGTGACATTGTCTAGCGCGTGACTCTGCAGTGTGTGTTGGTTCAACAATTTAACACGAAAAGCAGAGCAGACGGGTGAGGGGGTGCATTTTATGCCACTCGCCCCTCGCCTCCAAAAACAAGCAAATGTGTACTTCAGAAGGAGGGAGGGGATAAACGGATACGACCCTGTTTTATTGGCTAACATTAAAACTATGCAGGGTGATCTTAGGTCTGTTCAGAGACATTGTTTCAACATGGTATATCCAGGACCCACTGCCAACTCTCTGATCCTTCCAGCCATGGGCCATTGATATATATATTTGAAATTCGCAGATCGGGACTAAATACTGCAGCGTCTTGTTGACCGTAGTTGTGTCAGTATTTAACTTCGTCTGCAGTGCAGGGTTCGTCTTACCTTCCGACAAGTTTGGTAACGTAATTGCGCAGTTCTTCCGTGAGTAATACTGAGAGTAACTAGGCAGAATGCGAAATAAAGATCTCTCTTGCTATTCAATACCTTACGTACGCAGGCGTGCATAGACGAGCCTATTAACCGATCAGAGAGCAGAACGTGTTTGCTGCGTCCATGGCGTCTAGTTAATTGGGTGCCTGAGCTCTAGCCTTTCTAGGGTAAGAGCAGAGCAGTGTAGCTGCTTCGCGAATGCGATAAGCGCGCACGAGCAGCGATCGAGCCGCTCCCTTGGTGGTTTAACGCTACGTGCAGTGATCAGAGCACGCGTCGACTCCGACACAACCGTGCAATCCCGTCAAGTGGGTGTGGAACTTTGTCATTAGGGAAGATATAGGTAACCTCGTATGCCTCATTCATTCAATGTAACCATGAAATTTAGTACCAGTCGTCACTATTTCAAAAATTTTTCTCATGTATTCGATCTTTGCTGTTTCGACAAACAATGACCTTCTCCAAATGGCTGCATTAAGTCTGTTACACAGAGCAATGCTTCTTTTCTTGCATTAATTTTCAGGAAAAGCGATGTTGAAACCTGGTGTTAAAGTCAAGCATTTTGCAAGAAAAGTGAATGTAGCCATCAGACGAGGAACAATTACATGACAAAAAAGTGGCTTGAATAAAAAAAAAAAATTCTATTAAATAGTGACTCCTTGTGTTTTATTTCATCTTCATATGTGTTTGCTTCAGAAGCGATAGTTAATATGATCACTCACCTCTTTTATTACCTGAGAAATGAAGAGAATAGTAGCACAAACCGAACACAAAAGGAAGAATGTACACTCCTGGAAATGGAAAAAAGAACACATTGACACCGGTGTGTCAGACCCACCATACTTGCTCCGGACACTGCGAGAGGGCTGTACAAGCAATGATCACACGCACGGCACAGCGGACATACCAGGAACCGCGGTGTTGGCCGTCGAATGGCGCTAGCTGCGCAGCGTTTGTGCACCGCCGCCGTCAGTGTCAGCCAGTTTGCCGTGGCATACGGAGCTCCATCGCAGTCTTTAACACTGGTAGTATGCCGCGACAGCGTGGACGTGAACCTTATGTGCAGTTGACGGACTTTGAGCGAGGGCGTATAGTGGGCATGCGGGAGGCCGGGTGGACGTACCGCCGAATTGCTCAACACGTGGGGCGTGAGGTCTCCACAGTACATCGTTGTTGTCGCCAGTGGTCGGCGGAAGGTGCACGTGCCCGTCGACCTGGGACCGGACCGCAGCGACGCACGGATGCACGCCAAGACCGTAGGATCCTACGCAGTGCCGTAGGGGACCGCACCACCACTTCCCAGCAAATTAGGGACACTGTTGCTCCTGGGGTATCGGCGAGGACCATTCGCAACCGTCTCCATGAAGCTGGGCTACGGTCCCGCACACCGTTAGGCCGTCTTCCGCTCACGCCCCAACATCGTGCAGCCCGCCTCCAGTGGTGTCGCGACAGGCGTGAATGGAGGGACGAATGGAGACGTGTCGTCTTCAGCGATGAGAGTCGCTTCTGCCTTGGTGCCAATGATGGTCGTATGCGTGTTTGGCGCCGTGCAGGTGAGCGCCACAATCAGGACTGCATACGACCGAGGCACACAGGGCCAACACCCGGCATCATGGTGTGGGGAGCGATCTCCTACACTGGCCGTACACCACTGGTGATCGTCGAGGGGACACTGAATAGTGCACGGTACAACCAAACCGTCATCGAACCCATCGTCCTACCATTCCTAGACCGGCAAGGGAACTTGCTGTTCCAACAGGACAATGCACGTCCGCATGTATGCCGTGCCACCCAACGTGCTCTAGAAGGTGTAAGTCAACCACCCTGGCCAGCAAGATCTCCGGATCTGTCCCCCATTGAGCATGTTTGGGACTGGATGAAGTGTCGTCTCATGCGGTCTGCACGTCCAGCACGAACGCTGGTCCAACTGAGGCGCCAGGTGGAAATGTCATGGCAAGCCGTTCCACAGGACTACATCCAGCATCTCTACGATCGTCTCCATGGGAGAATAGCAGCCTGCATTGCTGCGAAAGGTGGATATACACTGTACTAGTGCCGACATTGTGCATGCTCTGTTGCCTGTGTCTATGTGCCTGTGGTTCTGTCAGTGTGATCATGTGATGTATCTGACCCCAGGAGTGTGTCAATAAAGTTTCCCCTTCCTGGGACAATGAATTCACGGTGTTCTTATTTCAATTTCCAGGAGTGTATTTTACCATCACCGTTAAAGTGAACGTGATTATAGGATTACTAGCTGAGTTGGATAATAGTGAGAACGAAAATCTGTCGTGGCTTAGTTGAAGAAATATCCCACAGTATGCGTCCAGTGATTCAGAAATATCACCAAAAATTTAAATCATAATTTAAACCCCTACCTTCTGAATACCAGTTTATAACTGTAACCACATAACTGCCTCCAGTTTCTCAGCTTATTCTTAACAAATATGACTATCAGACATGCCAAACACGTTCTCAACATTAGAAACTTGTTGGAATATGTGTAGATGACATTTTCATTGTGTTTTCGTTTGAAAAATTGAAATACAGTATCATAACTCATCACGATAACTACAGTTCTAAAGGGCGACACCTTAAATTGTTTTTCTATTTCAATGGTTGTTCATGACTTACCATGCAAAGTAAATTGTAAAGAAACACTTCCACCTCATTTCATTACATCTGTTGCCCACTTTTCCAGCATCAGCGTCTTTTTTCAGTACCAGCACATTTAACAGGATTTTTTTCTTCTTCTCCGCCTTGAACTCTTTCATGGGTGATTTAGTTTAGGCTATTTTTAAGACCCAGTGCTGAATGTTTGGGTTTCGGCCCAAAAGAATTTCTCATGGAACACATGTATTCAAACCTTTATAAGTAATGTTACGTAACAGCATAACCTGTCGTTAAAATTATTCTTCAATAAACGACTGTCTGCCATCAAAGACTATTTTCTAGCACCTGTATTACTAACGTCATGAATTCAGAGAAAGCAAGTGAGAAAGTATGTTTCAAACTTCTACCACAACTACAAGTTGATTTAACAGCAAGAGTTCCAGTGGACGCAACGTCTTCTAGAGAGGAACACAGTGTCACAAAGTCGACTGTAAACTAGAACAATAAATGATAAAATACTGTCTAGAAGATACCACGTGCCAATACGAGATGAGCAATAATCAAACGTGGTACATTACCTGTATACGGATTTAACACGGCTATATTGTGCGAATACGTAAACAATAAAACAGCAGACGTAGTCTGAAACATTTTAGTGACTTATACGTGGAACAGATCTCAAAGCGAAAGTCTTATGTACGTCAAATCCTGCTGAAGAAAAAGAGGCTGAATTCATGTTCATTGAAATAAATATACAAAGTCGGAAATTCTTGACTGGCGTCGTGTACAAGCCGCCAAAAATAAGCTCAATGAGTTCCTTCCAGTCGGAATTACATTCACTTCAGTGTCAATACGAACATGTCATCGTAATGGGTGACTTGAACATAGACCTGCTAAGAGACACTCCCTCCGCAATAAACCTAAGAAGACTGTTTAGTTGCAACAGCATGAACATTCTTCCATTACAACCTACACACCATACGGCGCACAGTCATACTCTTATAGACGTAATCGCAACGAAACAGACTGACAAAGTAAGAGATGTTGGTCAAACATCGGCCCCTGGCCTCTCAGCACATGATGTAATATTCCTGGCCTACTCTGTGCAGCCCCCAAGGATCAAATCGCGTTACGTAACTTGTAGGAACATGAAACATATTGACCCTGACGCTCTAACAGCCGATTGTTCAGAAATCTCATGGCATCAAATAATCAGAAAACCCACAATCGACGGCAAAATTAATGAACTTGGTGATAAACTCACTGCCCTCTATGACAAACATGCACCTGTGCGCACAATCCGTGTAAGAAAATCTCCTGCTTCATGGATGACAGCTGAATTACGTCAAATGATGACTAATAGGGATGCTGCCCACAGGCGTTTCAAGGCAGATCCGAAACCCGAGCGTTTCGAAGAATATAGAAAGCTACGGAACAGAGTGAAACAATGCATTCGCAATGCTAAAATCAGGCACGCTCGCTCCCTTGTATGCAGCGATCTGACGCCCACGACTCTATGGAAGAATCTCCGTAGCTTGGGGGTCGGAAAGGCAAAATCGGAAACTACTTTTCATGTGTCAGCTAACGAATTAAATGAATTCTTCTCTGCACCTCTGAATACCAGCACAGCTGATAATTACCGTCCACAAGAATCCCCAAACAGGATAACTAACAACGATACCTTCCATCTAAAACATGTAACAACAAATACGGCAAGAAAAGCAATAATGAGAATCTCTTCTGATGCAATAGGCAACGACAGTATCGGTATAACCATGATTAAGAATGTTGCCGATATCTTAGTACCTGTCTTAACTGACATATTTAATTTTTCCCTCGTGAACGGAATATATCCCACTGCATGGAAAAGAAGCCTAATTCGACCCATCCCTAAGATCGAAAACCCACAACTGCCTAGTGATTACCGACCAATTAGCATACTGCCTGCTGTTTCCAAAGCACTTGAATATATTGTTCATGACCAAATCACTGAACACTTGCATGAATTCAGCCTATATGACAAATTTCAATCCGGTTTCCGTAAACATCACAGCACAAACACTGCTCTAATTAAAGTAACTGATGACCTGAAATATGCCATTGACAATCGAAAGGCAACAATATTGACGCTACTGGACTTCAGCAAAGCTTTTGACACTGTTGACTTTGACATATTGCTCAGAAAAATGCAACAGCTTAATTTCTCTGATAGTGCAATGAGATGGTTTGAAAGCTACTTAAAAGACAGACAGCAATGTGTTGTCTGCGTAAATGAAAAATCTTCCTGGAAACATGTTTCCTCGGGAGTGCCACAAGGATCAGGACCACTTTTGTTTTCTTTATATGTCAACGATATTTCGTCGGTTCTGTCCTCCTGTAAATATCATTTCTATGCCGACGACCTACAGCTCTACCTAAGCGTCAGACCTGAAGATGTAAACACTGCAATCGCTCAGATGAATGATGATCTGTCTTCAGTAGTGAGATGGGCGAAAAACCTGGGGCTTAAACTAAATGCAAAAAAGACGCAAGTAATCTTAATAACCCATCAGAAATTAATAAGTTCAGATTTCCGCGAACGGCTACCTCCTATTCTGCTCGACGGTACTCCAATACCATATCAGAAAACAGTGAAGAACTTGGGTGTAACTTTGGATGAGCATCTCAACTGGGCGGAGAATACAGTCGCAGTGTGCCGAAAGACGTCTGCTTGTCTCTATGCTCTCAAAAAGTTTCGGAACATATTTCCACAGGACTTGAAACGCCAGCTCGTGCAAGCACTCGTTCTACCGAACCTCCACTATTGTGATGTGATTCAACAAGGCATGAGTAGTGAAAACAAAAGACGGCTATAGCTAACCATGAATGCCTGTGTGCGTTAGACCTGCAACATTCGCCGATATGATCATGTTAGTGCTTCATACTCCGAGCTAGGGTGGCTGCGGCCGGACAAATTGCGTGACTACCACACTCTATGTCTACTCCACCGACTCCTCATCGCGCAAGCACCCCAGTACCTTGCTTCAGAGATTAAAAACCTGTCATGTCATCATAATCGAAACACGAGGTCACTCTTATTTGGTATCCTAACTGTGCCCACTCACAAAACAAAAACTTTTGCAAGCTCCTTCTCAGTTGCCGCTGTCCGCCTCTGGAACAAACTGCCCCTTACCTTGCGCAAAATTCGATCTCCTGCTGCTTTTAAGAAGAAGTTGAAGCATTTCCTACTATCATCCTCACAAAGTTCTCCACAAAATTAATGTACAAGGACAATCCCCTCATCTGTCAAATAGCAAAGCTAGCGTCTCCTATCTTGCTCCTGAGATGCCTTCCTCTTCATCTTTCTCTATTAGCCACGCAATCTTCTTTTCCTTTATATTTCCTTAATTATGTTTCATCATGTCTCTATTCTTCTCCTCCCTTCACCATGAGTCTCCCTCATACTCCCTGCTGCCGGCACTCCTATCTAAAATCTGTCTCTTCAATAATGTCTAATTATAACAGTACTTGTGACCTAAGAATATAAACTCTATATGTATGTATTTTTCCAGGTGTACCTTTCAAATTGTTTATTTCACTTTTTGTACTAGATGTAGTTTAACATGCCTACTAAAACATATGAATGTAAAATAAGTAGAATGCCTGGTTAGATGTAAGAGAGGGCCTGATGGCCCTAATCTTGCCAGGTTAAATAAATCAATAAATAAATAAAAAATAAAAAAAATTACACAAATTATGTGATATATAGAGCCAAACCGATTAGCAAATACAATGCGACACTTGGCGTACGCTGTCACAGTTGCACTGAGTACTGCAGATATTCTGAAGATGCCAAAGTTCACAAGGAACTGAAGATTCCGGAGATACATAATCTTCAATAACGCAAGAGCAGCCAGTTTTATCAGTCCTGTGAACTAACCTAGGCTCTACAGAACATACACAACCAGCATTTATTAGAAAAACATTAACTAACAGTTACTTTTAACTATCGCTAAAGAGCTGCAATTATCAGCTATAGCTCATTGATATACTTTCGTGCTTCGTTTACATTACTTGGTAGAATACTGTAAAGCGCCCATTTATTCCCCGGAAGCTTTCCGAACGAGTATTTTTCATTATGACTATCCCTCAAGGTGACACCATAGCTGCAGGAACTTTGAATGACGTCTCAAGCCGTGGAGGTTAGGCCCACTTTTTAACTACTTCGTCTGAAGTACTCATGCTCCCCTACGGATGAGTTTCAGCCTCACGGGAAGAGCGGTTTGACACTAGTGAGCCTAAAAGTTCGTCTGCTGTTAACTCGATGCCCTCCTCGTTTTCTCTTAGTACATTCTCAGAAACAAAGGAAAGAGGTTTGGAAATATTCTTGTCTCTTTAGCTATTTATTTCCATTGGAAAACCTAATTTACTGTTTTTACAATAGTTGGTGATCCAATAAAAGTAGAAAAGGTGGCAAATACGTCTTTCAGAATTCATTTGAAACTTATCATATAGTGAAGGAAGAAACGTAAGTTGATTATGATATAGCACTAAGTATAACTTCGAGTGAATCAGTTACACACCGAGCGAGGTGGCGCAGTGGTTATCACACTGGACTCGCATTCGGGAGGACGACGGTTCAATCCTGCGTCCGGCCATCCTGATTTAGGTTTTCCGTGATTTCCCTAAATCGCTCGAGGCAAATGCCGGGATGGTTCCTTTGAAAGGGCACGGCCGAATTCCTTCCCCGCCCTTCCCTAATGCGAGGAGACCGATGACCTCGTAGTTTGGTCTCTTGCCCCAAAACAACCAACCAATCAGCTACAAATGAAGTAAATAATACAGTTTGTTGTCTACGTGAAAAAGTTCAAAAATTGCAAGTATTCCTGGCAAAGGCAAACTACATAGGTACGTCGTCACTAACTGTGGTCGCCCCTCTGTTTGTTCGCAGTGTACCTGTCTCCAGTACGTCAGACATGGTGGTGCCTAAGCTTGTGCTGTTTGCGGCGATCTTCTGCTTGGAAATGGCGAAATCCAAGATGGGCACCGGAGGAATTGTTTAATGGATTGGTAGTGAGAGTGTTCAGGATGACATACGTGTTGCAAAGTGCAGCTGTTGTAACGTCTCAGTCACAGTTGACGAAGAGCACAAACGAAATCGTGTACAGCAGCTTGTGAGAAGAGCAAATCACGGTGAGAATAAAGAAATACAACGTCGCAACAGTACGTCGAGAGAGCAATTTATTGGTGAGGCACTGTCATCCTCCACTCTCAAAAAGTAGGACTGAACCTATTAATGACACAGTAGCGGCATTTCTAGCACGTTGTTTTCCCCTTTCCAAGCTTAGCAGCCCATTATGAAATCGTATTTGGAGAAATATACTGGAGAGTTTGTTCGCGGTGACAGTACTTCATCGAAGTTATACCTTAAACCACTACGTGAAGATGAAGTGTCAAAATTCACATGAGTAATAGCTAATGACATGTATGGAAGTGAAACATGGACGGTAAATAGCTTGGACAAGAAGAGAATAGAAGCTTTCGAAATGTGGTGCTACAGAAGAATGCTGAAGATTAGATGGGTAGATCACATAACTAATGAGGAAGTATTGAATAGGATAGGGGAGAAGAGAAGTTTGTGGCACAACTTGACCAGAAGAAGGGATCGGTTGGTAGGACATGTTCTGAGACATCAAGGGATCACCAATTTAGTATTGGAGGGCAGCGTGGAGGGTAAAAATCGTAGGGGGAGACCAAGAGATGTATACACTAAGCAGATTCAGAAGGATGTAGGTTGCAGTAGGTACTGGGGGATGAAGAAGCTTGCACAGGATAGAGTAGCATGGAGAGCTGCATCAAACCAGTCTCAGGACTAAAGACCACAACAACAACAACATAGCTAATGAACTAGTTTATTTTGTTCTAGATGAAATCATTTTCAGGCAGATCAAATATGTGTTTATTATTTTAATGGGGACCATGAATGGAGAGCAAACGAAACTAATGCTTTAATTTGTGAGGAAACAAACAATTACATTCAAAGTTTAAAAAAAGCATATTGCTGTTGTGGCCTGATAAAGTGAAGTATGATCAAGTAAAATGCTTACAGATCAAACATCATACCTTCCATTTACACTTTTTCTACTCTCAACTCCATGTTCTGTAACTTAAAATAAGTAACCTGTTCATCGAGTTTGCCAGGTATTAAAAGACTATTGTTCATACGTGAACGAATTTTTATCATGCATTGAGAAATTCTTGAAAACAGCTCCTACCAGAATATAAAGTACGTACAGAGTAATAGGTCTTCCTTTACCACCTACCCCCAACGTCACTAGATGGAGTACTTTGTTCAACGCTGCTGTGTTTATTTCTAATATTTTTGAGACTGTAAGCAGGTTTTTATATGCTTCGCCAAATGATTCTTCACTTGTCAGGAAGCCTAAAGAATTGTAAGCTAAACAAAAACTCGAAGATGAAATTTGTCGTAAACCGGCACTCATAAAATTGGAGTAGGATTGTTTTAAGAAAAGAAACTCACTATACTGTTTCGACTGACGTGAAAAATTCTATTGAAGGTACTGGAATCTAAAATCGAGTTAAACTTGCCCAAAACTCTGCTCTTATGGACGTGATAATGATGATAATGAACAAGAATTTTGTTTACCATTTTAAAAAATACTCTCCACTTGCGTATGTTGATGTAGAACGTTCCTTTCCTCTTTACAAATATTTGTTGTCTGGTCACAGAAGTAGGCACACACACCAAAAGAAAGAAGTGTTCAGTATTAGTTGCAACAGTTTCCTGAATGAGTAAGTGGAAAAGGTCAGTATGTTCAGAGATGTGTTTTATTGGGTATTTTAATAATTCAGTGAATTCTTTTGAGAGGTTTGTGATTTTATGAAACAGTTATACGTATTCTATAAGAAAATTTCTCATTTGGAATTACACATTCAGCAGATTTCGGGCTAAAACGTTGCACCTTCGTTTGCTAGAAGAATCCTTGATCTACTGACCGCACCACTTCGCTGCCTTTGCTGACAAATGCAGCTTGTTTCAAGGATGACAATGCATTGTAGGAGCTTGTTCTTGATGCTTTACTTCTAACCAGTCCTACATTCTTGGAGAATATCAAACCGACCATAGCCACTAACAGTCTGGAATAATAATTCAATTTTAACACAGGATCAAGCCATATTATTGAAATATTTAAATGTGAGTGTAGGCAGTAGTATTGGGACAATGTATGTTCTACACCAAAGTACCGTTATCCAAGATGGCGGCGATGACGTCATCCAAGATGGCGGCGATTACGTCAGGCAAGATGGTGGATTTTGGCAGGAAGAAGGTAAATTGGGCTACCTCCACTAACCATGACTTATTAAACAGATAGTTCGGTAATTTTCACATCTGTTGACGCCTGCTTTCTTTGGGAATGGAATTATTATATTCTTCTTGAAGTCTGAGGATGTTTCGTCAGTCTCATACATCTTGCTCACTAGATGCTAGGGTTTTGTCAGGACTGGCTCTCCCAAGACTGTCAGTAGTTCCCAAGAAAAATGGGGGTACATTCAAATTACAACAGGATAATGCACCACACCTAGGAAAATGGCGGTAAAAAAGTACTTGTCTTTATTATTTAACCAATGTCAAGCAGGTGTGCTCTCCACTGGGTCTGAACCCAACTGGCTTAGTTCATATCGTCGCCACCAGAGGACTCCAGCATGACGTCAGTCACAATGCAAGTACCGTCATTCAAGATGGCTGCACCTGGTGTACCCACATGGGCTCTAGAGCCCAACTGGCTTAGTTCATATCAGTTCCACTAGAGGGCACTCTTCTGACGTCAGATCATGACACTAGTACCGGTATTCAAGATGACGGCACCCACTGAGTTCACTGTGAGCTCCAGAGCCCAACTGACTTAGTTCATATTGTGGCCATCAGAGGGCGCTACTGCGAAGACGAGTGATGACACAAGATCATCTGCTCTCTTGCGCGCACATTATAACAGGCCCTCGAGTGACCACTTACATCACAGCCTCAGGCCTGCACCTTTATACTTGCACCGGACATAGACTTCTGTAAATATGCAAACATTGCTCATCTAACTTATCAATTATCTAAGTACTTAATTCCATTTCAATTTTAATCATATTCAATAAGACAATTTACAAGTTTAATATTCAATGATAAAATGAGAATTTCCACATTTTCCGACTATCAGCGTGGTGTCCATTCATGAGCTAGCATCCCCCACCCCTAGAATGCTGCACTCCTATTGGCTACTTCAAGAGTCACGTGATTCGACTTCAATTGGGTAAGAAAGGCCTTCACTATACTTTCAACTACCTAGTTTCAACTAGTTTTCAAGGCCCAGACCGCCACCTCTTCCTAGAAACCTGCGCTGAGTTTGAATTCTGGTAGTAAAGAAAGGTCACTTGGACTTTCGCTACTAACCCAAGAAAATTATTGCAAACAAAGCTCACCACCACTAACCTAAGCCTCCAGGGCGCAACCTCTTCCTCGGGGTTGCTGGTAAAAGGACTCAACCCGCACTAGGCTGATGGAGAGAGGAAGGAATGTCCTTTATTTATTTGGGAGCCATTTATTTAGGGATGGAGTGTATGTATCACAGAACGCATGCTCTGACACAGGATACAGACTTGCAAACTACTCCTACATAATTCATGTATAAGGCTCTACACAAATGCTTGCTAATTGTAAACCATCAGAAATAACGCATTGCACAGCCTACATACATGCGAACCACTCGTAAATAATGCAATACATTTATGCCCAGATAGCCAAACAACTCCTAATTTGTAAAAATAATAATCCATCTAAAAGACTCTGTTTGCTAATTTTCAAATGTCTTAAGTGGAAGCCACCGGGTCACCAGTTATGACGCAAGTACAGTTATCCACCATGGCGGCAAACAGTGTGTTCTCCATGAGGTCTAGTACTCAGTAGCACCAACAGAGGACGCTGTCGTCTGTTTCCTGACATAAATCTAGATGGTTAGGGAAAATGGTGGCAAGACGACTCAGCCTGCTCTGGGCTGCTGGGGAGAGTAAGGATTGTCAGCACTCTATTTATTTTGAAAGAACATACACTCCTGGAAATTGAAATAAGAACACCGTGAATTCATTGTCCCAGGAAGGGGAAACTTTATTGACACATTCCAGGGGTCAGATACATCACATGATCACACTGACAGAACCACAGGCACATAGACACAGGCAACAGAACATGCACAATGTCGGCACTAGTACAGTGTATATCCACCTTTCGCAGCAATGCAGGCTGCTATTCTCCCATGGAGACGATCGTAGAGATGCTGGATGTAGTCCTGTGGAACGGCTTGCCATGACATTTCCACCTGGCGCCTCAGTTGGACCAGCGTTCGTGCTGGACGTGCAGACCGCATGAGACGACACTTCATCCAGTCCCAAACATGCTCAATGGGGGACAGATCCGGAGATCTTGCTGGCCAGGGTGGTTGACTTACACCTTCTAGAGCACGTTGGGTGGCACGGCATACATGCGGACGTGCATTGTCCTGTTGGAACAGCAAGTTCCCTTGCCGGTCTAGGAATGGTAGAACGATGGGTTCGATGACGGTTTGGATGTACCGTGCACTATTCAGTGTCCCCTCGACGATCACCAGTGGTGTACAGCCAGTGTAGGAGATCGCTCCCCACACCATGATGCCGGGTGTTGGCCCTGTGTGCCTCGGTCGTATGCAGTCCTGATTGTGGCGCTCAACTGCACGGCGCCAAACACGCATACGACCATCATTGGCACCAAGGCAGAAGCGACTCTCATCGCTGAAGACGACACGTCTCCATTCGTCCCTCCATTCACGCCTGTCGCGACACCACTGGAGGCGGGCTGCACGATGTTGGGGCGTGAGCGGAAGACGGCCTAACGGTGTGCGGGACCGTAGCCCAGCTTCATGGAGACGGTTGCGAATGGTCCTCGCCGATACCCCAGGAGCAACAGTGTCCCTAATTTGCTGGGAAGTCGCGGTGCGGTCCCCTACGGCACTGCGTAGGATCCTACGGTCTTGGTGTGCATCCGTGCGTCGCTGCGGTCCGGTCCCAGGTCGACGGGCACGTGCACCTTCCGCCGACCACTGGCGACAACATCGATGTACTGTGGAGACCTCACGCCCCACGTGTTGAGCAATTCGGCGGTACGTCCACCCGGCCTCCCGCATGCCCACTATACACCCTCGCTCAAAGTCCGTCAACTGCACATACGGTTCACGTCCACGCTGTCGCGGCATGCTACCAGTGTTAAAGACTGCGATGGAGCTCCGTATGCCACGGCAAACTGGCTGACACTGACGGCGGCGGTGCAAAATGCTGCGCAGCTAGCGCCATTCGGTGGCCAACACGGCGGTTCCTGGTGTGTCCGCTGTGCCGTGCGTGTGATAATTGCTTGTACAGCCCTCTCGCAGTGTCCGGATCAAGTATGGTGGGTCTGACACACCGGTGTCAATGTGTTCTTTTTTCCATTTCCAGGAGTGTATTTAACAATAGAGTATATCTATCACACTGATATAAAAGATCCACTCTGATGTGCCTGGGGCCATGTTGCACAGCCCACAGACACGAAACCAACTCGTACTTTCAGTACACAATAATAATAATTCTTCACACTGATGTGTAGACATGCTCAGTACTTGTGAACTGTCCAAATAGGTCACAGCACGGCCTACAAAAAAAAAAAAAATATTCAAATGTGTGTGAAATCTTATGGGACTTAACTGCTAAGGTCATCATTCCCTAAGCTTACACACTACTTAACCTAAATTATCTGAAGGACAAACACACACACCCATGCCCGAGGGAGGACTCGAACCTCAGCCGGGACCAGCCGCACAGTCCACAGCCTACAGAGCAGCTTGGGAAATACTACAATCAACACGCACAAGCACAGTCTACTGCCCCCTGTCCAGTAGAGTATACAGGAGGTAGCGATAATCTCACATCAGTGAGATGTCAACCCGCGCACAGGACCCTGCTCGGCCTCCGCAAGCATGAGATGGTGGCACCCCCTTCATACATAACACCTGAGAAATTCCTATCTGCTAGACACCGATGACGGCGCGATCGCACGTACGGTGCTCCATGGGGCTCCATCAAGAATAAAAATCAATACTTTGTTGTTCTTCTTAACTGTCTGCTATTATATGACCGCACTTTGGAATCTGTTACTATACATCGATAAGGGGTATTAAGCTCCTTGAATGGTCGCATCTCGAGAAATCTCGTGCACTTGACAGGTTAGGATCCGGAAAGCTCAATTCATTCACAAGACGTGGAATGTAGAGGTCTTCTTTTGGTCGGTTGTAGATTAATTCACTAACTGTGCTGGAAGGCTGGTTGGGTCAATGACAGTGTGAGGATGTTCTTTTACCCTAAGATGGCGAGAATGCTCTGTGACTCCCACACACTGAGAGATAGATCCTAAATTAGACACTATGCTCGAGGTGATAGGAATATATAGAGCACTTTCTCGTATACTTTGATGATTTATGTGATCAAGAATTAAGAGTTAATGGACGTACTGCTCAGTCATCTATCGATGTTTGCAATGATACTCGCAACGTGGAGAGGGCATGGTTTAGCTATGATACTGAAGTTGGGGAAACATGCTGTCACATCATTGGCCGGTGCTGAACTTACTGTAAAATTCTTCGTGCTATCAAGTCTGTTGCTTACTATTACAGTACTTCAGCAGTGTCATTTCCATGACATCTGTGCATTGGTTACCACATAATGATTGAGTGACATCGCTTGTTTGAGTTGGGGATGAAGTTTTGTGGATGTGTGACAACTTCTGGGGGCTGCTAGCAGCTAAACAGCGATCGCATACATAAGTGCAAAATTAGGAATAACTCGAAATGGAATGCGGAGCCATCATCTATTCTGTCACTGTGAAATATGAGTTTAAATGTAGATGTCAATAGTCACTTTCGGACGTTAGTTTGGAAACTCTCCACAACGCTGCCAAACTCTTCTAGTTTCCATATGTTATAAGTGTGTTTTATTTAAAAATGATCGAGTGTTGTGCTATTGGCCGTAAGAATATGATTTACACCCTGTGATGTATAGTTATCTGTGAGAGGTCGTTGGTCAGAACGTCTTACTGTCAGTTTAGAATGTGACGCAGACCTCTAAGTTGTGGCAGAAAACGAAGTGTTTGGCAGTGTACAAAAGCGTGTTAGTGTTTGAATCAGGACCAGAAGGAGC
The DNA here is from genome assembly GCF_021461385.2 of Schistocerca piceifrons. Taxonomy (NCBI): domain Eukaryota; kingdom Metazoa; phylum Arthropoda; class Insecta; order Orthoptera; family Acrididae; genus Schistocerca; species Schistocerca piceifrons. The sequence continues at coordinate 154,979,939 of NC_060138.1, read as the reverse complement.
GTCTCATACGATAATATAGCTGATGAGTATAGGTGCTGAAAGTTTAAAGTGGTCTCTGCGGTGTTTGTATATTTAATGTGATCGTGTACACATAGGCAGCTGTAGTTTGAGATGTCGGACTTGGTGAACCGTTAGGAGTGCCTGGATGGCTGCGCACTACGCTATTCTGGAGAAGTATTGTGAAATCTCTTTCTTCACCCTGGAGGCCCACCAAAGCTATACGTCATTGCACTCACATGACTTGTAAATAGGATGACCTTTTATAGTTGGTAATTTTTGTATGCTGGTGTGGGTATAGAATGACAAAGATAGCATGTTGGGGATCTGTAGTACTTTTTCCACCGAATGCTCAAAACACGGTCCTGTTGCAGTAACTCAGCTTGATCTGTTTCTACATGGGTTGCAGAAAATGTTGGATATGTCTTTCTGCGACTTAGATTGGAACTAGCACTTGTGGAAAGCTGTAGAAATAGGTATGACTGCAAGATTTGTAGGGTGTGATTAAAAGAAGGTTGTAATTTTACTGTAGCAGACAGGTTCGAGGAAGGTGACCCGCTTAGAGATATGAGGGTGCGTGAAATATGATAAACTTGTGGGTGTGAGCCTATGCAAGTATGTGTTTGGATGGACGTAATTTCTAATATATAGCGTAAGGCTAGAGATCTGAGAAGTTAGTGTATATTTTTCTTCTTAGGACCTCAATCAGCACATCATCTACTACTACTGTCTGTCATCACCTATAACTCAGCGGATATATTGCGGAATGTCTGATATGGTCTCAAGACAGAATGCATTGCAAAAACTAATGAATTATGTAGTTGGGTGTGGTGTGATGGAGTCGCAAATAGCGCTTGCATGCCACGTTCCTTAGCCGAATGACTTTAAAAGTTCATTGAGTTTATCGCGAGGTTGCATCGTTAGCTGTTAATACACACATTTCTACGGACATGGTCACGGTATTTGTCCGGAAAACACCACCTCATTCAGAGGTAATGTAGTACCTCGATTTATAAAGCAGTTATTGGTTTTAACATGATACTTGGATGCACCTGTAGAACGAAGGGCGTTTGTAAGAGTAACATGCACCAGTTGTTGGGATCGGGATTTTTTCTTTAACATCTGCTCGATTACGTCTATGACACGATGGTATGACTCACAGGGAGAACGTAAGAGACATGCACACTCATTGTTGATTTTCGGTCAGTATTATTTGGTGTCGTATGCATCCAGGTATTGAGAAGGTAATATTATACTTGGTATTAGTGCTGGGTGTGTGATATTTTCGCATTTGAGCATCAGGTTTATAAAGTATATGTGTTTGTGTAAAGGAAATGTCTATGTGCTGTTGTAGGGAGGATATGGATTTTGACTTGGAGTACTGTGATAGCGAAGTGAAGAGTATGTCTAGTAGTAAGGAAGGTACAGCTATTTCCAGAGCCACAGCGGTCAGCATAGTGTATTTCCGATACTTCGGTCATTGCCGAATACCGTTCAGTTGAGACCGCGATCGTAAGATTTAATTGTAAGTATAGTGATAGAAGATATATGTGAGGGGTTTTCTGGAATGTGTCCATGTATGCTAAGTCTGGGGTGGTACTGATTCGCGTTCCCATGTTAATGGTAGCAGTCCTCCGAATGAAGAGGCCTGTTGGAGTGTAGGAATGTATCAGAGTTAACTTTACGATCTTCTAGACGAGTGAATAGCGATCTATTACTTAGTATGTGCTGGGCGGATTTCGTGATCAAATGTAACTTTGAGAAGATGGTGCGTTTGCGGTGGAGCGTTATTCCCGCCCATGTAAATTGTTCGTTCGACTGCTTCTGCACATTTGGTGCCTTTATTTAGTTGAGGGAAGATCGATTGTGGTGTGTTGGAGACACGTTTGCCTGTTATCTAGTCGTGGGAAAGACCCTAGTTGGTTTGTTAACAATTTTGATCATCTGGAATCTGTTACATCACCGATTTCGGTATTCAAGAGTGCAAATATCAGTTTACTCTACTTCTTTCTAGTTAGTCAATGGTTGACAGCATGCTGGACCTCGCTAAAGTCTATATCTTGTGCATTATGTTGGGTTAGCGATCGGGAGGCTACTGCTGTGTGCTTGATATCGAGAAGTACGGCGAACATTTTATAATATTATGGCGAAAATAATGGTGTTCTTCTAAACGACGTGTCTGGAGATGTATGTAGAAATGTGAGCAATAAAGTGGAAACAGTAACGCGTTTGTGCCAAGGGGGAACGAGCCTGTATTTGTACATCAGTTCTGCGAGTAACTTCGGTTCGCTGATGTAAAGGGGATGATTTGGTATGGTCGGGGATATGAATTGCATGTTTACTAGATCGAGACGGTACTCGGTGATATATTCCCTGGTTGGGGATCGGTTTGACACTCCAATATTCTTGTGAGTATCGTATGTATTTGATGACCTGTAGACAAATTTGCGATGTTTAGTTGCCCGTGCAGAATGGTGATCAGTGTAAAATAGTTTATTACGACTGAGTGTAGCGTTTGTAGAAAGAAAGAACAGGTTGAGGGTGTATAGATTGAGGGAACTGTCGGTGCAATTTAGCAGTCTTTGCAAAATAATGAGAGAAAGCCCCAGAAAGAAAACGTGAATGGCGCTTCGATACCGATGGCGTTAGTAATTCGACTGGTAAATTCGATAATAGCGGATGAGAATGCTCGATTGATTGTGGTGGGATATAGGAACGGTGAGAACATTTGCGTATGTTGAGAGCAGGAAGGCTGCCACATTATGTCCGGGAGGAAGACTGGATTCCGCGATATTTTGGTAAACAGGTTATGTTGGGGTAGGAATTTTGGCGCATACAAGCTGAGACCAGAAGAAAGGGAGTGTTAATTATTTCTGGGGCACTAAAATATTACAGAGAGCTGGACTTCGCATATTTTTTTTTCCACAAAGCCATGTGACGTAAGAATAATATTGAAAATGTTTTAGATGGCGATGTGTCAGTCATGCTGGGGCGGGTACGTACGGTTGAACGCATATGTGTCAACATGCTATGTGCTATTGTGCCTCCAATGGTAAAGACAAGTAGCGCCTGGAGATGCCTCAAATATGAGACTGGCGCGGACGCACTTTGGAATGCTATGACAGTATAACCTTGACTGTATAGAGGCACGAAACTTTCACCCATGTTCGACGACACCGGCTCGGGGACTGTGACGGAGCACGCGGGACCCAGGCTGTGGCTGCCTCACTTCACAGGGGTTGTGGCGCGCATGGCCCTAAATGGAGGTGTGTGAGTGCTTTGACAGCTGACGGCCGCGTCGACAGTACGTGCGACCGCCTCATCATCAGTGACTAGCGGATAGGAACTTCTCAGGTGTTACGTATGAATGGGGGTGCCACCATCTCATGCGTGGGGAAACCAAGGGGCCTGTGCGTGATTTGACATCTGACTGATGCGTCACTTATCGGGCCTGTGCGTGATTTGACATCTGACTCATGCGTCACTTATCGCTACCTCCTGTGTACTCTACTGGACAGGGGGTGGTGGATTGTGCTTGCGCATGTTGATTGCATTATTTCACGAGCGGCTTAGTAGGCCATGCTATGCTCTATTTGGACAGTTTACGAGTACTGACCTTGTCTACATATCAGTGTAAAGAATTGTTTATGAGCAGTGTACTGAAATTACGAATTGGTTGCGTGTCTGTGAGCTGTGCAACATGGCCCCAGGCACATCAGGGTGGACCTTTTGTACCAGTGTAATAGATGTACCCTATCGTTAAATAAGTTGTTTCAAAATACATAGAATATTACGCCGTCACAACGGTAGCCCCTGTGGGCCGACAACACATCTAACACGACACAGGACCGAGGTTTCCTATGCCCAAGGGTGTAAGCAATGGTAAACATAGGCTGTTTTGGAAACAGACATTCCGTGTACTACTTCCTGCAGAGGTAGTTCGATATGGCCTGCAGGAAGTATTACTACACCAACATTTGATTGGCTGAGCAACACTATTTAAAGGCTAGAACCAGCATTGGACGTCAGTTCACAGCGAATATCGACCTCAAGGACGTCTCCATGGAAAACTACGTCTTTGACATTGGAATAGGACTTGGAATTAAGTGTATGTGTGTTACAACGGACTCCTACTTTTTGTCCTGGAACCAGTCCAAAGTGTATGTTCTCTTGAAGAAACTACAACCTTGACCTCTAGATCCTTTGGCTTTCTCCCAGATTTGTGAGGTTCTCGCGGCTTACTACCGATGACGGATCCACATGTTGGCTACCCGGGTCGAATTCTACTAGTGTTGCAAGACGGCAGGCCAATCCTATCGCCAGTGGGCAGCGGAACTGCAAGGTCTCAGCTGGAAGTATCAGTTCACCACATAGGTCTCCAAAGAATCCTATGTGGATGAGATGGTCCACGACCACCTCATCCAGGCCGCACCTGACGCAGCTTTCCGATACGACGCCCTCAGACTCGACGATCCTACCCTGGACCAGATCATTGATCTGGCATTCAAGTACGAAGTCTCTATGGTGGCTGAGAAGCGTTTGAAATCCTGGGCAGAAGTGCCGTCCCTCTGTGACCATGACGGCTCGGGGCCTGTCACATCATTGGCGGAGGTCGAAGACATTGCCACCGTCTGTTCCGATGACTGGCGCTGGCTGCCAGGTTCAGCACAGCGTCGGCAGGGCAGCCGTCCTGTCGAGGACTTCGCACCCCTCGGCCTGTGCCATGGGTCCGGCGAGGACCATTGGTGCACAGCCCCTTTGGCAGCCGTCCTGACCAGGATGCTTTCAGGACCATGCACGGGAAGACTGCCCTGACAGTACAGTGTGTACCCATAACGGACATGTCAGTTTGGTCTGCCACTCTCGGCAGCCTCCTCCTCCTCCTCCGGCCGCTGACCGTCGGGGGCCACTACCCATGGACGTCAACCAAGTGTAGTCATCGCGATCTTCCCAGCTGATGATCAACGTTCAGGTCAATGGTTGGCCACTGAAAATGCAGGTTGAAACCAGACCAGCAGTCTCACTGCTAAACTATTCCTCTTATGCGAAGATTGGGGTGCCCCCACTGGAGCTAACACCTTGGCGCCTCCTTAGTTATAATAACCGAGCTATCGGTCTCTTTTGCCAGTTCACAGCTTTGTCCTGTATAAATCGGTTCGCCTGGATGTTACCTTCCTTGTGGTCAACAATGCAGCCACCGCACTGCAGACCTCTTTGGGTTTTATGCCTTCCATGCCTTTGGCTTCACCATCAACGACAATGTTCATCTGGTGTCTTCCCAGGTTCCATTTCCGGCAGTGGATACCTTGTGCACAGAATTCCAGGACCTCTTCTCGCCACGCGTCAGCTGTGCTCAAGATTTCCAGGCGCCGCTCCAGCTGAGACCGTCTGCCTGGCCAAAGTGCTTCCGGGCTCAGCAGGTTCCCCTCGCCCTACAGCATCCTCTTAAACAGTAACTCGAGTATCTCACCATGGAGGGAGTCGTCACCCTGGTCCGTTACAGTTCGTGGGTGACACTCTTGGTCGTCCTCAAGATATGGGCGTCTTCGGGTTTGTGGTGACTTCAAGGCTACCCTAAGCCCTCAGCTACAGGTTGAAGGCTATCCCCTTCCCCATCCCGAGGACCTGTTCTCCAAGCTCACTGGGGGACAATTATTTTTCGATCTTGCCAAGGCTTCTCTACAAACACCTTTAGATGAGCCTTCTACTCACTTGGCCGGTGTCAACACACTGTTTGGGCTGTTCCAGTTGAACCGCCTCATGTATGGCATCGTTAGTGCACTGGCCATCTTTCAGCATTACTTGAAACAGCTCTTGTGGGATGTGCCCGGATGTATCAACTACCTCGACGACGTTGTTGTCACCTTCCATACTGCGGATGAACATCTCAGTCATCTGCACCTGCGGACTACGGGACTAAAATGCAATTTTGCTTAATGCTTCTTTTTTGGTCCTGCTATTTCCTACCTGGGTCACATCATTTACCGCGATAGCATATTGCCTACCTCCTCCCACATCACAGCTATAATGGCCCTTCCTCGTCCTCATAACATCCACAAATTGCTGTCATTCCTGGGTAAAATTGCTTAATATCGAAAGTTCATTACCTCCACCACCCACATTGTGGTCCCTCCAACACTTATGCCAAAACAACGTGCCTTTTCATTGGTTCCCAACTTGTGAATTGGCTTTCCAAACCTTAAGCGGAGGTTGCACTCTATGGAGTGTCTCATGCCATATAACCCCCCTCTTCCTCTCCACCGGGCTATGGATGCCTCAGACTATGGTGTTGGAGCTGTCCTTTCGCACCATCTACCTGATGGATCCAACGCCCCTCCCCCCTTCATGGAGTACATATCTAAATCCCTTACCGAGGCCCAATGCAGATATTCTGAAATTGGGAAGGAGGCCCTAGCCATCATGTTTGCCTGTACCAAATTCCTCCCATACCTTTATGGTAGGTCTTTTCGCTTAATCTCTGACTGTAAGCCCCTCGTGGCCTTATTTTCTTCATCAGCCCAGTTACCCACGAAGACTTACCACCGACTGCAGCGATGGGAATTATTCCTTTCGCATTTTAGGAACACCATCGATTTCTTGCTTACCTCCCCCCATGTCTTTTGGGTGGGCATGATGGCAGACATGGAGCACGTGGTCCGGGGTTGTCAGCAGTGTACCGAAGCCATTCCCGCTTCATGCTGGTCCTTCCAGTCCTAGCCAGCTGCTTCCCTCCCATGGCAACGCATCCATGTGGATTTTGCAGGACCCTTCCTCGGCACTTACTGGTTATCGTTACGGATGCCTACTCCCCCTTCCCTTCAATGTCCGATGCTCCTCTATCACCATTGAGACTACTATCATGGCTCAGTCCAAAATATTTTTCATTGAAGGCCATCCCATCACCATGGTCACTGATGATGGCCCGCAATTTCGCAGTCAAGAGGTCACCAAATTCTGACACAATAATGGTATCCACCATGTATTTATCCCGCATTTTCATCCACAATCCAATGACAGGGTCGAGTGCCTTGTTCACACATTTAAAACTCAGATGCAGAAGTACACGTAGGACTGTTCTCCGGAAGACGCTCTTACGCCATTTCTCAGTTCCAACAGGACCACGCCGGTGGTTGACAAGAGTCTAGCCAAACTGCTCCATGGTTGCCAGCCTCAGACCCTGCTCCATCTCCTGCCCCAGGTGGCACCTCGCGCCTGGCCCGATGCTTTCAGATATTCATATGGCTCCACGGTGTGGGCACTCGGTTTTGGCTCCGGGCCCACTGCCTGCCGGGGTACGTTCTCAGGCCCCGTGGACGACAACTGTTCGATGTCTGCTTGGACGACAGAGTGCGTTCGTGTCACTGCAATCAACTCTGTCCTCACTTCCTTGATCAGCCACAGCCCCAAACGCCAGCTTCTCTCTCTCTCCCACTGCTGGCCCCTACCGTGAGGCCTATGTTGCTGCGCTCTCCTCAGTTAGTGGGGGATCTTCCAGGAAATAGCCAACAGTCGCCGGCTGCTACCCTCACGCCGCTGCCGCCTCCTCCAGCCTTGGGGCAATCCCGGGACCTTCCCCAAGATCCATTTCCCAGCCCCTCTTTGGCGCCGACCTGGTTGGACGACACGGACGTTTGAATGCCACTTGCCCAGCCCACCATCGCCTCGCAAACGCCACTGCTTCGAAGTTACCTCCACATCGCGCGAAAGGCGGCGCCATACTCACCAGCGGCTGGTTTCCACCACCTCCTTCAGGGCGACTTAGCTGCCAATCAGCCTATGGCATCAGGCCACATTGGTGCTCTCTCCCCCGTGGGTGCCCGTGCCACTCCAGCTCTTCCAAGAGGGGGGGGGGGAGGTTTTCGCTGTCGCCAAGTTAGCCCCTGCTGGCCGGCAACAAATCTAACACGACACAGGACCGAGATTGCCTATGAGCAAAGTTGTAAGCAATAGTAAACATAGGCTGACATTCCACATACTACTTTCTGCAGAGGGAGTTCGAGATGGCCTGCAGAAAGTATTACTACACCAACATCTGATTGGATGATCAATACTATTTAAAGTCTAGAACCAGCACCGGACGTCAATTCACGACGAATACCGACCTCAAGGATTTCTCCACAGAAGACTACGTCTTCGCCATTGGATTAGGGCTTGGAGTGTTACAATGGACTCTTATGGGAAACTTAGAATTTATCTTTTGTTGCCTCTAGTACGAGTATCTTACTGGCTTTGTGATTGTGACTTTTCGTTGTTACTCAGTCATAACCATGTAGACTCACGTAAATAAAAGTTGTGTTGTAAAAGTGTTCGAATTGTCAGTTACAACATAGAGTACAGTCAATCCTTACTCTCGCCAGCAACCCAGAGCAGGCTGCGTCGTCTTGCCACCATTTTCGCTAACCATCTTGGTTTATGTCAGGAAACGAACGACAGAGTCCTCTGCTGGTGCTACTGGGTACTAAACCTCATGGAGAACACACTGTTTGCCGCCATCATGGATAACTGTACTTGCGTCATCAGCAGGTGACACGGTGGCTTTCTCTGGCGGCGACGATATGTACTAAGCCAGTTGGTGTCTGGAGCTCTTGGTGAAGCCACTAGGTGGCGCCATTTTAGATTACGGTACTTGCGTCATCACCTAACGTGACTACAGAGTCCTCTAGTGGCATCGATATAAACTAAGTCGTTTTGGCTATGGACTCAGTGGCGAATACACTTGGTGGTGGTGCAGCCTCTAATTGTTTAAATAAAGACTGGTGTATGATTTAGACAGTTGACAATTAGCAAACAGAGTCTTTTAGATGGATTATTATTTTGACAATTTAGGAGTTGTTTGGCTATCTGGGCATAAATGTATTGCATTATTTACGAGTGGTTCGCATGTATGTAGGCTGTGCAATGCGTTATTTCTGACGGTTTACAATTAGCAGGCATGTGTGTAGAACCTTATACATGAGTTATGTAGGAGTAGTTTGCAAGTCTGTATCCTGTGTCAGAGCATGTGTTCTGTGATACATACATTCCATCCCTAAATAAATGGCTCCCAAATAAATAAAGTACATTCCTTCCTCTCTCCATCAGCCTAGTGCGAGCTGAGTCCTTTTACCAGCAACCCCTAGGAAGAAGTTGCGCCCTGGAGGCTTAGTGGTGGTGAGCTTTGTTTGCAATAATTTTCTTAGGTTAGTAGCGAAAGTCCAAGTGACCTTTCTTTACTGCCAGAATTCAAACTTAGCGCCGGTTGCTAGGAAGAGGTGGCAGTCTGGACCTCGAAAAGTAGTTTAAGCTAGGTAGTTGAAAGTATAGTGAACGCCTTTCCTTACCTAAATGAAGTCGAATCACGTGACTAATGCAGTAGCCTATAGGAGTGCAGCATTCTAGGGTTGGGGGAGGGGGTGCTAGGACATGAATGAACAGCATGCTGGACATTCTCATTTGATCACTGAATATTGAACTTGTGTAAATTGTCTTATTGAATATGATTAAAATTGAAATGGAATTAATGACAGGTTAGATGGGCGATGCAGGTGTTACTTTAGTTAGCATATTTACAAAAGACTATGTCCAGCGCTAGCATAAAGGTGCGGGCATGAGGCTGTGATGCAAGCTGTCGACCGTGGGCCACTGAAGCGGCGCATATCCGGTTATGAAGCACGCGCGTGAGAGAGAGCAGACAATCTTGTGTCATCACGTGACTTCATGGTAGTGCCCTCTGGTCAGTTGGGCTCTGGAGCTCGCGGTGAACACAGTGGGTGCCCTCATCTTGAATATTGGTACTTGCATCATGATCTGACGTCAGGGTAGGGCCCTCTTGTGGCGCCGATATGAACTAATGCAGTTGGGCTCTGGAGCCCATGGTGGATACACCGAGTGCAGCCATCTTGAATGATGGTACTTACATCATGATATGGTGTCACGGTGGAGTCCTCTGATGGTGATGGTATGAACTAAGCCTGTTGGAATCCAGACCCAGTGGAGAACACACCTGCTTGAAATTGGTTAATTAATAAAAACAAGTACTTTCTTACCGCCATTTTCCTAGGTGTGGTGCATTATCCTGTTGAAATTTGAACTTCTCACCATTTTTCTTGGGGTTGGGGTTAGGTCATTGGAGGTAGCTCAATTGAGCTTCTTCCCACCAAAATCCGCCATCTTGATTGACATCATGGCCGCCATCTTGGATGACCTCATCGCCGCCATCTTGGATAACGGTACTTTGGCGTAGAATATACATTGTCTCAATACTGGCAGTAATGCTATAGCAAATTTTGGTGGGTGGTATGGGAGAATAACATAAAATGAAAAAGAAAAATCAGTTATGGAATTATTACATTTAATAACTTAAAAATTACAGCCATGTTTTTTTTTATTAATAGGGACATATACCACTACATTTGGAGGGACGGAATCTGTACATCAGTAATGAATTATATAACAATGACGAAAACTAAAGTGACTGGATAAGTAAGAGGTACCCAAGGCTGCAGAGGACATGTTATACGGCCAGACCACAGCTGTATGGATAAATTCAGTTTCCCTTTCAAGCCACACATTCGCTGTTATTAATGCGAAGGCAGATTTTGGTAAATTCAATAGGAACGATGGTGTTCAGCAAATTCCAGTTCACAACCAATTAACTTTGCCAACAGTTATTTGAAATACCTCAATTTCATCTTAATTACTCTACAATTGTGCACCAATTAATTTCATATTATGCCTTTTCCATTTTTTGTGTATTTAAACTTGTGTAATAAATTCAGAGCTGCGAAAGTCATACTTTTGACTGATGTAATTACTATGTCCGATGTTTCTGTACAACATAATTGTGAGTACCTCAACTTTAGATTCACTGCTAGGGCCAGAACTTTTCAAATAATTGATTTAATCTGTTGTGTCCATTTAATCTAGTACTGATTCCTAAGGATGGATCTGTCTCACAGTTAATTCCGACACAGATTGTTTTGAGAACACTGGGGTTCCACACCAAAATATATGATTCCAAGACTTGATGGGAATAGAAAAAAATTAATAAAAATGACATCATTAAGATATTCAACAAGATTTATTAATACTGATGCGAGGAACTATATTCACGGAAAGAGAACGAAAGTTGAGGTTCATATCCATGCTGAAATTACTATTTCATTTTAAAATGTTACATATGGTAGCTATAAGCTGATGTGTTGGGTATACAAATCCGGTATAACGAAAGAAATGTATGAATTCAGAAAATTTTAATGCACGAATCCAAAAAATTTTGCCTATATTTAAATCAACTACAATATTTTCCCAAATAAGGAGCCTTAGAAATAAAGTCTTAAATAACATTACTAGATACGTGGTTTGCACCTACACGTCGTCCTAAGAAAGCTGCTTATATTCATATCTGGGCAGTATTACAAAGATGTTTTCAGTACTGAGTGAAGCCGTAACGTTGAGTCATTTTCTAACATGGAGATTAGAGGTCTGAGTTTAATCTACTTCAATTTTGAAACGACCTTTTCCCACTGCAGTTTGCGATGGCTAGCTACGTCCTTAGAGTGACATCAATATTAAGTAAACAGTCTTTACCGTTTTATGGCCCCTGATTCGAATGCAATTACATACAAAAGAAATCGCCTTTCCGCTAAATCGATTTCAGTCTGCCGAAATTCTGACTTGTCGAATGCAAATCAGTTGTTTACAGCTGTTAGTTCATTCTGTCTCCATAGTTACTCCGCTTATGTCGCTTATCGCTAGGAATAAAATCTCGGGACTTTTTGGAAGCATGGTGTAAATAAAACCAATCTTTTAAAAGTCTTAGGGGTTTTTCCAGCTGAAGTGTTGCATGTCTAACTAATTGCCCATAGGAATTTGTCGTGAGGGAGCTATAAATTTGAGATGGATTTTCCGTTATGTCCTTCGAATAAATGGACTTTACGAAATATCGTTCAACTAGTGACACAGTATGCAGAAAGGAAAAAAATTTAGGCTAAATCATTTACACCAATTCCATCGCCATCAACTAGGTCGAAACCAGATGAAATTTCCTCAGTCCAACGTCAGAGCTGCGTATGTCTCCACGTGCTGCCAGGGAACGCCCGTGGATAGTTAAATGTGACCAGCTTTAAACGCATATGAAACCCGGTGAGTGTCCACCGCCTGGAGGTACTTTAGATTGGTGCATCTGGAGATCATGGAACCAGCTAAGGTCAGGTATCGGTAAACCCATGGACAACCTTGTCAAATGGGGATATTCCTAAGCTTCGACACAATGTAACTGCGGAGGCGAATAGACAATGCATCACGTGTGCCATTGTCCATCACTCATGCAGCGATGAAGAGCTGTACGGCACGTGGCTCGAGTAAATAAAAAATAGTTCAACGACAAACGCCAATAGAGTAAAATATGTTATTAGTAGAGATCGAGGGATCTTTTGATGGGATAAACAGAGGATGAACCAGTAGAATTATCTATGAGCAACTCACGTGTGTTTCCTCCAAAGCGCAGTAATCATGGTATTTAAAGTGTTACTTATGAATGCCATTCCCTGGAGAAGTGGAAACATTTCTGCTGAACTGATATACCCTCAGTTAAAAAATTTCGAGATTGTATTAACAAAAAAAAAAAAAAAAAGAAAGAAAGAGAAAAGTTAAGATGGTGGTTTCGTTCCTTCAGTTGTTCTGCACGTACGCCCCCCCCCCCCCCCCCCCCCCAATTAAACGTTCATAGAACCATGTAAAATTGTCAGAACTGTCCTCATTTGTGATATTGTTCAACTCACGCATCACAATGACCTGAATGACGGTTATGTCGTCACAGAGCTAATCATCAAATGAATTTCTGCACTTTGTCGTGTTGTGGTAGATCAGTACTGATAACACCAAGTCTGCCCACTCGTGATGATTTCTTCCAGAAAAGAATTGTCCGCATTTTGCGTATAATTCAAGTCGCGGCAAGCGTGTACGCGTCGTTGTTTCTGTGCGAGAGTCAAGGTGTGCGGCAAAAACTTTGCATTCACTTTTCTCTTTTTCAAAAATTTGTAACAGAACAGCCACATGTCCACTTAAATAACACTGCCTGCTCGCAGCTGATTGGATAAAAGCACATCTATTGCTCACAGTTGTTAGTTCACGCTTCCACCATAGTTGTGTACCAGGAATATAATCAATCTCAGAACTGTTTCGACGGACGGTGTCAATAAAATACTTTAGTTAAATAATAAGTTGGTTCAAGTGGCTCTGAGCACTATGGGACTTAACATCTGAGGTCATCAGTCCCCTAGAACATATAACTACTTAAATCCAAATAACCTAAGAACATCACACACATCCATGCCCGAGGCAGGATTCGAACTTGCGACCGTAGCGGTCGCGTGGTTCCAACTGAAGTGCTTAGAACCACTCGGCCACACCGGCCTGCAAATAATAAGTATTCTGTATCATAAAAGTACGTACACATACTTGTAACAAACAGAATTAAGTCTGTTAAGTTCAGTTGCGTGAGAAATAATTAGTATTTTACCACAAGCAAATGTCAAACTTGGTTTAATCTACCAATCCACCTAGTTCTAATACTATGTATCTATTTTTCGAAGGATATCTTACAACTTTAATAAATTCTTGCCAACAGTAGAGCTTTGCCTACGACAAATTTTAAAAATCAATTATTATACACATGCATTACATATGATGATGACAGATTAACGTAAATCTGATATAAACAACGATGTCAACACAATGATCCCACTTAATGGCCAGTTCAGAACAATTCTTTTACATCAGCTGATAGAAGTAAATTTAGTGTTTACGTTACGCGTGATACATGTCACATCGGCAGGATTACCAGTTTTCTCAATAATAATGATAATAATAATAATAATAATAATAATAATAGCATTTCAAGTGCCGACTTTTCTATCAGTTTGCCTCCTACAATCTGTGCTGTGAGCATTTGCTTAAGAAATTCCATGTTCAAGACACACAGAAGTCAATATTGCCAGTTGTGAGTAGTGTACCGACACGATGAGGTTGCAATCCTGACAGATGAATGTGCATCAGTAGTCTATGTCCTGTTTCCATCAGCTCGATGAGTAGTGCATATGTACTTTACTGTGTTGTATTTCTCCTGTAAAACAACTCTTGAAAATAATTATTAACTGCACGGTGGTTACAGATGGGAACGATAACAAGTGTCTTGTGCAAATGTTTATAATTGTAATACAGTTTCTGTTTAGAATTTTAAAATATCAGTGACGACGAAAACTGCAACAGCGACACAATTTTTGAGTTAATAGTTCCATTTTCCGTCACAAGTTTCGGACCTAGACCAATCTCAGACAACAGCGAGGAGTTTAAGGTAGTTCAGAGAACTGACGCTTACGATATTTTCTTACAGCGCAATCCCAGGTTCATAAATTCATGCCCGAAAGACCTGTCGCCCAGGTAGCGCATAGCACGGATCCAGAAACTACAAATCTTTGGAATAAACCATAGCATAGTGGAAGTAATAATTTTTGTCAAGACATCGTCTAGTTCCTTGTATCCTTCTCGTACTTTATCCGCGTATATACATATCGTTTTATCTTCATTTTTCCAGCAACCTTTTCATCATCTTTCTAAATGAGAATTTACACATTTATTCACCTGCGGTGTTTTATCCCCTCTTCCCTCCCAAATATTCAGATAGCTTAACTTCGTCTTTCAATTATTTTAAAAAGCTGTCCCACATATGACCCATGACGTTACAAATCGCAAAATAATTTCTTTGCAATAAAACTCAGTACTTACGAGAAAAACTCGAAGTTATCTTCAAGTACTGTCCTGCCTGGGTGAGACATTAAATACACGGAAACAAATGGTACGAAACTCCCTTTATTTAAATGGTTACTTCGGCATCACCTGCTATGATAGAAGCGAAAGCACGCAGTTGGAGGGCACTAGTCGTAAACTCGAATTTACTCTCCGATTAACCGGATCCGCTACTCCGGGCAAACGACTTCTCCCTAGAATTCTTGTCATCGATCTCTGATTTCCTCTTCTCCTTCTTCGATAGTAGCGAAGGTAACTGGAAGCAGCGTACTTGTAGCGTGTTCCCACTTCTGCGCCATTTAACCGTCTCCGCTCACCAGCCATTACAGTAAATTAAACAAAAGTCTTGTAGCCGAAGAAACCTCACTGTCATCGCCCGTATAAAGTCGCAAGCTATTTTCTCCAGGAACTGCAGCTTCCTACAGGTACTCAAAGCTACACGAATGAAAACTCGTTGCGGACCAGTATTACTAAGAGACGATTTCAAATATAGCAGCTATAAAGCATAATTAAAAAAATCGCATCGATGTAGTGGCGTTCTTGGTTACTGTTAGTATCTGGTAAATCAAACTGGTCGGCACTAAGGGAATTATACGACTCATATACGCTGTCCGTAATTACTTACACCTAGAATGCGTATAGTCAGGAAAAGCCAAATTGAAGTGCTGAAAACTACTTCATTTTATTGTTTTGAGCTTTTCCTCATTACAGAGGCTTATCTCCAACATAATAATTTACTCGGAAGTTACAGTACAAAGAATAAACGTTCTATTTTCAAAATATTCCTCCAGGTGTTTCGATCTTGTGTGTCCTCTTCCTCTGCGCCCATTCTCCTCATTGTGTGCTGTACATTTAGGAGCCAGGTGGTCGTAGGTCGCCCTCTTCTTCTTCTCCCCTCCGGTTCCCACTCCAGTATCAATTTTGGTATTCTGGCTTCCTCCATTCGTCGTACATGCCCGTACCACTGTAATTTCTTCCTATCCATTACGTCATATATTCTTTCTTTTATTTCCATTCTCCTTATTATTTAGGTGTTCCTTATCTTTTCTTTCCTGGAGATTCTTGCCGATCTTCTCCACAAGTCCATCTCTAGAGCTTGTAATTTTTTAATGTTAATTGTCCAGGTCTCCGTTCCATACAGAACCACACTCTCTAATATGGATTTGTATATTAATTTTTTAGTTCTGCTCATAACATACCTGCTCCATAAGAAAACTTTTTCACTCGTTTTAAATTGTAACACCCCACGGGTTGCTTGTCTGGATTTTGCGTGTGTTCGCCCCTGGCAAACAACTTACAGAGAAATCGCGAGTGGAAATGTACGAAAGAATGGATAACGCTGGATTTAAATGTTGCCCTGTCACCCCTAAATAATCTGCGGTGGTAGCGTTGACGATAAATCACACCTATTTTTAATTCCAAACATGAACCATAACGAACACTTAGAGGGTTCAGTGATATCAGACTATTACACAAAAAAAAAAAAAAAATAAAAAAAATAAAGCAAAAAGGTGAATTCAGGATCAAATTACTGGAAGTAAAAGCTCTACTGAATCACAATAAATTTATTATCAACTTCACACCAATGCTGAATAAAAAAAAAAACAAATGCACCATTTACAGATTACCCTCCTAGCTGGGATTGGCAGTGAACTGGGTCAAAATCAGTACGAAACGCGATCGCTTATAAATTGTCGACCGACTGACATCGACACAAAACGTAAAATAAGAAGAACCACTACACCCCAAAGTAGCGTGAACCTCAGGGAAAACAGCAATTGCACGTGATCCAGCTATTTAACGCTACTCCTAACGCAGGCCGAAGCGGGAGCGATCTCACCGCAATACTACTGCTGTGGCTGCGGGCTCCGGCGGGCGACGGCGCGGCCGTCCAGTCCGGGCGCGGCACCTCGGAAATTACACTCCTACAATACTTGGAGAACAGACTGCCGTCCGTAAACTTCTCAGATTGCGACAATCTTCCCATCAGCAAAGAGCTGACACGGCAAACGTCCTCTCAGAACGAAATCCCAAGACGGAAGCCCTCTACCGAGTGTCCAGCAAGATCGCTGTTAGCCTGAGCTCAAAATACCCTGTTTCCCAGTGCCGACCGATGTACAGCCTGGCAATCGAGCTATTTTCCATAATTCGTCCCTTCCTACCAAATTTCATGAGGAAACTCCGCCCAAGCCACCTGAGAAGATCTATAGCTGCAGGCAACAACAAATTTTCCGGTTTTTTTCCCTAATGGACCACTTCAAATTTCCCTGAAAAATTTCCCGTCGAAGCGAACGGAGACTCCTGCTTTTACAAACACTTGAAGCAGCTACACACCTGGAGACGCGTGGTCTTGAGGAGCTAGTGGCCGCCGCTGACACGTGGCTGAGCGGATTACAGGGCTTCCCAGCAAGTTCCTTTCATAGCGTCCAGTTGCAGCCTCCGGCCACTGGCTGAGCGCTGTCCCGGTGCCTCACATACAATGCATTGATGCAGAATCAGATAGTAACAAAATCGCGTAATTCTCCCTGCATTACATAGCCAGCGTGCCCATGCGTTTCTGCAGACATTTCATACATCATAATCGAGAATATTACTCCACCAAACAACTACACTACTGGCCATTAAATTTGTACACCACGAAGATGACGTGCTACAGACGTGCTTACCCTTGACGCTGCATCACTGTCAGGAGCACCTGCGATGGTGTACTTAACGATGGAACCTGGGTGCACGAATGGCAAAAAGTCATTTTTTCAGATGAATCCAGCTTCTGTTTACAGCATCATGATGGTCGCATTCGTGTTTGGCGACATCGCGGTGAACGCACACTGGAAGCGTGTATTCGTCATCGCCATACTGGCGTATCACCCGGCGTGGTGGTATGGGGTGCCATTGGTTAGACGTCTAAGTCACCTCTTGTTCGCATTGACGGCACTTTGAACTGTGGACGTTACATTTCAGATGCGTTACGAGCCGTGGCTCTTAAAGTTCATTCGATCCCTGCGAAACCCTACATTTCAGCAGGATAATGCACGACCGCATGTTGCAGGTCCTGTATGGGCCTTTCTGGATATAGAAAATGTTCGACTGCTGCCCTGGCCAGCACATCCTCCAGATCTCTCACCAACTGAAAACGTCTGGTCAATGGTGGCTGAGCAACGGGGAACTGACAACAATACGCCAGTCACTACTCTTGACGAACTGTGGTATCGTGTTGAAGCTACATGGCCAGCTGTACCTGTACACGCCATCCAAGCTCTGTTGGACTCAATGCCCAGGCGTATCAAGGCTGTTATTACGGCCAGAGGTGGTTGTTCCGGGTACTAATTTCTCAGGATCTATGTAATCACATGTCGGTTCTAGTATAATATATTTGTCCAATGAATACCCGTTTATCATCTGCATTTCTTCTTGGTGTAGCAATTTTAATGGCCAGTAGTGTAATTATCTGCAAAGCGATTGCGCCGCTGTCAATCGTTTTTATTGAGCTAAAGTGCTCGCAAAGTGATTGTAGCCACGTTAAATGGACTCTTGTAAGTTGCAAGACCATTGCCACCTTACAAAATCTGCGAATGGGCTAGAAGGATTTCCTATTACATAGCGACTGTGCCACACATATCACTTATTAGATAAGGTATCACCTCATCTATGCTGTGAAACTAAAGGTGACGGAACTATCCCGATTCAGGACTTTTAAAACTGAAGTGTTGCGGAGATGCCAGATTCACAAAGAAACTTATAATTAGCGTGGTAATTGTGGGTCTGATACGTGACGTACTACACTGTCCGCATGTGAGTACTACACTGCCCAGTCACAGCTACATCTACATAGATACTCTCCTAGTCATTGTACGGTGTGTAGTGGACGGTACCCTGTACCCCAACTAGTCATTTCCTTTCCTGTTCCATTCAGAAACAGAGAGAGGGAGAAACGACTGTCTCTATCCCTTCAGAAGAGCCCAAATTTCTCGTCTGTTATCTTGTAGTCCTTGTGCGCAGTGTACGTTGGTGCCAGTAGTATCGTTCGGCTGTCAGTTTCAAATAGCCGTTCTCTTAATTTTGTCAATAAAGAACATCGCCTTCCCACCACTGGATTCCCATTTGAGTTCCCGAAGCATCTCCGTAACACTTACGTGTTGTTCGGACATACCGATGATAAATCTAGCTACCGCCTCTGAATTGCTTCGATGTCTTCCTTTAATCCCAATCGGTATGGATCCCAAACTCTCAAGCAGTACTCAAGAATAGGTCACAGCAGCGTCCTGTATGTGGTCTGAACTACATATGCACCACACTTCCCTAAAATTCTCCCAATAAAGCAAAGACGACCGTTCGCTTACCCTACTACAGTTCTCACATGCACGTTACATTTGATATCGCTTTGCAACACCCGCCCAAATATTTAACCCGCGTGACTATGTCAAGGAGGACATTACTAACGCTGTATCCGAATATTACGGGTTTGTTTTTTCTAATTATCCACATTAACTTACGAGTACATTTTTCTACAATTCGAGCTAATGCACTTCATCTCAACAACTAAGAATTTTGTCTAAGTCATCTCGTATCCTTCTACAGTCAATCAACTTCGACACCTTACCGTAACCCCCAGCGTCGTCAGCAAACAACCTCAGATTGCTGCTAACTCTGTCCGCCAAATCATTTATGTATACAAAGAACAACAGCGGTTCTGTCACACTTCCCTGTGGCACTCCTGACGATACCCTTATCTCTGACGAAAACTCGCCGTCAAGGACAACATAGAAGGTTCTATAATTTAAGAAGTGTTCGAGTCATTCACATATTTGGGAACAGCTTGCAATAGGGCTCCGTGTCTAATGCTTTCTGGAAATCTAGAAATATAGAATCTGACAAACTGCCTATTGACTTCTGTCTCGGGTTCTTCGGCCGACGTTCATCTGATGATTTTACTCACGTTTTGCCATCACGAGTGGCTGGCATTGTCAAAGCTTCATCCTCCATTGCCAGGGGTGAACTGGAGCCGAACTCGCGGCTGCAGACTATGTCTACCTGGCGCGTGAGCGTCCGAGGGCTTCTCCGCGGTCAGACAGAAGCCAAAAGGCAGTTTGTCAAGTGACCACGAAAGCCTTAACAATTTTGTGCTATAGAATCTGCCTGTTGCCATTCGTCTTGTAGTTCGGAGTATATCACGTGAGAAAAAGGGACTCTTGAGTTTCGCACGAGCGACACTTTCTGAAACCATGACGATTTGTCGACATAAGCTTCTCTGTCTCAAGAACAACTGAGACTATCTTCGAACGGGGAATATATTCAAGGATTGTGCAGCAAACTGAGGTTGTGGATATTGGAGTACGATTTTGCGGATCCATTCTTTTACCTTTCTTATATACAGGAGTCACCTTCGCTTTTTTTCCAATCTCTTGGTAAAACCGAATTAGGTTTCCATCCGGACCTGGTAACTTATTTGCTTTCAAATCATGCAGTTGTTTCTCTGCCCCAGGGATATGTCGTTCATATAGAATCTCTCCGATGATCAAATAACGATATGTTTGTAAGACTCTCCTGCGTGAACGATTTGCTTAGCGCGAAATTTAAAACTTCGGCTTTCGTTTTGCTGTCTTCAACTGCCATACCAGACTGGTCAAAAAGTAACTGGACGGAAGCCTTAGAGCCGCTTAGTGATTTTACATACGACCAGAATTTTCTTGGGTTCTCTGCCAGATCGTTTGCCAAGGTATGTTGGTGATAGTTGTATGCTTCACGCATAGATCTTTTCAGAGACGAACGACTCTCTGCTAGCCTTTGCTTGTCTTCATTTGTGCGTTCTCTTTTGATGGGAGAGTGCAACGGCCTCTGCTTCCTTAGCATTTTCGAATTTCGTTATTAAGCCATGGTTAGTCTTTTCCATCCTTAACCCAGTTATTACGAGGTGGAATCCAAAATTTTCGGGACTGGTGCTGCCATCAGGGAAGTAGGAGTAGTAGATCTTTGCACCGCTAGGTGGCGAGAGCTGCATATCTGATGAGTCACTGTACGGACTGTCATTCAGCTGGGAGGAAGTGTTGCGTGTCCACATTGATTTCTGAAATACTCTGTGTTTGGTGTGTGGCGGTTTTACGATGGATCCGCGAACAGAACAGCGCGTGTGTAGCAAATTCTGTACGAATCTCGGGAAAATTGCTATGGAGACCCTTGCAATGATTCAACAAGTGTTTGGCGGACAGAGCATGAGCCGTACGCTTGTTTTTCAGTGGCATGCTCGGTTCAGGGCCGGGCATACAGACGTCTAAGATGATGATCACACTGGAAGGCCCGTTAGCGGCACAACGCCAGATATTGTTGCCAAACTTCAACAACTGGCTTGTGCGGATCGACGTCGAACCATTCTTCAAGACCTTGCGGATGAAGTTGGTTTTGATTATGGGACATGTCAACGGATGTTGACTGATGAATTGGGCATGCATTGTGTTCCCGAAAAATTTGTGCCAAGGATCTTGACTGCCGCCGGCCGGTTTGGCCGAGCGGTTCTAGGCGCTACAGTCTGGAACCGCGCGACCGCTACAGTCACAGGTTCGAATCCTGCCTCAGGCATGGATGTGTGTAATGTCCTTAGATTAGTTAGTGGTTCTAAGTTCTGGGGGACTGATGACCTCAGATGTTAAGTCCCATAGTGCTCAGAGCCATTTGAACTATTTGATCTTGACTGCCGATCAGAGGGCACAGCGAATTCAAGTCTGCATGGACCTTCGTCACACCACATCTGATGATCCAACCATCTTGTCATGGGTTATCACCAGCGACGAGAGCTGGATTTACGGGTATGAGCTAGAGATAAAGCAACAATCGTCCCAGTGGAAGAGCCTGGGCTCTTCAAGACCCAAAAAAACGAAGCAGGTGAAGAGCATAGTGAAGAGCATGATCAACGTTTTCTTTGATACCAAGGGAATTGTGCACAAAGAATTCGTCCTACCCAACCAAACAGTGAATTCCGCATACTACAGTGACATTGTGCGACGGTTCTGTGAAAACGTGCGGCGACGGCGGCCCGAACTTTGGCGTCAAGGGAACTGGTTGCTGCATCAGGACAACGTGCCTTGTCACACGCCATTGCTCACTAAGAACTTTCTGTCAAAAAACAACATGGCGGTTGTACCCCACCCACGGTACTCGCCAGATTTTGCACCTTTTGACTTCGTGCTATCCCCAAAACTGAAACTCAAGTTGAAAGGCCGTCGATTCGACACTCTAGAGGGGATTCAAGAAGCATCGCTGGTAGTGATAAACACCATCAAACAACCGAACTTCCAGAATACGTTTGACCAGTGGTAGAAGCGCTGGGACTGGTTTGTATGTGTGGATGGGAACTACTTCGAGGGTGATGGTGACCATTAGTCCAAAAGTAAGGTTTTCAACAGATGGCAGCATCAGTCCCGAAAATTTTGGATAGCACCTCATATGCACATAACTCTCCAGACCACGTTTTACAGTCTCCTTAAACTTTACCCATAATTCCTCTCAGTCCATTTTACTGGAACAAAGTGATGTCAGTTGACTAAGTGAGATTCTAACAATTGCTTATTTGCTCTTTTTAGCAGAAACACTCTTCTAGCCTTCTTCACTGATTTATCAACTTTTGTAACCATAGTTATAATAATGACATCATACTCGCTAATCCCCGTTTGTGCACTGACGTTGTCGATGTCAGTCCTATTTGTAGTTACAAGGTCTAAGACATTTCCAATGCGTGTGGGCTGCCGAACTAGCTGCTCAAGACAGTTTTCAGAAAACGTGTTCAGAAGTACTTTCCACAACGGTCTGTATGTACGCCGTGCTGCAATGAATCCATACACAGCCCAGTCATTACTCAGTAGGTAAAGTCGCCTCCAACTAGAATTGCATGATCTGGGTGTTTACACGCTACTGACCATAGATATTCTTTGAATATCTCTAGAACTATCATAGTAGAATCGTGTGGACAGTAAAAACGTCCAACAATTACCTTGGTTTCACCTACACCTCTTTTACCAGAAACTTCACTGTCACACTCTGCTTCGACCTCAATAGAGACAATTTTTTTGTCGACTGCAATGAACACTCCCTCCCCCGTGGCCTCCAGTCAGTCTCTCCGATATGCGTTACAAGACTTGCTAAATATCTCAGAGCTTTCCACTTCAGGTTTCAACCAGATCTTGGTCCCAAGAACAATGTAAGCGTTAGACCTTTCCTAGAAGTCAGTGAATTCGGAGACACTGTTGCGATTATATAGACAATTTACAGAAAAATTTTGACCGTCGAAGTATCTTTACTCTGAACGAAAAATCCGTCCTGTGCACTCCACAAGTATTCTGCTACCCGAGCAGTTGCTTTCTGTGTTTAGTGCACTCCTGACCGATCAAGAGGAAGCCTGCAAATCCCCAATCGAATTCACAGATCTAGAAACGTGCAGCAGAGATCGTCACAGCGTCGATAAATTCATTGGTTGAGACCTTGCACTCAGTTCCAGGCCAAAAGGCCCCAATCAACTATGGGAACAATGCTGGAAATAGCGAGATATACACCCTGCACCAGAGACCAAATGGCTCAAATGGCTCTGAGCACTATGGGACTTAACAATCTGAGGTCATCAGTCCCCTAGAACCTAGAACTACTTAAACCTAACTAACCTAAGGACATTACACACATCCATGCCCGAGGCAGGTTTGGAACCTGCGAAAGTAGCAGTCGCGCGGTTCCCGACTGAAGCGCCTAGAACCGCTCGGCTACCGCGGAAGACTTGCCCGAGACCAGCTGCCATCACTACCTCCGCTAGCCACGTGTATGAACTGAGGGTGACCTCAGAACCCATGCGACAGACGTCGTTGATGCCAACGTGAGCTACAATTTGCAGGCGACTGAACCCAGCTTGCTCGAGAGCCGCAGGCAGGGTCGCTTACACATCTCAGTTGAGGCTCCTGGGCAGACTTATCTAGTGCACACTGACTTTCTTTCCAGCCCTGACGCTGTCTATCCAAGGGACTCCATAATGTGTCTAATGTTGGAGCTCCCGATAACTAGTAAACCCCTCCCCTGGGTGCCTGCTTGGATCCTGCTGAAGCAGTGGCCACATGTCTCCTCACAGCGTGAAGGGCTGAGGCCAGAAGGCTAGCCTCCACATTGGCCCTCCCTTGAACGACATGAACGCGTTACAACCCACCACTTCCCTACTGTAAGGATGGGTCCACTGTATCGGGTACACTAAGAGGTGCCTCGGCAGCAGAGCCCGTGAGCGAAACAAGCGACACCTGAGGGGTCCCGTGCGACGCGCCAGATTATCCGCCACCGCTACACCTCGAGGTGGCCTCCTGAAGGTGACTGACTGTAGGCATAAGCATATTAAGCTGTTCGCGAAATGTGGTAAGATCCTTTTGCGTTCCCACACAGCATGCACACATCCTACCCATCCGAGCAAGTTTAACTGAAAAAGTAAACTGCAAAAGCATACATACTTCTAGATATGCAACTTGCTAACCTCGCAACACGTCACTAGTGGACGCTGATGCGTTTAACGAACTACGTAGCTGGTTGCTTAGAAGAAATGAAAACTGTACTTCAGACTGAATGAACAGACACACATGCACGAAATTTAAGAAACGTACCGTAAGGAGAACACAGGAAAAATGCGATGGTTTCGATTGGGATTAAATCCGAGGATTTTGGTGGCTAGGGGGTTTGGTAAACTTATCCTGCTGCTGTTTAACTCGTTGCATTGACCTGCTGGTAGATGCCACTGAGCTGAGGGCAACACAAACTGCATGTAGAGGTCTATATGGTCCTTAAGGATTAATGCAACTTGTGTTGATCCGATGTGGCTTCCAGAAGAAAACATCAAGCAAGGAATGCCACGGAAACATTCTCCACACCACAATGCTCCATCCTCATCCTGGACCCTTCCAATGGTTGCTGCAGAGCCATACATGACAACGCTCATCTGATGGATCATAAAATGTGGTTCATCTGAAAAGACCACTTGTCGCCACTCAGTGGACGTTCAATTGCGCTATTGACGTGCGAGTACCAGCCTTCGTCGCTGATGAACAGAAGTCAGCATGGACGCGCGAACCAGGTGCCTGATGGAGGGGCCCATACACAATAACGTTCGCTGAATTTTCCTTGACAAGACACTTTTGGTAGCCCCTTGATTCGTCTGGATCGTCAGTTACTCAACAGTTACGAGTCTATTCGCCTGTATACATTCAAACTTTTTGAGCTTCGGACGCATTTAAAAGACCTCAAATAATTGTGGGCGCACAATGTGGCGCATTTAAAAGACCGCAAATAATTGTGGGCGCACAATGTACACGTTTATGCGGAATATTTTACAACAGGCAATACAGGAGATAAATACTGAGATAAAATAACAATTAAGAATTTTATTTTGACTTTCGCGTCGAGACTACAGAAAATACAACTTATATTAATAAAAAAATACATTATCACAATACGAACAAATAATTTTTGTATAAAAATGTGAGAGAAGCGTGAAGCACGATTGTCACCCAAACGCGACGGCCGAGCGCCGTGTTGCCTCCTACCCTGCCAAGATGAAATGCAAGAGTAACTATTAAGAGAAACGTATTGAAATGAAATAGTGAAATAAAACTAACGAATAATTTAAATTATAGAGATAAATAATATTGCATACAAATGAAACGTACCTCGCCTCTATTCTCTCTAGTGTTTATGAAAAACACGATCATGATGTGTCCTCGCCATTTCTCCAATGTTTAGAGGTATATTTGAAAGACAAATCCTCATTTTGTCGCTAATACATTTAATTGTGGTGAGGGCAGAAAATACTAATTCACAAAAATATGAGGTCGAAAATTGAAGTAAAACGTTCAAAGCATTTTTAGGTATCGGCACATATTCTTCTTTTATAGAAATCCAAAAGGCTTCAACAGACAATTCCTTATGCTTCATCATCAGTCAACGATCAGAAGATATAGGTACATTTCTTCTGCATGTGTTAACGTTAAGCCGAAATCACCTGAAGTTTCCATGAATGGGTTTCGAATCCAGTCGTACTGTTCAGTGTTGAGGAATGGAAAATATGAACGCAGTTTCTCTTCTGAACTTATTAAGTGATCTACTATACTTGCTATTTCATCTATGCACGTGCTTCTTACCAACGGGAACATTTCCAAGTTACCTTGAACAGCTTTTCTTTTTCATATTTGTGGTTTTCTGTGAAACGCTTTAATTTTGTCGGTGGATATGAGGATATTTTCTTCTTTCCTTTACATGCTAGTGTTCAAAATATTTAAGTGCTGAAATATATTGGCCAAATACTGCAGCCTGGCAATCCAAAATTCACTCTGAAGGAGATTGCAAAAATGTAAATGTTTCATTTCTTCGAAAACCACCTCTAGTTCTTGTTGTAGCTCATGAACACTGATAAGTACCTTCCCCCTCGACAACCACCTGACTTCTGTGTGTAAAAGCAACCGTCTGTGTTCTGACTCCATATCGATACAAAGTTTTTCGAATAAACGGGTTTTGACAGATCTCGTTTTAATAAAATTTACCATCTGAAAAACTTGCTCTAAGAGTTCTCCAAATTTTTCTCCCAATGTTTTAGCAATTAAGGCCTCCCTACAAAGGAAGCAGTGAGTTACGATAACATCTTCATTTGGTTTTTTACAAAAAAAAATAAGGCCTTTAACACAGCCTGCCATTGAAGGGACGCCGTCTGTGCAAATGCCTACACACGACTTCCGTGTCAACTGCCATTTATTAAGATAATCAAAATGTTGCAAACATCCTCACCTTTAGTAGACACATTTAATTCTTTGCAAAAAAAGAAACTGATTTACTATTTGATCTTGTTTAATGAAACGAACAAATGCTAAGAGTTGCGATTGGTTGGTAATGTGTGTTGATTGATCAACTTTCAATGCAAAGTTTGAGCGCTTCAATTTACGAGGGGTGTCCACAAAGTAAGTTCCGATCGGCCGCGAAATGAAAACGTCTGTGAAAATCCGATAAAGCTTTGCACAGATGTATTGGGCAGTGTCTCTAGTACGACCCTAGACAGCATCACATTGCTCTTCTCATTTCTGAGCTCACAGTGAGCGCGCAAAGATGTCTAGAAAATAGTGTCTCCCGCTAAGTACGAGGGCCTGGTGAGAAATTTCGCCTGAAGCTATGCAGCCAACATTACATAACTGTCGTGCGGTTTCTTCTTCAAGACAATTCTCAGCCGCATTCTGCAGGGGCAATGAAGACGCTCCTGCATCGTTTTCAATTGGAAATGTCTGACTACCCACAAAACAGCCACTAAGGTCTCCATCTGAGTTTCATCTCTGCTCGCATGAACTGCTGGCTATGAAGACAACATTTTGGCACCGAAAACGAGCTGCAGGCCAGCGTAGAGAGTTGGCCGAAAGCACTGGCGGCTGTCTTCTATGATGAGGGTATTGGAAAGTAGACAAATGTCTAAGTCAGAACGGTAACTACGTAGAGAAGTAGCTGGAAGGTGTAGTTAACTGTTACAAACAAAACATTTATGATTTTCAGTTTTCCATTTCGCAATCAATCGGAACTTACTTTCTGGACAGCCCTCGTATTACTGCATACATTTTTCTCAATATCAGTAGCCATTTCTGTAATACGCATCTGAACTGTGTCATTCGACAAAGAAATCTTACTTGTTTTCATAGCTGGTTGATTTCCTAGCATCGTCATGACCATTTTCTTGCAGGCAGGCAAAGTAAGTGACTTGCCTGTAGTATACTCTTTGTTATTAGTTCAGAGACTTGGTAGGGAGCGCTCAGAGCTTTATTAGAAACAGACATTACACTTTTAAAAGAATTTGCTCCGTTTATTTGCTCTTCACACAATCTCTTGAAATAGCTTACTCGTTTATCTTGCAAATGTGAATGCTTTGTTTTAAAATGTTTCCTCATTTACTAGGAAGCAGAGAGTCATTTGCTATTTTATACCTACATACTAAACGTAGTGGGAAAGGATAAACTTCTCTCCCAGTCGAAGTGAAGCCATAGCTTAAGTAGCTTTCATTGTACTTATGAGTAAACAATTGTGTTGTTTCCTTACTTACACTTAGCGTTTGTTCACTTCCAGAGTTGGATTCTTCGACGGCATGCTTGTTTTTCAGAAATCTGTCCATTTTATTCGATTGTATTTTGCATATAAGTTTCATTTCTAGCACTTTGAGGATAAGCAGTACGCTGTACGTAAAATACGAGCACTACATACATTAACAACACCTCACTGACATATCACCTGAAAGCTCTGCGATAACGTCAAGCACACAACAATGGAAACGCGTTTCCCTTCTGAGCCTGGATTCTTGTGCCTCCATCTGTTAAGAGTGCTGCCAACGATAATTTGCAAGTCCGTTACGCTAGCTGGAAGATACTGACATGAATCCTCTGGATCACTAAACTGCAGTGGAAATGACTCTCAGAAGTAGCAAGGCTTCATGATCAATGACGATCATGTTCACATGTGCTACTCATCTGTAGCAAGAACATGAAATTCTTTTAGTCACGGACTCATAGATAATTTCCTCTCCCGGTTTCTCTTTTCAATAATATTTTATTGACAACAGAAAGGTATGCATTTTCAATAAAATATTATTAAAAAGTGAATTGTTACAGGCGTTATTTATTATTTTTTGATACACTGTCACGGTACCTAAATAGGTGATAACGGCCAATAATAATAATAATAATACGCAACTCACTTCCTATGTGCTGTTGCAGCGCCAGTCAGAGTTAGGTGGAATAGGTTCGCAATTATTAAATAAATGGCTCTGAGCACTATGGGACTTAACATCTGAGGTCATCAGTCCCCTAGAACTTAGAACAACTAACCTAAGGACATCACACACATCCATGCCCGAGGCAGGATTCGAACCTGCGACCGTAGCAGTCGCGCGGTTCCGGACTGAAGCGCCTAGAACCGCTCGGCCACCAACGGCCGGCTCGCAATTATTATTATCGTACGCATCAATTACAGTAATACACATTTAGCAAAACAAAGAAATATATATAAAAATGAACATGTGAAATTATATACAGTACACAAGTTTTAAAACGGCTCAGACTACACTCGGATGTTGATGGACTCGATCCAGCAGAGTGCCTCGTGGGATGCTTGATGGAGCTTCTCAGTGCCACCAGAGAAGCGTCTGATTGGACAGTCATTCACAATGTGGCTCATTGTTTGGGTGTCACCACAGTCACACACACTATCACTTGAAAAGCCCCACTTGTGCATTTTGTATTTGCACCTACCCTCTTCCGTCCGATAGCTATGTAACTGCACCCACACCTCCCTCGGTTGGTGGAAGCCTGGAACTGGAACTGTTGGATTGTCTACAAGTTCGTGGTTTCGGGTTCTTGTAGCTTGCCACTCACGTTTCCACTCTGCGTCCTGGTCGAATCCTGTGGATAGCATATGGACTCCCATTTCATATGCTGGTCTTCTATATTTGAGGCGTTTCAGGTTCGCAATCATTGGGAACGACACAAAACCTTACGAATTCTGTGGACAATTTGTGATCACATGTATAGCGCACGAGGTTCAATTTCAGCATGGCTACCATCATAAAACAAAA
The DNA here is from genome assembly GCF_021461385.2 of Schistocerca piceifrons. Taxonomy (NCBI): domain Eukaryota; kingdom Metazoa; phylum Arthropoda; class Insecta; order Orthoptera; family Acrididae; genus Schistocerca; species Schistocerca piceifrons. The sequence goes on along the minus strand of NC_060138.1, from coordinate 154,950,553 downwards.
ACGTCCATAGACAAATCAACTGCGAAACAAAAGCACGACACCATCAGATAATATCCGTAACAGTTTCCGTCGGAAAAATCTTTCAGTCGAAAAATATTTTTTCCCGTTTTCTCATGATTCTGAACGTTTTGATCTGACCAGAAATCCATGAACACTTGACAACTCTGTGGATTAACGTAATGTTTATTTATAAACTTCAAGAGCGACACAAGTGTCGTAACGTTTGTTTACGGAAACACGGCACGGAACGAAACGTGCGAAAATAATTTACACGGCGCCTACAGGACGAAGGGGGGTGAGAGGCGGGGGGGGGGGGGGTTAGGGAAATTTCACGACCAGTGCTAGTCATCCACGGATGCCTGTGCTCCTGGTACCGACTAGTGACTAAGATAGTTATATTGTACACACAAAAGTAAAAAGGGTTCGCTAAAAGCGCATTATTCCTATAAAAATTTGTGAAATTAAGATAAGGTTGTGTAATGCAGTTCTAGTACAAGGAGTTGAAGAAAAACGCATTTGTTAATTTTCAATGACCATGAAGCATTATGTTGTAAGAAACTTGCAGTCCATGGTTGCAGTCTTGGACTGCAAGTTTCTTACAGCATACCAAATAAGTTACTGTGTTGTCCACAACAAACTGTACCGTGGATAAAGTGCTACATTTATAAAAATAGTTACTTTCATTATTATATGAATTAATCACTCCCACCACCGCATACTGTTATGATTGTAGCAATGTGACAATTATCTGACAATTCTGTTTTTCCAGACCGCATCATTCTGCCATCCGAACAATTATTTTTCTCGCCCCACTGCGAATTACACTTTCCCTAGAATTCCTGACACTTCTCAGTGGTGTAAGGGATGACCTCAATGGGTCAGCAATGGCTTTACCACCAGTCATTACTTTGAAATACGAGGGCAGTTCAATAAGTAATGCAACACATTTTTTTTCTGAAACAGGGGTTGTTTTATTCAGCATTGGAATACACCAGGTTATTCCCCAATCTTTTAGCTACACAACACTGTTTTTCAACGTAATCTCCATTCAATGCTACGGCCTTACGCCACCTTGAAATGAGGGCCTGTATGCCTGCACGGTACCATTCCACTGGTCGATGTCGGAGCCAACGTCGTACTGCATCAATAACTTCTTCATCATCTGCGTAGTGCCTCCCACGGATTGCGTCCTTCATTGGGCCAAACATATGGAAATCCGACGGTGCGAGATCGGGGCTGTAGGGTGCATGAGGAAGAACAGTCCACTGAAGTTTTGTGAGCTCCTCTAAGGTCTTGCGTTGTCATGAAGAAGGAGAAGTTCGTTCAGATTTTTGTGCCTACGAACACGCTAAAGTCGTTTCTTCAATTTCTGAAGAGTAGCACAATACACTTCAGAGTTGATCGTTTGACCATGGGGAAGGACATCGAACAGAATAACCCCTTCAGCGTCCCAGAAGACTGTAACCATGACTTTACCGGCTGAGGGTATGGCTTTAAACTTTTTCTGGGCAGGGGAGTGGGTGTGGCGCCACTCCATTGATTGCCGTTTTGTTTCAGGTTCGAAGTGATGAACCCAAGTTTCATCGCGTGTAACAATCTTTGACAAGAAATTGTCACCCTCAGCCACATGACGAGCAAGCAATTCCGCACAGATGGTTCTCCTTTGCTCTTTATGGTGTTCGGTTAGACAACGAAGGACCCAGCGGGAAGAAACCTTTGAATATCCCAACTGGTGAACAATTGTGACAGCACTACCAACAGAGATGTCAAGTTGAGCACTGAGTTGTTTGATGGTGATCCGTCGATCATCTCGAACGAGTGTGTTCGCACGCTCCGCCATTGCAGGAGTCACAGCTGTGCACGGCCGGCCCGCACGCGGGAGATCAGACAGTCTTGCTTGACCTTGCGGCGATGATGACACACGCTTTGCCCAACGACTCACCGTGCTTTTGTCCACTGCCAGATCACCGTAGACATTCTGCAAGCGCCTATGAATATCTGAGATGCCCTGGTTTTCCGCCAAAAGAAATTCGATCACTGCCCGTTGTTTGCAACGCACATCCGTTACATACGCCATTTTAACAGCTCCGTACAGCGCTGCCACCTGTCGGAAGTCAATGAAACTATACGAGACGAAGCGGTAATGTTTGAAAATATTCCACAAGAAATTTCCGTTTTTTTCAAACAAAATTGGCCGAGAAAAAAAATGTGTTGCATTACTTATTGAACTGCCCTCGTACCTTTGTCTGTTCCCAAACAGCCGCTACTGTTAGATAGCTAAGATTAGCAGGAATGGAAGAGAAAGCCAGTCGGCATGAAACGTTCCGAATACTGTCGACGCTGCAAGGAGAATAAGCCACCGTTTTTCCTTAACCAAACTGAAGTATTCGACAGAACTTAATGACTTGTTCCGTATTATACCTGTCGTGAAATGGATAAAGTTGAGTAGCGATATGTTCTTTTATATTTGGCCATATGTTTTCCTGTAATATTACAGGGCACACCCTTAAATGTTCTAGGGCGCACCATCGCATCCTGGCGTACACTGAGAGCCACTGGTTTAACATGTCATCTGTGGACTGTGCTGCGTCACAATTGATTTGGTGTCAGTTTTGGATAGCGCCTTTTGGCATGCATAATATACTATAACCACGGTTGCAGGGGGATGGTGCTTTTCATTTCCAATTGCCCATTGACTGCGGCGCGGGGTAGCCGAGCAGTCTGAAGCGCTTTGCCCCGCGTCGGAGGTTCGAGTCCTCCCTCGGGCATGGGTGTGTGTGCTGTTCTTAGTGTAAGTTAGTTTAAGTTAGGTTAAAGTAGTGTGTAAGCCTTGGGACCGACGACCTCAGCAGTTTGGTCCCATAGGAACTGACTAAAAACTTCCAGTTTTTTATCCATTGATTGATTGAGTGATAACATCGTGGGTTCAAGGTCATTCATGACTTCCTGCACGACCCTCATGGTCATGTGACAGTCACGTGACACTGACCAAGATCATGTTCAAAGGTCATTGGCCCCTATCCCTTAATGTAGGCAACCGAAAAGTCATGGTCAACTTGTATCTAGAATGCCGTAGCAGTGAGGGTCGTGTTTGGACGACATAACCGGCATTCAAGCCAATGTGACGGAAGAGATGAACATCCCGAAGAAAGGTACTTCATACGATTTCACAGGGGAAACACCTGAAGCATTAAAACCATACTCTTAACTCTTCTCCGTTTCTTACTAATCCATTCGTGAAAGTTTTTGGAGTTCTAGGGTAGATATTAATACTACTGTAAATGATAAACTTTCGAGGTCTTATTACAGTAGACACGAACTCTGGGCTGCTAAAACTCTACTTCCGAACAGGCCATGTAGGCCCAACGCTACCGACCGGCCGCCGTGTCATCGAAGCTCACAGGCGTTACTGGATGATATATGGATTGGGCAACTGCTCAGCACACCACTCTCCCGGCCGTATGTCAGTTTACGAGACCGGAGCCGATACTTCTCAATCAGGCAGCTCCTCAGTTTGCCTCACAAGAGCTGAGTGCACCCCGCTTGCCAACAGCGCTCGGCAGACCATTTGGTCACCCATCCAAGTACAAGCCCAGTCCGACAGCGCCTAGAACCGCTCGTTCACCACGGCCGGCTGTGGATGTCAGATGAATCACTCCACTTGTGCACTGTTTTCCGAGTCCCGCGACAAGTATTATACACCCTCACTGTCAGAGCTACAAAGTACCGTCTGTGAGTGGTTTTTGCACGTTGATGTCGAACATAAGCGATGTCAAACTAATGTGACTGGAGAGTGTATTATAGAATCTTCTGGGTTGAGGTAATGTTACTTGGGCGGAAGACTGGTGTATAATATCTGTTGTTATGAGAAAATGTCTTAAGACTGCCGATTCTGTTTACGGCAAAGTACAACAGTGAAAGTAGCATTAAAAACAAAAAACCATGATCGAATAACATCGGGAATGACATAGGGAGATGCGTTGTTGAACACTCAACCAATATAAAGTGTTTGCTAACCCATTAATTTTTATTCTAACACGAAACCTTCACAAGCAACAGAGATAGATTTTGCTTTTTATTTATCTTTCTTCGTTTTTTAAGAAATGACAGAGTTTGTATTCGCTGTATAAAGTTAGTTGGGTTCTGCAACTTGCCATTACTTTCCACCTACAACTGCATGTGTGTTTAACACGTGGTTGTTGCTTAACTATCTGAAATTCAAGTGATGACACTCACAACTGATACAAAGTGGTTCACTTACGGTAATTTACATGCAGCACTGTAGTTCACGTCAAAATCTCTTTTCTGTATTTGGGACATTCAAGGAGCTAACAAATCCAAGGAATTCTGTTCTCATTATTGTGTTAAAAGTCAAACTTCCTTCTGCTTTAAGTTTTTAATTTTGCTGTCCATTATTCACATAAAAAATACGCAGCATTTTACATTTCACAGATTTAAAAGTTTTAATTTAATTTTATACTTTTATCTCTACATGAGGCCTACCAAACAACAGCCGGCGATCAGACTTCTCGAAGGCCAGTATCAAAACGTAGAAGAACTTGCTGAAATATCTTTTAAAAAAGACGATTTCTGAAATCTTGGAAATTTCATCAGATAATTTTTCCTTAATTTTTTTATCAAAGAGCGTGGATACGGCTTTTATAAAATATTTGTCAAAGATCATTGAGACTGTGTTAGTGGCCAAAGCATTATTAGTAATGAACTTTCTGCAACAGCTACTACTTTAGAAATATGTCCATGGCAGCGTAGGTGCCAAAAAAAGGATACAAATGATTTATTCATTTACACTACTGGCCATTAAAATTGCTACAACACGAAGATGACGTGCTACAGGCGTGAAATTTAACCTGCAGGAAGAAGATGCTGTGATATACAAATGATTAGCTTTTCAGAGCATTCACACAAGGTTGGCGCCGGTGGCGACCCCTACAAAGTGCTGATATGAGGGAAGTTTCCAACCGATTCCTCATACACAAACAGCAGTTGACCGGCGTTGCCTGGTGAAACGTTGTTGTGATGCCTCGTGTAAGGAGGAGAAATGCTACCATCATGTTTCCGCCTTTGATAAAGGTCGGATTGTAGCCTATCGCGATTGCGGTTTATCGTATCGCGACATTCCTGCTCGCGTTGGTCGAGATCCAATGACTGTTAGCAGAATATGGAATCGATGGGTTCAGGAAGGTAATACGGAACGCCGTGCTGGATCCCAACGGCCCCGTATCACTAGCAGTCGAGATGAGAGGCATCTTATCCGCATGGCTGTAACGGATCGTGCAGCCACGTCTCGATCCCTGAGTCAACAGATGGGGACGTTTGCAAGACAACAACCATCTGCATGAACAGTTCGACGAAGTTTGCAGCAACATGAACTATCAGCTCGGAGACCATGGCTGCGGTTACCCTTGACGCTGCATCACAGACAGGAGCGCCTGCGGTGGTGTACTCAACGACGAACCTGGGTGCACGAATGGCAAAACGTCATCTTTTCTGATGAATTCAGATTCTGTTTACAGCATCATGATGGTCGCATCCGTGTTCGGTGACATCGCGGTGAACGCACATTGGAAGTGTGTATTCGTCATCGCCATACTGGCGTATCACCCGGCGTGATGGCATGGAGTGCCATTGGTTACACGTCTCGGTCACCTCTTGTTCGCATTGACGGCACTTTGAACAGTGGATGTTACATCTTAGATGTGTTACGACCCGTGGCTCTACCCTTCATTCGATCCCCGCGAAACCCTACATTTCAGCAAAATGTTGCACGACCAGATGTTGCAGGTTCTGTACGGGCCTTTCTGGATACAGAAAATGTTCGACTGCTTCCCTGGCCAGCACATTCTCCAGATCTCTCACCAATTGAAAACGTCTGGTCAATGGTGGCCGAGCAACTGGCTCGTCACAATACGCCAGTCACTACTCTTGACGATCTGTGGTATCGTGTTGAAGCTGTATGGGCAGCTGTACCTGTACACGCCATCCAAGCTCTGTTTGACTCAATGCCCAGGCGTATCAAGGCCGTTACTGCGACCCGAGGTGGTTGTTCTGGGTACTGATTTCTGAGGATTTATGCACCCAAATTGCGTGAAAATGTAATCACATGTCAGTTCTTGTATAATATATTTGTCCAATGAATACCCGTTTACCATCTGCATTTCTTCTTGGTGTAGCAATTTTAATGGCCAGTTGTGTATGTTTCAGTTTACTGTTTGACGACCGTGAATTACGGTTGAGTTTTTAATATAATTTAATCATTGCCAACATCTGGTTTAAGAATCATTAAAGTAAATTATGTATGTGGAAGACAGCTGTAAATACCAGAAGGATTCACATTGATTATATAATGGTGAGACAGAGATTTAGGAACCAGGTTTTAAATCATAAAAATTTTCCTGTGGCAGTTGTGGACTCTGATCACAATTTATTGGTTAAGAACTGTAGATCAAAACTGAAGAAACTGGGAAAAGGTAAGAAATGAAGGAGATGGGACTTGGATGAGTTGAAAGAAGCGGAGGTGGCTGAGAGTTTCAGAGGAAGCATTAGACAACGGTTGACTAGAACAGGAGAAAGGAATACAGTAGAAGAGGAACAGGTAACTTTAAGAGATGAAATAGTGAAGTTGGCAGAGGGTAATTAGGTAAAAAACAAGACCTACTAGAAATCGTTGGATGTCACCACAGATATTGAATTTAATTGATGAAACGATAAAATATAAAAATGCAGCAATGAAGCAGGCGAAAGGGAATACGAACGTTTCAAAATCAGATTGATAGGAAGTGCAAAATGGCTAAGCAGGAATGGCTAGAGGACAAACGTAAGGATTTCGAATCTCATTAGGGGAACGATAGACACCGCCTACAGGAAAATGAAAGAGGCCTTTGGGGAAAAGAGAAGTAAGTGTATGAATATCAATAGCTCAGAAGGGAAACCAGTTCTCACCAAACAAGGGAAAGCTGAGAGGTGGAAGAAGTATATAGAGAGATTGTGCAAGGGAGATAAACTTGAAGGCAATGTTATAGAAAGGGAAGAGGACGTAGATGAAGATGCGATGGGAGATACAATTCTGCGAGAAGAATTTGGCAGAGCTCTGAAAGATGCAAGTCGAAACAAGGCGACATTCCGCAGAACTACCTTTGGAGAGCTATCCACGGCGAAACTCTTCCATCTGGTATGCAAGACGTATCATACCGGCGAAATACCCTCGGACTACAAGAAAAATGTAATTATACCAATTCCAGAGAAAACAGGTGCTGACAGGTGTGCATCTTTGCAAACTACCGAACTATCAGTGTATTAAATCACGCTTGCAAAATATTAACACGAATTCTTTACAAAAGAATGGACAAACTGATAGAAGCAGACCTCATGGAAGATGAGTTTGGTTCTCGGAGAAATCTAGGAACACATGAGGCAATATTGGCCCTACGACTTATCTTAGAAGATAGGTCAAGTTAAGACAAACCTACGTTTATAGCATTTGTATACTTAGAGAAAATTTTGCGTAGGAATTAAAGTTCAGGAAAAAAACATAAAAACTTTGAGGTTTGCCGATGATATTGTAATTCTGTCAGAGACAGCAAAGGACTTGGAAGAGCACTTGAAAAGATTGGACAGCGTCTTGAAAGGAGGATGTAAGATGCAAAACAAAGAGGATGGAATGTAGTCGAATTAAATCAGTTGATGCCGAGCGAATCAGATTAGGTAACGAGACACTTAAAGTAGTAGATCAATTTTGCTACTTGAGCAGCAAATACTGGTGATGGCCGAAATAGAAAGGATAAAAAATATAGACTGGCAATGACAAGAGAAGCATTTCTGAAGAAGAGAAATTTGTTAACGTGGAATATAGACGTAAGAGTTAGGAAGTGTTTTCTGAAAGTATTTGTCTGGAGTGTAGTCATGTATGGGAGTGAAACATGGACATAAGCACTTTACACGGAAAGAGAATAGAAGCTTTCGAAATGTGGTGCTACAGAAAAATGCTGCAGATTAGGCAGGTAGATCACGTAACAAATGAAGAGAATGGAATTGGGGAGACAATAAATTTGTGGCGCAACTTGACCAGAAGAAAGGATTGGTTGATACGGCACGTTCTGAGACATCAAGGGATCACCAACTTTGTACTGGAGGGAAGTATCGAAAGTAAAAATCGTAGAGGGAGACCAAGAGATGAATACAATAAGCGGATTCAGAAGGATGTCGGTTGCAGTAGTTTCTCGAAGAAGAAAAGCTCGCACAGGACTGAGTAGCATAGAGAACTGCACCAAACCAGTCTTCGGACTGAAGACCACAACAACAGCAACAACAAAAACGACAACAAATACACATTTTCTAATTAAATATTTTACGTTAAAAGGAAACTAGTCCATTCCTATTGATTTTCAACGAAATAACAAGATTTCTTACTATCAATTTTTATAGGATAATACTGCATTTACATACACAAATAGTTCCGTTTTTCTAGAAGATAAGTGAAATTCATTAAACTATTTTTACAATACGATGCAGGACCTAAGTACTGAACGTAAGTTACAGTTCCCCAGATATGGCTGTTCTATAGCCGTTTCCACCCGAACGCACACGATCGTGCGGGTTCGGTTTTTATTTTTTTACGACAAACTGAATCTCCTGCTTTGCTTCCAACTGACCTGCAACGATCGTGCAGGTTCTGCGCTACGCGTTCTCATGTTTATGTCGCCATTCGGCGCCAACCGATTGCAGCACATGTTGTTTAAGTTGATCGAGAAGTGAGCATTATGCCGGCACCAGGTTAGTAGCTCATAATTAAGTTAAATTGAATTGTTTCGGTGATATTCTGGATCTGGTTATTTGTAATAGTGTGTACAACGTTGTGATATTGATAATTATTAGTAACTTCATATCTTTGCACAGTAATTGTGCGTTAAATTTGTACTAGCATGATTGTGCGTGTTAGGTGTTGACTGTGTAACGTCATCCTAAAGTGGGTGTTGTTGATTGTGTCATTGGCCTCCCTATATTACTGCTTTTCATACAGTTTTGAATGGGAAAGTTTTTACGCGCATTCCCATTATTGTATGCAGGTTTATCAGACAGTCAAATCCGTTCTCTTTTAGAGGATTCGGATTTGAGTGGCATCTCATCAGATGAAGACGACGAGTTCGTTCCATCTCCTTCAAATATTCAGCAGGCAGACGACTCGTCTGATGATGATTTGAGTGCCGAAGATGTCCCTGAAGTTCCAAAAGAGCGCAGGAGTTCACACAGTGTCACAGAAGGTGTCAGACAACTGCTTTTTCGGAGATCAAATTTTGTTAAGAAGTTTCATCCACGAAACATTAATTACAGTGCTGTTGAGGTCAGTGACAAAGAGGTGCGATCTGAGTTACCTATTTCGTGTATCATTCCCATTTTCTTACTAAAGTATCTTCTTTTTAATTCTAGAGTCCTTCACCAATTGGAACTCCTGCTGAATATTTCTGTGAATATTTCAGTGAAAAGTTTTTTGAGGAGGCAGCGAAATATACAAATATGCATAGTGTTGCAAATACAGGGAAATCCCTAGGGACTACAGCTCATGAACTGAAGGTGGTTTTTGCGATAACTTTAATGATAGATTGCATAAGGTATCCTAGGCTACCCATGTACTGGAAGAAATCTATTTCTTTATCAGCTATTAGTGACACTATGTCTAGAAACCGGTTCCTTGCACTCAGGAATAATGTGCGCTTTGTTGATACTATAAAACCACCTGAAGAGGCTAAAACTAATAGACTGTGGGAAGTTCAGCCAGTGATCGACACAATTTGCCTCGTAGCTTTAACTACTACAGTATTGATGAGGAAATGATCCCTTTTACTGTGCCTTGCAAGCTGAAGCAATATGTTAAAGGAAAACCAAGGCCTGTAGGTCTTAAAAACATTATCATGACCTCAGCATCAGGTATAGTGTTGGATTTTGAAATTTATCTGGGGGCAACTACACCTCTGGTTGATAAATCATTAGGATTAGGCCCTTCTGTTGTTTTACGACTAACACAGACTCTCCCACAAGGAAGTTTTGTTTATTTTGATAGGTGCTTTACCACAATTCCTCTCTTAGCAATGTTTAAGGAGAAAGGAATTAAGGCTACTGGCACGATAATGGAAAACAGAATTAAGAATGTTAATTTGAAAGAGGGAAGAATGAAAAGAGGAGAGTGTTATTCATGTGTTAGAGCAGATGAAGCTGTAGTAATTACTGAGTGGCTGGACAGTCAGAGGGTCGTGATAGCATCCAGTTGTGCTGGCATTGAGCCAAAATGTAAAGTTCAAAGGTGGTGTAAGCAGGAGGGTCACTGTCTTGATGTAGATAGCCCTTTTGTAATTCAGCAGTACAGTGTCAATACAGGTGGCGTAGACATTCATGGCCAGCAGGTTGAGTGTTGCCGAACGTGGTTCAGAACCATTAAAAAAAAAAAAAAAAAAAAAAAAAAAGTTCATGGTGGAAAGGGATAGAAGTCGTGAGAATCTCCAGCTCTTTCTTTAGCCCATACAATATACAGCGTCTCGACCATATTGCCAAACCTTTTTGGGGTACTGGATGTTGTGTGGTCCCGTTAAGAGTTAAAAAGGTTGGGAATCTCTGACCTACAGCGTCTAATAGTAGGAAGAGTAGATACGCAGAGCAGGTTTAAACGCCGCGTGTGTTTTTAATCACGTGCAGAGACTCCTGGAATTCCTGAATGGAAGCGCTTCTGCAATTTGCGGCGCATTAAAGCGCGCGACCTGCTGCGATGGCTGCGATTCGCACTCGGTAATTACTCGCCGACATGGTCTGCTAAGCTGTCGGGCGTTCTCGCGGCGTGACGTCATTAGCCGGTCGGAACCGGTCCGCGGCTGGTTCCCCTGGGAGATTACCGCGGGTTTCACACCTGAAGGTGACGAGTCGGCTCGCATTATGCACGCGCTGTCTTGCACTCTGACGTGAACTGGCAGTGCGCGATATTGCTTGGAAGCCAACAGTGACAGGGCGTTCGAGCGTGCGTTTCAGCGCCAGGAATATTAAGACCACTGAACCACATGAAGCGCAATTAATTATCGCAGTTATTGAGTATATATGGGCAAATGTAAGAGCCCATACCGCGTACCTCCTACAACAAGCCCTCAAGAGTTTAGGATTTACAGTTGTTGTGACCAGACGAACTTCTTTCGTCCGGCCATGGCTGTGGGCTCCTTGATTGCTCTGTGGACGTCAAAATAGAACACATGAATTTATTACGCAAACGTACACTACTGGCCATGAAAATTGCTACACCACGAAGATGACGTGCTACAGACGCGAAATTTAACCTACTGGAGGAAGATGCTGTGATATGCAAATAATTAGCTTTTCAGAGCATTCACACAAGGTTGGCGCCGGTGGCGACCCCTACAAAGTGCTGATATGAGGATAGTTTCCAACCGATTCCTCATACACAAACAGCAGTTGACCGGCGTTGCCTGGTGGAACGTTGTTGTGATGCCTCGTGTAAGGAGGAGGAATGCGTTCCATCAAGTTTCCGACTTTGATAAAGGTCGGATTGTAGCCTATCGCGATTGCGGTTTATCGTATCGCGATATTACTGCTAACGTTGGCCGAGATACAATGACTGTTAGCAGAATATGGAATCGGGCGGTTCAAGAGGGTAATACGGAACGCAGTGCTGGATCCGAACGGCCTCGTATCACTAGCAGTCGAGATGACAGGCATCTTATCCGCATGGCTGTAACGGACCGTGCAGCCACGTCTCGATCCCTGACTCAACAGATGGGGACGTTTGCAAGACAACAACCATCTGCACGGACAGTTCGACAACGTTCGCAGCAGCGTGAACTATCAGCTCGGAGACCATGGCTGCGGTTACCCTTGACGCTGCATCACAGACAGGTGCGCCTGCGATGGTGAATCCAGGTTCTGTTTACAGCATCATGATGGTCGCATCCGTGTTTGGCGACATCGCGGTGAACGCACATTGGAAGCGTGTATTCGTCATCGCCATACTGGCGTATCACCCGGCGTGATTGTATGGGGTGCCATTGGTTAACGTATCGGTCACCTCTTGTTCGCATTGATGGCACTTTGAACAGTGGACGTTACATTTCAGATGTGTTACGACCCGTGGCTCTACCTATCATTCGATCCCTGCGAAACCCTACTTTTCAGCACGATAATACTCGACATTTTTTTGCAGGTCCTGTACGGGCCTTTCTGGATGCAGAAAATGTTCGACTGCTGCCCTGGCCAGCACATTCTCCAGATGTCTCACCAATTGGAAACGTCTGGTCAATGGTGGCAGAGCAACTGGCTCCTCACAATACGCCGGTCACTACTCTTGATGAACTGTGGTATCGTGTTGAAGCTACATGGGCAGCTATACCTGTGCACGCCATCCAAGCTCTGTTTGACTCAATGCCCAGGCGTATCAAGGCCGTTATTACGAACAGAGGTGGTTGTTCTGGGTACTGATTTCTCAGAATCTATGCACCCAAATTGCGTTAAAATGTAATCACATGTCAGTTCTAGTACAATGTATTTGTCCAATGGATACCCGTTTATCATCTGCATTTCTTCTTGGTGTAGCAGTTTGAATGGCCAGTACTGTATAAAAGATGTTTTTGACTTTGACGCAGTTCTTTGCCACAGGATTGCTTGATAATTTACAACCACCATTGACTATGAAAGCATCACTTGATGCACAGAGTAACGAACTCTTCTCTTGCAGTGCATAAAGCAACATTTACAAGAGCACATTTCATCAGAAACTTTAACAGTCATTGTCCTGCACGATGATGTTGACTGCTGTAGGTGTGGTCTCAAACTGGGGCGCTACCCTGCTCAGCTCTATGTTGACTGCCGGTGTGCGCATACTGCTGTGCTGAGACATTAGGCATGGTCTTCAGGAGTGCCTCCCATTCGTTGTTGCGGATGGCAGTGAGAACCCACTGACTTCTGTGCTATCGTCAATACGTGTTGCCCACTTTGGTGTGGCAATGTGATCTATGGACGATATCACAACAATAGTCTTAATATGTACCTCATCAGTCCCAGAAGTTTCGAGAGTGGGATAGTCAAGGAAAGTTAGGTGGGTAATTTTATTGCTTCGGGTGTTACACATAGCCTCCGCACCCTGACCTTGAGTACAATGCTCAGAAATTTCATATAAGCATGTGAAAATGTTAGAAATGTCCTTCTTCGGCATTTTGTTGATCTCTTAGATTACATTGCATTCAATGGCAGTTATGTCGTAAAAAAATGTCCCTCAGTAGGATTACTATGGGCATTCTGGGTAAAAATTGACCTTCGAGTTTTGGGTTGCCTACGTCATGGGCAGCTGTCAATGGCCATAGACTGACACCATGTGACGATTGTCACGTAACTATGAAATTCACACATGATGTCATCAGCAAACTTGAACTGCTGAAGTCATCAATAATGGAAAATAAGGGCACTATCCTCTCCCCCTACCCTCTTCTCATTCTCTTCCCCTTATCTTCAACCATTAAAAATCCATGACTACGTTAGCAGAAAATTTAAAAAACCTTCCCCTCCACCAAATCTCCAACCAATCGCATAGTGCAGCACTTCTTATCTCCATCCAGCAATCTACATCTACATCTACATCTACATTTATACTCCGCAAGCCACCCAAAGGTGTGTGGCGGAGGGCATTTTACGTGCCACTGTCATTACCTCCCTTTCCTGTTCCAGTCGCGTATGGTTCGCGGGAAGAACGACTGTCTGAAAGCCTCCGTGCGCGCTCTACTCTCTCTAATTTTACATTCGTGATCTCCTCGGAAGGTATAAGTAGGGGGAAGAAATATATTCGATACCTCATCCGGAAACGCACCCTCTCGAAACCTGGCGAGCAATCTACACCGCGATGCAGAGCGCCTCTCTTGCAGAGTCTGCCACTTGAGTTTATTAAACAACTCCGTAACGCTATCACGGTTACCAAATAACCCTGTGACGAAACGCGCCGCTCTTCTTTGGATCTTTTCTATCTCCTCCGTCAAACCGATCTGGTACGGATCCCACACTGATGAGCAATACTCAAGTATAGGTCGAACGAGAGTTTTGTAAGCCACCTCCTTTGTTGATGGACTACATTTTCTAAGCACTCTCCCAATGAATCTCAACCTGGTACCCGCCTTACCAACAATTAATTTTATATGATCATTCCACTTCAAATCGTTCCGCACGCATACTCCCAGATATTTTACAGAAGTAACTGCTACCAGCGTTTGTTCCGCTATCATATAATCATACAATAAAGGATCCTTCTTTCTATGTATTCGCAATACATTACATTTGTCTATGTTAAGGGACAGTTGCCACTCCCTGCACCAAGTGCCTATCCGCTGCAGATCTTCCTGCATTTCGCTACAATTTTCTAATGCTGCATCTTCTCTGTATACTACAGCATCATCCGCGAAAAGCCGCATGGAATTTCTGACACTATCTACTAGGTCATTTATATATATTGTGAAAAGCAATGGTCCCATAACACTCCCCTGTGGCACGCCAGAGGTTACTTTAACGTCTGTAGACGTCTCTCCATTGATAACAACATGATGTGTTCTGTTTCCTAAAAAAATCTTCAATCCAGCCACACAGCTGGTCTGATATTCCGTAGGCTCTTATTTTGCTTATCAGGCGACAGTGCGGAACTGTAACGAACGCCTTCCGGAAGTCAAGAAAAATAGCATCTACCTGGGACCCTGTATCTAATATTTTCTGGGTCTCATGAACAAATAAAGCGAGTTGGGTCTCACACGATCGCTGTTTCCGGAATCCATGTTGATTCCTATATAGTAGATTCTGGGTTTCCAAAAACGACATGATACTCGAGCAAAAAACATGTTCTAAAATTCTACAACAGATCGACGTCAGAGATATAGGTCTATAGTTTTGCGCAACTGCTCGACGACCCTTCTTGAAGACTGGGACTACCTGTGCTCTTTTCCAATCATTTGGAACCCTCCGTTCCTCTAGAGACTTGCGGTACACGGCTGTTAGAAGGGGGGCAAGTTCTTTCGCGTACTCTGTGTAGAATCGAATTGGTATCCCGTCAGGTCCAGTGGACTTTCCTCTATTGAGTGATTCCAGTTGCTTTTCTATTCCTTGGACACTTATTTCGATGTCAGCCATTTTTTCGTTTGTGCGACGATTTAGAGAGGGAACTGCAGTGCGGTCTTCCTCTGTGAAACAGCTTTGGAAAAAGGTGTTTAGTATTTCAGCTTTACGCGTGTCATCCTCTGTTTCAATGCCATCATCATCCCGGAGTGTCTGGCTATGCTGTTTCGAGCCACTTACTGATTTAACGTAAGACCAGAACTTCCTAGGATTTTCTGTCAAGTCGGTACATAGAATTTTACTTTCGAATTCACTGAACGCTTCACGCATAGCCCTCCTTACGCTAACTTTGACATCGTTCAGCTTCTGTTTGTCTGAGAGGTTTTGGCTGCGTTTAAACTTGGAGTGAAGCTCTCTTTGCTTTCGCAGTAGTGAAAAAAAAAATCAGTAATGGCAGAAATAGTCCATCTGTGATAATAGAAAATGTAGCCCCCTCCCATTTCCCCCACCCCATATCTCCAGTATTAAAAATGTTTCAAAACTAACTCATTTCATGAGAGAGTTTTTTTCTTTACCCTCACGTGGTTTTTTCAACTGGTTATGTGGGTGGATAACTGGTTTTTTATAGTTCTGTGCTGTAGTAACCTCCTATGACAGAAGATACGTTCTTCGGTTACAAACAGTGCGTTGCAACCAACGCTCCTCCTCTCTGTCTCCAACCTATCAGAATGCAGTTAAAAATGGTCACATTACATTATGTATCATGTACACGTCATGTACGTTCCCACCCTCTAATGGCGTCCTTATCTACAGCTAAACAAAATGGTGGAAGTGATATGTCAGCTATGTGGTAAAAACTATGTAACTTCCCTTTGAAACTGCAAGATATTCATTATTTCCAAGAAAATCGAAGATCTGCATTATTTATGGCATAAAAATGGTGTATGTTATATCATTTATGTAAATATATATCTATTACGCAATATTAAAGTGATAATATTGTCAAGATTATGCACATACATTCTGCTGGTATGATAATTAAAATGACTCCAAGGTCAAAGATTGCACTGTATACACATGCACAAATATATCTGTATTTAACGTGTCAAATTCTGTACTCACTACAAATGCGTGATCTCTATCTCTGTCTCTCTTACAAAGTAATCCAGGAATTATGTGTTTTATCAAGACCAAGCCATTTTATGAACGCTTAGTTTCCCCTCCTTCGTATAAATTTTTTAAATTAGATATGTGGATGGCTATCTGGTTTTTTGTAGTTCTCTGTTGTAGAAACTTCCTGCTACAGGTCGTGACATGTCACTGTACAACAGATACATTCTTCCGTTAGTGTCCTGCACTGCTCGAATTTTGAATATCTCAGTAGTCCAAGCAGGGATGTAGCCTGTCTCGAAAAATGCCTTGTGTTTACTAATTCTAACAAAATCATCTACTTTGACTTCAGCTTCTCGTGCATTTATCATTTTGATCGTATCATACGCAGTAAACAAAAGGTTGTTATCTCTCACACCAACAAATCTCATATTAATTGTTCTCTATTTTGTGTGATTGTACTGACTTACTAGAACTTGTACCACGTGAATTCACTTCAAAGACTCTGAGTGGTGAATTGTACTATTGAATCGTTCTTCAAATAAAGCTTTCAAGTTGGAAAACGATAAATAGTGAGTAATCATATGTTTTTACGTCAGCTCCCTGAAACGGATATTGTAAAATTAATTACCTAAATCTGTTCGTAACTGATTTGGAATCCTATGACTACTTCTGTAAATTTTTCGAAATGCATCTACGACCTCAGCGCCAGTTCAGTCATCAGAGCGATAGCCTATGCATATTTGGAGTACACATCAATTACTTTCAATAAACATTTATAACCTGAATTGCACTGTATGCAGTCAGGCCAACCTAATCGTCTTGATGAAGGGAATCAATTCCTTTCGTAATAACCGCTCTATTCGAATAAACTTCGCCTGCTGAGCGATGCAGTTCTTTAGCTATCCATCTTTCAAGCTGATTACTATGTCAGTCGCTAACAGCAGTAAGCCATCTCGTCAGAATGAGGGTGCACAATAAAACACAAACAAAAAATTTATATATAAATTTTATTACCAAAAGCATTACATTTCTTCCATTGTTCAAAACTCATTATGCTTCTATAACGTTTCACTTTTCAAAATGCGTTTCATTTGCTTCATTGTTCAACAACTAGGCCGATTCCTCTCAATGGCGTTATGTGGGAAATCTCCCAAATGAGAATTACACCATCACTGTTCCAACAATTTCACATTTAATTCTCCTGTCATTGCTTCATGTATGTCGACACGCATTTTCTATCGCAGTGCAAGAAGTGACAGGCAACCTTTGTCCTCAATATTACGTACATCGTATTCCGGCAACAAGCCTTTAACCCAATTCGCTTTCTCCAACCTCTTCACGTAGACACGCGACTTAGATGGAATAACTGCTTGTATACTTTAACACAGTCTTCAGTGGTACACCATCTGAGCCCATAGTGCGATGGTGGTGATTTTTTATCAACTGTTCGCAGAAGTTACATCCAACTCGTAGTAGGACGTTGTCCACTGTGGAACAAAATCAGCAGAAGCAACCATGTTACTTCGAGTGCAACAAAGCACCCGAAATGCAAGTTCCTGCGGGACAAAACTGTCTGTTGGGCGTGATCCTGGCAGTCAAATAAGACGTCGTACGTGGTTCTGAAAAAAAGAAAAAAACGCAGAAATGAGCAGTCTCACACAAAACTAAACTTCCCTACTGAGAGAAGTGTTTTCTCCCTTCCTTGCCATGAGTAGAATGTCTGTCCCCTGCACACTCAAACGCGAACTGCCTCGTAACTTCCAGATGTGTCTACAATCGAGTAAAATCTTATAAGTATACTGGTCGGAAATCAATGAGGTTTCTGGAAAAAATAAGCAATAAAGAACACTATTATGTATATTAAACTCACTTACTAAGAATGAGAGAAGTATTTCTCCTCGCCTTAACTGCACACTACGATGCTGAACAGAATACTGATCAGTTGTGACTGTCAAGATTACTTATACACTCTAGAGATACAAGATGCTAGAACTCCCGATCACTTGATCATGACGTCGTTTGCAGCCGCGAAAACTGCGAGATTCCTCTTTTCATTTATACAACATTAAATCGCTGATGTACAGATATGCATTGTCATCCAGTTGGTTGAAAGCGTCAGATGCATGAATAACCGTAGTATGCTATCGTATTTTCGAGGAATGGCCTTTTTGTTTGTATTTCAGTTCTCATATCAACAACAGACATCTTGGCGAGAATAATCGATGAAATTTATGGGGCACTGCAGGAAATTTGCACTACTCATGAGTGGATTTCTCCTTAGTCCTCTCTCCACATGATTCAGTGACTGAAATTTGCAGTACATTTCATGAACTTGAGCCGTATTCTTTGTGCTGAAATCGACTGAATTATCGATTATACTGCATGCAGTCTCTGGAAATCAAATTCGTATTTGTCTGAAATGTTATAATTACGTATCTTTGTGTTTCGAACGCTGCATTGAATTTAACTTGTCACGTCCATGTACCAGTTTCTGGTGTAACACCTTCATTTAAGTCTCAATGACAGAGAACTAGGGTCAAGCTTAGATCATTTTTCTTGTTCTCCAACCAGTATTCTGCAACGCAACTGAGCCATTTGGCGTAAAAGATGCATATCCTTTCATTAATGTTGCAGTTCCCGGATAGCTCACATGAGCAATAATTTGGTTATTCAAACGATATTGTATTTCCGAAAGCATGTGAAGTACGTTGTTTTTAATTATACCCATGTCAGTAGCTATTTGCGCTCCGTTTTCATTAAAGGCTTCCTACAGTATACAGACGACTCTCACATAGCAGTAGGTAAGTAATTTAATTTTGTCACAATGATATGGAATTGTTGTGAATGAAAACTAGTTGACCAAATGGTTTGTACGAGGATTGTAACTTTAATAGTGGCAACTATTTATTTACAGCTCGTATAAAATATATACATGTTTCAAGATTTTACTGACCTTCAAAGTAGTCACCAGTATCGTGTATAACCCGTTGCCAGAGATGTGGAAGTCATAGGGTACTCTTAGCAGTGCCAGTTGTGTTGACAGCTAGAGCGGTGCGGTCTATTGCCCGACGAATTTGTAGCAGTTCTGAAGCGAATGCTGTGAAGTGTTTCCTTCAGTTTAGAAATCGACTTGAACTCACGAGGGCTTAAGTCAGGGAAGTGCAGTAAGTGGTAGAGCACTTAGCATCCCCATCAGTCAAACAAATCAGTAATAGTTGCACTGTACATGCTTTAGCATTGTTCTGCAAAATGATGGTCAGGTCCTGCAGAAGGTGACTTCACTTCTGTCTCTAAGCTTGTCGTAGGTTGTGCTCCAAAAATGAACACCACAGAGACAGAGTGGATGTCATATGAGACGTCGCAGAGAATGGTGGTCGCATTTATAGTACTGTTTACCGAAACCTGACAATATTTGACAATTGTAAGAAGTCAAGATATTTTCCACATTCTTATTCTTTTTATTCATCGTCGTTTTCTTCATATTCATGTTGACCTCTTGAGACACAACACGTAGTCCGAGTACAATATCCGTTACGTTTCCTAAATCTAATTGAACTATTACCATCGAATCCACAGGCTCTCCATCTTGATCTCTAATTGATAAACTTAACTCTAAAACGTATGTAATCGCAACTGGCATGTACATGAGCAATTTGGCAATTTCTCAATCTTATATCTGGGCAGAACTGCAGGCCACATCTGATGTGTGGGAGCTGCATTGTTGAATGAATCCCCAGAAATGTTACAGTCGATGCATAGAACGTTAACGTTGTGAATATTTGCTGGAGATCTGCCGTCTTTAAGGTTTCTTTCTCAGTTACATTTCTCTCGTAACGAAAGATTGAGACTATATTATCACACAACTTATAATCAACATGTGCAAGTGGCAGCAAAACGAGTGGGCTACTGCTGAATGCAACGAGCATAACGTAACTGTGTCGCAGGAGCTCTAAATGCCGAAACCCTGAGGGTTATAGTTGTTTGACTACACACAATGGTTACCACAAGAGACTGCTAGAGAACACTGTTCATTATGGCAGTCAGTGCAGATGTAAACTAACACCATCACACAACAAATATTAGAAAACACATTATTAGAGGTGATGCAGTCCCTAACGCTTGTAAATTAAGAATCATTACAATAAGTGACACTTCAGTAGTCTTATCACACCCATTATATGTCATGACGAGGTATGTTCATGATCTGAATTTGAACCCACCGTTAACCAAACAAAGCTTACGTATCTGATCGAGCCTCGACTACGCACAAAGAGACGTAAAATTTGGAAGTGATCACCAGTATCAGCTTACAAGGCCAAACATCCGAACCTGGAAGTAAATGATGATAAGCTAAGCACTGCAAGGGGAATCCCATGAATCTTATATTGCCTCTGAAAAGAAACAACGATAGGTACGTACCAAGGTGCAACTCAGAGGTGTGAAATGTCATGAAGTAAAACTGTGGTGATGGACGGGAAGTAGAACCCAGTACTTATATGAATTGTTAATTAAGCACAGTCGGATATCCGATATTAAATATGTTCACCAACAGCGTGACATTGGAACCTGAAAGGACGATAAAAATAATTTTTGTTTGGCAGCGATTCAAACCTGATACGTTTCGCTATTGTCCTATAGCTACGAATAGACATTAAATATTTATTATTTCTTCGCCAATAAGGAGATGCGCACACGTTCGGCTAGAGGGAACGCAACGAATAGTTATGTGCTGCCTAGGACTCCAACTCCGCGCATATCGCCGTTGTTGACTCCTCACGAAGAGGTATCAACTATCAAATTCCCTTTCATTAGCAGTTAGGATCACGCCGTTAGATTGATGTCAGCTGATAGGTATACCTGCTTATATGAAGTCCCTCTAACTAAGGGCCCACCTTAACAAGACGTCATATGTACAAGTAGAGAAGGAATTAGCATATTTCATCAAAATATAAGAGGTATTAAAGTTAGTGAACTGCTTATAAATGTTGACTCTGAAATTATTGGTATATCCGAGCTCCACTTAAATAATTTGACAATCCAGAGGCTTCCTTTATCAGGACACAGACTAGCTAGCTGTTTTCTAAGGAGTTCCTTGCGGGTTGGGAGAGTGACTATGTACGTAAAAAACAGTATTCCATTTGAGTCCATAGACGTGTCACGGCACTGCACTGAACAGATATTTGAATATTGTGCAGGGGCAGTTGAATTTAGTGAAACTAAACTTCTGATTCTTGTTGTTTATAGGTTCCCTAAATCTGACTTCGGAGCATTTCTGCTCAAGCTAGAGAGGGTTCTTGATTCACTTTGGAGGAAGTACCAGAAAATATTTATATGTGGTGACTTCAATGTAAATTTTGTATACGATGGTGCAAGAAAAAGGATGTTAGTAGATCTCCTAAATTTATATGATCTGATGCAGACTGTGCTTTTTGCAACTAGGGTGCAGGGGAACAGTAGCACGGCCATAGACAATATTTTTATTCATTTTTCAATACTAGATGGGCATTCAGTTAGTAAAAGGGTGAACGGCCTTTCAGACCATGATGCACAAATTTTTACACTAAAAGGCTTTTAAATTCAAACAAATGTCACATATAATAACAAACTATGTAGGAAAGTTGATCCAACAGCAATTGAGAGTTTTTTAAACCTCGTCAAGGAACAAGAGTGGCAGGGTGTTTATGGTGTTGATAACATAGATGATAAATATAATGCTTCCCTTAACACATTTCTCATGCTCTTTGAGCGTTGCTTTCCATTAGAACGTTCTAAACGGGGTGCTAGCAGTAATAGGCAGCCCAAGTGGCTGACTAGAGGGATAAGGGTATCATGTAGAACACAGTGGGAATTATATCAAAATTCATAATCAAGCTACAATAGCCCATTACAAACAGTATTTTAAGGTGCTTAAACATGTTGTTACGGAGGCAAAGGGTATGTGGTATTCAAACAGACTAGCTAATTCACAGGATAAAATTAAAACCATATGGTCAGTTGTGAAGGAAGTGTCTGGTCAGCAGCACAAGGTTGACGATATAAAGTCAGTTCGCAGTAAAAACATTTCTGTTACTAATAAATCAGATATATGTATAGTATTTAACAATGATTTTCTGAGTATTGCTGGTGAATTGAATCAAAATTTAGTTTCTACAGGGAATCATATGATTTTATTGGTAAATGCCCTTCCGAGATTAATGTTTGAAATACTCCTCTGTGATACAGACAAGAGGGAGATTGAGTCAATAATTAAATCACTGAAGACTAAGGACTCTCATGGATATGACGGAGTGCCTAGCAGAATATTAAAGTACTGTGCTGTACATGTTAGCCCTGTATTTAGCCACATTTGTAATTTTTCCTTTAGGATTGGTGTTTCGTGAACTATTAAAGTACTCAGTAGTAAAGCTGCTATACAAAAAGGGAGACAAAGATAATGTAGACAATTTTAGACTTATTTCTATGCCATCAGTGTTTGCTGAAGTTATTGAGAAGGCTATGTATGTAAGGATAATTGATCATTTTATATCACACAATTTGCTATCAAATGTACAGTTCGGCTTTAGAAGTCGTTTAAGAACTGAAAATGCTATATTCTCTTTTCTATCTGAGGTACTGGACGGGTTAAACAAAAGGTTTCGAACACTAAGCATATTTTTTGATTTAACTAACGCATTTAATTATGTTGATCACAAAATATTGCTCCAGAAGTTGGACCATTACGGAATATGGAGAATAGCTCACAATTGGTTCACTTCTTACTTCAGCAACAGACAGCAAAAGGTAATTATTCACAATGTTGAGGATGGCTGTGATGTGGCGTCTGAGTGGGGTACTGTCAAGTGGGGGGTGTCCCAGGGATCAGTGTTGGGGCCATTCCTGACCCTTATTTATATAAATGATATGCCCTCTAGTATTACGGGTAACTCTATAATATTTCTGTTCGCTGACGACACTACCTTGGAAGTAAAGCATGTTGTGTGCAACATTGGTCCGGTTTCAAATAGTGCAGTTCATGACATGAGTTCACGGCTAGTAGAAAATAAACTAAAATTAAATCACAGTAAGATTCACTTTTTACAGTTCCTAACACACAATCCAACAAAACTTGACATTTTAATTCCACACAATGGGCATATGATTAGTGAAACTGAACAGATCAGATTTCTGGGTGTTCAGATACATAGTAAACTGTCGTGGAAATCCCACGTTCAGGGTCTTGTTCAAAGACTTAATGCTGCCATTTTTACTATTCGAACGGTATCGGAAGTGAGGGATCGCTCTACACGAAAATTATCCTACTTTGCTTATTTTCATTCGCTTATGTTGTATGGTATTATATTTTTGGGTAACTCTTCCCATTCCAAACAGGATACTTTAGGCTCAGAAACGGAATGTTCGGGCAATAAGTGGTGCAAGTTCACGCACCTCTTGTCCAAACCTGTTCACGAGTCTGGGTATTTTTACGTTGGCCTCTGGATATATATATATATATATATATATATATATATATATATATATATATATATATATATATTCCTTACTGTCATTTCTTGTTAACAGTTTCATCTTATTCCCAAGAATAAGCAGCTTTCACTCAGTTAATACTCATCAGAAATCAAACCTGCATTTGGATCGGACTTTCTTAACTCGTGCGCAGTGTACTGCTGCATCCATTTCCAATAAGCTACCTCTCGAATTCAAAAATTTTAACAGTAAACCACGCGCTTTCAAATTGAAACCGAATAGTTTCCACATGGGTCACTCCTTCTATTCTGTCGAGGAGTTCCTTGAAAAATTAAGCTGACTCCTGTTGTATTGCTGATTGAGTTTAGTTAAACTTATGGATTGACTTTTTTCAGATTCATAAACATTTTATTTTTATCTGTTATTACTTTTATGTTGTAATTTCGTGTACTGACATGTTCCATGACCTAGGAAATTTGCTGCTCAGTTTGGTCATATGGAACTTGACGTGCAAATAATAAATTAATAAGCTTGGCACCGTGAGGAAACAACGAAATGATGGGACAGTTTCATCCCGAAGGGTTCAAATTCACACAAAAATTAAATTCAGAGCTCGAATTCTAGTCCAGTGTCAATATTATTAAAATCTGTGGGTCACTTAAAATAAGAAATGAATGTCTTATGACTTTTCATGACGACTGGTTCTTGAACCAAAATAACACTACTAGGATAAGAAAGCTTAGTAGAGAAAGAGCTTCCGCAAGAAGCGACAATCGCCTCTGATAACCGAAACTAATTCGGTTCTTTTCCAGTCAGTAGTAAATGGACATGTTTAATGTTGATTTGGAACCACGGCACAGCCCTGCGATCTTTGCTTGGCATTACTAGAGGTGGAGAGAGTGTATTGGCGGCTGTTAAAAACTGGTATCCCGAACGGGAATCGAACCCACACCTTAGCCATTACAAGCTAGCCTCAGTCCAACCGAGCACTGAATTTCACATGTGGCAGCAACATGTTTTCGTCACAATGGGGTAGGCAGCACACGGTATGAGAAGTGTTGACTTCCACTTGTGAATAACCTGTTCGAGGTCTAATAGTCAACGTCATGTATTGCGAACGCGATGTCATGATGTCAAATCTAGCCTTTTTCTATTTTTTTGAACCAAATTTCCTGTCTCTACTAAGATCATTAGTCTCACAGAAGGTCAGAGAGAGTTTCGTTCGTTTTCTAGCCAACCAGTAATAGAAAAAACATTTGCGGAAACATCTTTGTGAAAGGGCTCGTGTGTATCTATCATGGTAAGACCAATTTCAGCGCCATTAGCCAGCGGCCGCTTGATATAGACTGGCGCCCGGCCAAGTGATCGCGACGCATCGTGCATAGAGCCTACGATGTCAAGTGGACTTTTCTGCGCTCGATTTAGCAAGCATAACATTATGTAACGTTGCGTATGATATAGTACTACGTTTTAGCATGTCATGTGGAGATTTTGTATGTCATGTTGCTTTACGCGTATTTAGTTATGATCTTATTTTGTTCAAGTTTGTAGTATAGTTCGCGCCATGACAAATTGAATATTTCTCATCAAAGTCTAACATTTGTGACATTGTGTTCTGCTTGCGTTTAATGTAGAGGCAGTGCTGAACACCTGTGGCTGTATGGAGTGAGTGCTATCAAGAATCGTTTCAAGTACGATCGTTTTGAGGTAAATTAATCACCACGCCCAGGAAGACAAACAGCCGCTGATGATAGACATTTCTACGATTTACTGCTGTAGTCAATGACAGTGTATCCGATGAATGGCAGGTGTGACGACCTACTAACTTTCATGCGACACTTCTCTTCAGTAGTGATACTGAGGTTTAAAGAAAGGAGTAAGGATTACGATATAACACTCGTCGAAAATGACATTTGACGTGAAACAGAATCTTGAGCTGGAAAGGATGGAGAAGGAAGTCGTCTGTGCCTTTTCATATACTGTAAGTAACTTCCTAACGATAAAATAGTGGGTAAGCCACAACAAATATTATCTAAAATGATGACCTGTATACGTCCAAAAAATGTATTGTTATTGATACACATCTGGTGGCACAAAGAAGGTATTTTGCGTTGCGGACTGCTTCACAGGGATGTGTCCTTCGGAGTTGACATTTGCTGCCAACAAATGAGATGCATTGTACTTGCAGATTAACAAATGCGACCTGGAAGACAGCACCAAGGAACTTCACCTACCGCATGTCTTCTAATCTGGTACCCTCATGTGTTTACCTTTCTCGCCCCTTACTGATCAACCAGTCCGTTGTACACATCAAAAATAAGATTGGTAATTACTGCACAAACAGCTCTGTCCATGACCATGCAACAAGAGATAGACTCAACTTACATTTGCCAAGAAAAACCAAACATAAAACTCAAAACAGCATTTTCTACCAAGGAATAAAACTATACAATAAATTACCAAAAAAGGTGGAAGAAATTGCAAAAATACACTTATTTGAAAAGGCAGCTAAAAAGTACCTGTTATGCAATACATTTTATACATTGAAGGATTACTTAGATAAAACAGAGTAGTGATTTGACAAAAAAATGTTATAGAAATAAATAATAATAATAATGATTATAAAACATCCAACGTTCCGCATAACACCTTCACTTTACTTTTTTTTCCTCTCTAGTAATATTTAACCCCAAGCTATGCATAGCACAATACTAACACATCTTCCTCTTTCTCAGCTCAACATCTCACTCGTTATGGAGGGATGCTGACTCAGTTTTTCAGGATAGCAAATGGGAAGGTGCGGTACAAAAAATGGCCCAGAGATCACCAGTGTGTGTGTGTGTGTGTGTGTGTGTGTGTGTGTGTGTGTGTGTGTGTATTGTTCTGGAACAATGTGTGTATAGTGTGTGCAGTGATTGATAGTGAGATATGAGTGAACAGTTTGGCATTACATTATTTAATAAGTTATTTGTAAAAAAAAAGTATTGTATACCAGGAGTAAATCTAATGCTTGTCTCTAACTAGAAGTCTGTAAATATATGTATAAACGAATTAGCTTATTTTAAATTGGTCTAAACTTCTAAATACTTTGACATGTCCTATATCCTTGTAAAAAGAGATCTAAGGATGAATGAAGCTACTACTACTACTAACCACCAAGAAAGTCAGTTTTTGTTTTCTTTAGTTGTTTTGTTTTGGCGACTGCCATTTAAACGTGGCTTAACTCAGAATCAGCAAGTTGGTACATGCGTGGGATCTAAAAACAACCTGTGCATCATTACACGCTTGTGAGGTGGAAGATATTTTTGATATTCTCTGATATTTTGGTTAATAATCGAATGGGAAACGCTATTAATGTGCACCATGAATACAAATACTGTCTAGTCATAATACCATATAACAAATGGTATCTTAAACATGAAGACTTTTATCACACCCAGGTTCCTTTACTGGACTACAACGTAAATGTGGCTGTGAGTTATTGCTGAATGAAAGACAGTATTCAGTGATACGATTTCAGTAACAGATATGAGTATTTTCAGTAGCAGCTCAGTAGACGTCTTACGGTGACAAAATTTCTAAAGATATCGTTCTGAGTTCGACAGAGCTGTTTGTAGCTCTCTAACAAAGGAGGTAAAATGTTACTCTCGCACCTGTTTGGAACTGAGAGCTACTGCGTCTTAGTCTCTATAGCGCGTCAGCATTTTCGTGGAGCAAGCGACCAACTGGTTCATCGCCTCCTCAATGTCCTCGTGATGGCTAATACAGGTAATTCACAATGTAGACAATGAGATTAGTTTTAATTGCTGCATGAAAGTAATCTCCTCTGTATGTAAACATACAATTGAGAAGTCGATGACACACCAAAGCGGAATTCATATAGAATCTTTGATTGGTATACCACGAATGTATCAATAGTTTTCTGTCATTCCAGGAAATAACAAAACTATCACAATGTCATCACGCGTGTTCCATTATCTTGTTATGACACACTACTGGCCAATAAAATTGCTACACCACGAAGACGACGTGCTACAGACGCGAAATTTAACCGCTATGCAAATGATTAACTATTCAGAGCATTCACACAACGTGCTGACATGAGGAAAGTTTCCAACCGATTTCTCAAACACAAACAGCAGTTGACCGGCGTTGCCTGGTGAAACGTTGTTGTGATGCCTCGTGTAAGGAGGAGAAATGAGTACCATCGCGTTTGGAGAATATGGAATCGGTGGATTCAGGAGGGTAATACGGAACGCCGTGCTGGATCCGTACGGCCTCGTATCACTTGCAGTCGAGATGACAGGCGTCTTATCCGCATGGCTGTAACGGATCGTGCACCCACGTCTCGATCCCTGAGTCAACAGATGGGGACGTTTGCAAGACAACAACCATCTGCGCGAACAGTTGGACGACGTTTGCAGCAGCATGGACTATCAGCTCGGAGACCATGGCTGCGGTTACCTTTGACGCTGCATCACAGACAGGAGCGCCTGCGATGGTGTACTCAACGACGAACCTGGGTGCACGAATGGCAAAACGTCATTTTTTCGGACGAATCCAGGTTCTGTTTACAGCATCATGATGGTCGCATCCGTGTTCGGCGACATCGCGGTGAACGCACATTGGAAGCGTGTATTCGTCGTCACCATACTGGCGTATCACCCAGCGTGATGGTATGGGGTGCCATTGGTTACACGTCTAGGTCACCTCTTGTTCGCATTGACAGCACTTTGAACAGTGGACGTTACATTTCAGATGTGTTACGACCCGTGGCTCTACCCTTCATTCGATCCCTGTGAAATCCAATATTTCAGCAGGATAATGCACGACCGCATGTTGCAGGTCCTGTACGGGCCTTTCTGGATACAGAAAATGTTCGACTGCTGCCCTGAGATGATTGTTCTGGGTACGGATTTCTCAGGACTATGCACCCAAATTGCGTGAAAATGTAATCACATGTCAGTTCTAGTATAATATATTTGGCCAATGAATACCCGTTTATCATCTACATTTATTCTTGGTGTAGCAATTTTAATGGCCAGTAGTGTACTATCATAGTCTTAGCAGGACAATTATGTTTCTGCAGGCAATGTGTTTCTTCAGTGGGCTAACAATTTAGGAGTGCCTCTTGTCCATCGACGATGCAACGGCTTAATTATTTTTTCTATGATCTCATGAGAGGTATCGTAGTATTGATGGTGAGGGGGGAGGAATGGAAAGTAGCACAGATTACCACAATATGTACAAAAGAAAATAAACGTAATCCATTGAGTTAAAGGTCCATTTCATTGATATTGACATGTAGCAGGACGCGTGAGCAAATAATTTGTTCCAACATTATAAAATAGCCCGAAATACATTACCTATTAACATTTAACCAACATGGATGTGTAAAGCATCACGTCTGTCAGACACAGCTGGCACTGTACTCTCATGACGTACTGTGCACAGGGGCTCTCAAATTGATTCCATATTTCTGGGGTTCCAGAAACGCTTTTGATATCATTCCTCATAAGGGCTTCCAACTACATTGGTTTCCTATCGACTATCGTGTCAATCGTGCGACTGGATTCGCGATTTCCTGTCTGATAGGTCACAATTCACTGTACGTGATGGGACGTCACTTAGTGAAACGGAAGTGATGAGTTTGTTTCCATAAGTAAAGTGTGTAGACCTTGTGCTATTTCTAATATATGTGAACTATTTATCAATCAAAACAAATTTATCTTTATGGCGGGTAATGCATCCGTCTAGTAAACTCCTCAGAAGGGCCAATCGAATTGCAAAGTGATACTGAAAATATATCTTCACGGTGCAAAACGTGGAAATTGACCCTAAACAACAGAATGTGCTAGGTTCACATGATTACTAACAAGGTTTCGTCAAGCTTCGAGACATCGATAAGTAAAACAAATTTGTGAATTATAGATCCAAGGAAAGTCCTATAGGGGCTACAAATATAAAAAACTTATCTGGCAAGCAGCACATGTTGTTCAGAAGTAGAAACAAATATTGAGTTATTGATGCAACCCTTAGAAGATCCAAGAATTCAACTAATGACACTGCCAGCACTACAGTTGATCGATCTCTTGGAATACTGCTCAGAACTGTGTGATCATTACCTGACGGGATTGATGCAGGACATCGAAAACGTCGAAAGAAGGCAGCTGATTATGTGGCATAGCGAATGAGGGAAAAGAGTGTCGTGGATGTTTTTCTTTTTTTCCCTTGCGATTAGAGGGGTGAGAGGGCAAGAGGACGAGTTGGAGACATATATTAACAAACGCTTTTCACAGCGGCACGTTATATCCTCGACACTTCAACCACCATCTTTCTCCTCCAAATGTAAACAGTTTTTGTTGCCACCACCGTAAAAAGGGTGATATTACAACTGTAATAACGTGAGAGAAATTAGAACTCGCTCATAAAGGTTTTGGTGTTCGTTCTTCTCGCACTTCATATGTCAGTGGAACAGTTGAGAATTTGATGCGATTTTGTGAATCCTTTACGGGTTTAACTGTAAGTTACAGAACAATCATGTATCATTGCGATGTTGTTGAAGTGTCTCAGCACAAGGTTATGTCCGTTGTGAAGCACTTATTGTTTCAGAAACGTTGAGTACACTCCAAAAGTCCTCAAAATGTGAATGATATACTATAGACTTCGGTAGGGTACCTCTACATCTACATCTACATCTACATGGATACTCTGTAAATCACATTTAAGTGCCTGGCATATGGTTCATTGAACCACCTTCACAATTCTCCATTATTCCAGTCTCGTAGAGCGCGCGGAAAGAATGAACACCTATATCTTTCCGTACGAGCTCTGATTTCCCATATTTTATCGTGGTGATCGCTCCTCCCTATGTAGGTCCACGTGAACAAAATATTTTCGCGTTCGGAGGAGAAAGTTGGTGATTGGAATTTCGTGAGAAGATTCCGTCGCAACGAAAAACGCCTTTCTTTTAATGATGTCCAGCCCAAATCCTGTATCATTTCTGTGACGCTCTTTCCCATATTTCGCGATAATACAAAACGTGCTCCATTTCTTTGAACTTTTTCGACGTACTCCGTCAGTCCTATCTGGTAAAGATCCCACATCGCGCAGCAGTATTCTAAAAGAGGACGGACAAGCGTAGTGTAGGCAGTCTCCTTAGTAGGTCTGTTATATTTTCTAAGTGTCCTCCCAATAAAACGCAGTCCATGATTAGCCTTGACAACAACATTTTCTATGTTTCCTTCCAGTTTAAGTTGTTCGTAATTGTAATACCTAGGTATTTAGTTGAATTTACGGCTTTTAGATTAGACTGACTTATCGTGTAACCGAAGTTTAACGAGTTCCTTTTAGCACTCATGTGGATGACCTCACACTTTTCGTTATTTAGGCTCAACTGCCACTTTTCGCACCATTCAGATATCTTTTCTAAATCGTTTTGCAGTTTGTTTTGATCTTCTGATGACTTTATTAGTCGGTAAACGACAGCGTCATCTGCAAACAACCGAAGACGGCTGCTCAGATTGTCTCCCAAATAGTTTATATAGATAAGGAACAACAAAGGACCTATAACACTACCTTGGGGAACGCCAGAAATCACTTCTGTTTTACTCGATGACTTTCCGTCAGTTACTACGATCTGTGACCCCTCTGACAGGAAATTACAAATGCAGTCACATAACTGAGACGATATTCCACAAATACGCAATTTCACTACGAGCCGCTTGTGTGGTACAGTGTCAAAAGCCTTCCGGAAATCCATCAATACGGAATCGATCTGAAATCCCTTGTCAATAGCAACTCTTCATGTGAATAAAGAGCTAGTTGTGTTTGACAGGAACGATGTTTTCTAAACCCATGTTGGCCGTGTGTCAATAGACCGTTTTCTTCGAGGTAATTCATAATGTTTGTACACAATGTAGATGAAACGTTTGGTCCTTCAAGTGTTCAGAGTGACTTTGCGGCCTAGGTCTGTACTAACCACGGCGAGGCAGGTTGCACAGGTGACAGGCTGCCGGCCAACTAGTCTTGGGGTGACGCGGGGGTGACGCGGAGGTGACGCGGGGGTGACGCGGGGGAGACGCGGAGGTGACGCGGGGGTGACGCAGGGCGACGCGGGGGAGACGCGGGGGTGACGCCCCCCCCCTCCCGCCCCCCTTTCCCTCACCATCCACGATGGGCCAGCACGGCCGCAGCGCATTGATCTGCCTCTGCCGCTCCTTTCGATGTAAATATGTTTACTTCCCCTCCTGACATTTGTATGAGAGAGGCGAGCAGAAATACACATCTGATGTAATGTTGCAAAGGCTCACTGGGAGAGACCAACTCCTGATAGAGTCGTTGCCCTTATTGAAGAAGGTGTATGTTGTATCAGACAAGGTGGAAAAGGTGTGGTGCACCACATACCACTGCAATGATTTTACATAAATCTGGTCTTGAGGAAGACAGACACCTGTAAGAGATTTATGTGGAGGGAGACTAGTGTCATACTACAGTGGAGCATCGCGCAGACATCAAATTTGTCGCAAATTTCGAAAAAAAGGATAAAAAAGGTCGGTTACAGAACAGGTGCGCGTATGATTAAAGTGCTTCGGGACAGAAGGAAAACTTTTAATTGTGGACTAAGTTCGGTTTGATTATCAGTGAAGATAGCGACAAAGAACGTTCTACAATCAGGAAATGTGGCTGTCTGTAGAGTTCAATAGGCGATTGTTAAGTGCAGTATTAACGATATCTTTCAAGTGGACTTGAGTAAGTGAAAGGTCTGGTCCCAGCGTTTGCCATGCAAGCTTCAGGTTCGTAACAAGGAGGGAAACTTCTGGACATTCCGTTGACACTGATGACCAGTATTCATCATCACAGCTGATAAGACCTGGTGCTGTGAGTAGGATACGGCAGGCACCAAGTCCCTGTGTGTCCGTTAGGCACAGAAAGATATGAGACGTCTATGCTTTTGTCGATTCTATGAGTACAAGAAGCGTTACAAACGTCACCAAAAGTTTGTTACGGTCAGCACTGACTAATCTGAAGGAGAATAAAGATATTTTGTTTGTAACTTTTATTATATTTACTTTATACTATAATTTCTGATACCATTCTAAAACCCGACAGGCATAGTTTTTAGAACTTATTTTAATTTCCACAAAAAGTGCAAGGCTAGTTGGTATGGCAAATATTGTAAAATAGACTGCCATTTCTCCTGATAAATGAACCTTATTTATAGATGAAGGAAGGACGAAATACCAGAACAATCGACGCCTTTGATGGAATAACGTGGAGCGTCGATCGGCTGAAGACGTGACATGCTGCAGATGATGTAGGTAACACTGGTCCGCAGAGTCAGAAGGCTCGAAATCGGAGAAGACTGCCATTTTGCCCTATGGAGCCAGTAAATGCCAGGCGTTCGCAGCACGTGGCGTGTTCGATATCGTCGATCAGCAATATCTCGTAATCCCTCTGCCGAAAGATGTATTCGCTGGTTGTTTTACACCGCATCTGATGGCTTGTCTATCAGCCCACCAATCAGTGTGAATCTTCACGAAATGCGTGACGTCTCGCTTCATCAACGAGCTGTTTTGACCAGTGTGACTGAGTGGCC
This sequence comes from Schistocerca piceifrons, assembly GCF_021461385.2. Classification (NCBI taxonomy): domain Eukaryota; kingdom Metazoa; phylum Arthropoda; class Insecta; order Orthoptera; family Acrididae; genus Schistocerca; species Schistocerca piceifrons. The sequence continues at coordinate 154,917,285 of NC_060138.1, read as the reverse complement.
GTGCTAAGCACAGCAGTGTTAAGCGGGACCGGGTCTCAGCGGCCGTCACGGCGCGGTCGACGTCTGGCAGCTGGTCGGGGCTGCTCAGCCGGTTCTCAGCCGTCGGCAGGCCGCTTGACAGGCGGGCACCGCACCCACCGAATGGAGCCCGCGCCATCTGGGACCACCCTATTACGCCTGTCACGAGCTGACACTCTCACGGTTGCCCGACTTTGGCGTTATCTGCAGAGCTGCGAACGTTAGTAGAGTGCTGGGGGTAGGTACCACCGACGACACTTTGCTTTAGAGAGAGTAGGCAAAGAAGTACTACAAGTACACAAGTGAAAAGTGAATAATGAGCACACTGCAGCATTGAACCCACAGAAATGAACTTCTATTCATAAATCATTTAACACACATGTTGGATAATTTGGGGATTACTGTTTATTCACGAGAGACCGGGGGATTATCACTGATACAAGATGTACTCTGGACAAAGTGATTAGGTGATGAAGTGGGTAATTTGTAACTTCTATGTTGTTTCTATCAAGCAAGTTATTAATACCATCTTTGCAATATGATTATTAATGTAACACAAAGGTGAAGACTGTTTTCATACGTGATCTGACAGTTTATTTTGCGGTTTGAATTATTTACGCAATCTATTTCATCATACATGCATTCTGAATGATTCCGTCTATACTGTGTCAAAACATAACGCAATCCACGTTCAATGAACTGTTCCTCGAACCGTATCAGTGGTTATCTTAACGTGAAATAGCGTGTATTACCATTCCAATTGATTTAATCAGTCCCTTGTTGCAAGATGTAAGCACATCCCTCTTCTTAATTTACAGAGGCATCGATGGAATCTCATCCTCACAAGGAAACTCAATATTATTTATGGCTCTAATTTATAAATTTATACATTTATTTGCTCCAGGCATGTTAGTGACATATTTATCACTCGAATTCATCAAAAATAATCTCACTAGTCCCAATATCCTCCCTATAACGACAAACTTAATACAATTTGTAAAACTTAAATGTTAGGAAATTGAGTTACCAGGTCCACGTGGTAACAATGGGAATAATGACCACTTTTGGGTCTCAGATGGTATTTTCCAGCTAACGCAAAATAAATTAATGAAGAATATAATTTAGAAGAAGCACAACATCAATATGGAGCAACGTAAGTGGAGCACAGCTATAACTTACTTGATCACTATAAGTGATGACTGGCACCCTTTGTCCATGGGGCATACAGTATCGCAACTCTTCAAACGCTTAGTATATCACCAAATTGAAATCAGTAAATCAACCCTCGTAGCTACCATATATTCTAGCAGTTGAAATGCAGCCACTTCGGCTTGGTAACTGTACCATCACTTCGCATGTGGTCGTGTGTGTATGTGTGTGTGTTTAAACGTGCATTAACTTTCGTATGTTTGAAATAAAGCGGGGCCGATATATTAAGCCTCTGAAATGAAAAGGCAGTAGAGAAAAAAAATTAGAAAACAAAATTATTAATAAGAAAAGTGGCTCAGATTAAGCATTACTAGACAAGCGTATAAAAGTTTTTCCAACTTTTAAAAAAATTCATTTTAGTCTTTGCTATGCGCCTCACTAAAGGTGTGTTAATGGGAAAAATCTGATGGAATTCGTTCACAACTGAAACACCAAGGAAAAGACGAGAGGGTGAACCGCAGAAGGACTTTCAGCAGTTCGATATCCAAGAGAAATGGAGCGAAAGTGCACAACATCGGTCATCTATGGAGGAACACTATAAGGTCGCCGAATGATCTTCATGATCCGTGATATCTGATGTGTATATATGTATGTATGTAATGTATGCATAGTGAATTATAGTTTCTATTCTCTTTGTACACGTTGTAATAGTGTAATTTTTACACCCTCGTCCACATAACAAACGTTTACATTCTTCTCCCGGTTCGTCGAATTTGTTGTTGACACATATTTTATGATGAAACCCATGTACTGCAAGTTTTGATGTTAGATGCGTTTGGTTCCCACATTCTCTGGTCCAGTTGGTGTGCTGTAGAAGTGTAGATCTGTCTCCCTCTTCTTCCTATCTCATGACGTCGATCAATTTCTGGTATGATCCTGTGGAAGATAGCCAGTATTGTAATCTGATATCCTCTATGAAATAACTCTCTTTGATCATGAGTTCATACGCAAGTCGGGAGGGGCTTGTTTTCACTACTCCTAAAATCCGTTTCATGAATATATCGTCTTGAATTTTTCTGTTACTTTCATATAACCGATCGTAAGCTTTCCTCGAATGATCTCTATTCCATATTTACGCTTGGTGCCACTGCGCCGGCCGCTGTGACCGAGTGGTCCTAGGCGCTTCAATCCAGAACCACGCTGCTTCTACGGTCGCAGGTTCGAATCCTGCCTCGGGCATGGATGTGTGTGCTGTCCTTAGGTTAGTTAGGTGTAAGTAATTCTAAGTCTAGGGGACTGATGACCTCAGATATTAAGTCCCATAGTGCTTAGAACCATTTTGGTGCCGCTGCCACTTTCAATGGTGCCATTGCTGTGCTTGTCGACACAATTTTTTTATGTTCGGGATATTGCCTGGGGTTCTGACGGCTGCTGCTGCTCTTTGTTCAATGTGCATACCAAAAGCTGTTGTTATTGTCTGTAACGTAATTCCTCGGTATTTATATTTCCCTACTATTTGCAGTGATTCTTTGTCTTGGGGTTATCTTCTTCTCTTCCTCTGTGTCATTTGAAAGTCTTCTCTTAGTTTACTTTTAGATCATTTTCTTTGCCAAAGTTTCCAGTCTTTGCAGTGCCTTCTGTGCGTTCTCTCTTGCTGCTGATCCTATCACCGTGTCGTTTGTACACAGAATCAATCAGCCTTTGAGTTTTCCTCTGCTACGTTTGTCACATGTGCTGTATAGATGTTGCACAGCGTTGGTCTCATGGGGTCTCCTTGGAGAACTCCATTCGTCTCTACATAAAAGACAGTCAAACGAAAACGAGACAAATGGAAGAAAGCACGTATACTGTTTATTATTTCAAAATGAATCGCTGTAACTATTTAAACCACTGTGAGGCAAGACGGTCAATGCCTTCAAATAAAAATATTTGCCGTTGCCTACGGAACGATGATTGTTCCCAAGCGTGTACCTCTTCGTCCGATGCAAATGGACGACCACAAATATCTTTTTTTCAGGACTCCAAAAATGCGGAAATCGCATGAGGAGGGACCGGGACCGTGGGATGGATGCGTAAGGGCTTCCCAGCGAAACTTCTTCAGTGTACTCGAAATAGGGTTGCCACCATTTGGACACGGCCTGAAGAAATACATTCGTGGCCATAGATTTGCTTCGGATGAAGAGATGCACGCTTGGGTGCAATCATCGTTCTGTAGGCAACCGCAAATAATTTTCCGTGAAGGCTCTGAGCACTATGGGACTTAACAGCTGTGGTCATCAGTCCCCTAGAACTTAGAACTACTTAAACCTAACTAACCTAAGGACATCACACACATCCATGTCCGAGGCAGGATTCGAACCTGCGACCATAGCAGTCGCGCGGCTCCGGGCTGAAGCGCCTAGAACCGCTCGGCCACCGCGGCCGGCGCCGTAAAGGCATTAACCGTCTTGTCTCACAGCAGGATATGTATATTAACAGCTATGGCGATTACCTTTGAAATAATAGACAGTTTACTTGCTTTTTTCCCAACAGTCTCGTTTTCGTATGACTGCCCCCTATAATTTTTTCTGAGACTTCTACATTGTTATTGTAACTAACCTGTTACTACGGGTTATTCCTTATTATTGGGAATGGAAATACTTATTTCTTATGAAATCAACGTGAGAAGAATAGGGTCGCCACCGACTCAAACCATACAACTAATCAAAGATTTGGTCGAGTCGGAAAATAAATGCATACGTTGTGAGGTCGCTCACAGCGGATACGATGTAATTAATGGTATTGCCCGTGCGCTGCTCACGACAATCAAACATTTAAAATAAAATAGAAAATGCATGAACACTGCATAAGATCAGCTCCCAGCAACACACCTGAAAATATGACTTAATCTAAAGCATTTGTTATAAAATACAAGAGGAGACTAATCACTGGACCTGTGCATAAGGAAACGCATTGGATGTGCTAATGGGAAAGCTACGAGGTGAGTGGCTTAGGCGCAAAAACGTAATCTCGGAACACAAGAGAAAATTGTAGATAAAATCATTTATTCCTAAACTAAGGATGTGAGGCATGTACACGATTCCTGATAACACGTGGTTTGTGGAGGCACAATTTCTAGGTATAGTGCCAAATTCCAACAATATCACATCATACAATCATGTTAACATTTTCTAAAATAAACATGCGATCGGACAGTTAGTGATGCCGGTAGCCCAACAACTATAATGTTCTACCACGTGGTTGGCTCCCCACGGACGAAAGACACGGAAAGTAAGGAAAATTTACGAGAAGGCAAGGCTCTAAATATTTAGAAAGGTGAAAGCTTATACAGGCACAGCTGAAGGCAAACAGACATTCATACAGAAGCGAGTGCTCACTTCTTATCGACACCTTTGTGTGGCGCTCTTCCGGCGGATCCAAGTGTGCTACAGAAATTTGCTAAAAGAAAAATCTGCCAAAGTTTTGCATTCCTTGCTGCGACAAGGCAAAGCAATCTTCCAGATTTGAAAAGCGAGACCAAAGGCTAACAGCTCTCCCCTCGCCAAGTAACAACGCGCCACGCGGTCAGTCTAACTCACCCTTCTTCGACTGGAGCACAGCTGTGGACGCTTCCCGTACCGGCGGCAGACTGCCTCCCGCTTCTCCAGCCTCTTCCACGCTCCGCGTGGACCGGAAAACCCCAAGATGCCATTTCCGCCACCAACCTAACGCAGGTGGATTTCTCACAAGTAGCGGAAACCTCTTTGCCGACTTGACCACTACGAGAGTTGGCTATTCTGTGCAACTGCTGCTGAATCTGTACGACTATCGCAGACTTTCTGCAGCAGACTACGCCACCGTCTAGCAACGTGACACACAACCACATTCATTCAATCACACTACTATGAGAGTAAAGAGAATAGAGAAACAAGGAAAAGAAAGAGAAATGGTAATGAAAATGGGCTACCGGACTAATGAAAGGTGGCTACAGGATCCTTTCATTATTTATTTGGACCTGATTTCGTTGAAGGCATGCTTCGATTGTTCTCACTAGTGGGTCCGCCTCTCTGTTCATTCTTTACAGTTTCGCTATTAGTTTTCCTCCGTTTACTGAATCGAATGCTTTTCTGAGATCTACAAAAATTGCTTGGTACTTTCCTCTTTGGTGCCTGAGTATTTCTCCGCCTGTACCATGCTCCTGTCCCTCATAAAGCCAAACTGGCATTCCGGAATGTTTCTCCCGACTGCTTGAGTAGTTTTTTGTTAAGTACTTTCGTGAATATGTTTAAGAAAGCATTTTTTTAGTGCCAGTACATTGAACGTATCTCAGGGTGCTCCATTTCCTTTGTACAGGATATTTACTGTCGTTGTTTCCCAGCTTTCAGAAATTTTTCCTGTCTGTAGGCACTTATTCATCAAATCCTTTCGTAGTTCCTTCATGCTGTCGATGGGATCTTTAAGATATTACATGTATATGTTGTCCAGTTCAGCGGCTTTCTTGTTTCTTCCTTCTTTCATTGCTTGCCTGACTTTGCTACTCGTTATTAGTGCAAGATTGGCTGCAGTCTCCGTTACCTTCAATTTATATGCCTTGTCTTTTTCCTGTGTATTAACATTTCCGAGAAATGTGCTTTTCATTGCTTTATGTGAATTTCTCCTGTTCTGAGTGAGACGTTCTTCCTCATTGCTATTAATGGATTTGATGTTGCATCCATTGCTAGTTTTCTTGCCTTCTCCTCTATATATTGTGCTCTTTTCCTTTTAATTGTAGATTTATATTTCCTTCTTTTTGTGCATAGATAACAGTATGTTGTCAGTATGCTTTTGCAGCGTGTAGGACCTATAGGGCTTTCTTTTCACGTGGCAAGCTGGTCGAAGTATTTTTGTGTTGTCTTCTTCTTCTGATTTCGTGGCACTGTTTACTACTTCTGTGGATATTTTCAGGGTTCCTTCCAGTTTGCCTTCCTCTGTAAGTGCCCTCGCTCTTTCGATATTATCTTCGTTCTGCTCAATGATTTACTGTTGTATTTTTCGGAAATAGATATTTGGTAAAGTTTCTTCTTTTCTCCGTTGTGGTGTATCGATGTCGAAGCTTCTCATTGTTGGGATAGTTTCCTTATTGGATCTGCTTCCAAACCATAATCCTTCTTCTTTGTTTGATTCTAAGTTTTCGCCTGCTTCTGTTTTCTGTTATGTACGTTGGTATTTCATTTCCTTTTTATCTACTGGTCTGAAATCTTCCTCGTCTAGTCTTCGGCCCAGTATGAGTGCCTTGACGTTCTGCTTATCAGTTGCACACTTAAGATCTCCTGATAGTATATTTTTCGCGTCATATTTCGTTTCTTCGGTGGCTTTTGATACCAAATCTATTATGTTTTCAGCTGGTACGCCTGGATGTATATACAGAGTGATTCAATGATAATGTTACAAACTTTCAGGGATATTAATGGTTAAGGGTAAATTCATCAATTTGAGTTAAGAGATCCTGGTCCAGAAACGATTAAATCGAAAGTTATAAGCGAAAATCTTTCCATGTCTCTGACTATGGAATACATGTACCAGGACAGTCGATGTTAAGATTGTAGGGTAAGAAATTTCCAGAGATGTTAGTATGGACCTATATAGCCCGCCCGGCTAGCCGTGCAGTCTAACGCACTGCTTCCAGAGCGGGAAGACGTGCCGGTCCCTGGCACGAATCCGCCCGGCGGATTAGTGTCGAGGTCCGGTGTGCCGGCCAGCCTGTGGATGGTTTTTAAGGCGGTCTTCCATCTGCCTCGGCGAATGCGGGCAGGTTCCCCTTATTCCGCCTCAGTTGCACTATGTCGGCGTTTTCTGCGCAAACACTGTCTCCACGTATTCTACCACCCAAACATTGGGGTTCCACTCCTCTGGAATGAGACTTTCCCGGGGAGGGGAGGTCCACTGGGGGCCGAACCGCACAATAACCCTAGGTTCGGCGTGGGGTGACGGTGGGGTGAGTGGATTGTTGTCGCCTGTCGTGGGGTTGTGTAGCACTGAGGGCTACGGCGGGGACGGAGCCTCTCTGTCGTTTCTAGGTCCCTAGTTCAATATACACTTACATACATCGACCAATGTCAGAAAAAAGTCTAATAAACATCTATCTCTACATCATACTCCGCAAGCCACCTAATGGGTGTGGCGGAAGTTACTTTTGTACCACTAATTGTTCCAACCGTATTCCACTCGCGAATAGCGCGCGGGAAGAACGATTGTCGGTAAACCTTTGTTGTGGCTCTTATGTTCTTGAATTTTCTCCATGTGGTCATTAGGCGAGACGTAGGTGGGGAGAAATAATATGTTGTCCGGCTCTTCCTGGAAAGTATTCTCTTGAAATTTCAATTGTAAATCTCTCCGTGATGCACAGTGCCTCTCTGTAACGTATGCCAATGGAGTTTGTTGAGCATCTTCGTAACTCTCTCGCTCCGGCTAAACGATCGCGTGACGAACCGCGCCGCTGTTCGTTGAAACTTCTTTATCTCTTCCATCAGTCCTCCCTGACAGGGATCTCATATAGATGAAGAATACTCGAGAATTGGTCGAACAAGCGCCTTATAAGCCATTTCCTTCGTGGATGTATTACATTCCCTTAAGATTCTACCAATGAATCTGAGTCTGGCACCTGCTTTTGCCACTATTTGTTTTATGTGCTCATTCCACTAAAGGTCGCTCTGGATAGTTACTCCCAGATATTTTACGGAAGATACTGTTGAGCTGTGTTATTGCTCAAGTCACGTGCTAGAGAAACCAAAATTGCAATTCAACCACAGCTACTCAACGGAGATAGGAAGCTAGGAATCTCTGCTGATGGACAAACTTGTGGTTGGTACATAATTTTAGTTTCAACTAAAGAACAAATTTCATTGTTACGGAATTACAGAATCAGAATAACAATGTAAAAATTTAATTCGGACCTTTGTCCTCTTAAGAAAATCTACAACTGCCTTTAACCGTCTCCCCCGTTTTCTTTTTCGTTTTCTTTTTCTTTTTCTCTTTTTTAAGAATACAAATGGTATTACCAAAGATCAAGTCTTTAAATTTCGGACGCTTGTCCTTCACCAAACTTAGAAAAACTATGTAATTAGATCATGAATTAATATAACATACAGTATTTTAAAGCTAATAATTATATCTGATTGCAGAAGGATCACATACAGTCATCACCGTAAGCACACTATCAAGTTCATTGGTTACGTAACCAAAATTTACACAACACTAGTGATTCACCTTGAATTACTTATAAAAAGATCTCGTCCGCCCCGGCGGTCAGGACGGATATTTAACTAAAGGGTGGAAGCCCGACTTAAACACAGTGGTACTCGGAACAAACGAGTAGAAAGCAACCGCCAAGCAATTTCGAAGATGATCAGACTGCAAGCCAGGGCAGAAAACACGCCGAACACACACACGACCTCAGCCTGCCCGCCAAGGCGGCAAACCCCATCTGCCCCACATACCAGACCATTTCTGCAACAGCAAATAATTCACGCGGCAGACAAATTCATCTCGTGATTCACCTTTCCCAAGACGATGCAAGGGTTACTAACTACATGACTATCTATAACATAACTGAAAACCAAACTGAGACATTTACTGAATATAAGAACAATTAAAATTACACTGACTTAACAAAAGCTCTGCCCTTCACATTAAATGAAAGTCTAAAACCTAAACTGGGCAAAGAGCACACTAATTAACGTACTACATCAAATTAACACTACAAGGAACCTTTAAAACAAGCAGTAAAACTCTATTTCCTTTTCCATTTGCCGAAATAATTAGACTCCGCTCCGCCGGAACAATGCTTCGAAGCCTTAGACTTCGTAAGTTCCGTATAACACTCTCTTATTCAAAACCATCCTTAATTGATCTCCGGTAGATACAACATGCCACCATAAGTTTCACAAATCTTCACAGGTTAACAGCAGAATATGAATCATACGTAACTTCATGCTTCCAGTTACGCGATGGGAAGATGTCCAGCATGAGATGACGGACCCGCCACCGTTTCGCGCACAAACGCGTCGACTAATCAGCACCGTACATACGGCGCGCGGCACAACGCCAAGAACGGCGAGGCTCAGGAACAGCAGATCGAGACGGGGGTCCTACCTTCAAAACATGTTGCCTCGTTGAACGCCGACCAGAGAGCCCGGCCACAGGCCTACCCTGAAAACCAAAGGCGGAAGTCAGAGATACAAGACCAGACGAGTGTCGATATCAGCGACGCAGGTGGAGCATAGCAAGCGCCAATCGCCACGGCTCAACCTCGCCCTCCTATTCGAGAACCATCCGCCAGAGGGGCTAACGCCCAAAAAAACTCTCGCGTCAAATTAACCTGGCTCGAATGTACTCTGGAAACCCTATCCGAGCTAAGCTCCTTTACCTGGAAATTCACTGGACTAAGTATCTTACAGATGCGGCACGGCCCACGACGTCTCCGCTTAAGCTTCGCCTTTACATTCTGACCCGTGGGAGCGGACAAACTGCGAACAAATACCAAATCGCCAGTTTTCCCCGAAAAGGGCTTTCGCCCTTTATTGTACCTCTTTGCCTGCCGACTGTGCGATGAAAATATATAATTCCGAGCCCGCTGCCAGTTTTCTCTCAAACCATCAGGAGGGATAAACGTCGGCAACAAATCACTGATACTCCTCAACTTCGAGAAGTTGGAGAGGGGAGAATTAACAGAATATGCGAACATTAACGCATTGGGTGAGACACCAGTGGCCTCATGTCTTGCGGAATTAAATGCCTGATTAAGCCAGAGAAGACTCAAATCCCATCTACTCGGTAACTTGGAATGGTATGTAGCCAAGGCAGCCTTTAAATTCCGGTTGACCCTCTCCGCAAACGACGCCTTCGGATAATTTGGAGTAGTGCTAATATGTTTGATCCCGTGGTTGAAGCAAAAGGTCTTAAAGATCTTCGATATGAAAGCCGGGGCATTGTCACTAAGCAAGGATTTAAGTGGCCCAAACCAAGAAATTAGCCAACTGGTGAGTGGTAATATCAGCCGTAACCCCACGAGTTGGAAGCAACAACACAAAGCGAGAGAAGGCATCAACTACAACCAATATATATTTGTTACCCCTTCTAGTGCGCGGCAACGGTCCGATGTAATCAGTAAAGACTCTGTCGAGAGGATAATCTTCCCTTTGAGATTGTAACAGCCCACGAGAAGCGCCCGAGTTGTGTTTCACCCTTTTACATGCCTGACAACTTGCAACCAAACGACGCACGTCGCGATACAGTGATGGCCGAACAAATCTTTGACGTACCTTGGCTAAGGTCTTATAGAGGCTTATGGAAGTACTAAATCCCACAGGTACCAAACACATCGAAAATCAAATCTTTCACTGCTGGTCCATGCCTACCTACTTGCAAAGGACACCACGACTGAGACAGTAACCCGGAGAAAGCTCCCCTGCCATTAACTTCTCCCTCACCGGTCCCCAGACCGAGTCCTTCGAGTGCTTTTCCTGCAGGTCGCAAAATAGCTCGGGAATACCCGACAGTATAGCTCCCACGACACACTACGGTTCAGATCTTTGGGACTCGGAGGGCTCCTCAGTAAACATATGACTTAACGCGTCAGCGACCGCGTTATCGGAACCTTTAATATGTTTGACGTCAAAGCGAAATGCTAAAATACGCACAGCCCAACGAGCAATTCGACCGGTTTTTCGTGGCCTAGCCAGAACCCAGCTTAAAGCCTGGTTATCTCTCTCCAGGAGAAAGTGCTTATGCTCAATGTAAAAGTCGGACTTCTAAATATAACTGCCAGAGCCTCCAGTTCATAAACAGAATAACTAGACTCGGGACCAGATAAACGGCGTGATGCGTAGACTAAGGGCCTCCTTCCTCCCCCCCTCCTCCTGGAATAAGACGGCTGCAATACCCGCATGGCAAGCGTCAGTTTGTACGACCCAATTCTTATCGAAATTCGGTACAGCCAATAAGGGTTGATTAGAAATGGCAGCCTTAAGTTCTTGAAAGGCAATTTGCTGGGCCTCACCCGAAACGAACTTCCTGTCCTTCTTACGAAGATCTTTGAGGGGAGCACCTAATTGGGCAAAATTCGTCTAGAACTTGCGAAAGAAATTCGCCATTCCCACAAAACGGGCAATTTCCTTCTTACTCCGTGGAGAGGGGAAGTCGCGCAAAACCTTAGTTCTTTCCTGATCAATGCTGACCCCCTTAGCCGACACAGTGTCCCAAAAACGAAATCTGCGACCTACAAAGGGTAATCTTCGAGAGTTTGACCTTTCAGCCGATTCGAACGTAAGCGGGCAAAAACTTGATCCAGATGACATATGTGATCCTCTAGGGTTCGACTATAAACTACTACATCGCCAAGGTAATTATACACGCAGAGAAGGGCATCTAGTAAACGAGATAATACAGCTGCACCCGTGGCCAAAGCAAAGGGAAATCGATTGAATTCTAAAAGGTTCCAGGCGGTGCAAAATGCTGTGACCGGTTTCGACACTTCCGATAAGGGTATCTGGTAATATGCCTGGTTTAAATCGAGGATGGTAAACACGGTCGCGCCAGAAAATCAAGTGAAACAATTGTGTAAATCTGGAAGTGGCACAGATTACAGGACCACCTTCTTGCCAAGCCGACGGTAGTGTGTAACAACACGAAAATCTTTGCCGTGTTCTTTCGGAACCAAGAAAACGGGTGCAGCATACTGCGAGGTGGATGGCCTAATTACCCCTTTCTGGCTCATTTTATTAGTTTTTTTGCTTTAATATCACCATCTTCAGAGGTGATAATCTATACGGCGCCTGGCAGGCAGGAACACTGTCAGTCAAGATCATCTCGTACTCCAACAGTTTCGTCTCGCCTAACCGCTCGGACAACACCTCTGGGTACCGCTCAAGGACCTGTCTCAAACCCCGCACTTGCTCAGTGAAAAGATGACCCATCTCCACCTGCGCATTACCCAGATAGTTGACATTGGTCCCCATTGACTGATTACACGAACAAAGCGACATGATAGAATCAGGAGCAAATTTAAAATGGAAAACACCGGCCGCATGATCAATAACCAGTCCGGTATGTCGCGCAAAATCACATCCTAATATCACGGGAATCTTCAAATTACTAGCAATGATAAAGTTATGTGGCCAGGAAAACCCCACAAACCACTTCTCCCAGTTAGGAAATTTCTTGGAAGTACCGGGGATTGGACCCGGGTCTCCCGCATGGCAGCCATCTACGGTGACCACCCACCCACGCAGATAGACTACGAGGAACTTTATCGGCTACCAGTTGCAGTAATATTCGGACACGTCTGCGAAAATAACCACCTACTCTAAAAACTGATGACTAGCGCAAAACGCAAATACATCTAAAACTTAGCACTTCACGTAACGTAATAATGTGGTAGTCTTAGGCTACAGCAATAATGGATCACAACTGGAGCCGGTAAAGTGGGACAGTTACCTAGAAATTATGATGCAATGATAGTAGCAATAGCAGCAATACACTGACGAAAAGAAATAAAAAATATAGTTCATGTATAGTAATAAAATTTCGGGAAGACCTTTGTGTAAGTAACATATTTAAGTGATTAAGTGATCAACACTGCAATGTTAATGTAAGCGCGAGGTAATCCATTTCAAATGTGAAATGCTGGTGCATTTATAACGGGTGTAGCCGTCGGAACGTTAAATGCCAGCATGCAAATGTGCGTGCGTTGTGTTGTACAGGTGGCGGATGTCAGTTTGTGGGATGGAATTCCATGCTTGCTGCACCTGGTCGGTCAATACTGGGACACTTATGCTAGTTGGGGATGACGCTGCAGTTGTCGTCTGATGATGTGCCATATGTGCTCCATTGGAGACAGATCTGGTATCGAGCAGATCAAGTCGATATGTCGACGCTGTAGAACATGAGGTATGTGAGCCAGTGTTATCGTGTTGGAAAACGCCCCCTGGAATGCTATTCACAAATAGCAGCACAAAAGATAGAATCACCAGACTGACGTACAAATTTGCTGTCAGGATGCATTGGATACTCCTGCTGTCATACGAAATCACTCCTCAGACTTTAACTCCACGTGAATGTCCAGTGTGCTTAGCACGCAGACAGGTTGGGTAGAAACCCTCAAGCGGCTTCCTCCTAACCAACATACGGCCATCGCTGGTATCAGAGCTGTACTAGATTTCATCAGGAAACACGACAGATTCCCACCCTGCCGTCCAATAAGGTATCACTTGACACCACTGAAGTCGCAAATGGTGGTGGTTTGGGGTCAGTGGAATGCACGCTACAGGGCATCTGGCTCAGAACTGTCCTTGAAGTAACCACTTTATGACAGTTCACTGTGTCACTGTGGTACCAACTGTTGCTCAAATTTCTGCTGCAGATGCAGTACGATGTGCCAGAGCCATAGGCCTCTCAGTAGTGCCACGTGGCCGTCTGGAGCCCGGTCTTTTTGCGACTGTAAATTCTCGTGACCACCGCTGCCAGCAATGACGTACAGTGGCTACATTCCCGCCCAGTCTTTCTGCAATATCCAGCTAGCTTCTCGTACCCCTATTACACGATCTTGTTCAAGCTCAATGATGTGCTGATAATGGCGTCTTTGTCGTCTTAAAGACATTCTTGACCAACGTGAACTCAACACGTCCAATCACAAAGTTAAGTAACGCTCACAACCGTTACAGCATGTATTTGAAAAAAACGTGATTTGCATTCTCATATTGTCGCTACTAACCCCACTGTTCTGCGACTGGGGAGAAATATGCGTCATCTTTCAGATTTAGAAACACGCGTACAAACTTTCGTTTTATGTTACGCAACTCCTTCTTGGTGTTGAGATTTTTTTTCCATCAGTGTACTATTAGTAGCAGTAGTGGTAGCAGCAGTAGTAGTAACAGTAGTTTAATTTCCAGAATGACATTTTCACTCTGCAGCGGAGTGTGCGCTGATATGAAACTTCCTGACAGGCGTGAGTCGTGGTTGGGTAGCTCAGATGGTACAGCACCTCACCGCGAAAGGCAAAGGTCCCGAGTTCTAGTCTCGGTCCGGCATACACTTTTAATCTGCCAGGAAGTTCCAGTAGTTTAATTTATTCGTGTATCAGTTTTACAAAAATACTGGTAATGTTATGATTCTACAAACCAAAAAAGATGATTCATATTTACATTTATTTGCATACTTACAAGTCTATCTGATGCAGATGAGAGAGATACTCGCTTGTGATCTTACACTAGGAACCAATAAAACTTACTTTTTAAGGGAAACTGTAACAGAAATATCGATAACGTTGACTTGGCAGTCACTGGAAGAAAGCCCCCTAATATTTCGTGCAAACCTGCTTAGAAAATTTCAGCAACGAGTTTATAGTGCGGAGTCTACAAGTATCCCTCGATTCTCTAAGCATTCGCTCCCGTAGACGTGTGAAGGTGAAACCAAAGCAATACAGCTGGCACGATAGGCGTGTTAGCGGTGTTCCCGTGTCAATGCGTGAATGGAATGGAGGTAGCCCCCACGATTAGAACAAAATACAACCTCTGTTGTGCATTGTCTATGTGGGCGATGATGGGAAACCACATGGTCAAGCAAAGGAACACAGCGTTTTATGTAACTGAGACGATAATACGGAAAGATAAGGAGTGGAGTAACCAGAGGTAGTGTAAGTAGGCTGTTTATGTTTTCTTATTGGCAACGTTACGTAGCGCTCTGTATGAAAATCACTGCTGTGCTGTGTGCAGTCTGTGGCTAGTTTGCATTGTTGCCTGCCATTGTAGTGTTGGGCAGTTGGCTGTGAACAGCGCGTAGCGTTGCGCAGTTGGAGGTGAGCCGCCAGCAGTGGTGGATGTAGGGAGAGAGATGGCGGAGTTTTGAAATTTGTGAGACTGGATGTCAGGAACTGCTATGTATATTATGACTTTTCAACACTATTAAGGTAAATACATTGTTTGTTCTCTATCAAAATCTTTCATTTGCTAACTATGCCTATCAGTAGTTAGCGCTTTCAGTAGTTTGAATCTTTTATTTAGCTGGCAGTAGTGACGCTCGCTGTATTGCAGTAGTTCGAGCAACGAAGATTTTTGTGAGGTAAGTGATTTGTGAAAGGTATAGGTTAAAGTTAGTCAGGGCCATTCTTTTGTAGGGATTATTGAAAGTCAGATTGCGTTGCGCTTAAAAATATTGTGTGTCAGTGTTTTCTTATTTTTGCTCTTCAAATTGTGCTTTTCTGTGTTATCGTGTGAAATATTGTGACAATAATGGCGTGTGAAAAACGTAACACTAGGCTCCAAAGTAAACTGAGAAATAATAGTGACGACGAGCGTAGCTTACCAGTACCACTGTGTAATGAATTAACAGACATTCAAAGTAGTAATTTGGTAACTGTGCATAGGGAAATGGAGCGGGCGTCAAATAATGGTGTAGACAGTGAAACAGGTAGTGAACAGGGAAGCATTATCGATCGATCGGTCGGCAACAGCTCGCCTCAGGAATAGGGAAGGACAGAACACAATATTGCAAATACTGTAGACTCAGGTTTTGGGTTCTCACCGTTTTCTCAAATGAGTCAAGACACATTTTCCGCTTGTCAAAATGTGAATGTTGCCGGTGCAAATTCACTGCCGAAAAGCATAGAGGAACAGATTCCAGACACAAATACATTATTATTGAAATTAATGCAACAAATGAAACAAAATCAGAGACAAACACAGCAACAGTTAGACACAATGGAACAAAATCTTTAAAAGTTAGACACAGTGGAACAAAATCTTAAAAAGTTAGACACAATGGAACAAAATCTTCAAAAGTTAGACACCACGCTTGAACAAACTCGTGAAGATTTAACTACTGACTTACATAACATCGAATCGAAATGTCAAAAAGTCTGCAATGACGTAAAAACACAAATTTGTGAGCATTTCCAACCTATCTTTTCGCGTCATGAAAATGCGTTACAGAATCACGAAGCAGCCATAAAAGAACTGCAAACTATTGTTCATGAAAATCACGACACCTTGCAAGCTAAAATTGACTCAGTTGCATCTACCGATTCGGTTACGCAACTTGCAAAAATTCAGGGAAACTTAAAGGACACAGTAGATACGATTTCAACAAAAATGGACACTCTGAAACTTGGTTCAGAAAAACACACAGAGGAAATAATTTCACTATCGGATAAAGTAGCCGAACTTTCAGATCAGTTCACTAACTTATCTACAAAGGTAGATGATGACACAAGACCTGTAGCCTTCACGGACACTGAAGAGTATGAACAAATTAGAAAATTCAAACAAAATCAAAATCAAATCAATACACAGTACAAAAGAGAAATCCGGGAAGTACAAGATCAGTTGGCACAAGTAATACAAGAATTACATATTTCAGACGACACTCGCGCTCCAGTACGGGAAGAGGGACATAGAAATACGGAACAACCGCAAAATAATAACACAGGACATTTCGGAAATTATGAAAGAAATTGGCAAGGTGCACCGAATTTTGAAATGGAACCGCCGAAACGACGTAACAATGACCGACATGCGACTCGCCGACATGATGAATTTGACTATAAGCTGTTTATTACTACACGTAAATTCAAAACATTTGAGAATTCCGGCAACGACATTCATCCACAAGCATGGCTTCATCAATTCTCTCATTGTTTTCCTCCCAACTGGTCATCGCAGCACATATTAGAATTTATGTGTGGCTACTTAGAGAATGAACCAGCTGTCAGAATGCGATCGGTCATTCACGATTGTCACAGTGAAGGAGAATTTTATCATGCCTTCCACTCAGCATATTGGTCTCAAGCTACACAAGACCGAGTAAAACATAGCATCATAATGATGAAACATTTCGAACAATCTGAATTTTCCAGTCTTGTGAAATATTTTGAAGAATGTTGCACAAAAATCAGTATCTTTCAAACCCATACAGCCCCTCAGAACTTATCCGCATTTGCTTAATCAAATTGCCTGAACATTTAAGAAATATTATTTTGGCAGGACGTTGCAAAGACGACATTGAAGCTTTTCAGGGACTCTTACAAGAATTAGAAATTGACACAGACAGTCGCGGGATGCGAAAATAGGAAAACAATCACTACAGGTCACATCCGTCACAATTCCGTGACGACAGAAACAATAACTGGACACGACAAATCTATTCTTACAACGCGAATCGTGAGCAAAGCAGACACCACCCATATGACAACCACTGGCAGAGTAATAGTTTCAGAGAAAGATCACATTTCCGTAGTAATGAATATGATAGAGACAATCATAGAAACAGACAATATGGCAACCAGAACTATTATTATCACGGGAGACAGAATAACTTCAGACGCAACGGTCCACCGTGCAGTGATAATTCAGGGAGAAATTCTCCACCACTTAACCGTCAAGAAAGAAACTACAGGAACTACCGACATGACGGCAGACGATATAATCATAACGACAGACCTGAATTTCATCAGAACTGGCGGGATTCAAACAGAGCAGGGCACTCTCGACAAGGTGAATTTGTAGAAAGTAGGTCTTCTAATCCTAATAACGACGTGCGCCAACAAAGAGACAGACAATGACTCGCACAGCAGGCAGCCGCGTGCGCCAGCTGGCTCAGAGAAAAATTACATAGACGCTAACCTTGAGAAAAATTCCAGTATTCTTTACTGACGTATACCACATGATAATTGCGTCGAAGTTGAAACTCTGCGTACTAGGAAGAGTAAAGGTTTACACCACATTTCACATGTCAAACCGTTTATTGAAAGATAATCTGCTTCTTAACTTTGTCTTTGCTATATAACTTTTCACTTTACATTGCTAATATGCTTTGTCAGACTTAGAATCTGTTAACATGCAACAATGTTTGAAGTTAAATATCCAGTCAAGAACTAAGAGAACTTATTTAAACATAAATTACGAATGCATTGTTATTGTGAACAGACGACACAGTGTTATTGTGTGTGTACATTCTTGCTTGTTAGTTGCACGATTACGTAACGACTATAAGGCTCACATTCTTAGAACATTTACCAGTACTGCTAGTGAATTTTAACGCAACATTTTGGTTTACTTGAAAATACATTCTGGATTTAAAGTACTTTCTGTGAGATACCAGATGACACAGTGGTTAGTTTATGTGACAGCTACACGATTTTATCACGACGCTACTAATGAGTGACAATTTACAATGTTGCTTTTGCGGTGTATCTGTTTTATATCTGCACAGTTTTTCTGAATTCTTCTGTAAAGTAAAACATGTTTTACTTTTGTGGTATAGCTACAAGGAGACAGCCTTTTCCGTAGCACAACAATTCGTTACAGCACCAGTACTTTCTTCATCACGGCAATAAGCGTAATAACTAAGATATCTATACGCAAAGCATTTCACTTTTGTTTATCATGAGGTAAGTACATTGACTTCTGCAGAACTTAGCTTTCGGAGGACGATAACTACGACACTTCCACAGAGATTATGTTGCAACAAGACGCATAGTTTAGCGCTACAGTACACGTATTTGAGTGATTAATTTTATGACAAACTGCCTATTGGCTTCTGTCTCGGATTCTTCGGCCGACGTTCATCTAATGATTTTTCTGACGTTTCGCCAGCACGAGTGGCTGGCATTGTCAAAGCTTCACCCTCTATTGCTGGGGGTGAACTGGAGCCGAGCTCGCGGCCGCAGACTATATGTACCTGGCGCGCCAACATCCGACGACTTCTCCGCGGTCATTCTGGTGCGGTTCTCCTCTTGCTACCTGCGACGGTCGTTCGCTGCAGTACGGGACGCCAGGATCCGTTTACCTTAAAGCTTTCCTCTTTCTTGTTGAAACTGTTCGCGTGTTTTTGTATTTCTACAGCTTCTCTAAACAAGCGCGTGTGATAGTGCTTCTCTACAGCCAGAACTTCCGTGTCGGCGAATTTTATTACGTGGTCGGTCTCATTCAGTGCGTGCTCTGCCACGGCCGATTTCTCCACCTGCCCCAACCTGCAGTGTCGCTTATGCTCTTTGATCCTGGTGTTAATGGATCGTCCAGTCATTCCGACATAAACTTTTCCGCATGTGCATGGTATACGGTATATTCCTGACATTGCAAGTGGGTCTCTTTTCTCCTTCGCCGATCTAAGACACTCTTTGATCTTCCTTGTCGGTTTGAAAATCGTCTTTATGCCATGTTTGCGCAATATACGGCCGATTCTGTCCGTCACTCTGGGAATGTATGGCAGAAAGGCAGTACCCGACATTTCTTTTTTTGGTTCCTTACTTCGCCGAGTGTTTGACTCTGTTACACTTCTAATGTAATTTGTGGAGTACCCATTGCTCCTCAGAACAGTTTACAGGTGTTGCATTTCTCGTTTGAGGTGTTGCGGCTCACATATTCGTCCTGCTCTCGTTACGAGCGTACTAATCATGCCTCTTTTCTGTCTCGGGTGGTGGTTTGACAGTTTGTGCAGGTATCGGTCCGTGTGTGTCGGTTTTCGATACACGCTGTGTCCCAGGTTTTCGCCGTCCCTTGTGACCAGCACATCTAGAAATGGCAGTTTCTTGTCTTTTTCTACTTCCATGGTAAATGTTATGTTGGCATGGAGGCTGTTCAAGTGCCTTAGGAAGTCACCGAGCTGTTCTTCACCATGGCTCCACACCACGAAAGTATCATCGACGTACCTGTACCACACCTTATGTTTGCAAGTCGCCGAGTCCAGTGCCTGTGCTTCGAATTGTTCCATGAAGAAGCTGGCCACCACTGGACTGAGAGGACTACCCATGGCGGCGCCTTCCAGCTGTTAGTAGAAATGACCATTCCACGTGAAATAGCTCGTGGTGAGACATGCATGGAAGAGCTTTTTGATGTCTTGCGGGAACATGGAACCGATGTGCTCCAGAGCGTCACTGAGTGGCACTTTCGTAAATAACGAAACAACATCAAAGCTGACCAGTATGTCGTTTGGTGCAAGTTTCAGTTCCTTCAGCTTCTCAATGAAATGTCCTGAGTCCTTAATGTATGTGTCGGTCTTCCCCACGTGTGGCTGGAGCAGAGAGGCCAAGTGTTTTGCCAGTTTATACGTTGGTGAGCCAGGAGCGCTAACGATCGGTCTCAGTGGAACGTTGTTCTTGTGGATCTTGGGTAATCCATACAGCCGAGGTGGTAGGGCTTCTGTGTTGCGCAGGTTTCTCTGTATGTCCGCTGGCAGAGAAGACGCCTTGATTAATCGATTCGTATTCCGAGTGATACGCTGCGTCGGATGTGCACTTAGTTTTCGGTACGTCGTCGGATCTAATAGGTCTCGGATCTTTTGCTCATAATCTTTGGTCTTCATTACGACGGTCGCATTCCCCTTATCGGCAGGCAGTACCAATATACTCTTGTCGGCGTTGAGATTCTTAATGGCTTGTACCTCTTCTTTCTTCAGGTTGCAAGCTGGTGGTTTTGCTCGCCGCAGTATCCTGGCTGTTTCAGTGCGTATTTCCTCTGCCCTTTCACAAGGAAGGGACCGAATGGCTGCTTCGGTGTTGGCAATGATGTCCTCCATAGGTATAGTTCTCGGGACGATAGCGAAATTCCCTCCTTTTTGAAGAACACACACTTCCTCTTCGGTCAATTGTCGTTCAGTGAGGTTGACCACTGTGTTTGACATGTCGGGAATCGCCTTGTCGGTCTGCTTCCGGCATCTTTCAGACTTTTTCTTCTGCCGACTAAGTAGCAGAATGCATCGAGACGACTGGGACAAGATCGACAGCATCACTCACAGGAGCATGCAGAACGAACTCGAGCGCTGCACCGAGCGACAAAAGAAAAAGTTTGAAAGATGCCGGAAGCAGACCGACATGTCACACACAGTGGTCAACCTCACTGAACGACAATTGACCCAAGAGGAAGTGTGTGTTCTTCAAAAAGGAGGGAATTTCGCTATCGTCCCGAGAACTATACCTATGGAGGACATCATTGCCAACACCGAAGCAGCCATTCGGACCCTTCCTTGTGAAAGGGCAGAGGAAATACGCACTGAAACAGCCAGGATACTGTGCCGAGCAAAACCAACAGCTTGCAACCTGAAGAAAGAAGAGGTACAAGCCATTAAGAATCTCAACGCCGACAAGAGTATATTGGTACTGCCTGCCGATAAGGGGAATGCGACCGTCGTAATGAAGACCAAAGGTTATGAGCAAAAGATCCGAGACCTATTAGATCCGACGACGTACCGAAAACTAAGTGCAGATCCGACGCAGCGTATCACTCGGAATACGAATCGATTAATCAAGGCGTCTTCTCTGCCAGCGGACATACAGAGAAACCTGCGCAACACAGAAGCCCTACCACCTCGGCTGTATGGATTACCCAAGATCCATAAGAACGTTTCACTGAGACCGATCGTTAGCGCTCCTGGCTCACCAACGTATAAACTGGCAAAACACTTGGCCTCTCTGCTCCAGCCACACGTGGGGAAGACCGACATATACATTAAGGATTCAGGACATTTCATTGAGAAGCTGAAGGAACTGAAACTTGCACCAAACGACATACTGGTCAGTTTTGATGTTTCGTTATTTACGAAAGTGCCACTCAGTGACGCTCTGGAGCACATCGGTTCCATGTTCCCGCAAGACATCAAAAAGCTCTTCCATGCATGTCTCACCACGAGCTATTTCACGTGGAATGGTCATTTCTACTAACAGCTGGAAGGCGCCGCCATGGGTAGTCCTCTCAGTCCAGTGGTGGCCAGCTTCTTCATGGAACAATTCGAAGCATAGGCACTGGACTCGGCGACTTGCAAACATAAGGTGTGGTACAGGTACGTCGAGATACTTTCGTGGTGTGGAGCCATGGTGAAGAACAGCTCGGTGACTTCCTAAGGCACTTGAACAGCCTCCATGCCAACATAACATTTACCATGGAAGTAGAAAAAGACAAGAAACTGCCATTTCTAGATGTGCTGGTCACAAGGGACGGCGAAAACCTGGGACACAGCGTGTATCGAAAACCGACACACACGGACCGATACCTGCACAAACTGTCAAACCACCACCCGAGACAGAAAAGAGGCATGATTAGTACGCTCGTAACGAGAGCAGGACGAATATGTGAGCCGCAACACCTCAAACGAGAAATGCAACACCTGTAAACTGTTCTGAGGAGCAATGGGTACTCCACAAATTACATTAGAAGTGTAACAGAGTCAAACACTCGGCGAAGTAAGGAACCAGAAAAAGAAATGTCGGGTACTGCCTTTCTGCCATACATTCCCAGAGTGACGGACTGAATCGGCCGTATATTGCGCAAACATGGCATAAAGACGATTTTCAAACCGACAAGGAAGATCAAAGAGTGTCTTAGATCGGCGAAGGAGAAAAGAGACCCACTTGCAATGTCAGGAATATACCGTATACCATGCACATGCGGAAAAGTTTATGTCGGAATGACTGGACGATCCATTAACACCAGGATCAAAGAGCATAAGCGACACTGCAGGTTGGGGCAGGTGGAGAAATCGGCCGTGGCAGAGCACGCACTGAATGAGACCGACCACGTAATAAAATTCGCCGACACGGAAGTTCTGGCTGTAGAGAAGCACTATCACACGCGCTTGTTTAGAGAAGCTGTAGAAATACAAAAACACGCGAACAGTTTCAACAAGAAAGAGGAAAGCTTTAAGGTAAATGGATCCTGGCTTCCCGTACTGCAGCGAACGACCGTCGCAGGTAGCAAGAGGAGAACCGCACCGGAATGACCGCGGAGAAGCCCTCGGACGTTGGCGCGCCAGGTACATATAGTCTGCGGCCGCGAGCTCGGCTCCAGTTCACCACTGGCAATGGAGAGTGAAGCTTTGACAATGCCAGCCACTCGTGCTGGCGAAACGTCAGAAAAATCATTAGATGAACGTCGGCCGAAGAACCCGAGACAGAAGCCAATAGGCAGTTTGTCAACAAGTGGCCACGAAAGCCTTAACAATTTTGGATTAATTTTATACTTAAAACATTTATTTTTAAAGATTTTTGAATTGCAAAGAATGTTTTCCGTGATACATTTCATTCCATTGCTGTAATCTGTAACACCTGAGGGTATAATTACATTAATCCTCAGGGGGGTACACGCTTACTTTGTGTACCATGTGTTTGGCAAGCACAAGGAGCCCTAGCTAATATGGTATTTGCTTATACAACTTTACACATCGGTACCATATTTCTCCAACACAGAATTACACAGCTACCTGATTATTTAACAGAGAAACAAACATTTTTTTACTACATCAGTGACACATGTTTACGCAATTGCACAGTTGGGTAACTTAACACTTACGAAATGGTATTTTGTCTGTACTTTGTGAACTGTTCATATTTTTTTGGAACCATTGTGATACTATGAGAGCTTTGAATGATGTATTTGGTATGGGATCATGATTTTTAAAGTACGTTTGAGGTAGATGACACTATTGAAATGAGCAGAGAATTTTTTTACGTTTTGACATTATTGCAGAAAGCTACGACGTTTTTGAGATTTGACTGAGGTATTATGATATTATTTTTACGACGACGATGTGTATTGTGTTGTTGAGGTATGTTTATGATCAATAATCTGATGCTATATGAGGAATTTGATTATGCTATGTATTTATTACGATGAAATATTGAAGTGTCGTCGCAAGATTGACGTGTCGACGAATATGTATATGTGTAATAAGGTAAGGAGTAATGAATAGTGGTTAGGGACTCTGACTTGTGAAAAAGGATGTTGGAAACCAAGAATCGTACTTTAAGAGTTATGAAGTGTATGTATATGCGTAATGTATCACAATGCTGGCAAAAAGTTTTTGGACGCTGTTATATTTATAGGATTTTGTTTCTACACATTTGTAACGAAAATTCTTGACCTGAGAAATATTTTTATATGAGACTGTCACTGTAGCGGAAACTGCTGTCGTAAATATTTCCGTAAGAAAGTTAAGTGACCACCTACACGTCATGCGTCGTGGGCACCCAGCTGTGTCAGACACCTGGAGAAAAAGCCATTAGGGTGTGCCTTTTCCGAGGCACAGGTGAAAAAAAAAGAGGCCATTATCCTCGCTATTGACATTCCTTTGTAGAAAGCATCGCAAATATGACACGCTCAAACTTGAAAATATATGATTATACTGTGGAGCTCTTAATTTATGATATTTACTAAAATGCCTAATGAAACGATGAGAAACATTTCACGGCTATTGTCTTGCTTGTTGAGAGAAATGCCATATGGCTTGCTTTATGTGTTTATTTACTCATTTGGTTTAATATCTAGTTTCTAGCTGCACTGCAGCATTGGTTAAAATAAAATTTAATAGATGTACTAATATAAATATTTTATGCCTACAAATCCAGTAAATAATTTTATGATCTATTCAAAAAAAACGAAGGAGCATAAAAAGACATTTCCCTTCACAGGAATGGCATACGGAATTTTCTTTTCAACTACTTGGTAATTTTTTTGGTAGAATAACTTCTTGTGGTGCACCACTTTAATTACATAGACATTAAGATGTGAATAGACATTTCCCTTATCTGCATTGTTGTCTTTAGTGTAATATTTTTTCTGCTTGAGCTATGTCATGTTTAGATATAAGTTATTGCATTTGCTGCTGATATTTGCCAGGCATAGTGCTACTAAATTTCACTTTACATTACTCTGTTAAACCAGTTTTACTACTGATTTATTTTTCTTGTTTGCTGCTCATTGCCTTATATTAGTTGTAATATTGTTGCTTACTTTGCCAATTTGTATTTTTTTTTGTCCTTGCTGTTTGTGTTAATTTGTTATGTGCTGCTGCATTGCCTTGTCTCTTGGTACATATATCTGAGCTCAGTAGATTTAAGTTAGCTTAAGAAGAAACTAACTATGATGAATTGGAAGAAATGCATTGAGAAGCTATAAGAAAATGGTTTGGCCAAAAAAGTAGTGCACAGTGGAGAAAAACTATTTTTGAAAGAGGATGTGAACAGAATACGGAAAGCATGCTTGGATAGGTTTTTTTTTTTTTTTTTTTTTTTTTTTTGGCTGGAGCAAATGTTGAAATAAGAGGGACGATATATGGAATGAAGTTTTCGGTTGGACTGCAGTACCAAATGTCACACTGAAAACGAACCCTGTCCTTTCCATTGTGTTATCCCCCTATATGTTTGTGTACTCTTGTATATTTGTGTTTTTCCTGTCTTTATGTGTTTAGCTAATAAGAGTTATGTTGTAGAATTTTTCTGATAATATGTTATTTTCTTTGTAAAGAAGTTTAGACATTAAGTATTCTGTTCTGTTTTAATGCTCATGTGTGAAGTTGATGTTTCGAAAGTTATTCTTATCTTTTATGTATGTACTCATGTCATAATTCGTGTAACACTGATGTGTACGTTATTTCGATTCTTTTGTAAAGCCCCTATTACTACAAATGTTATCTGTATTATTATGTTTTTAATGATGTATTTTGTACCGTTGTCATTGTATTCTTATGTTATAAAATTGTAATTGATACCAGTTCATCATAGTATTAACTTGTAAGTTACATTTCACTGCACGCGTTTCTGTTGGTCATAGTATATGGACAATATGTGAGAAGTAGGGACTGTTAGTGTTTGCACGTGTGTTAATAATTCAGCAAGGGACTGGATAACAGCATTGCTGGTTCTAAGGACAATTCCAAAAACTTTGTGAGTGCACAAGTGGTGGTTATGGACTTGCTATATTATCCGCAAGACTCTTCAATGGTGATTGTGCACCTGCACAGTCACAACAGATGGCTGCTGGCCATCTCTACAAAGACTACAATAGGTCTGCATCTTTGATGACCTACCAATACCATTATTTGTACAAGGACTACAGTGGGTCTACACCTTTGCCGACTCACCAGTACCATTATTTCTACAAGGACTCCAGTGGGTCTGAGCCTCTGGTGGCCCACCAATACCGTAATCTCCACCAGGACTACAGTGGGTCTGCTCTGTGATGACCCACCTACCTACCAATACTCTTCAAAATTTCGACTGACTCTGCTGTGGGTTTGCTCTGTTGTGGACCAATACCTGTCTGCATGTCAAGAGTCAGCACTGTCTTTCCGTTGGAAGGACAACACTACTTCTTCAAGATTGCATGGAAATCCACTACTTCCGTGTGCATTTTCATCTACTGCTAACACTTTGAGAAAATCACTGCTATTTTACTGTGATGAACGATCAGGACTGTCTTTATGGACTGTGTGAAAATTTTAGCTTTTGACCAACATTGTATCAATAAGTGTGTGCATTTGATTTCTTTGTTATTGTAATTATGAAAATTTTTTTCAATTCCGTATTGGCCACTGCCCAAAACAATTTGTAAAATTTTTTGTGGGGAGCATGGGGGCTATGTAAGTAGGCTGTTTATGTTTTCTTATTGGCAACGTTACGTATTGCTCTGTATGAAAATTACTGCCTGTGCTGTGTGCAGTCTGTGGCTAGTTTGCATTGTTGTCTGCCATTGTAGTGTTGGGCAGTTGGCTGTGAACAGCGCATAGCGTTGCACAGTTGGAGGTGAGCCGCCAGCAGTGGTGGATGTGGGGAGAGAGATGGCGGAGTTTTGAAATTTGTAAGACTGCATGTCAGGAACTGCTATGTATATTATGACTTTTCAACACTATTAAGGTAAATACATTGTTTGTTCTCTATCAAAATCTTTCATTTGCTAACTATGCCTATCAGTAGTTAGCGCTTTCAGTAGTTTGAATCTTTTATTTAGCTGGCAGTAGTGACGCTCGCTGTATTGCAGTAGTTCGAGTAATGAAGATTTTTGTGAGGTAAGTGATCTGTGAAAGGTATAGGTTAAAGTTAGTCAGGGCCATTCTTTTGTAGGGATTATTGAAAGTCAGATTGCGTTGCGATTAAAAATATTGTGTCAGTTTAAGCACAGTCGTGTATAATGGTTCTAAGGGGACGTTTCAGTAGATTAAAGGTAAATCCTCTGTAAGATTATGAGCGCAAAACAGTGCGAAGAGCGAGGAAAGGGCTGTACCAGAGCAGGTGGGCTAGTATGAGACTAATCAGACATAAAAAAGAAAGAGTATTTGATTATGTGACCATTATACATAAGAATGTACTGATTGAAAAGGAAGGTCAAGGGGAATACGACGAAATCACCTGTAGAAGTCGAATAATTCCAACCACGAATACTGTACGAAAGTGGAATACGAACTTGGTGGCTGAATAAAATAGAAAGACTTAGATGATGATGGAACTGTCTAGGTATTGACTGGCATTCCACAGTTAATGCAAATTATAGTATTTTTTAACTACGTGGCTGTGTATATGTGGGCTTCCCCGGGGTATTCTACTGATGGAAAGCTCTTGGGTGGTATATTATCCCTTCATTTCTGTGGTTAAGAGGTGGCATGAGCCCCCTCTCATATTTCTATCTTACTCTGAGTAATTCGAATTTCCTCACTAATTGCATGCAGTGAAAAGTTGCTATTCCTTCACACATTGACTTCCCACGCAGCGTCTCTCGTCACCCGGGTGGTCCGGTGACAGGCGGGCACTGCTGATCTTGAAACGGTTAAGCCAACGGGTGTGAGGGAGTCGAGTGGATTCTATCCAGACGTCGACATTGTCATAAGAGTGGGAGCGACACGCCCGGAGGGGCCAGAAGAGGCGGCTGGGCTTCAGGTTCCGTTACTTCGCAGAAACTTAGTGAAAACACTTTCTGGCGGGCTACCAGCGAGGCGTGGGAATGACTTGTGTTTCCAGGCAGTCTTGGCGGGCAAATTCCCGCGTTTTCTGCAAAATCGTAACTGTGATTGGCTTGCTCAGGGTATACCTCTGTGACGTAGTAAAATCGGCGCAGAAATCGGCGCCAAGAATCTCCATTGGTGGAATGGTAGTGCTTTGGCAATAGAGTGGAATTTTCCGCCAGTTTTCGAGTTGCTGATTGGAACGTTTAACCACAGCCACTGTCGTGGGGGCGGGAATGTTCTGTGTTCGGTTTGTACGGGTGCTCTTGAGAGAGTCGGCTCTCGCCTTTCGGTCGGAGTGGGTTATAAGACTGAGCTCTCGATGCTCTGGATAGCCTGCCTTCCGTTGGCTGTCTAATATACTTTCATTTAATTGTAACTGTTTGACGAAGGTGCTGAAGTTTTGACTTCAATGTAACTTTCCGAGTACAGTTGGCATTTGAGCGTTCTGCGTACATGCGACCTATGTTGTCTGTGTTGAACAGTTTTGGCTAAAGTTGACTGTATCAGAGTTACTGTGTGACTTCGCTTGTTAAAATCACTCACTGTACCGTCAGTGATTGTGTAGCGAGCCTTCTTCATCTCCCTCAGAGGCGCATTTGTGGTGCTAGGAAGTCTTAAGCCTGGAACAACCAGACCAGGATAATTTGTTTTGGGCTATACTCGCAACATTATCATCACCATGACAGGACATCGAAGCAACCAGCCATCGCCTCTGCTATGCCAGATCGTGTCCTTGCAGTTAAGAAGACAGCTTGGTAATGTATGTCCGCGGCACTGGCAGATTAGAGTATTTTACTAGGTGATAATCAGAGCTCAGCAGAGCGCGCCTGTTTGTCTTTTCTTTGTTCTGTCTTGGGTGTTCTTTGTCTGAGCTCTCCCTATTGTAGCAGCAATTAAAGTTGGGTTGGCTGGGTGTTTCTCTTAAGATTTGAGTTGCAAGGAATTGGGTTCACATACCACTTGGTCATAAATGTCACAATGTAGTTTATGGACAACTTCACCTTTACAGCATTTATTTGAGTATACAATTTTATGTATTGTAAATGTTTCACGTATTTTGTTTATTATTTTGAGTTTAGTCGCCGGCTGGAGTGCCCGAGCGGTTAAAGGTGATACAGTCTGGAACCGCACGACCGCTACGGTCGCAGGTTCGAATCCTGCCTCGGGCATGGATGTGTGTGATGTCCTTAGGTTAGTTAGGTTTAAGTAGTTCTAAGTTCTAGTTGAGTCCCATAGTGCTCAGAGCCATTTGAACCATTTGAGTTTAGTCATAATAAATCAAATTGTTATTTTGGAGAGAACTTTCATTCTGCTAATCGGCAGAGCAACTCTTTCATTTCTCACTACGTTAATGAAACTTTCCTTTACCTAAGTAATTTCTATCCAATTAAATTATTGCAGGTGCCAAACTCTTTTCTACCCCACTTGCAGGGTCGATTACAGCCAGTTCGCGTTTCTTCTTAATCCATGTGCAACAGCAAAAGTCGGAGTTAAAAAAGGGGGGGGGGGCTTAGTGCATCATTTCCATATGAAGATTCGAGAAGAATTTAGTGTTAAATACACTGCTAGCCCCGGCACCTCGCATAAAATGGCGACCCTTAGCCTCGGATCTTTCCTGTGAATCACTGATAAGCAAACAGTATTCTTAGTAGGAACATTCAAATTTTTTCTATATTTTTTTTAATGATTAATACCCAAGTTCCTTTTCTTGTAGCTCCGCGATTAGTTTTTAAGTAGCGGTGCATGATTACAGTTTTTGTTTTCAGTGTATATACTTTTTGTTTGTTCATTTTTTTTTTTTTGTATTTCTTTGATGTGGTGACCCTACCACATCACACTTTGTCGGGTTAGCGTGCGGTTTCTGTACCACAACAAATTGTGCATGTAATTACAGCGTTGGAACGGCGTTGTAAAAATGTAGAGAGTAAATTATTTTATCGTGCATTTTAGATAAATTTGTTTTTCATGAATGATCACGAGAAGTAAGGCACGACTAATAGCGAGGGAAGCTAAAACGAAAGATGATAGCATAATGGATAAGGGGCAGGTTACTGACGGGGATAGGTTCAGAAATGAGATGGGCACATTTTTAGCAGGACAGGACGACAGACTCATTGATGAGGAAGGTGATTTGGGCGTGATCTTAGAGCAACGTCTCGGTCGTGATTGTGATAGTGAGGTAGAGGATGAAACAGAGACAGGCACACAGGTCGAGACGGTAGCAGAAGTTTATAGTCAAACGAACGAGAGCAGACAGAGGCCAACTCGGTCACGTCAGAGCTCTAGCGCCCAGGTGTCCAGAGTTACATCGCCCATGTGTGACGAGGATCAAAAATATGACATTAACCCAATACTGAGTTACCTACGATCAATGAAAGAAGAAGCTGATGAACAACGTAAGAAGAAGAAGGAAAAAGCTGACGAACAGCTCAAGAAGGACACTCAGGCAATAATTTGGCATATAGGGGAAATTGGTGGGGGGAATTACTAACAATAAAGAAAGAATGTGGAGAAGCAAAACAAATGTCAATAGTAGTACAAAAATTAGCAGGCCTAGCCAAAACGGCAGCAACAGGGGCAATGAAAATCGCAAAAGCAACTTCTCAACTCGCAGAGCGCTTGGGACATGCGACACAAGCCCACTCAAAATCCCTAGCGGTCTTAAAAACTCAAGGTAATATCGCGGTTACGAACATCACGAAACGAATGAAAGAAGTAGAGAGTCGCATACCAAAACTAAAGCGAAACGGGCACACGAGAACTGCGCGTTCGGATACCAATGATGGAGTACACAGAATTGTGTCTCCGAGGAAAAGCCCGCCGTGCTCTAGCCCAGTGACAGAGTGCGGAACTAACAATGCACACACAGAAACAGCGAGTAATAACGCCAATAATTGTACCCCACTTAGGAGAGTGAATTCGGAGTGCCACTTCCACTGTGATACAGAGGCAGCGCATCACAGTTATCAGCAAGATAGATCCGGACACTCAGCAGACGTGCAAGTATCGGAGACGAGTGACAACACCAGTGCGAGGATCGGACAGGATTTTGATCGGAATCACTTCCTGTCGATACTAAAATTCCGGAAGTTCAAAGATAATAGAGTGTCGATGCATCCGAAGAGCTGGGTGATGCAGTTTACAAATTCATTACCGTCGTCAGGTCAACCAAGGCAAAATTAGAATTCATGTGTGGACACATCGAAGGCCAAGCCACGGAAAAGATGCGGGGTGTGGCAGCGACGTGTCGGACTTATTAGGAATTTGTTGGTGCATTCCTCCGGACCTACTGGTCAAAGGAAATTCAAGACAGGATTAAAGAGGAAGTAATATTTTGTCCTGAACTGGAAGTTGTAATCTCCCCACGGAAAATTACCCTCTACCACGCAATAATTAATAATGGTCAACCAAATCATCCACATGTATTTACGTTTGAAAAGTATCTGATCAGATTTTCTAGTAATACATGCGCCGACAGCTCGTCGACGCCAAGGTATTTTTCTAGTACGTTTATCCTTTGGAACAACAGAGGCACAGAAATGTATGCTCCATGGTTATTATAGAGAGAGAGAGGAACAGCTTCGGAAGTATCGGTTGGAAGATTGTCGGATTGCTAAAGGAGATTTATTTACTCTTCTTCGCGCTAAAGCGAGCTAGGAAAGTTTGTGCCGCTAACGTGATAGATAGAAAGAAAAAAAAACCTGTAAAAGAAAATTACATGAGACTTGGAACCAACAGAAAACGGAACATGTACGAAAATGGATTCAATATACAATTTTCCTCAGAAATAAGGTTTGTGACCATTTTATTCTAGAGTGAATGATGAATGAGTTCTTTGTCTGAATCACTGATGATTGTCTGGGCCCTGTAATTAATCGGGAAGTTTCAGCTGTGACGAAGAGAGCCTGCAATCTCTGAGTTTTTATAAATCGTCCAAAAAGGCTTCGTCCACATCTGAAATTTTAGATCTGTCGTAAACTGAACGAATTGTTCAAACGATCGATTTTCCCAACTGAATGCAGCGCTTAATAATAATAACAAATGTAAAGATCTTTTCCAGCAAGCCAGCCGCTGAACATTAAGACGAAGGGCTCCACCAGAGATTCTACTAGGCTGATTTCACGTAAATAATACATTTAAACTGTACACAGATAAAGGACAGAGGGAGAGAGAGAGAGAGAGAGAGAGAGAGAGAGCGAATGAAATTCGAGAAATTACTCAGAATCCTCCATTAGCATAATTGTTTGTCTGTCTTTTCACGGATCAGCCTAATAAGAAAACACGAAGCCCTGACTTTATTGTACCGATTTATGTGTGAGGGTGGAAGAGCGATAAAGGAGACAGATACACTTCTGTACAGACAAAACATTACACCAAGTTAGCGGCAAGCTGCATTCACATAGACTTTCATCATTTACAGAGTAGAATTCATTATAAAGTGTCCGGGCATAGGAGCGCAACCTAATTTTTTGATGATTTACTCAAGAAGAATCAGTTTTTAGATAGTACATATAGCAACGGAGAAATCATTAAATTTTGCTTTTCCAAATTGCCAGTTAGGTATCAACAGACACTTGTCGGGAAGTGTGGTTCTGACATAGAAGCATTCAAGAGTCTATTGCGCGAACTCGAAGTAGTCTTTGATAAAGAAGATGCAAAGGACAGGAAGAAGGCACTAGTCCATAGGACTCCACCATATCTCTCACACAAAGACGTTCGTGGAATAATAGTAGTTTAAGTGGCGTACGTGGTAGAATAGGCAAATATATGAACCTTTCTTCGGGGAACAATAATCGTTGCATTAATATACACTCCTGGAAATTGAAATAAGAACACCGTGAATTCATTGTCCCAGGAAGGGGAAACTTTATTGACACATTCCTGGGGTCAGATACATCACATGATCACACTGACAGAACCACAGGCACATAGACACAGGCAACAGAGCATGCACAATGTCGGCACTAGTACAGTGTATATCCACCTTTCGCAGCAATGCAGGCTGCTATTCTCCCATGGAGACGATCGTAGAGATGCTGGATGTAGTCCTGTGGAACGGCTTGCCATGCCATTTCCACCTGGCGCCTCAGCTGGACCAGCGTTCGTGCTGGACGTGCAGACCGCGTGAGACGACGCTTCATCCAGTCCCAAACATGCTCAATGGGGGACAGATCCGGAGATCTTGCTGGCCAGGGTAGTTGACTTACACCTTCTAGAGCACGTTGGGTGGCACGGGATACATGCGGACGTGCATTGTCCTGTTGGAACAGCAAGTTCCCTTGCCGGTCTAGGAATGGTAGAACGATGGGTTCGATGACGGTTTGGATGTACCGTGCACTATTCAGTGTCCCCTCGACGATCACCAGTGGTGTACGGCCAGTGTAGGAGATCGCTCCCCACACCATGATGCCGGGTGTTGGCCCTGTGTGCCTCGGTCGTATGCAGTCCTGATTGTGGCGCTCACCTGCACGGCGCCAAACACACATACGACCATCATTGGCACCAAGGCAGAAGCGACTCTCATCGCTGAAGACGACACGTCTCCATTCGTCCCTCCATTCACGCCTGTCGCGACACCACTGGAGGCGGGCTGCACGATGTTGGGGCGTGAGCGGAAGACGGCCTAACGGTGTGCGGGACCGTAGCCCAGCTTCATGGAGACGGTTGCGAATGGTCCTCGCCGATACCCCAGGAGCAACAGTGTCCCTAATTTGCTGGGAAGTGGCGGTGCGGTCCCCTACGGCACTGCGTAGGATCCTACGGTCTTGGCGTGCATCCGTGCGTCGCTGCGGTCCAGTCCCAGGTCGACGGGCACGTGCACCTTCCGCCGACCACTGGCGACAACATCGATGTACTGTGGAGACCTCACGCCCCACGTGTTGAGCAATTCGGCGGTACGTCCACCCGGCCTCCCGCATGCCCACTATACGCCCTCGCTCAAAGTCCGTCAACTGCACATACGGTTCACGTCCACGCTGTCGCGGCATGCTACCAGAGTTAAAGACTGCGATGGAGCTCCGTATGCCACGGCAAACTGGCTGACACTGACGGCGGCGGTGCACAAATGCTGCGCAGCTAACGCCATTCGACGGCCAACACCGCAGTTCCTGGTGTGTCCGCTGTGCCGTGCGTGTGATCATTGCTTGTACAGCCCTCTCGCAGTGTCCGGAGCAAGTATGGTGGGTCTGACACACCGGTGTCAATGTGTTCTTTTTTCCATTTCCAGGAGTGTATTAAGATTGCTGAAGTATTAACACGCTGCGTTTTCTCGCATAAGAATTTACTGCTGCTAACTTTTTTTTATGTTAGCGACTTCCAATGTTGATGGAGTAAGATTCAAATGGTTCAAATGGCTCTGAGCACTATGCGACTTAACTTCTAAGGTCATCAGTCGCCTAGAACTTAGAACTAATTAAACCTAACTAACCTAAGGAAATCACACACATCCATGCCCGAGGCAGGTTTCGAACCTGCGACCGTTGCGGTCACTCGGCTCCAGACTGTAGCGTCCAGAACCGCATGGCCACTCCGGCCGGCGATGGAGTAAGAGACACTACCTTTCAATGAGCAATGTTTTTGTCCTTTCCTGTCTGGTGTCCATGTTGAGGGATAATGATGAGTGAGGAGATGTCGCACAAACGGGCGCATACAAGAACGTGCTCTTAGAAGCGTTCTGAGAAGTCGTGATACGCTCCATAGCGGCCACAACCAGTTCGTGAGACGTTCATACCAATGCATGCAGGGACGCGTTAGTGCACTGCAAGATTGTGGTACATTGCGTGATTTCGAGGATGAATATGGGCAGTATAGTTGTTACAGTGATGCGCCAGCATCGTTGTCTTGCAAGTCGGGGTGAACCTGTGAGCGTTTGACTCCAATGGTACCCTAGACGGTAGAAATGCGGGCATAAAGCCTACCACGCCAATGTGCTGGTTGGGGATTTAGCGTGCTGCTCGTGACTGTCACAGATGAATAGCCAAGGAATTATACTTGGAGATTCGTGACATACCGTGTAGCTGGCGTGTGGTGGGTGACTGAATCCTCAACAGGAACCAGCCGTGGCTTGGTCATATTACATTGCCTCTGGAAAGGTGCACTTTGATCGTTAAAACAGCATCACATAGAAAAAGAAGTTGCAACTATAAATTTATTGTCTTGTATAGCCATGGCTAACCCAGTCTCTGGAGTTTCAGTGAGGCGTAGTGAGAACTCGGAGGTCATGTCGTATGGCGCGCACATCACTGTCGTCAATAGCGGCGAGCAGCGAGACATCTCAGCGTAACAGGAATTATGTAAGAGTATTGTAAAAAAAAAGAAAAAATAATAAAAAACTACCATATACTAGGACATATACTAGGATAAGCTAAACTTTAGGATTTAACAATAACTAGATCCTTAATATTGTGGGGGTTTTCTACTACAAGTAGGAATGTTTGGCACGCGCCTGTTGGCATGCTATTTTTCAGGTCACCAAACCACAGACCCGAGATGGAGGGACGACGGGCGAGCGAATGTAGAATAGTTGCATGTTCTTTATAGCTCAGTAAAACTTCAACCTGCATAATAACATAATTTATTCAAAAGACATAGTATGTAAATCGCTGGAAAATGGTAGTTAATTCTTGAGCATGTCTACTGTCGATCTATATAAGTAATAGTAATATTAGTGTGGGCCCGCACATTTGGTTGTTCATCTAATACATAAAGTCACACACCATGTACAGTAGTGAGATCAGTCTCTACACAAATATCAAGATAAATTATTTCCATGCCTTGGTTAGATACACCAAGATTTTGTTATAATGATAGCCATAGATCAATAACTATAAAATTAAAATAAGAGTGTCTGAAATGACAGACCATCAATGTATCGTTATGTAAATTTATTATAACATAGAAGATCATGGGAAAAAGTTAGGCATAAGATTTTTGTCAGAATTGTGCAGATGACAGGTATCCTGGCAATGCACAGGCCAGCCGGAGCAGAAACAAGACGTCAGCGGCTACCTGCAAGGTAGCACGTGCCCTTAGCACTAGGATTTCACCCAGAACAAGTCCCGCCCATTCACCCTCCTCCACGCCTATCCGTAGTGTAAGGCCCTCCCCTAAACAGTCGCCAGTTCCGCAAACTGGAAGCTGCAGCAAAGTTGTTATCGTCACTGTTCAACACATGTTACATTGTGATGAAATTTAGTAATGATAAGAAATTTAAGTTTTTCTGGATAGTAATATAACACGAATTTGAATTATTAAAGAAATAAAAATATTTATAGAGAATTGAAAGCATCGCCAGCAATAGAAAACAAAAAATAACGTGATGTTATTTAAGGGCAATAAGGACAAATTTTCATTTACTAATTCACTTATTATAATACGTTTATTTGAGGGAGACAGCAGAGCAAACATACAATGCAGAAACAATGGTCTTGAATCTGTCATGTCGGTAGTAAAGCCACGGGTGCAGTCGACTAACTCTGTTGTCTAACATCAACGTTATATAGAAATAAGTGAAAGTCGTTTTGTTTATGTAGGCCCTCATAGTAACTCACGAAAATTAAAGACTATAAGAATGCCATAACGTAAAAATGCCTAATGAAAGCAGTAAGATATTTGCTTATATGACATATTTCGTTAGTATTTGCGTGGGTAATGGGTGAATTTTAACTTGTAAATTTTTCCAATGCCATACCTGCGCATTATAAACGAGGTTATAAAGAATTGTGGCTGTTTCTGTGTGATTAATGTACTGTACGCTGTTGCAAACGTCTCAGGAAAATAATCTGTCGTTATTCTTTGTCCTGTCTATTTTTAACCAAAAGATTTATTAATTTCATAAATGCCGTTCAAACCATTTTTTAAAAATGATAATGATGATGTGTATGTTTGTCACAGAGCAGATATGGAGGAAATAAATGCTGCAGTGTTTGACGGCTTTAAAACGTTCTTCATGCTGGGCTAGCTCTTCTTCCACCCATAAAACTTTTCGGCAAAACTATTCAGTGAATAACATGCGAAAACAGCCTGGATCGATCTAGCAAGAACAAAGTAATTTTGATGCCCACTGGAATTATAGTGAACACTGGTGCCTGTTTTGCGTATACTGTCTGGGTTCTGAAACTCGAGTGTCAAATATACCGTGGTTCCTATTTCTCCTAGCAAATTATTCTTTGAGGGTAGGTTTTTCCTGGTTTACCTTTGGGTGCTTTTTCTCACACAGAAGTATGTTTCTTCATAGGCCATTCATCTGAATACTGAGTTCTCGCATTTACGGAATTCAGTGCTAAATTGTTTTCTCTTATGTTTGCTGTGGAAGTACCTGGCACAGCTGAGGCCAACTGTACACGTTTTTTGTAACGTGTCTTGTAACTATGTGGCAAAATTTAAGACGTAGCAAGATATTAATTTAACATTCACGCCGAGCGAGTGCAGCTGAACGCGGTAAACCACGTGGGTCAACTGAAACGATGCCCAGGCACCGAACAAAGACCGGGAAGACCGGGGGTGAGTGGGCGGGACTTGTTCCGGGTGAAATCCTGGCGCTAACGATTCCTCAAGATAGCTGTCAGTCACCGGGCCGTGTACCTGAGGGATTAGGCGGGCGACAAACCTCGCCGGGCCACAAGCGAAAGTGAGGCCGGCCGTTGACATTGACATGCGACCAGGACGCAACAGCCAGCTAACTCTACGAACACGGCAGCCGTTTGGAGGGATTCCCTGCGGCAGGCCACGTTGTCGTGAGTACACAAAGAAGATCACGTACAGTGTCAGAAACTGCGCCTCATGTGCCTTAACACAGAAAGGGACGCTATATACTCACCTGTTTGAGTTTTTACGACTCACTAGCATTGGCCGATCTGCATACACAAAGCAGTATCATGCCACAAACTCTAACAAATGGATTGTCTCATTTCTAACTTCTCCTCTCTATTAGAGAGCAGTTATAGCAATCGTCGCTCCTAGTTCGATCCTGTATGGATGACCTCATACACTTGTGGAGTCACTCCTTGTGCCATCATCCCTCGTCGAACTTCAATATTGGGAAACGCAAAGTACTGTCCAGGGAGAGAAGAGATCTGGACTAGTGATGCATCCCAACTAGTAGACCTCAGAGACAATTAATCGACGGGAGGAGAGCCTATCACTATGTCTTCCTACCGTACAGCTGTGATCATATGCGTGGGTTGAGCTGTTGAGCTACTCCAGATGCTCCAGCACACCCCATTGGTGTTGCAACAATGTAGCAACAACACCCGGCGTTTAGCCCTATGTGTGTCAGTACTGCGGCCCCATCCCAAAAACCCCCCTCCGATGCTCAAGACATGGAACCACGTGCATCAATGCATATGACTTAACATACCAACCCCCTCAGAGAAACCAACGAATTTGTGAAGTGCTTCGAATATTTCTAACAATGTGATTTAGTGCCTCATTCTCAGCACAGTCGTGAACATTGTGCAATGTGCAAGCACAACTTGACACCCCATGAACCTTGTTTTTTTTCCTTAAATTCCTTTCTCTAGTGTTGTTTTTCTAACGTATGTTACACCTTGTATGTGTTTGTGTTTTCCATTGTAATTCTTATGTAAGTAATAGAGTAGGGTGCACGAATTACTGTATTGTTCTCTACACCATGTTTTTTTTTTTGTATTCTGTATTTATTGTTGTGTGTATGCTAACAGTGTGCCTGAAGTCCCCATAAACTGAAGCAGATACCACCACTGTCATTGTGAATGGACCATCAGTTCAGGGAACACTTTGTAAAGGTTATTCTTGCTGCAGGGAGACAGAATGAATCGGTGGTTGTAGTTAGATTCTGAAAGCTCACAAATCGATTGTTAACTTAAATAGTATCATGTGTGATTGAGTTCAGGTTAGTTTAATGATTGAAATTCTTGTAACATCTTGGGCATTTAATTATGGAGCACTCCCACTCTGATTGTAAAGAATAAACTGCTCCCTATTTGGCTCACATGCCCGGGCCATATTTAGAGCGTGAATGTCTGTGTGAATCAGTGGTGTTAGATTTCCATATTAAGAAGGTGAATTTGGCTACATCATAAATAATCCTCCCTCTATGAGCTGCATTTTCTGTTGCAGTGATTTTTATAGAGTGTGGCATGTGGAGTCAGTTTCCAAGATTGTTCTTGGGTGATTGACTCACTACCTTGCTCCTAAGTAAGCCATTCGCTCACCAATTACAATCTAAAATGGCGTAGGGGCTATGAGAGGTGGCATGAGCCCCCTCTCATATTTCTATCTTACTCTGAGTAATTCGATTTTCCTCTCTAATTGCATGCAGTAAAAAGTTGTTATTCCTTCACACACCGACTTCCCACGCAGTGTCTCTCGTCACCCGGGTGGTCCAGTGACAGGCAGGCCCTGCTGATCTTGAAATGGTTAAGCCGACGGGTGTGAGGGAGTCGAGTGGATTCTATCCAGACGTCGACATTGTCATAAGAGTGGGAGCGACACGCCCAGAGGGGCCAGAAGCGGCGGCTGGGCTACAGGTTCCGTTACTTCGCAGAAACTTAGTGAAAACACTTTCTGGCGGGCTACCAGCGAGGTGTGGGAATGACTTGTGTTCCCAGGCAGTCTTGGCGGGCAAATTCCCGCGTTTTCTGCAAAATCGTAACTGTGATTGGCTTGCTCAGGCCATAGCTCCATGATGTAGTAAAACCTAACATATTTAGAGAGCAGTTCAAAGTTTTTTTTCCAGAATATCCCCATCAATGACCTGTTCCAACTTATACAGAAGCACTGGACGCACAAAACCTTTGCTTTACACACTGATATCTTGGTCTTTAGATACAGGCCAAAGATCTCCAGTATTTTGGTTCTTCTGGCCAAGTACTGAAAAGATATTTCTATATCAGCTTCTCCAAACATTTTTTACTCCAAAATGTCCAATACTGTAATGAGTAGGTCTATACTGCATCAACTGATTTACAACATGTTCATGAGTACCCAGTTTTTGGTCTTTACTCTCCATGTTTTTCTGGTGGTAAAATATTTCATTATACAGCAGACACTACGTTCTTATTTTGTCCTCAGGTTCACACTTGTGATTCCTTTTGGTCATTTGCAGGCAATCACAATTGTTTTGTTCACTTTCAGTGTCTAGAAATATTTTCAACGAAGTCTTTGCAATCTGCCACTCCTTTTCTGTTGTCTTGGAACTCTGGGAAGCACAACTGGCATGATGTTCTTTTGTCCTGGTACACTATGTGATCAAAAGTACCGGGACACCTGACTGAAAATGACTTACAATTTCGTGGCCCCCTCCATCGGTAACGCTGGAATTCAATATGGTGTTGGCTCACCCTTAGCCTTGATGACAGCTTCCACGCTCACAGGCATCAATGAGGTTCAGGAAGGTTTCTTGGGGAATGGCAGCCCATTCTTCACGGTGTGCTGCACTAAAGAGACGTATCGATATCGATTGGTGAGGCCTGGCACGAAGTCAGCACTCCAAAGCATAACAAAGTTGAGCATTGAGCACATCGTGAAAACAACGACCCCACTGTTCAGAGTGTAACTAGGCTTTGATAAAAACAGTGAGAGGCAAGGTTAATTGCTGTGGATAGCAGTATGAATAACAGGCATCGATGTTGACGAGAATGAAATGAAATGGCGTGTAGGAAAATCGTACTGCGACATATCAGTAGCCATTACAGTGACGGATATTTTATGCGCAACAATATCATCCAAAACTCATCTGGGACGCAATCGGGCCAACGTACTATTAAACAAGTGGTCACAAACTTCTGGCTGATCGCCGTAATCACAAATGCAGTCAAGACATTTGAGGATAAAATAATGTATTTCAAAAAGCCGGGTGCTACAATGTGACAGTGTCAAATGTCTACTGTGTTTCAACGTTCCGTCTTTCTTGTATATAATTTTTCTTTGCCTTTTCTTTTTTTTATTCTTGGCGTGGTGACGTGGGTGTCATGTTCAACTTGAAAATCCATACATATTACAAAAATGAATGTACGGTACCTATGTATATATGTATGTATATTCCACATCTCCTAAAACACTGGGCCGTTTCCACCAAACTAGGTTTACATATTACTTACTGTCTGGAATTCATTGCTACAGGCGTAAAAAGATCCTCTTCATCTAATGCAATGGGGTGGGGGTGAAAAGTCATTGTAGTCCAAGACGCGCGAATACTCGTTCTTTAGTCATCCAACATTTGAGAATCAGAGCATTTAGTGACTTGGAACGAAGTTTACACATATCCCCACAAAATTATGAAAGGAAAAAGTTTATGGCTTACTACATTTTCGCTGTTCATGCGGTAAAACTACCGCATGAAGTGTGACGTTTTATTTATTATTTATTTACTACTACCTGTATTCGCGACACATTTTTCAGACAATATTTACATGTACCACTGAATGTGCCAGCAAAATTATGTCACTATACGACACACAGTTCCACCTCCGTTAGGACGGAGCAGCGAAATTTGGCGATAATGGGCTGTGGCAGTAGATGACTGACGCGACTGCTTTTCCTAGCAGCACGACATTGCCAGCAGCGCCTCGTGATCTTATCAGTTGGACCCTAGAAGAATATGAAAACCGTGGCCTGGTCAGATGAGTCCCGATTCAGTTGGTAAAAGTTGATGGTAGGGTTCGAGTGGGGTGCAGACTCCAAGAATCCATGGACCCGAGTTGCGAACCAGATGCTGTGCAAGCTGGTGAGGCTCCATAATGATGCGGGTTGTGTTTATATGGAATGGACTGTGTTCTCTAGTCCTATTGGACTGATCATTGACTGGAAATGGTATGTTCTGCTACTTCGAGACTATTTGAAGCCATTCGTGGACTTCAGGCTCCCAAAAAACGACGGAATTTTTATGGATTACAATGCAGCATTCAGCAGACCACAATTGTTCGCGAATGGTTTGAAGAACATTTCGAGTAGTTCGAGCCAATTATTTGGCCACCCTGATCGCATGACACGAACCACATCGAACATTTATGGGACATAACTGAGAGGTCAGTTCGTGCACAAAGTCCTACATCGGCAACACTTTCGCAATTATTTACAGCTATAGAGCATTGTTTAATAGTTCTGCAGATGACTTCCAACGAATTGTTCAGTCCTTGTCATGTCGAGCTGCTGTGCTACGCCGGGCAACAGGAGGTTCGACACTGTATTACAAGGTATCCCATGACTTTTATCATCTCAGTGTATCTTGTAAGTGTACATTCTTCTCCTTAAAATGTGGCGTCGAGCTGATAATGATTTCTTGTTAGTGGTCCCTACAGAAGCAATAGGCGGGGAGCTGCAGTATTTTCCTAGAATCGTCACTTAATGTTGGTCCTCGTAACTTTGTGATTAGGCTTCTGCGGTATAGCTGGTGGCTCTGTTCAAGTGTCTGCCAGTTCAAGCGTTTCAGAATTTGTGTAACTCTCTCCTATGGCTCAAACAAAGATGCGACCATTTCTGCTGCCCTCCTTTCTACATCTACATCTACATCTACATCCATACTCCGCAACCCACCTGACGGTGTGTGGCGGAGTGTACCTTGAATACCTCTATCGGTTCTCCCTTCTATTCCAGTCTTGTAATGTTTGTGAAAAGAAAGATTGTCGATATGCCTCTGTGTGGGCTCTAATCTCTCTGATTTTATCCTCATGGTATCTTCGCGAGATATACGTAGGAGAGAGCAATATACTACTGGGTGATCAAAAAGTAAGTATAAATCTGAAAACTGAATAAATCACGGAATAATGTAGATAGAGAGGTACAAATTGACACACAAGCTTGGAATGACATGGGGTTTTATTAGAACAAAAAAAAAAAAAAAAAAATACAGACGTTCAGAAAATCTCCTACAGATGGCGCTTCATCTGATCAGAATAGCAATAATTAGCATAACAAAGTAAGACAAAGCAAAGATGATGTTCTTTACAGGAAATGCTCAATATATCCACCATCATTCCTCAACAATAGCTGTAGTCGAGGAATAATGTTGTGAACAGCACTGTAAAGCATGTCTGGAGTTATTGTGAGGCATTGGCGTCGGATGTTGTCTTTCAGCATCCCTAGAGATGTCGGTCGATCACGGTACACTTGCGACTTCAGGTAACTCCAAAGCCAATAATCACACGGGCTGATGTCTGTGGACCTGGGAGGCCAGCACACGATCACCACCGAACGACGCGCACAAGAGATCTTTCACGCGTCTAGCAATATAGGTTTTTTTGGTTCTAATAAACCCCCATGTTATTCCAAGCATGTGCGTCAATTTTCACCTCTCTATCTACATTATTCCGTGGTTTATTAAGTTTTCAAAATTATACCGACATTTTGATCATCCGGTACTTGACTCCTCGGTGAAGGTATGTTCGCGAAATTTCAACAAAAGCCCGTACCGAGCTACTGATCCTCTCTCTTGCAGAGTCTTCCACTGGAGTTTATCTATCATCTACGTAACGCTTTCGCGATTACTAAATGATCCTGTAACGAAGCGCGCTGCTCTCCGTTGGATCTTCTCTATCTCTTCTGTCAACCCTGTTTGGTACGGATCCCACACCGGTAAGCAGTATTCAAGCAGTAGGCGAAAAAGTGGACTGTACCTACTTCCTTTGTTTTCGGACTGCATTTACTTAGGATTCTTCCAATGAATCTGGCATCTGCTGTACCGACGATTAATTTTATATGGTCATTCCATTTTAAATCACTCCTAATGCCTACTCTCAGATAATTTATGGAATTAAGTGCTTCCAGTTGCTGACCTGCTATATTGTAGTTAAAGGATCTTTCTTGGTATGTATTCGCAGCTCTTTACACTTGTCTACAATTAGATTCAATTGCCATTCCCTGCACCATGCGACAATTCTTTACAAATCCTCCTGCATTTCAGTACAATATTCCATTGTTACAACCTCTCGATATTTTATAGCATCATCCCCAAAAATCCTCAATGAACTTCCGATGTTATCCACAAGGTCATTTATATATATATTGTGAATAGCAATGGTCCTACGACACTCCCCAGCGGCACACCTGAAATCACTCTTACTTCGGGAGACTT
Source organism: Schistocerca piceifrons (assembly GCF_021461385.2). Classification (NCBI taxonomy): domain Eukaryota; kingdom Metazoa; phylum Arthropoda; class Insecta; order Orthoptera; family Acrididae; genus Schistocerca; species Schistocerca piceifrons. The sequence continues at coordinate 154,873,352 of NC_060138.1, read as the reverse complement.
CTCTCCATTGAGAATGACATGCTGCGTTCTGTTATCTAGGAACTCACCTATCCAATCACACAACTGGTCTGATAGTCAATATGCTCTTACTTTGTTCATTAAACTCCTGTAGGGGAACTGTATCAAATGCGTTGCGGAAATCAAGAAACAGGTCATCTACTTGGGAACCCGTACCTATGCCCTCTGAGTCTCGTGGATGAATAGCGCGAGTTGGGTTTCACACGATCGTCTATCTCGAAACCCATGCTGATTCCTGCAGAGTAGATTTCTAGTTTCCAGAAAAGCCATTATACTCTAGCATAATACGTGTTCCAAAATTCTACAACTGATCGACGTTAGAGATATAAGGTTATAGTTCTGCACATCTGTTCGACGTCCCTTCTTAAAAACGCAGATGACCTGTGCCCTTTACCAATCTTTTGGAACGCTATGATCTTCTAGAGACCTACGATACACAGCTGCAAGAAGGGGGGCAAGTTCCTTCGCGTACTCTGTGTAAACTCGAACTGGTATCCCATCAGTTCCAGCGACCTTTCCTCTTTTGAGCGATTTTAATTGTTTTTCTATCCGTCTGTCATCTATTTCGATATCTACATTTTGTCATCTGTGCGACAATCTAGAGAAGGAACTACAGTTCAGTCTTCCTCTGTGAAACAGCCTTGGAAAAAGACATTTAGTATTTCGGCCTTTAGTCTGTCATCCTCTGTTTAAGTACCATTTTGGTCATGTTCAGTATCGCCTTAGGGGCGGAGGGGGGTAGGGCAATCAAAGGTTCTGCCTACTCTTCTCCTGCACCTTAATATGGTTTCCTAAAATGCAGCCGCACTTACTCCTTCTACATCTACGCCTACATCGACATAGATACTCCATAAGCCACCTTAGGGTGCATGGCGGACGGTTCCCTCTACCACTAGTAGTCATATCGTTTCATGTTCCACTCCCAAATAGAGCGAGGGAAAACAGAATGACTGCACGCCTCCGTTTAGGACCTAATTTCTCATATCTTATCTTCGTGGTCTTTACGCGCATTGTATGTTGGAGGCAGTAGAATCGTTCGGCAGTCAGCTTCAAATGCCGGTTCTCTAAATTTCCTCAATAGCGTTTCTCGAAAAGAACTCCGCCTTCCTTAGATGGATTCCCATTTGAGTTCCTGAAGCATCTCAGTAACATTTATGTGTTGTCCGAACCTACTGGTAACAAATCTAGCAGCCCGCCTCTGAATTGCTACGAAGTCTTTCTTGTATCCCATCTGGCACAAGCATGACACTTAGTAATACTGTACGCGAACGTTACAGGTTTGATCTTCCTATTCACCCACATTAACATACATTTTTCCACATTTAGGGCTAGCTGTCGTTTCCATTCGGTCAGTTTTTTCAATATCGAGGACAGCTAAACCTCCGACAGAACACTCTGATTTTGTATTGTTCGAGCCACCCAATCAAAATACACTCATGCTCATAAATTAAGGATAATTACAGAATGTGGTGCCATACAACGTGGCACTACACAAAACTGGCGCTAATAGCATAGGCACATAGGGAACATACACTATACAGATCTGTAAGTCCACGGTATTGGTGATAATTTGAGGAAACCGTCCCAAAACACATGTACTACAAAACGCCACTGTTTCCTGCGCATGTACTCCGACATCAATATGGGATATAATCACCATGCACACGTACACAGACCGCACAACGGGTTGGCATACTCTGGATTAGATGATCGAGCAGCCGCTGGGGTATAGCCTCCCATTCTTGCACCAGTGCCTCTCGGAGCTCCTGAAGTATCTTAGGGGTTTGAAGACGTGCAGCGATACGTCGACCGAGAGCATCCCAGACGTGCTCGATAGGGTTTGGGTCTGGAGAACAGGCAGGCCACTCCATTCGCCTGCTATCTTCTGTTTCAAGGTACTCTTCCACGATGGCAGCTCGGCGGGGCCATGTGTTATCATCCACCAGGAGGAAGGTGGGACCCACTGCATCCCTGAAACGGCGGACACACTGGTGCAAAATGACGTCCCGATACACCTGACCTGTTACGCTTCCTATGTCAAAGACATGCAGGGATGTACATGCACCAATCATAATCCCACCCCACACAATCAAACCACGACCTCCATACAGGTCCCTTTCATTAAGGGGTTGGTATCTGGTTCCTGGTTCACGTCAGATGAAAACCCGGCGAGAATCACTATTCAGACTATACCTGGACTCGTCTGTGAACATAACCTGGGACCACTGTTCCAATGACCATGTACTGTATTCTTGACACCAGGCTTTACGGGCTCTCCTGTGACATGGGGTCAGTGGAATGCATCTTTAAGGTCTCCAGGCGAATAAACCATGTCTGTTCAGTCGTCTGTAGACTGTGTGTCTGGAGACAACTGCTCCAGTGGCTGCGGTATGGTCCCGAGCAAGGCTACCTGCAGTACTCCGTGGCCGTCTGCGGGCACTGATGGTGAGATATCGGTCTCCTTGTGATGCTGTACACTGTGGATGTCCCGTACTGTAGCGCCTGGATGTGTTTCCTGTCTGCTGGAATCGTTGAGATCACACTTTGTGGCACACGGAGGGCCCGTGCTACGACCTGCTGTGTTGGACCAGCCTCCAGTCGCCGTAGTATTCTACCCCTCATAACGTCATCAATATGTGTTCTTTGAGCCATTTTCAACCCACAGTCACCATTAGCACGTCTGGAAACGTCTCCACACCTTCTCGCTCCACCGTACTCTGACATGCACCAACACACTTCTGCGTGTGTGGACTGCTGCCAACGACACCGTGCGACGACCGCAGGTCAAATGTACCCCGAGGTGATTTAAGACCGCAAACCTCCCACCAGAGCGTTGTTTCACCATATATCAGCATTTCCTTAATTTATGAACACGAGTGTATATTTCCCTGTGCTTCTCTGCATTGAACCACACTGATGTGCACGAAGAGTGTCAGTGAGGATCTGGAAGGAGGTGACAGTGATGTGGAATCATGCCGACTCCAGTGCCGTGGCCAGCTGCGCCAGGTTTCTCGGTTGAGGATCCATGACGCCAAAAGGCCAATCGAGATGATCCCACAGATCCTCCATTCAATTCAGACCAGTGCAATTTGGTGGCCAGGGGAGTATGGTAAAATCTTCGAACAACGCACGTACACTGCAACCTCTGTGGCACGTGGCGTTGTCCTAGTTGTAGATGCCATCGTACCGACGAAAAATAAACTACATATAGGGGTGGACATGGTCTCCAAGGATAGATGCATACTTGTCTTTAGCCAATGTGCCTTTCAAAACGACGATATCAACCGTGGAATGCCATGAAAACATTCCCCAGACCTTAGCTGTTGCAGGGAATTTACTTTCACACATTTCACTCCATATACGCCAACGGCCATCCATCCAATGGGTCATAAAACGTGTTTCATCTGAAAACGCTACCTGCCGCCATTAAGTGGACGTCCAGTTGCGGTAATGAAATGCAAAGTCCAGTCTTCGTCGTCGATGAATTGCAGCCAACATGAGTGCATGAACCAAGCGCCTGCTGGGGAGGCCCATACACAGCAACGTTCACTGAACGGTCGTTGAGGAAACACTGCTGGTAGCTCCTTGCTTCGTATGGGCGGCCAGCTGCTCAACAGCTGGACGTCTATTCGCCCGTAAACATCTCCATAGCCGTCGTTCGCCCCTGTCATCTATGGCCTATGGTACACCAGAGTCGCTTCATTGGTGGTTTTCAATAGTGTTATTTTGCCACGGACTGTATATTTTATGCACTGCGACATGTAAACAGTTTACAAACTTAGGTGTTTCGAAAACGCTTCCAGACTTGGTCCAAAATCCAATAATTGTGCTCTTTTGGACGTCGGAGAAATCGCTCCGTTTCCGCGTCCCCCGAAACTCTTTATATTTCCTTCGCTCCCAGTGATGCCGTCTGCCGTCTTGAGTAGTTATTGCACGTAGACGTCGAATATAGGCGGTGGTCTCATTAATGTCACTGGACCATGCGTACGTCAAGTAATAAACTAGGTTCTACTATTGCTCGTAATTCGTAACTCCATGCATACGACATACCTCAGTAATTCGAATACACTCTAGGAGAGCACATTTACCGAATTTAGCTTACAGTAAAGCCCATAAACTGTTATATCCGTCCTAGAAGAACAGTTTCATTCTTGACAGCGGAAAATCACACGAGCTGTAATTATAAAAATGGATAGAAAACACAGTATTGTGAACAACTTAAAAAGGTTAACTAATGTTATGTGACAAGATACATTCTTGTAAATTGAACTTAGTAATAAACTAAAAACGAAACTTCTCCCGAACACGCCATGAAGGCCCAGCGGTACTGACCGGTCGCCGTGTCATCCTCAGCTCATAGGCGTCACTGGATGCAGATATGGAGGTGCATGTGTTCAGCACACCCCTCTCCCAGCCGTATGTCAGTTTCCGAGACCGGAGCCGCTACTTATCAATCAAGTAGCTCCTCAGATTGCCTCACAAGAGCTGAGTGCACCCCGCTTGCCAACAGTGCTCAGCAGAGCGGATGGTCACCCATACAAGTGCTATCCCAGCCCGACAGCGCTTAACTTCCTTGATCTGACGGGAAACGGTGTTACCACTGCGGCAAGGCCGTCGGCGAACTTAGTAATAAGTTTCTGTCACTTCTCAGTTCTGCACCTCTGCAATGTTTGCTCATGTGAAAGTACGACCATACCTTTTGAAGCACTGTGATGCTGAAACCAATCCTCTCGTTGATGACGACTTTTACCTTATACTATGCACTACACAATAGTGCAGAAAACATTGGGCACTACTTAGTTATTGCAGCCCTGTTTAAACACATCACGGGCCCAGCAATAGTACAACTTACGAAGAACTCTCGATGTGCCTCTACTTAATTCCCGCGTTATGGACAAAAGCTGTGCAATCAGCAGTAGCTTTAGGTTTTAAAATTAGATTCCCTTGCATACTAAAGTATTTACAGTGTTCTGCTAATGGCTTGATAAGCCAAACAACGGATTTCTATCAACATTCATCTCAATGGACTGCAACGTTTACATGCTTAAAAAGTAACCGCAGAAACGAAAGGAAAATTCGATGTTACTCAGAGATGGAAAAAAATAATAAGGGCGCCACTGTGGTGTTTGCTTAACGTCTCCGACATGGCGGCACATGCTCAGCTGTTGTCTGACAAGAGAGTAACGCGTGCTTACCAGTGCCGAATGCCGCTATTTGTCCGCTGCCGGTCCGGAGTGGTCGTTGCGTATGCTAAGCACGCCGTACCTCGCATGCAGATTCGCCCTTCATTTTTGGAAACGTCAGTCTTCCTGTCGCTCTTGTCCTCATTGGATCGAGAACAGGACACGAGGTGTCGCGACATGTATCTCAGTTGTAATCGCGTGTACACGCAGCAGCACTCTGCGCGCCCTGTTATTTGCTTCGAGGACGACGTTATTGGCGACAGCGGCTCGATCTTCCTCTGCGGTACTTTTCGTGCGCTGTTAGTAATCTCGTTTATATTGCTGCCATAAAAAGTGCAGTGAAATGCGCCACTTGCGAATGCAAATGCTGTCGTCTGAAGGGTAACAGAACCTGTGACTGTCAGACACTTTTCCTTTTTTGAGCTGTTACGAGTAGGCAAAGCCTCGCTACATCCTGATCACACTGGATGAATTTTCGTGTGATATCGTGAAAAGTATATCTATTAAATTATAGGCTATCAAGTGCGCAACAGAAATTTCTTCACGATTTCAACACTAATGTCCAGGAACTAATTATATCAAACCTTCAGTAAGCATTTCAGAAGCAGGGTGTGCTACTGTAAGTGATCTCACAAGGAATGTAGAAGTGAACATGAGGGAAAAACGAAAATCAAATTATGTTGCTCGAAATAGTCATTTATTAGCTTCTAATCCTCCCTTTCCTAATTTGTTCCTCATGTGTCAAAAACAGAACAGACAGGTATGGATCCTTAAAGTGGAGTGGTTTTTACAGTAAATATTATTATAGCAGGCAAAAAGGAATACAAACGTCTCAAAGATGCGATCGACAGGAAGTGCAACATGGGTAAGCAGGGATGGATAGAGGACAAATGTAAGCCTTTTCAGGTTCATCTTCAGATGGCTGCAGGAAGTTACATCATTATGCTACAATAATGATGTAACTTCCTGGAACCATCTGAAGATGAACCTGAAAAGGTTCGAAAACCGGTTCATGAAATAAAACAGCATTATTCGAAAAAGTCACTGGTTGCAGTTTTGTATAACTTATTTACATTCAATATACAGTCACGGTTCTAAAATATCCGGAATGGATAAGCATAATTCTATAAGATCCCACTACAGAAACCGAAGGTATCAATATCCATTAAGTTTTCTGGGAAGAACGCGTTCCAACACCCCTCCTCCTTCCCCCCCCCCCTAACCCTCCTGAACCAAACATTCAATAAGAAATGTTGGTCATGTGGTGGTTCAAGATAGGCTTATGAGTTTACGATACTCCAGAAAGTTCAGTTACTTGCTCTTACTCTCCTGGCCCCACAAGCCGCAGTCTGTTTTTTGGTCTTGTCAAATAACTTCCTCCACAGCCTTTGACGTCTTCATCCCTTGCTCCAAGAATCTGAATATGCTTAACCACCTGCTCTCTCTATCTTATTTTCGATCTGAATAAAGATTATTATTTATTTAATTAACTGAGTTAATTGGCCGGCCGGTGTGGCCGAGCGGTTCTAGGCGCTACAGTCTGGAACCGCGCGACAGCTACAGTCGCAGGTTCGAATCCTGCCTCGGGCATGGATGTGTGTGCTGTCCTTAGATTAGTTAGGTTTAAGTAGTTCTAAGTTCTGGGGGTCTGATGACCTCAGAAGTTAAGTCCCATAGTGCTCAGAGCAATTTCATTTTTAACTGAGTTAGTTAGGTATTTATCAGATGTGACATAATTATACTTCATGTTAACAAAAGAAAATTTTCGGGAGCTTATGTTAAGTTTTGGTCCTCTCTGGCTTCAAAATGTAATACTTCATGATTGTGTGCTTATCTTCTCTTGAGCCGAGAGTAGGTTGAATTTAAAGGGGAGGGGGGAAGAGGTTAGCTGTGTCGAAGTATCGACCTTGCTAGATGGGGTTCGAGCAGTAGCATTTCGACAGTTTTTCAGGGACACTGGCTAAACAATTGGTCTATAAAGGTTGAAGAAAATTCGCGCACTTCACTGTGCGATTCCTCACATACTGGCAATACAGAAATGTCTGTTACAAAATTTCGTCCCGCGTATATTTCGGGCAGTAAATGGACCTTAAAGATTCGCTATCTGGCAACAATGTAATCACATGTACGGTAACTACTCTGTCAGCTTTGATAGCAGTGCTGTGTGGTTGGTGCAATGGCTAGCGCTTTGGGGTAGCATGTAGGGAATAGAGGGTTCGATGCTGGGTCCAGGTTTAATTGTTTTTATTTGTAGTCTGCGTGGTACGGTATGTGGCGTCTTCATTGTAGAGATTACAGTGAGTCTTCATATTTGCAAGTACGTACTACGAACACAGAAGTGGAAGTACAACCGTTCTCATTGGTCAGCTTTTAAAGAAGCTTTCTGCACGTCGTGGACGAGAATTGTTTCGCGCCACTGCATCTACTGGATTCCGTATCTATTTTCTGTGTACCCTTTCCAACTGTCCCATGGAAATTATTTGCAAAGCACATTGCTAGCCCTACTGGTGACGTAAGGCCCTACGAAATGTAATGGACCTGAACGTGGTAAGCATAATAGTTGGTATTAATCGATGAGATCGTTGGGAGAGGGGAGAGTGGCGTTGCACACAAAAGAAATCTGTAATATAGTAGATACAGTGGTACGAAAAAATTCGTGTCCACAGGGTGCAAAATATTTCTTTAAAAGATGTAAAATGAAAACGATTGTATTTCCATGTCTGTGTTCGTGGTATGTAACTGCAAATGTTTTGTAGAAGACCCACTGTGATCTCTGACGATTAAGACGCTAGATGCCGTACCACTCAGACTACTTTTACAAATAAAAACAAATAAACCTTGATCCAGCCTCGAACCTTCGACTTCCTGTATGCTAACCCAAAATGCTTCCACTGCACCAAGTGCACAGCACTACGGCACGACACTGACAGAGGTATTTACGATACACGTGCTTACAGTGTTGTCAGATTGCCAATCTTTAGTGTCCATTTACTTCCCAAAATATGCGCAGGACGAAATTCTGTGATGACATTTTGCCAGTATGTGAGGACTCTCGCAGCGAGGCCCGAGCGCGCGAATTATTCTTCACCCTGTATAACCGATATCTGAGTGTTGTAGAGACGGGAGCTGAGTTGGAGAGCGGGCCTGGGTTACCAGTATATGATATCATCTTTTTCCTTTTAATCGTATTTCGTGAACTCCTCCACCACCTGTAGATGTTTTCGGGTAAGTACATTTCACATTTGGTTTACATTCTGTGCCGACATAAGATCTGCAAAGGGGAATTGCAGTGCTGCCTTGGATGACGCCACCACATCTGGTAAGAGCCCCCTCTTCCCCCCCCCCCCCCCCCCCCCCATTTGATGTTGATATGGATATGCCATTGCCTTCACTGAATGACATGAAATTGTAAGACCTAATACAAGTACCTAGCGTGAACTCCGGGGACCCTCAAATACTAAGTTGTGTATCAGTATTTCACACAAGTATCTCATAAATAATTACACACACTTATTAAATTTTATTGTTGTTTTCTACGAAATCTGTGGTCGATCTTAAAAAGGTGGCGTATAGTTGAATAGGCATCTATCGTGACCTCCCAGGAGCTTGAAGTATGGGGGTATTTCGTGTAAGAGTGTTATATACACACGTATGATTTTTAAGAAATGTTACAGGTTTTTGTTTCCTGGCAGACCTATATATAATTTTAGAGACGTGTAGTGGGGTGGATACATAGATCTCAACACACGTACAGGACTCTACCATTGATAGTGATCGGGCCAAATATCTCACGAAATAAGCGTCAAACGAGAAAACTTCGAAGAACGAAACTCGTCTAGCTTGAATGGGGAAACTAGATGGCGCTATGGTTGGCCCGCTAGGTGGCGCTGCCATAGGTCAAACGGATATCAACTGCGTTTATAAAAATGGGAACTCCAATTTTTTATTACATATTCGTGTAGTACGTAAAGAAATATGAATGTTTTAGTTGGACCACTTTTCCGCTTTGTGATAGATGGTGCTGTAATAGTCACAAACGTATACGTACGTGGTATCACGTAACATTCCGCCAGTGCGGACAATATTTGTTTCGTGATACATTACCCGTTTTCAAATGGACCTTTTACCAGTTGCGGAAAAGGTCGATATCGCGTTGATGTATGGCTATTGTGATCAAAATGGCTATGTATGTGTTGCTCGGTATCATGGACGACATCATCCAAGTGTCCGGACCGTTCGCCGGATAGTTACGTTGTTTAAGGAAAGTGTTCAGCCATATGTGAAACGTCAACCACGACCTGCAACAAATGATGATGCCTAAGTAGGTGTTTTAGCTGCTGTCGCGGCTAATCCACACATCGGTAGCAGACAAACTGCGCAAGAATCGTGAATCTCAAAAACGTCGCTATTGAGAATGCTACATCAACATCGATTGCACCCGTACCATATTTCTATACACCAGGGATTGCATGGCGACGACTTTAACGCCGTGTACAGTCCTGCCACTGGGCACAAGAGAAATTACGGGACGATGACCGGGTTTTTGCACGCGTTCTATTTAGCGACGAATCGTCATTCACCAACAGCGGTAACGAAACCGACATAGTATGCACTATTTGGCAACGGAAAATCCACGATGGCTGCGACAAGTGGAAGATCAGCAACCTTGGCGGGTTAATGTATGGTTCGGTATTATGGGAGGAAGGATAATTGACCTCCATTTTATCGATGGTAATCTAAATGGTGCAATGTATGCTGATTTCCTACGTAATGTTCTACCGATGTTACTACATGATGTTTCGTCGCATGACAGAATGGCGATGTACTTCCAACATGATGAATGTCCGGCACATAGCTCGCGTGCGGATGAAGCGGTATCGAATAACATATTTCATGACAGGTGGATTGGTCGTCGCATGTTCATCGGATCTGACGTCCTCGGATTTCTTTCTGTGGGGAACGTTGAAGGATATTTGCTATCGTGATCCACCGACAACGCCTGACAACATGCGTCAGCGCATTGTCAATGCATGTGCGAACATTACGGAAGCGAACTACTCGCTGTTGAGAGGAATGTCGTTACACGTATTGCCAAATGCATTGAAGTTGACGGACATCATTTTGAGCATTTATTGCATTAATGTGGTATTTACAGGTAATCACGCTGTAACAGCATGCGTTCTCAGAAATGATAAGTTCACAAAGGTACATGTATCACATTGGAACAACCGAAATAAAATGTTCAAATGTACCTACGTTCTGTATTTTAATTTTAAAAACCTACCTGTTACCACTGTTCGTCTAAAATTGTGTGCCATATGTTTCTGACTATTACAGCGCTATCTATCACAAAGCGAAAAAAACGCATTTGATATCCGTTTGACCTATGGCAGCGGCATCTAGCGGGCCAACCATAGCGCCATCTGTTTTCCCCCTTCAAGCTAGACAAGTTTCGTTCTTTATCGTTTTTTCGTTTGACGCTTATTTCGTGAGATATTTGGCCCGGTCGCGATCAATGGACCACCCTGTATGTGTACTTGATATTTTCTCCATATTAATTTATGCATATGTGCATCACTTATTAGATGTTCTTTCTTCTGTTTCAGCTGTTGTCGATGTCACATCTGCTCTCGGATGTGGAAGGCTGCCGTCGTGGCAGATGACCCATGATGTCCAGAGTCTAACATCCTCCACTACTGAGTAGCACACGGAACTAAAGCCACGCATGGTGGTTTGGTGTACAATTTGGTGCAACACGCGATGTCGACTTCCCTTACTGAGGGAAGCTTGAACAGCAAATTCTACATTAGATACGTTTTAGACCAATATCGACCACTACTGCTTCAAGAATCTCCACAGTCAATATTTCAAAAGGACAGTAGCTGACCACATATGGTGAGAAATGTGCGAATCTTCCGCACGTTCTCTGGGATGTCACTAGTCGCACAATTCTGGCACGCAGTCAATCTGTTCATAGCAGCCCCCAGCAATCGCAGAAAGCAGCCAAAATCAGTAATGAGCTTCAGAATGTCAGCAGGCTGTTCAGGTTTTTATGTTGGTAATGCCACGTAGTGCTCTGTATGAAGTGTTGGGCAGTTGGATGCGAACAGCACGTAGCGTTGCGCAGTTGGAGGTGAGCCGCCAGCAGTGGTGGAAGTGGGGAGAGAGATGGCGGAGTTTTGAGAGCGGACGATCTGGACGTGTGTCCGTCAGAAAAAGGAAATTTGTAAGACTGGATGTCATGAACTGAGATATATATATAATGACTTTTGAACACTATTAAGGTAAATAGAGTGTTCATTCTCTACCAAAATCTTTCATTTGCTAACTATGCCTATCAGTAGTTAGTGCCTTCCTTAGTTTGAATCTTTTATTTAGCTGGCAGTATTGGTACTCGCTGTATTGCAGTAGTTCGAGTAACGAAGATTTTTGTGAGATAAGTGATTCATGAAAGGTATAGGTTATTGTTATTCCGGGCCATTCTTTTGTAGGGATTATTAAAAGTCAGAGTGCGTTGCGCTAAAAATATTGTGTGTCAGTTTAGTGTTGATCAGATTAAGTAAAGAGAGAAATGTCTGAGTATGTTCAGTTTTGCTCAGCTGTTTGAAAACCAAATAACGTAGAAGTTTACCCGCACAGCAATTCATAAATTTTTCTAAGGGCATGTTTCATGAATAGATGCCAATAATCGTAGCGTTACGCAAAGAGAACCACGGCCTCTTTTTTTCGGACAAATGCGTCTTGCACAGTCTTGTTGAACAGATGTACGGAGAGATCTTCAGCAGCTACGTGCTCCTCCATCGAAATACAGCTTTAGAGACAATTTTATGGTTACGTATTGTCAGATTAATGAAATCTGACGTATCGCAATTTTTGCGTCTCAAAAATGTGCATCTACGGTGGAATTAATATTTCATCATTTTCTCCTTTATTCACATCAGTCAACGATAGCATTAAACACCAAAACCCTACGGATTCATGGCTCACGACCATATTTTACGTATTTGGTTCACAAGCATAGTTGTTGTGTCCAGATAATTGCAAAGTCGCATATCCTCTCCCTGTCGTATCAATAATTAGTGCACTACTGGCCATTAAAATTGCTACACCACAAAGATGACGTGCTACAGACGTGAAATTTAACCGACAGGAAGAAGATGCTGTGATATGCAAATGATTAGCTTTTCAGAGCATTCACACAAGATTGGCGCCGGTGGCGACACCTACAATGTGCTGACATGAGGAAAGTTTCCAACCGATTCCTCATACACAAACAGCAGTTGACCGGCGTTGCCTGGTGAAACGTTGTTGTGATGCCTTGTGTAAGGAGGAGAAATGAGTACCATCACGTTTCCGACTTTGATAAAGGTCGGATTGTAGCCTATCGCGATTGCGGATTATCGTATCGCGACACTGCTGCTCGCGTTGGTCGAGATCCAATGACTGTTAGCAGAATGTGGAACTGGTGGGTTCTGGAGGGTAATACGGAACTCCGTGCTGGATCCCAAAGGCCTCGTATCACTAGCAGTCGAGATGAGAGGCATCTTATCCGCATGGCTGTAACGGATCGTGCAGCCACGTCTCGATCCCTGAGTCAACAGATGGGGACGTGTGCAAGACAACAAGCATCTGCACGAACAGTTCGACGACGTTTGCAGCAGCATGGACTATCAGCTCGGAGACAACGGCTGCGGTTACCCTTGCCGCTGCATCACAGACAGGAGCGCCTGCGATGGCGTACTCGACGACGAAGCTGGGTGAAGGAATGGCAAAACTTCATTTTTACGGATGAATCCAGGTTCTGTTTACAGCATCATGATGGTCGCATCCGTGTTTGGCGACATCGCGGTGAACGCACATTGGAAGCATCTATTCGTCATCGCCATAGTGGCGTATCACCCGGGGTAATGCTACGGGGTGCCATAGGTTACTCGTCTCGGTCACCTCTTGTTCGCATTGACAGCACTTTGAATAATGAACATTACATTTCAGATGTGTTACGACCCGTGGCTCTACCCTCCATTCGATCCCTGCGAAACCCTACATTTCAACAGGATAATGCACGACCGCGTGTTGCAGGTCCTGTACGGACCTTTCGGATACAGAAAATGTTCGACTGCTGCCCTGGCCAGCACATTCTCCAGATCTCTCACCAATTGAAAACGTCTGATCAATGGTGGCCGAGCAACTGGCTCGTCACAATACGCCAGTCACTACTCTTGATGAACTATGGTATCGTGTTGAAGCTGCATGGGCAGCTGTACCCGTACACGCCATCCAAGCTCTGTTTGACTCAATGCCCAGGCGTATCAAGGCCATTATTACGGCCAGAGGTGGTTGTTCTGGGTACTGATTTCTCAGGATCTATGCAACCAAATTGCGTGAAAATGTAATCACATGTCAGTTCTAGTATAATATATTTGTCTAATGAATACCCGTTTATCATCTGCAATTCTTCTTGGTGTAACCATTTTAATAGCCAGTAGTGTAGTTGTAGTTCCAGCTGTTCCCAATTCAATATCCCGGCAAGTATGTTTAAGAATTTCTTGACTGAGCAGCTTGTGGCAAACAACATAACCGAATGTTCTGAAAGTGTTAGCAGAAAGACAGAGAGCAGTGACCGCCATTTCGTTGCGTGTAATGGCGAACGGTAGTAAAAATATGAAAAACATAAATAAGTTAATAAAAATAAAAAATAGGATAATATTTACATTTGGTGTAACTGCGCGTACCGAGCGCTGGTTGGCTTCCCATCCAGAAACACAAAAGGTGAACGAAAGTTGTAGCTTAACGCACCCTTAGATCATAAGGACTGGGGTGGGGCCAGTGTCTCGGACGAATGCATTCTACGGTACAGCGCTCACCAGGTCTACAACGTACGCGCAAATGGCCATCACTTGCGTGCAGGCAGAATCTGCTTTCATCGCTCAAGACCACCAAGCGCCATTCAATTTTCCGACTGATCCTCTGATCGCATCTGTCGAGCCGCTCACGTCGATGCTGTGGTGGTAGCGGAAGACGGGCTAGGGAAGTGCGAGCCCGTAGTTCCACTGCTAATAAAGTTCGTGTTGACACATCTGGCCTTATAAGCCCTTTTGTCTGTGCTGTGGCAGCTGCTCGATCTGCCACTTCTGTCCTTACAGTATGACGATTCTGGCAGGCGTCTGTGCTGTGTGGACGTTCAGAACTTAATCTATTGGTGTGAGAATGATTACGCGTCCCCCGACACTAGTATCATTGCGCAACTGGCGCAGCATATCGAACTTGGGTGGCAATTCTCCGAAGGGACCACTTGGTAGGCCACAGTTTGACCCCTTTCTGACTCGATCAGAAGCAAGAGTGCGTCTCTGTGGCACGTTTCTTATTTTGCTTAATACGTTTGCACCACGCTGGGCCTCCTAGCTGAGAGCACAGGCTGCACTCTAACAGCAATGCCATTACGCTATCTGGTGGTGGACGACGCTGAAACCGTTATCAGTACATTTACTTTCTCCCAGGTGTCATATGCCACTATCGGATCAAAGTCGACATCGTCTTTCGGGATCTACAATATTTTTCCGGCAGTGTATCTTTTAAGCTGACCCCTCGGAGTATCCTCAAAATTTCCATGAAACCGCCATTTATACAAGGGGAGCACCATAATGATTTACACTTTATTTTTTCCCATCAGTTCTGGAGCGCCATTTGCTTCTTCATAGCAGTAGCAAGTACGTGGTACTTTGGTCTAAAATAGGTGGCAGCACGATCACTAGAAGTACACTATTCGCCAATACAATTGCTACACCAAGAAAAAATGCAGATGATAAACGGGTATTTATTAGACAAATATAATTATACTAGAACTGACATGTGATTACATTTTCACGCAATTTGGGTGCATAGATCCTGAGACATCAGTACCCAGAACAACCACCTCTGGCTGTAATAATGCCTTGATACCCTGGGCATCGAGTCAAACAGAGCTTGGATTGCGTGTACAGCCCATGCAGCTTCAACACGATACCATAGTTCATCAAGAGTAGTGACTGGCGTATTGTGACAAGCCAGTTGCTCGGCCACCATTGACCAGACGTTTCCAGTTGGTGAGAGATCTGGAGAATGTGCTGGCCAGGGCAGCAGTCGAATATTTTCTGTATCCAGAAAGGCCCGTACAGGACCTGCAACATGCGGTCGTGCATTATCCTGTTGAAATGTAGGGTTTTGCAGAATCGAATGAATGATAGAGCCAAGGACGGTAACACATCTGAAACGTAACTTCCGCTGTTCAAAGTGCCTACAATGCGAACAAGAGGTGTCCGAGACGTGTAACCAATGGCACGCCATACCATCACGCCGGGAGATACGCCAGTATGGCGATGACGAATACACGCTTCTAATGTGCGTTCACAGCGATATCGGCAAACACGGATGTGACCATCATGATGCTGTAAACAGAACCTGGATTCATCCGAAAATATAACGTTTTGCCATTCGGGCACCCAGGTTCGTCATTGAGTACACCAGCGCAGACGATCCTGTCTGTGATGTAGCGAATGGGTAACAGCAGCCATGGTCTCCGAGCTGAAAGTCCATGCTGCTGCAAACGTCGTCGTACTGTTCGTGCAGATGCTTGTTGTCTTGCAAACGTCTCCCTCTGTTGACTCAGAGATCGAGACGCGGCTGCACGATCCGTTATAGCCATGCGGATAAGATGCCTCTCATCTCGACTGCTAGTGATACGAGGCCGTTGGGATCCAGCATGGCGTTCCGTATTACCCTCCTGAACCTACCGATTCCATATTGTGCTAACAGTCATTGGATCTCGACCAACGCGAGGAGCAATGTCGCGATACGATACACCGCAATCGCGATAGCATACAGTACGAGCTTTATCAAAGTCGGAAACGTGATGATGCGCATTTCTCCTCCTTACACAAGACATCACAACAGCGTTTCACCAGGCAACGCCGGTCAACTACTGTTTGTGTATGAGAGATTGGTTGGAAACTTTCCTCATGTCAGCACGCTGTAGGTGTCGCCACCGGCGCCAACCTTGTGTGAATGCTCTGAAAAGCTAATCATTTGCATATCACAGCATCTTCTTCCTGTCGGTTAAATTTCACGTCTGTAGCACGTCATCTTCGTGGTGCATCAATGTTAATGGTCAATAGTGTATAATTCCCACACAGTGCAGCTGATTTTCCCAGCTGTTCTCATTACGTAAGGGGACAATACGGAGTGTCATCATAAAGGACAACGTGGACGACCTGTTTTTTGTGGAAGGAGGGTCTAAAA
The DNA here is from genome assembly GCF_021461385.2 of Schistocerca piceifrons. NCBI lineage: Eukaryota > Metazoa > Arthropoda > Insecta > Orthoptera > Acrididae > Schistocerca > Schistocerca piceifrons. The sequence goes on along the minus strand of NC_060138.1, from coordinate 154,856,877 downwards.
GTGGCGGATATTCACCAGCTATTGGTGTCAATTTGTAGAGAGCGTGCACCCCGTCACAGAGAGTGCTCTCGCACACGACGACGCTCATCCCCATATGAGTCGGAAAAACAAGGTTGCCATCTTTGAAATGTGGTTCCAATGTTGCCACACACTCTTTAATTTCCTGACTCGGTCTCTTTAACTTATGGAGCCTCTCCTCGATCTACTTTTCATGAGTCTATTGCACCCACTGCAGGACAGTTGCTCGCAGTTCCTAGAAGTCTACGAAATGATGTCTGCACAGAGGCTTCCTCATAGCCCTGAATAAGTGTTAATGAGCAAGTTGACAAGTCAGTAGAATACGGCGGCTGTAACAGTACTTGGAACTCCATATAAGTGAAGGCAGTCTTTGTATCTCGATTGGTATGGGGACGAGCGTTGCCGTGTTGCAAGAGCACTGTTCGAAATGGTGCACGGTCTCCTCAGACTGCGACAGGTCCCATGTGAGCACCCTCTCTACACCGAAACCATGTCGTCCGGCGCTGTCCTACGCGACTACACTCAAAGTTATCCAGCATTTGGGAAAATTTGCTGCGTTGTGCAGTAATTGCACTTACAGCGGTTGTCCTGCCACCTACGGTTCGAACAAAGTACCACATACTTGCAGCTGTAAAGACAATCAAATGGCGCACCATGAACGATGGGGAACAGAAAATGTTAATCAATATGGAACGACTCTCGCACCTCGAACTTTGAGTTTTCTATCTCAGAAACACATAGGCAATGATATTTTCAGCGCAGTAATTTGTAGATCAGTTTGTCCAAAACGTAACTTGCAGGTTACACGCTCATAATCTGGCAGCATACAGGTGTCGCAATTTTTACAAACAGTCGTGTATTAAATTTAGTAGGTAATACGCTAGTGGGTAATAAAACTAGTCTAGTCGTAATAAAGCTGTAAATTCTCCTTTACGGACAATAACGTTGTCGAGAAACGAGGTAGGGAGAATAATTACCTGTCGCTACATTCGCCTGAGACGCGAAAAGGAAACTGGAAATCAGGACAGTACCAAATAAGAACAAACCGGTGTGACATCAGAGGAATACTCGCAAAAACAGCAGGAATATATAATAGCGACGGATCATTAATTCCTTTCTCGTTTCTCGTCATTTGGAATGGTGCAGCAGCCAAGTAGCTTAAGGACATATATTCTACACTGCAACTCAGGGAGTCGCTGAAGACCTCGGTAATGCCGTAATTCAGCCTTCGCTGCTTGTACTCATCATTCTGGTATCTGCTGATGACACGTGCCTACTGGTCATCAGCATACCAAAATAGAAAAAAAGCTACTGAGAAGCCTTACAATGGGTCACATCAAACAGTAAAGCTCTGTTTCTTGCGGCCTTTAGTCTGAAGAATGGATTGATGCAACTGCGCGCACCAGAGTGTCACGTACGAGTCTCTTCATCCCTGCTGAAATCTACATAATTTCAATTTGCTTACCGTATTCCAACTTTGACCTCTCTCTATAGCTTTTACCCCATAATTCGTTATTCAGTTAACTAAAGGTGGTTTTCAGAAAGCGGGACGTTAATATCTTGTGGTTTACCATTGCATGGCGTTGATCAGCTGTAGCGATAAGTGAGAGCCGCTACCCTGCGTCTGCGACGGAATTGGTATTCGTTTTTAGTAACGGGTACTGTCATCATGGATACATGTATCGCTGCACTCTTTGCTCATATTATCTACATCTGGCAATATAATGAAAGTATGATCTCCGCTTTCCAAATTTTTCGTCGACATAGAGTATCCATGAATTACCTCACGAGAGCTGCACTGACTACCTAGTAAAGGATGGCAGTTTTCCTGATATTCTGCACTTAGTGAATTGGCCCTGTGTTCCTGTGGTGAAAGTAAACTGAGAAAGGATAAATTACACAAGCCCAAAAACCAGCGTGGAGACTCCCATCATTCTGCCGGTGTGAGAACGATCCACCGTGCCCGTAACTCCATGTGGACGTACCGACGGGTTGCGGCATGCGTCCTACCGTTAGAAACAACTTTACACTGAGGTGAGGAAACTCATGGGATGCCGATATGCACACATACAGATGCGATACTGTCGCGTACACAAGGCAGAAAGAGGCAGTGCACTAGCGGAGCTGTCATTTTTACTCAAGTTATTCATGTGAAATTATTTCCGGTATGGTTGTGGCAGTACGACGGGAATCAACAAATTTTGAACGCGGGCTGGTAGATGGAACTAGGCGCATGGGATATTCTCCTTCAGAAATCGTTAGCGAATTCGACACTCCGAGACCCAGTGTGCCTCGAACACCTTATTTCAGGCATTACCTCTCACTGCGGATGGCCTTCGCTTGATGACCGAGAGTAGCAGCGTTTCAAATGGTTCAAATGGCTCTGAGCACTATGGGACTTAACATCGGAGGTCATAAGTCCCCTAGAACTTAGAACTACTTAAACCTAACTAACCTAAGGACATCACACACGTCCATGCCCAAGGCAGGATTTGAACCTGCGACCGTAGCGGTCGCGCGGTTCCAGACTGATGTGCCTAGAACCGCTCGGCCACTGCGGCTGGCGTAGCAGCGTTTGCGTAGTGTTGTCAGTGCTAACAGACAAGCAACACTGCGTGAAATAACCACAGGAATCAATGTGGGACGTATGACGAACGCATCTGTCAGGACAGTGCTGCGAAATAGGGCGTTAATGGGCTATGGCAGCAGACGACAGACCTGAGTGCCTTTGCCTCTTCTGTGCTCGTCGTCATAACAGTAGGACGCTGGACGACTGGAAATCTGTGGCCTGGTTAGACTAGTCTCTGTTTCAGTTGGACAGAAGTGATAGTAGGGTTCGAGTCTGGCACGTACCCCACGAAGTATTGGACCCAAGTTGACAACAAGGCACTATGCAAGCTGATGACTCCATAATGGTCTAGCTGCTGGTAAACCTTTCGGGATGTGAGGTAGTGGTCCAAGAAACTCTTCCGTTCCTGACGTTTCGTCCAGGACTGCGCTGGACATCTTCAGAGGTGCTCCTCCGCTGAGTCTTGCCGACTCTGAAGATGTCCAGCGCAGTCCTGGACGAAACTTCGGAACGAAGAGTTTCTTCTACCACGACCTCACGTCCCGGAAGGTTTACCAGCAGGTATGTCATCTGGTCGTGAAAGCCTTCATTCTATGATCCACAATGATGTGCTTACAGGGAATGGACTGGATCCTCTGGTACAACTGAGCCGATCATTGACTGAAAACGGCTATGTTGGTGTACGTGGAGACCCATTGCAGCCGGTCACGGACTTCATGTTTCCAAACAACGATGGAATTTTTATGGATAACAATGCAGCATGTCAAAGACCAAAACTGTTTGTGATTAGTTTGAAGGACATTGAGGACACTTTGGGTGGATGATTTGACGACCGAGGTCGCCGACATGAATCCCATCGAATATTTATGGGTCATAATCGAGAAGTCAGTTCGTGCACAAACTCCTGTATCGGCAACACGTACGCAGTTGTGGACGGCTATAGAGACAGTAGGACTCAGTATTTCTTTGTTTTGAGCCTCACACAAATAAACGCGCTCTCAACACACGCTTCTTGTATCTATACACTGAAGTAACAAAAGCCATGGGATACCTCATAATAGTGTTTCTGCACTACGCTGGGAAAAAGGACGTCCGACGATATTATGAGGTATCCCATGACTTTTCTCACATCAGTATGTAGATACAACATGCGTGTGCTGAGAGCGCGTTTATTTGTGTGAGGCTCAAAACAAACAAAAGGTCATTCCTCATCTGTCAACAAAAATACTTCTTATTTGTAGAGCGGTACTGCATTGCAAAAGAGGACTATACTAAGATAAAAGTGGAAGAGTCCTTATTAGATCTTAATCAGGATTAAGAGAACCAATCGGAGTAGATCTCAACGTCCAACCCAGACTGCCACACCATTCAGTTTTTAATACCCATAATACAACCATATTTATCGACAACTTTATGAGATGGGCTGCTATCCATCTTGCTCTACGGACTGGGTGGTACATCGACGTCTGTAGAGCTAGAGGCTTCAACAATTTATGATAACAGTTTACTTTGCAGTATGGTCGCCCATCAGTTAACGGATGACCGGTTTCGGTGTCTGTTACAGTCTTCACATTTGACGTCATCTCAGACTGACCCGTTCAAGGTAGAGATCTAGTATAACAGAATCATTTCTGATCAGATCCGTAGATAGACATATAGACCGAAACATGTCCTGCAATAAGTGACGTGAAGTTGCGAAGGCAAGTAAACTGCTAGTCTCTATGGAGAACATGTGCCCTCTAATTAATACCTCAGTCGCATAAGGACAGATTCCTCAATGCCCATACTAACTACAGACTAAGGATTCTGTTGGCACGTATTTAGCGCACAGACTGGTCTTGTTAATCACAGGCTCTGACTCAAGGAAGTTCTCACCTGGTCTGAGGCTATTGTGGCTGTAGTTGTGCTGAGGTCTATTTAGTACCGTCCACTTCTCTCACCAAGCTCTGTAGGCCCATGCAAGCCAGCTGTATTACTATTGGTTGTGTAGCCGGCGGCCCTACAGTTAAGTACGAGTTACTTGCGTGGCCGAGTTCTGATTAGCGTTGGGTGTACTATGCTCAACTGTGGGTACTCAGGCACTGGCTTTAGGCCACTGGGTTCCTCCAAATACTTCTGCCCCCCCCCCCCCCCACCACACATCTTGCTAATCCAATGAGCCTAAAGGAACAGTAACATGGAATTTAACTTCTCAGTTCCTTTTACTCCTTTAGAGTCCGGAAATTTTAGAATTTTAGATTCGTTACACAGGGTAGAGCAGTTGCACGAAGTGTAAAATAATATCAGATGGAATATACAAAAGTTATCCGAAATATATCGAAGAAATAAAACCAAATAAAATTTTAAAAAATAATATTTGTTTTACTGCAGATGAGCACGATTGAGTGGAAATTCATATTAAGGCTAGCTGAAAAACAGAAAATTGAAAACAGAATATCAGGTAATGAAGCCTTCTCGGATGGATCACCAAGACTTGGTTGAAGAATATACTAAGAATTTTCAACGTAAATAATTCAAGTCAATGCACCATCACGCTCATATTTTAATGAGTAATTAAAATTTACTTATAGATACTCACAGAAAATGCCAAAAGAAATATCTCTCCACAAAACAAAGGTATATTTAATACAGAACTAAATAACGATAATTGACTGGGTAAACTTTTGGTCTTACCGCATATATATAACACGAGGGGTAGGTATGTTATATCGATGAGTGCTGCCTCTCTTCTCTTCACCTTAAGAATTTAATTATACACTTTCTTTTGTTGGTGATTTTTAAGAAGCGGACAATGAAATGTTCAGTTGATAATTGTACTGTCAGATCACTGACTGTACGATATATTACCGAAGTTGTTAGTCGTTTCAAAAGATTTCGACTAAATTTTTAACAAAATCACTTGTGTCACAATACGATTGTGACACAAGTGGTTGGTAAATAAGTTCGTATCGCTTTTCCAGAAGTTTAATACAACAGGTACGCGTATCGGAGACGTCAGTCATCAATTACATTCTCACCGTCATTACTTACAACAGTCTGTCAACGCTGGGGTAACTTTTCGATTCCGTGAGCGTAGAAATACCGTGGTTTTAAGGTGAACAACTTGTAGAGCCATATTCAGAGCTTATTGTCTGCCGTAAAGGAAATTGCTTAAAAGTTGTTCGATAGAGAGTAGAAAAGGTGAAAGTCTGAGGGCGCTAGATTAGGTGAATAAGGAGGGTGCGGAATGACTTCCCGACCCAACTCCTGTATAGGGTCCTTTGTCAGTCTAGCAGAATGCAAGTGGGCGTCACCGTGGAGTAGCATCACTTCGCGCAGTCTTTCTGGCCGTTGCTCTTGGGGATTGCGTCTACAAGACGTCTCAGCTGTTGACAACAAATGTTAACACTGACGGATATAACACAGGGAAGCAAATCGTAGTATACTACACTGTCGCTGTTCCACCGGATGCACAACATTATCTTTTGTGGATGCCCGCAGGTCTTTGTATTGCGAGACGCTGCTTTGTTTGGGTTCAGTCATTCCTTTCTTTTCCTTATGATAGCACAAAGATACCACTTCACGTCACCAGTAACCGTACTGGATTGTTCAAGAGCCAGTTGATGACGAGCAGAGATGTACACATGGCCACCCTCTGATTTTTGTGATTTTGGCTTAGAACACGTAGTACCCCTACACCAGATTTTTCAACCTTCTCGATCGTATGCAAATGTTGCACGATGATGGAAGTATCACAGTTTATCACGTCTGCCAGTTTTCCAGTACACTGTCGTGGATCATTGTGGATTAATGAGTTTAAACAATCTTCATCCAACCCTGAAGGTCTCCCTGTACGTAGGTCAAAATGATCCTCCTTAAAACGAGAAAACCAGTTTCCTGCCGTGCTCTGTCCAACGGCATGATCCCCACCACGCAAATGTTTCCGGTTTCTTGTGCTGGTGTCACGCCTATATTGAGCTCAAAGAGAAGAACACGTCGGAAATGTTCCGATTTCTGCACTTGGCAGTCCATTTCTTAGCGTCCGCTGCTCCACTCGCTATTTCCAAATGGCAAAATGACAATACCTAATCCCTAATAGCAACACTGAAATACAAATAAAAATGACAGTCAATGTACCCATGGGAATCAGAAAACTAACATGAAAAAAAAAGAAGTACGACAAAAACCGTGCTGAGAACTTAACGCCAACTTTCAATACATTACTCGCTTCACACTGAAACTTTCAGACGCTAGGAAAGTAGTACGTATAATTAGTACAAGAGCACAAGTCTCATGTGGAGTGCATTTAGCAACAGCTGCCAACGAATACCGACTGACTACTGTAACTGTCCAACGGCTGCTGCAATACTACGCCAGGCAGACTTCACAGATTGAGTTTTCGAAACTGCCTACATAACAGACAAAGCATTCACCTAAATAATGCCATTTCGCCAACTTTTCCCCAAGTATTTTTAATCGGTCTATTCCTTTAAACCATTATTTGTTAGCAGTGTTGGCAGCTTGAAGAGGTGGAATTATGTATTCAGAGACGTAAGGTTATCGTACATATCAACAAATTTTAGTACATAAACTAAATTTTTCAATTTGTAAATAAAAACAGTAGCCAGACGAGAAAAATGAAAAAAAGTGCTAATGCTTTGTTCGTAGTCCCTTGAACAAAACCGAAAGAGTGCAATACGGCGTCTTCTCAGACCTCGATACGACCACGAAAAACGATAGGCATCCAAAACTGTCGAAACTGGGCATGCTCACGTCGTAGTTAAGTCATGGAGAGGAATAACTGCGTTGAGCCTAACGTCTCCCACAAAAGGGAAGGTGCATCGATTGAGCTGAAGGAAGAGTGGCATCTAGTGAATATCTATAAAACTAACTAGTGTTGTTTGAACTAAATACTAGAGATGGCGTTGGTAATAAAGCTAGGCAGATAAAATACCTTCCTAATTTCCTCTGTACCTAAATTTTCTTCCCCAAAAATTTCTTCAAGATTTCCATTGCCCCTTAAGTTCCCCCAAGGAATATTTTCCCCCAAAGTGGCAAAAAAAGTCGCTGCCACCAAGAGCGCGGACGAAGAAACAATCATACATTCTAAAATCATTGTCAGCTGACAAGGATTACTCTAAATGCTCAACATGACTAAACCAGCGGTAGCTGCAGTAATATAGCATGTTCTCTGCTGTAAAAATAATCAGTAAACACGATAATTGCCACAAACTATAACAAATATACCGACGTGGGAGGATATTGGCTTCTGGTTGGTTGGTTGATTAGGGGGAGGGATCAAACAGCGAGGTCATCGGTCCCATCGGATTAGGGAAGGAAGTCGCCGTGCCCTTTCAAAGGAGCCATCGCAGATTTGCCTGAAGTGATTTAGGGTAATCACGAAAACCTAAATCAGGATGGCTGGACGAGTGTTTGAAGCGTCGTCCTTCCGAATGCGAGTCCAGTGTGCTAACCACTGCGCTACCTCGCTCGGTGTTGGGTTCTCAAAAGCAGAAATAGCGGATGTCATATGTTGTTAGAAGTTGCTGAGAATGCCAGCAAGTTTTTTACTAAAACATTGCGAGAACAGAAAACTGACTTTGCAAACCTCAAATGGAACAAAGATTGAAATCAATTACATTTTATTAAGTAGTAAAGACATTTGAGTGTATGTGTTGATTATAAATCAATTTGGAGATTCAGGTGATAACAGATTATTAAAATGCATTATTAAAATAAATTTAGAGCTGGAAAGGAACGATACATTACTTAAGAGTAAGGAGGTATTCCAGTTGAAATTAAGCAACAATTTCAGCAGCGATGAAAAGGAATACTTACTGATATAGCGGCAGGATCGGTTTTTAACGGAAATACTAATGCAAACGGTAAGCGATATTTCAGATAATATGAAGATAAACCATTAGAAAATCTAAACCTGAGCATGCTAACTATCAAAGTGAAGCAGCTGTTAATGAGAACAGCAAATAATAGCAGTAAAATTATAAAGTAAACACTAAATTAAAGAAAACCATTTGGTAATTTAATATGGAAGTTATTTGAAAGGACAATAGTAACTTGATTAGAGAAACTACTGAAAAGAACTTGTGTATGGCAAGTTGTTGGATAAAGTGCCATTTTTGTCGTTTAATATGTCATTTAACAAAATAACTAACAACAGAGACAAAGTTCCACAAACGTAGCTGTATAGTTCAGACTATGAATCAGTTACAAAGATGAAACAAAGTTGCACAGTTACAAAGATGTAATTACTGATGAGGTGTATAATACAATTCGAGGTATGAAGAAAGAAAAGGCACATGGAAACTTTGGTGTTTCAGTAGAGATGATGACTCCTGAAGGGATAGTAAAACAAAATTTAGTTCCAAAATTGGTAATTTCCGAGAATGTTTGCCTATCGAAGCGACGGGCTCCAAACGATAGAGATCGAACACGCGGTTCTAAATCGATCACGCGAGAGTGATGGCGGACGTTATGATAAATTATTTATCAGTTGCTAGGGAAACCTACACGATTTATGTCGATAGTGAGTTGGAATGTCTGCAATAGTAGGCGTTTCTTCCGCCGATTGCCTCACGTCGAAGAATCTAATTCGATGCTTATGTAATGTAGAAAACTGTTTGAATTTTTTTCGGAAATGTGGACTAATATTGGATGATGAAAGGAGGGGCTGTGTAGACTGCGGTAGGGTGAAAACCATAAAAGTTCGTAAGAAGAGTTCTGACGGTGAAATAATATTACAGTTTCATTGTGGAACCTGTGTTAAATGAACGACTCGTCGACGACGAGTGAGGTAAGACATTTCCGCCGGCCGCGGTGGTCTCGCGGCTCTAGGCACGTAGTCCGGAACCGTGCGACTGCTACGGTCGCAGGTTCGAATCCTGCCTCGGGCATGGATGTGTGTGATGTCCTTAGGTTAGTTAGGTTTAAGTAGTTCTAAGTTCTAGGGGACTGATGACCACAGCTGTTAAGTCCCATAGTGCTCAGAGCCATTTGAACCATTTTTTTTATTAGCATAGGACCTATGACGTCAGTAATCTCGATGGGTGCCCTGGAATATGAGAACACGCTCTATAACATCAGAAACAAAGATAACGGACAGGAATACGAGTACAGGCTGCATGGTTGTCAGATTTCTCTATCCTTATGGTGTCACAGTGCTAGGTGGCTGACCTGGAGATAAAAGAATTTAAAATTAAGGTAAGTTCAAAATTATTCCTTCTCCTCATCCCTATTACGTTATCGTTCACTTGCCCTAAGTTAAAAATATTGCTAGTCCTGTTATCCAAAGTTTAAGTAATTTATCCCCATCCATCTTACATCACAGCCTTAACGAGAACCTTCCTGAATTTTGAAGTGACTTGTCCTAGCTTTAAACAGTTCCGGGTTTCCAGAGGTTTCTGACAAGTGTTTACACACAACGCCCATAAATTGCAGGTATAGAGTTGACGTCCAATAGCATTCAATCTGCATTCACGTCAGACGAATTTTATACTTAAGACTTCAGCCTGTGAGATCCTTAAACCACTGTAGCATGATTTGAGTGTTATACCACAGACAGTTCTAATTTTTCTTGTAGATGAAAATGTACTATAGTAGTTCTGAAAAATGTGAGGTCGATGTGGTGCAATTGATAAGTACTAGACGTTGTTGTAGTAACATATTCTCTTAATAGATTACATTAAACATGAAACATCCTCTTAAAAAAATTAAGAATGACAGTGCTGGTAAACCTCTTACGTTATTTGATTTTCAAACAGCTGAGCAAAACTGAAAGTACTCAGACATTTCTCTCTTTTCTTATTCTCATCATCACTAAACTGACACACAATATTTTTTTAGGGCAACGCAATCTGAATTTCAATAATCCCTACAAAAGAATGGCCCTGACTAACAATAACCTATACCCATCATGAATCACTTACCTCACAAAAATCTTCGTTACTCGAACTACTGCAACACAGTGAGCGCCAGTGCTGCCAGTTAAATAAAAGATTCTAACTACTGAAGGCACTTGCTACTGATAGGCATAGTTAGCAAATGAAAGATTTTGGTAGAGAACAAATCATGTATTTACCTTAATAGTGTTCAAAATTCATTATATATATATATATATATATATATATATATATATATATATATATTAGTTCATGACATCCAGTCTTACAAATTTCCTTCTTCTGACGGACACATGGCCAGATCGTCCGCTCTCTGCCATCTCTCTCCCAACATCCACCACTGCTGGCAGATCACCTCCAACTGCCCAACGCTACCCGCTGTTCACATCTAACTGCCCAACACTGTTGTTTTTGTGGTCTTCAGTCCTGAGACTGGTTTGATACAGCTCTCCATGCTACTCTATCCTGTGCAAGCCTCTTCATCTCCCAGTACCTATGCAGCCTACATCCTTCTGAATCTGCTTAGTGTATTCATCTCTTGGCCTCCCTCTACGATTTTTACCCTCCACGCTGCCCTCCAGTACTAAATTGGTGATCCCTTGATGCCTCAGAACATGTCCTACCAACCGATTCCTTCTTCTAGTCAAGTTGTGCCACAAACTCTTCTTCTCCCCAATTCTATTCAATACCTCCTCATTAGTTATGTGATCTACCCATCTAATCTTCAGCATTCTTCTGTAACACCACATTTCGAAAGATTCTATTCTCTTCTTGTCTAAACTATTTATCGTCCATGTTCACTCCATCAAATAATTTCTGAAACGACTTCCTGACACTTAAATCTATACTCGATGTTAACAAATTTCTCTTCTTCAGAAACGCTTTCCTTGCGATTGCCAGTCTACATTTTATATCCTCTCTACTTCGACCATCATCAGTTATTTTGCTCCCCAAATAAAAAAAACTCCTTTACTACTTTAAGTGTCTCATTTCCTAATCAAATTCCCGCATCATCATCTGTCAACGCCTGCTTTCTTTGGGATTGGAATTATTATATTCTTCTTGAAGTCTGAGGGAATTTCGCCTGTCTCATACATCTTGCTTGTCAGGGCTGGCTCTCCCAAGGCTGTCAGTAGTTCTAATGGAATGTTGTCTACTCCTGGCGCCTTGTTTCGACTTAGGCCTTTCAGTGCTCTGTCAAACTCTTCACGCAGTATCAAATCTCCCATTTCATCTTCATCTACCTCCTCTTCCATTTCCATAATATTGTCCTCAAGAACATCGCCTCTGTATAGACGCTCTATATACTCCTTCCACCTTTTTGCTTTCCCTTCTTTGCTTAGAACTGGGTTTCCATCTGAGCTCTTGATATTCATGCAAGTGGTTTCTCTTTTCTCCAATGGTCTCTTTAATTTTCCTGTAGGCAGTATCTATCTTACTCCTCATGAGATAAGCCTCTACATCCTTACATTTGCCCTCTAGCCATCCCTGCTTAGCCATTTTGCACTTCCTGTCGATCTCATTTTTGAGACGTTTGAATTCCTTTTTGCCTGCTTCACTTGCTGCATTTTTGTATTTTCTTTCATCAATTAAGTTCAGTATCTCTTCTGTTACCCAAGGATTTCTGCTAGCCCTCGTTTTTTTACCTACCTGATCCTCTGCTGCCTTCACTGTTTCATTCCTCAAAGCAACTCATTCTTCTTCTACTGTATTTGTTTCTCCTATTCCTGTCAATTGTTCCCTTATGCTCTCCCTGAAACTCTGTACAACCTGTGGTTTAGTCAGTTTATCCAGGTCCCATCTTAAATTCCCACCTTTTTGCAGTTTCTTCAGTTTTAATCTACAGTTCATAACCAATGGATTGTGGCCAGAGTCCACATATGCCCCTGGAAATGTCTTACAATTTAAAATCTGGTTCCTAAATCTCTACCTTACCATTATATAATCTATCTGAAACCTTTTAGTATCTCCAGGGTTCTTCCATGTATACAACCTTCTTTCATGATTCTTGAACCAAGTGTTAGTTATGATTAAGTTATGCTCTGTGCAAAATTCTACCAGGCGGCTTGCTCTTTCATTTCTTAGCCCCAATCCATATTCACCTACTACGTTTCCTTCTCTTCCTTTTCCTACTGGCGAATTCCAGTCACCCATGACTATTAAATTTTCATCTCCCTTCACTACCTGAATAATTTCTTTTATCTTATCATACATTTCATCAACTTCTTCATCATCTGGAGAGCTAGTTGGAATAGAAACTTGTACTACTGTAGTAGGTGTGGGATTCGTGTCTATCTTGGCCACAATAATGCGTTCACTATGCTGTTTGTAGTAGCTTACCCGCACTCCTATTTTTTTTATTCACTATTAAACCTACTCCTGCATTACCCTTATTTGATTTTGTATTTATAATCCTGTATTCACCTGAGCAAAAGTCTTGTTCATCCTGCCACCGAACTTCACTAATTCCCACTATATCTAACTTTAACCTATCCATCTCCCTTTTTAAATTTTCTAACCTACCTGCCCGATTAAGGGATCTGACATTCCACGCTCCGATCCGTAGAACGCCAGTTTTCTTTCTCCTGATAACGATGTGCTCTTTAGTAGTCCCCGCCCGGAGATCCGAATGGGGGACTATTTTACCTCCAGAGTATTTTACTCAAGAGGACGCCATCACCATTTAATCATACCGCACAACACTACGCTGCTGGCAGTGCGGTAAGCTTGTGAGAATCGTTTTCGGCCCCAACTAGTATGGAACATACGAGAATTTTATCGACTGTGTTCATTTTATCATCTATGTGCGTTTTATCGACTGTGTACATTTTATCAACTGGATTTTTATCAGTTCATGTATATTTGGGGAGTGCCTTTCATGCTCTGACTTCATGTAATGTAACTTGGCATTTTTATAACATGTTTCATAAGATCAGGTGATGGCAGCATGAGACTATTGAAACCTGTCATCTTGGAACAATAAAAGTGTCTACACTATGATAGCGGTGAACGAAGTCTGTTCACTTCCAACGAAACTGATCGCTCCACAGCACAGCACGTGTACGCTCAAATTATTCACGGGACTGAAAGCTGGCTGAATCCGAAAGTAGATCCTTGGCGATTCATGGAACGTACAGCGAAAAAATAGATTAGAGGGCTTAGGACAAGGAGTGCGCATTGCTCTTGACAAATGTATGACGTCTATTGAGGTAGAATTTGAGTGCGACAGTAAAGTTATCTGGTCATGTATAACAGATCTAGATGAAATGAAGTTAACTGTTGGATGTTTTAGTGGCCACCCGATTCTGATGTGACAGTCTGAGAATTACTCAGTGTCACTTTATGGTCAGTAGCGCAAAAATACCCAGATAATGCAATATTAGCTGGAGGCGAGTTTAACCTATCGCATATAGACTGGAACGTTTATGCATTCATTGCAGACAATCCTGTGAAGAACTTTCGGAAACATTTTTCGAAAATTGTCTTGAGCAGCTAGTTCGACAGCCCACACTTAATGAAAATATTTTTGAGCTCGTAGGTACAAAAAGGGGTGACCTGACCGATAGCGTCAATATAGCGACGGGGATTAGTGACCGCGATGCCGTCATAGCTGCTATGGATACTAAATAAGTCAATCAAGAAGGCTAGGAGAGTATTTCTGATAGAAAGAGCAGATAAGCTGTTGTTAGCAACCCACTTAGAAGCCGAATTAACATCATTTAGTTCCAGTATGATGGAATTACGGACAAAGTTTAAACGGGTTGTAAATCGTGCTTCGGAAAAGCATGTACCGAGTAAGTGCATTAAGGACAGAAAAGACACATCGTGGTTTTACAACGAACTTCGGAAAATACGGAGGAAGCAAAGGCTGTTGCACTGTCGGTTCAAAAGAGAATGCGCGAATGACGACAGGCTAAAGTCGAGGCACGAAGCATACAAAAACTACCACCATCGTACTTTAGCAGAAAATCATACCTAGAACCCTAGATAATTCTAGTCCTACAAAAAATCGCTAAGCGGGTCTAAGGCTTCTATCTGACCACTCACTGACGAGTCTGGTGTGGCAGTAGAAGATAGAAAAACGAAAGCAGAGATTTTAAATTTCACGTTTACGTATTGTTCACGCAGGAGAATCGTACAAGCATATCGTCATTTTAGAACTGCACAGACTCCTGTATGGAGGACACAGTTATTGGCACCGTGGCGTAGAGAAACAACTGAGAGAGTCGAAAACAAGTTAGTTGCCAAATCGAGATGCAATCGCAATCCGGTTTTACAAAGAGCACTGGCCTCTTACATAGTTTGCATTTATCGTGAATCGCCGACCAGCGCAAAGTTCCTAAAGACTGAAAAAAGTGCAGGTGACTCATATGTATCAGAAGGATATTGCACACTCAGTTCGAACATAATAAATTTCCTTGGGACGAAATGCTTCCGTCCACAAATCCGCATAGTTTTAGAAAGCACTCATGTAAAATTCAGCTTTCCCTGTTCTCATATGATATCCTGCGAACTATGGATGTAGGGCAATGGGCAGATCCGATATTCCTAGATTTCCGAAAAACATTTAATATGGTGCCCCTCTGCAGACTGTTTGGTAAGAGCATACGGAACAGGTTCCCATATATGTGATTGGCTCGAGGACGTCTTAAGTAACAGATCGCAGTATGTTGTCGTCGACGAGGAGTGTTCTGCAGAGACAAGGGCATCGTCAGCAGTGCACCACGGAAGTGTGATAGGGTCGCTGTTATTTCGTGGATATATAAATGATCTAGCAGGCAGAGTGATTGAACTGGTGCGCTGCTGGCGCCAGTCTCCATCGATTGTAATCCCGATCGTTGTGAGTCGGTTTGCGATGCCTGCTTGTCTTCTTCGCATCTCTGGCGGATGGGTACAGGGTTATTACAAATGATTGAAGCGATTTCACAGCTCTACAATAACTTTATTATTTGAGATATTTTCACAATGCTTTGCACACACATACAAAAACTCAAAAAGTTTTTTAGGCATTCACAAAAGTTCGATATGTGCCCCTTTAGTGATTCGGCAGACATTAAGCCGATAATCAAGTTCCTCCCACACTCGGCGCAGCATGTCCCCATCAATGAGTTCGAAAGCATTGTTGATGCGAGCTCGCAGTTCCGACACGTTTCTTGGTAGAGGAAGTTTAAACACTGAATCTTTCACATCACTATGCGTGAAACTTGCCCGCACGTGTTCAACCGTTTCTTCGCTCACTGCAGGCCGACCCGTTGATTTCCCCTTACAGAGGCATCCAGAAGCTTTAAACTGCGCATACCATCGCCGAATGGAGTTAGCAGTTGGTGGATCTTTGTTGAACTTCGTCCTGAAGTGTCGTTGCACTGTTATGACTGACTGATGTGAGTGCATTTCAAGCACGACATACGCTTTCTCGGCTCCTGTCGCCATTTTGTCTCACTGCGCTCTCGAGCGCTCTGGCGGCAGAAACCTGAAGTGCGGCTTCAGCCGAACAAAACTTTATGAGTTTGTCTATGTATCTGTAGTGTGTCGTGAACATATGTCAATGAATGGAGCTACAGTGAATTTATGAAATCGCTTCAATCATTTGTAATAGCCCTGTATTTAACTGCGGTGCGCGCGCTCTGCTGGGTCTGGAGTTGGGGTATGAGCTGTGTGAGCGACAGTAACGTGTGACGCTGTGGTTGTATGCAGCGTGGCAAATGGCCGAATCGGTACGACGGAGGAGCGTGGGCAGCTGCTCCGGCGTGTTTAGCCATTTGAATGCAGATTCGCTGCCGTCGGTGACTGGGATTTCGGTGAGATTTGAAGGACAGATTTCCTTCGCGTCTGTTACATGATACTCAAACTGAATGAACTGGACTCGTCGAATTGTTCGTTGGTGGGTTCTGTTTACGTTAATTGAATACGCGAGTGCACTGAAAACTATCTTGATTGTTTCAGTTACTTGTCACTGTATTTGGTCTGGCCGCCTGATATGTTGACGGTATTTAAGGGAGTGCTAGCTACGCACAATAAATAGAAACGAAGCGGCGCTTAATGCGTTGCTAGAGGTCATGCCAAGTAGTACATAAGTCTGTGCCTGACGTTCAAGAGCAGGCCGAAATAATTTTCCCTATTTCCTTTCCTATGTTATTATTTTATTCGTTTGTTCTAGAGAATTGGCTAATCAAATTTTAAGAGCCGTTACAGGGCAAATGGTCACATAGGCTAGTTCTGCTTGGGTTCATTTGTTCCGTGTATAATTAAAAGTTTATCACCAGTTGGGCAGATATGTTTTGCGTATCAGATGCGGCAGAATGTTGTCTACCGCTGATGTGTTTGTGTTTCAGCTAATTTGCAGTTGTCGTCGCGAGCAAACTCCGATCAGGGTATTACGGTGGAAGAGGGAAATTTAAGGACCTGGATCGGTGTGTATGGTTACGTTGTTAGTGTCCTGCAATTCCATTTTTCCGGTAGAGCGTTGTGGTTTTCTGGAAGCTTAATTGTAGCTCAAAGTTCACTATAGTTCTACTTTACCTTTTGCTCCGTGAATCTCCTGTATCTGGTAGAACCTTTCGGTCTGCTTTCGTACATCACTAATTTTCAACGTAAAATTGAAACGGCTCCATTTTAAGACTGTTTAATAGGCTATTATTATTTTCTGGGGAAAAAATGTATGTAAACTTCGTACCTGTAAGTAATACTAAAGAGAAGCTTAGTTAAGTGTATTAATCTGAGAATACTTTTAATTTGTTAGAATTGCTTAAGATCAGTCCATGGAAAATGTCTTAATTGTTGGAAGCAGTTTTAGAATTTGATATGAATTATGTGAAAGCCAGTTTCTACGTAAGTCATGAAGCATTCAGTTATGTCAGTTAAATTTGATTAATGGTGGTTTTATGAACATTGTTCAATTAGTGAAAATTGGTTGAGTAAATTTTGAAAGATCTGTGTCTATCGCACTTAAGTGCATTAGTGTTTTAACCTGAGTCCTGCTGCTGGTTCTGTAGGGCAGGTGCTTTTTTTATAACTGTTGTTACTGTTGGTTTAATTAAAAGCAGGTGTTTGTAATAAAGAAGTGTATGGCAACAACGAACTGCTTACGTGTTTAATTTCTATGTGTCGAAAGGAATAAAACATCAGTGATCAGCAATCCGCGGTTGTTTGCTGATGATGTTGTTGTGTACGAGAAGATGTCAAAGTTTAGTGATTGTAGGAAGACACAAGACTTAGAGAAAATATATAGTTGTTGTGATGAATGGCAGCTATCTCTAAATGTAGAAAAATGTAAGTTAATGCAGATGAGTAGGATAACAGATTCATAATGTCTGAATGCAGCTTTAACAGTGTACTGCTTGACAGAGTCTCGCCGACGAAATATATTTATGTAACATTGTAATATGACTTAAAATGGAACAAGAATCTAAGAACTGTAATAGGAAAGGTGGATGGTCAACTCCGGTTTATTGGAAGAATTTTGCGAAAGTGTGAGTCACCTGTAAGGGAGACCGCATATAGGACACTAATGCGACCAATTCTTGAGTACTGCTTGAGTCTTTGCGATCCGCATCTGGTCAGATTTCAGGAAGACATCTAAGCAACTCAGGGGCGTGTTCCTAGATTTGTTACTCATAGGTTTGAATAACGATCAAATTTTACAGAGATGCTTCCGGAACGCAAGTGGGGATTTCTGGAGGGAAGGCGATATTCTCTTCGAGGAACACTATGGAGGAAACGTAAAAAGACCGGCATTTGATGCTGAATGCAGAGCGATTCTACTGCCACCAATGTACATTTGCGAGTTGAACAGGAAAGTAAATGGCTAGTAGTGGTACAGGCTGCTCTCCGCTACACACTGCACTGTTGCTTGCGGTGTATGTAGATGTAGATGTATATCTACTATCGTTCCATTGTGAAACTATGAAAGTGGTGTTATTCTCGGCAACATACAAGCTGAATGCGAGCGACACTAAATGCATCATTGTAGGCTTGTCCTCAGAACACGAGTTCAGAGGAGTGTTAATTTTTGCAAATCCACTGTCCAGTGACATGAAAGTAATGCTTTCAGACAATGGATGGTATCAATTTCAGAATTCTACGCAAATAATTTTAATATTCAGTGCACTAATGCCTGCACTGATATTGTGGCGTCATACACTATTGAAAACATATAACAACGATAATACCATGCACTGCATTAACTATTAGGACTCTACATTCATAAACTTGATGTATGCTAGCAGAGCATTCCAGCATGCGACGTATGAGCTCCATTCGTGGAGTGAGTAAGTTTATGGATTTTTTGGAAATCAGCGTGTACTTACAAAGCGTATTCTTCAGAAAACTTCAGAGGAGGTCTTTGCTACTGATTTCGATGCATGTTGCTGTTCAGTACGCAGGAGTATTATGCATCAGAATCATCACTGCCTGATGCTCCTAGTGGATTACAAGCATATTTCTATTCATTTCTGTACTGTACAATGTTAGCTCAAATAAAAAATCGAAAATATGTAAGTATTATCTCACTAAACCGTTTTTAATTTCATAAAAAATGTTAAAGGTGTTGAATAATATATGGTGTTAAGATTACTAAAGTATGTATGCTGACTATAACGATTTGCATGCTCAGTAATTTAGGCAAAGAGAAAGTTGAGAAGGGAAATATTCGTATATACCTGTGAGCAGGAACGTATAGATGAACTGTAGCTTAAGTTGTTCACACACAGCATACATACGTATCTAGCAAAACAGTACTTTCTGTGAGGTTCTGTGACTTCACAGTCCACTTATTGCAGTGTTGAATAGACTTATCACATTTCTGCATGAGATGAAGCTTAATAGTTCAGCTGTTGCAATGTCAGAGAGTGAGAGACGCTTAAACTTGTAGAAAATAACAGTAAAGTTGGAGCAAAATGCTCGATGCTGTAACAGAAATTGCAACGAAATGCTCCTCCGTACACATAAATGTTGTATAGCTTTACGGAGAGAACTCTCAAAACCGACTACCTCAGACATTCACTGCATAAAAGGTTTAAAAGCAGAATAGTGCACCTAAAGAAGGACTGTGCAGTCCAATTTCTTGCTATATTGAAGGGTCTTAGCACATTTTAAATGGGATGAAACATAACAGTTCAACTGATGCATTTTTCTACTGTTGTTGGACTTAGTAGTTCATTATGAGAAGAGACAAACAGTACGTGGAATGTGATTATTCAGTAAAATTAATTATGAACAGCTGAACCATACAACATTTTGATTGGACAATGGGAGACTGCTCCTCAGGACTAGCACCCTTACATATGGGATAGTACAGTGCATGAGACGGGTAGTATAGTATTGCACTGTATCCAAAAGCAGTAACCAGTCGGGATAGTACAGTGCACTAGCTGGACGGTGTAATATGGTGTTGTACTCTAATGCGATACCAGGACAGAGTAATACAGTGCATTAACTGGACTGTATAGCACCGAACTCCACCAAAGATGTTAGTAGAATTATGCGGTGTAGGATAGAATGACACATGCAAAGGGGCAGTAGACCGCCCCTCGCACAGATATCTTGTGGTATTCACGTGTTCAAAGTCGGTATTAATTAATTAAACTGTCATCTTTCGAAAGATATGTAGCCATTGTGGCACACATAGCTGGGAATCAATGGTATAAATCTACCACTGCTACACATATTTGGGAACCTATTTGAATCTGTAGTACGAACCCGCCGCTACAGTCTTAATTCGTCATGGGATCTAGTGTTTGAATGTATGTAGAAAATATGCTACTGCAACAACCACTAGTACTTTATCAACTGCATCACATCGACCTCGCATTTTTAACAACTATTATAGCACATTTTCCTATACAAGAAACAATGGAATTGCCATGGCATAAGACTCAAATCATGCTACAGTGATTTGAGGAGCTCACAGGTTGAAGTCTTAGCCATCAAATTCGACTGATATGAATGCATTCAGAATTCTATAGGATATCAGCTCCACAGCTGCAGTTTATGGGATTTATTACGTAAATATGTAATGTCTTATACCTCTGGAAACCTAGAACAGTCCGTTGTAAACTGCCTTATCTGCTGATAATCCTAAACCGTCATATGGAGTGCAGTGGAAGTTGTGACATCAGACCCTCACTATTGTAAACTTTCACAAATTTGGTCATCAAAAGACATACCACACGAACACTCTCGTCAAATGAATTCACAAGTTGAAAGTATTTTTAACAATCACTTTCTGAATGCAAATTACAGGGGAAGCTGATCGAAGACTCAGATTTGTTGGAATGGTTCCCGGAAAATGTCACATACGTTGAAGGAAATAGTACAAAAGATGAAAGTACGATTAGTTGTTGAGGTTTGTTTGGAGTGTTTATGACGTAAGCACGACGACAGCTATCAAGCGAAAATCAGAGAGCCCAGATAAAAGTGCAACGATATTGTCAAGGTTTGAGGTGGAATTCACTGCTTTAGGTACCGATTTAATTGATTTTAGCATTTAACTGATATTAAAATTCAATGATTTGCTGTTCGAATGGTGGCTGTTTCCATTTAGAAATCATATGGAGGTTTCTGATGAATATGTGCGTGACCCGAAACACATAGCGGAGTAGAAACCCTTAGAAGTAACAGTTCTATGAAGTTGTATGAGATGTCATGCGTCGTTTTCTGTCTGAGTAACTATGAGTACATTTGATTCTGCGATGTACATCTTTAATTGTAGGAGACTAGATTTGACGCAGAAATTCTCTGATTTCTGTCGACAGTTGACTGATTCCCGTACTGCACTGGTTGATTTCAACGTAGAATTCTGCGATGTCTGTGCACGCTGTCTGAGTTCACAGTGGTATATCATTCTGAAATCTCCTCTAGATGTTCTTCCGTGTAGTAATTCACGCCCCAACATACTAGAGACAGGCGTTACAGCGGTATTGTACTGAATGTATGTGTGTGGTGAGGGTCTGTGGAGAAAAGGCAGTGGTAAAAGTATGCAAGACAATACGATGCCGTAAAGTTCAAAACTTAGAGTAGGGTTAAGCAGTTTCAGTTGTAGTTCGCCGCTTTGCCTCTAAAGATGTCTCCTGCAGTTGAAGATGAAACGTTAAAAGAAAGTTTTTTTTATAGCGACCACTGCCTTTCAGCTCGGAAGTTTCGAGTGAATTAATCTGAAATTTACTTTGAGTCTTGGCTGGGAACACACTTAACCCATGAGGCAGGATGAAATTACATTGATTTAGTAGACGATTTCGAATTTTTGTTACTGATGTGTGAGGATGATCATTACTACACTACTCACCACATTATGGATTTATTTACGGATCAAGTGTACAGAATTTTCCCACTAAAATGGTTACGACAGAGTCAAACGTTCGAGCAGGGGCTTATGAATTTTATGATGACGGACTCTGTATGAGATGGCTAATTGCAAGTAGGCTAGGACATTAACATTTATGCTAGCCCATCCTCAGATTATGATCGAGGTGTGCCGTAATTTACTCGAAATGACTCTTAAGCTGAATTGATAATCACACCGCAATTCCACGAGAAGAACATTAACTCTTCTGCAAAGCTGTCATTTTGAGAGTCGAAGTATCAGTCAAGACAATTCAAATGATGAGCAGTATGTTTGCAAGAGATCAGAGAAGTGTATTAACTTTATTTTGTGGTTCTATTAGTGCAGTTACAGACATCCTTATTGCTTTTATGTGTATATTTATGTATTTTGCAACCTTTGTGGTTGCAGAGACTGACTCGTTGGCCCTCCCAGAAATGTTGTTTAATGAAATGATCTTGTCACACACGTTCAGCGGTGATGAAACTTGTGTACCTTTGTAACCTTATGATCAGAGTTAGTAATTAATGAAATGATCTTGATGTACTCCGTCTTGTATATGTTTGTAACTTCATCATATTTTATTATGAGTGGTATAATGCGAAAAAAAAAATTTTTTGTGTGAGACTGTCAATGTATATCTTCTTGAGCTTAATGTCACTACTACAAATCAGTAATTTAATCTGTTTAGATAGTGACACAAGTGTTGCAACGCGAGTATCTTTCTATCTCCATATATACATAATCAAATGAAGCCATGACCATATATTTTAATATGTTTGATCACACTAGTTAACAAATTAAAACTTTTTTCTGCATCTGATTTGTAAGTGGGTGGATTTACCTAGTTTTGGGGTGCTGAATATACTGTAACATCAGTTTTTCTCTATGGTATCACATTTCCTAGCTACACAGCAGAATAAAAAATGGTATTAGCGAAAATTGACACAATTAAGTGAAACAAAAATACACATTCAGAACGTCTTAAATCAATACTATTTTGTATGTATGTATGGGGATCATGCCAATGAAAGATCCATATTAGTTCAGAAGGTATATTCACCTTTAATAGTCTTTGGTTTTTGAGAAAAAACAACGATGGAGCTCTTCTTTTGTTTGCCATTTCATCACTCTCAGTAACAAGACCCCCAGCAGTAGTCACCCATCATCGAAGGGTTCCAATGGTCTTGGTAACGGTGTTCCATGGTAAGAATGTCTTGGTGAAAGTATTCACCATGCTAATGGCTTACGGCTCCCAAATTTTCTGGGAAGAAATCAAGGTGAGAATGTAAAAAGTGAATTTTAAGCGACGTTCTACACCCAATATTCTTATAAGAAGCGCTTCACAATTGTTTTAAAAGAAGACCAAGCAGCTAATTGGATATCTGTGAGTTTAGATCTTTCAGCAATTTTCTTATTTGTGGTCCAACAAATATATCCTCTTTCAGCTTTGCCTCACTTAATTTGGGAAACTTTTCTTTTAAGTGATTGAATGCCTCACCTTCTTTATCCAGAGCTTTACATAGTTCTTGATAAGACCCAACTTGATACGAAGGCGAGGCAAAATGACTTTATCAGGTTCAACCATTGAGATATTGTTCACATTTATGTTACCAGGAACATGTGACGTCCTTATAGGCCATTCCTTGACTGTATAGTGGTTCTTTGTGTCACAGCTGTCCCAAAGACACAAAAAGCAGCAGTATTTCGTGAATCCAGCCTGTAAACCTGTAAGGAGTGCAACAACTTTTAAATCACAGCAAAGCTGCCATTCATGACCCTTATATTTGAGTTTCTCTAACTGGAAAGCTGTGGTTTAATAAGTTTCTTTCATGTCTACTGCGTAAGCCAAAGGTACCTATGGAAATATATTCCCATTATGCAGTAGTACAGTTTCCATCTGGTTTCACTGGAGTCAATAAACAGTCGCCACTCCTGTGGATTATGTTGTACACGTAGCTGCATCATCAGACCATTGACATTGATCTTTGGATATCAGCTCTACGTTCTTAAATAAATCTCTTTACATTTATATGTCTATATGTATAATGTAATTGAGATGAACCATGCTCATAGGATATTTCTTTAAAAGGAAGAATGATTTGCAGTTGCAGTATAGTAAATGTGAATGTGTAATATGTAATTGTGAAACTGACTTTAAGTATGCGTGTATTTGAAGACTGGCCATCCATTCATGCGTGAAGCTCTCAAGGAGTTGCCTTCTATTATATATATTTACAAACAATTAGTAAGTGTATGTGGCATTTCTTAGATGGTGTTCCCCTCACTTACACGTAATCAGACTACATTTACCTTTACACGAGCCTACATTAATGAATGTGAGGTGTCTTGTGTGTAAGTGTGTGTATGTGTGTGTGTGTGTGTGTGTGTGTGTGTGTGTGTGTTTTGTGTGTATGTGTGTGTGCATTGGTACCATGGCAACCATACCCACACAAATTATCAATTGGTAATCACACAAAATAATATGAAAAGCAGATTGGTCTCAACACAACCTCATTGGCATCCAATTTGGAAAGGAAGAAGAGTTGATGTTACTTGGCAGCTTTATCCTAACACCGTCATGCGATCTACTTAATAATCAAATGTGGCTATCTGAACAGTAAATCGAGTCAAATGACTAATGGCGTTGTAACAGGTTGTCACAAATGCATTGGGTTCTAACTAGTGATAAATGACCTGATTACTGCACAACATAAAATGTAAGAATTGAGATATATTTACAGTCAAAATGAACACTTATCTTCTGTTATACAACTTCTTCTCTACTGTGACTGTGGATCAGAGTCTATGTACATTTATATAACCAGTCTAACACTTATACTGAAGTAGACTGTTGGTGGTAATACAACTCGAAGCATTGTACAATAGAAACTCTCTCTCATAGCTCCTTCATTCAATAGAAACTTTTCCCCGTAGCACTGTTCAAAGACGAAGTTCTCAAACATACGCAAGAACTTCCAGATTGACTTGAAGAGTCTAACGGATGGTATCTAACTCTGTTGTCGTTGGACATAGTACTCTTCTCGCTGCTTCCTGTGAACTAGGCAGTGACTGGAGTGTAGCCCGATGTAGAACTGCCTTCGTGTCTGTCTCAGTCTGTTGCGAGATAGGCAGCCGATGGTGGCATGGAAATCTTGTGTGGGCGTGTCTTGCTACTTTCGTCTCATTGGTGTGGCCTGCAATGCTCTGGTAGCAAGGAGCATCTTTATAACATCGATCGTAGGCGCCAGCTCTACACTATCGACTACACTACAAATGCTGCTTGGTAAACTACAAGCAACAACAACAACTATCACTGTTTGTATTTCAGATTAATTCCTTATAACTTTTCCTCTTGGTTCGGTAAAAGAGTCTTGTAATTACTGCATCCTACGAGCTTTTATCTGGCTAGGAAAATGGAAGATTCACTTAAGGGAATGACACGAGTCGTAAAAATATTTTGCTGAAAACCAGTCTTGGGCAAGTAAAGCACAGGGGAGAATGGTCTGCCAGCCCAACACATCAGGCACAAGGAATTATCACATAACAAAAGATAGGACATAACATGAGGCAACAATGTGTAGGAGCAGCCAGTCATTAAGCCCAGAGGAGACCAGCTGGAATTTTTTTTCAAAATTTAGGAAGTAGATCTGTGACTGACTCATGGAAATTATTTCGGTAGTGGAGGAGACTTCCTGCATGTATATAGGCGGACGACTTCTCATTGGATATAACTTGAAATCTGTGCCGCGCGGGATCAGCCGAGCGGTCTTGGGCGCTGCAGTCATGGACTGTGCAGCTGGTCCTGGCGGAGGTTCGAGTCCTCCCTCGGGCATGGGTGTGTGTGTTTGTCCTTAGGATAATTTAGATTAAGTAGTGTGTAAATAGTAAAAAGTAAATAGTTTAGACAAAAGAGAATAGAAGCTTTCGAAATGTGGTGCTACAGAAGAATGCTGAAAATTAGATGGGTAGATCACATAACTAATGAGGAGGTATTGAATAAAATTGGGAAGAAGAGGAGCTTGTGGCACAACTTGACTAGAAGACAACTTGACTACAAGAAAGGATCGGTTTGTAGAACATGTTCTGAGACATGGAGGGATCACCAATTTAGTATTGGAGGGCAGCGTGGAGGGTAAAAATCGTAGAGGGAGACCAAGAAATGAATACACTAAGCAGATTCAGAAGGATGTAGGCTGCAGTAGGTACTGGGAGATGAAGAAGCTTGCACAGGATAGAGTAGCATGGAGAGCTGCATCAAACCAGTCTCAGGACTGAAGACCACAACAGTGTGTAAGCTTAGGGACTGATAACCTTAGCAGTTAAGTCCCATAATATTTCACAGACATTTGAACTTTTTTTTTGAAATCTGTTACATAATGGGGGAGATTTTGTGCCTTCTTCCCACGTCAAGCAAGAAATAGCCCTCACTCGTTAACCACAACAAAATTCATAAGAGTAGGGAATCTGTTTCAGATGTCTGTTAAATTGTCATGGGTCAGCACTCACAAGGTTTGTTGCAACTGCCTGGCTAGTTTCCAATGCTGGCAGAAACAAGCAAGTTTTTTAGATGAGAATAAGAGGACACTTCTCATCAAGGCAGAGTGCCAAGTTCATCTTCTTCGGAAGTTTTACAGTTGCAGAACGATATGTCTCCGATTTATTGGACAACTCAGAGACTGGGACTGAACATAGCCGCGCGGAGTTGTCGCACGGTTAGAGGCGCCATGTCGTTAATTGCGCGGCCCCTCCCGTCGGAGGTTCGAGTGCTCCCTGGGGCATCGGTGTGTGTGCTGTCTTTAGCGTAAGTTAGTTTAAGTAGTGTGTAAGTCTAGGGACCGATGACCTTAGCAGTTTTGTCCCTTTCAAATTCAGACATTTGACTGAACATATAATTTACTACTGCAGCTGTCTTCTGCTTTCGCATTTCTTTTGAGTGGTAAGAAGGGCTATATTTGCATCCAGTGATACCAGGTGAGCATGAAGTCAGTCTTTCATCAGGGTTTCGTTTTGCTGATCTAATTTTGACAGCCAGCTAGCTGCACCCACCATGTGCTTCAGTGAAAGTACTGGTGTTTGTTCGTAGTTTTCTGGGATCTCTCTTTAACTCATTACTCTTTTCAACAGTCGCCGACCATATCAGTGACTCAGTTTTATATCCTTTATTTATATATCCAGCGACTTATGCCAAGGTTTAGTATGAACTGGCAATACCTTGTCCACTTATTAAATGTTTGTATTCTTGACTCAGTGGTTAAAATATATTTGCTGTCTTTTGGCAATAAACCAGTTTGGTATAGTAATCATTAGTTTCCTTTGATGAATCTCATTATATGTATATCTGTGTGAGGTGTGGTGCTCTCATTTTCATGCTACATCCCTAGTAATTTTCATTAAAGAGGTCTTTATCCGTTGTGCGACATTAATTTCTCCTTATTCACTTGATCTGATAGGGGGTCATCCATTACTGTAGGTTACTGGGGATAGAACCTGTGGCATCTCAGGGGCCTGTTAAACTGGTCAACTGACATCTCACACTCTTTCTAAGTGAATGACTCCGGCATTCGCTAGCGACAGTTACGGAAAACATAAATCTGGATTTCCGGCTGAGCATTTCATCTCCTCTACCCCAAAATGCAGGTATAGCGTCTTGAACCACGGCGCCACTTTGCTCAGTATCCAGTTAAGAGTTCACAGTCTTAATCACGTGAGTATATTACGTTTCATGAAAAATAATGGGAAGGCGTCGCTATGAACAAAAAATCTGATAATCAAGAATGCTCCCTCTCCTCTCGCGCCCTTCCTTATTACCGTTGAAATTGTGATCATTGTTTGCATCATTGGGTATCGAACGAGCTTTTTTTGGAATGGATTGCGATACGATAACGCCATTGTGATTCATTAGTTACTATTTTACTATTGGTGGTACCTAAAGCGGACATACCGACATCAAGGACCATTGATTTTTACAGGCTCGGTCGAAATCGTAGACGATGTGAAAGTTCTTGGAGGTGTTCCTAGACAAGTAATGAGCACTGTTAATTATTAAGCTGTCATAAATTGCTAAGAAGTTTTCGGTAATTGGCCTTCTGACACGAACAGGTAAAACGTAGTGGAGTTACATAAGTTTATGTTGTCACCATTTAATGAGCAAGACCATGGAAGAGTGTTACGTAGCTAACAACCAAATATCAAAGCAAAAGGAAATAATGTTATAGAACTTTTTTGTCAAATAATAGAAAGAAACCCAGGGAAAAATGAGCTAAGCCATTTTTTGCGTTTTCACCTGCATATAAAAGTATGGAACAGACCTGATATTACCTACTGCAGGAAGTAGGCAAAAACAAGCTCAGTCATACTGTAAATGAGGTTTGAAAAAATGCAGCACAGGGAAAGAAAGATCTCTGTCCACATGAAACAGGGAAATAAAAGGCTTAGTACATTAATTGCTGGTCTTTAAATAATGATGTAGGTTGCAGCTCTGATGAACAGTTGTTCTCAAACATTGTCATAATTATGTGCATTGTTACATTAAGCTGTTGTGTGCAGGTCTTTGTATAGAATACTAAAGCGTCTGCAATTTTGCAAAAATATGGAAATGGAACGTGATACATTAAGTGATGCCTGTAGTAAAAGTATGGAAAGAGGCCAGCGCCTAGCGAAGAAAATAAAAAAAAAGACCTCTTACCTGCGTTAGACGAAAAGATTAATTTAACGTCTCATGAGATGGGAGAAACCTGCCATAGTAGGCTACAGTGCCTCGACAACGTGCCTAAAGAGACAAGATAAAATATTTCAAAAGAATTCAACTTGATGGAATCCGTAGATTTGCAGAATACTTATCTATGTACTCTCATTACTGTACTTCCAATACAAACAGGCCCTTGAAATTATGTGATGAGACAGTTAATACAATTAACCAACATATTGCCTCCTTTCCGAGTAGAAACAGTCATTATGGGTTGAAAGATGCAAGTGTAGTACATCTCTCTGAGGAACTTAATATAAGTAAAATGTTCTATTTATTGAAAGAGTTATCCAACAGTTAAGGCATCTTATGAAGCATATAGATACACATTTATTACGAACTTCAATGTTTCCTTTGGATACCCCCGCACGGATACATGTACTACCTATGACGAATATACAGCCGAAGTGAAATATCTGGAAAAACAAAAGTGCGTTAAAGCATTAGAAATATAAGATATTGAGACTTAATTGAAGAATTTGGAAATTTTAAACGATTGTCACAAATAGCAATCCAACCCATTTCATGAGAGTAAAAGAAAGCTAAGAAGGAAAGTTGAAAGACCATAGAAAACGAAACCATATGTACGGATTTTGGAAAGACTCTGCCTCTGCCTAACATTACGACTAACGTCGTGTACTACAAAAGGCAATTAGCTATGTATGCTTTCAACATACACTGTTTATCAAATGCAGAGAGTACATTTTCCCTGTACCCCGAATGCGATGCCAAAAAGAAGGTAGTGATGAAGTCTTCTCAATGATTCATACATTTTGTTACAATTACCCTGGCATGGCCGTCAAATATTAGAATACATTTTGTGATTAATGTTCTCGTTAAAATAAGCAATCCACCCTTATTCGAATTTTGCACAATTAAGTTACAGCAGTGAAAAGGTTAGACACTGTAAAAGTAACGTTTCCGATAAGACGACAGTCTTATTTAGAATGTGATAAAAACATAGAACTTATAAACAAGAAAGCTCGTACAGAAGTTCGCAAATATTGGAAGGAAGTGTTGATATCAGCTCAGTCGAAGCCTTCAACATTTAATGTTGCTGAAGCTAAATCTGGAAATTTTCGCCAGTGGACAGCACTCTTGAAGTCCTTTCCCTACAGGTCCGGATAAAAACCTCGTCAGCCACGGATCGTAAAATTCAGGACGACTTATAATGGAGCATGAACGACTGCTGCTCTGATATCGGTTTCTCCATCTGAAGGAACCAATGAACTAGAGTTTGATTTGCCGGATTTTTCGCATACTGGTAGGACTTTAAGATAATGTCCAAACCTTGTTGACTTTTTACTGTGATGTAGTTTCAAATTATAAAATTTTCTGCTTTATATTTTCAGACCATTTACTCGTCTCTCATGAGAAATACCTGGATCTGCAAGTTTTGAAAAACTTCTGTGGGACAGAAGCACGAGACCATTATTATGACAGTCTTCCTGTTGCTTGAAGTTCTCACAATCAGAACAGGCTATCTTGAACTGCTTTTTAAATATAGTTTTATTCTC
Organism: Schistocerca piceifrons; assembly: GCF_021461385.2. Classification (NCBI taxonomy): domain Eukaryota; kingdom Metazoa; phylum Arthropoda; class Insecta; order Orthoptera; family Acrididae; genus Schistocerca; species Schistocerca piceifrons. The sequence goes on along the minus strand of NC_060138.1, from coordinate 154,826,813 downwards.
AATTCAAGTACTAAAGGAATAAGCAATGCTTATGCAACCTTGCATTCATGGACTCAGCCCCTTCTTTCCTTGAATAATTTTCCCCTTACCCAACTTCTCAACATGTATCAACGAAAGTTTGAACAACTATGTTACACTATTGATACATACTTACAGAATGTTACTCAAGATTTTTTTAACGTAAGTGTTTATTGTTATATAAGTATAAGGTAAAGAAAAGATTTAAACAGAAATATCAATGTCCTGGAAAATTTATAAAATTGGACTTAGTTCATTCTTGTCTTGGGGTCTTGGGCCCTTCAAACATCAAGTCCTTGGATTCACAGATTAGGAAGAGTAAGATAAAGATGGTTGACGTTGCATATTAGTTCAGGGATTTATACCAAATAAATTGACAAACGCAGAGTTGATCGCCTGTGGTACACAAAACACGTCAGGAGACTGTTGTATAAACAACTAAAAAATCATGTCAACTTTAGTAGAAGTAGTAGTAATAGTATGATATTCTGCCTTAGGGCAGGTCTTGTCATGGGTTAAGCCTCTTCCACTTTTGTCTGTCCATGGCCAGTCTTTTCATTTCTGAATATTTGCCTCCTTTGATATTGCCCAGCATTTGCTATCTTCTTTTTCCTCTTCCCCTTTTACCCTCCACCATTCCTTCAATAAACAGTCCCTCCTCAAACAATGTCCAATCCAGTTCTGTTTTCTCTTTCTGATGACTTTCAGCATGTTTCTTTCTTCTCCAACTCTTCTTAATACTCCTTCATTCCTTACTCGGTCTTCCCATTTCACTTTTTCCATTCTTCTCCATAGCCACATCTCTAGTGCCTCCAATCTTCTTTTATCTTCCATCCTCACTGTCCAGGTCTCCGCAGTATTTAGTGCAACACTCCAGATGTAACATATGGCAAGTCTTTTCCTCAGATCTTTGTTTAGTGGTCCACAAAGTAATTCCTGTTACCTCTTGAATCCTTCTTTTGCAATTGCAATTCTTTTCCCAATTTCTGTTGAGCAATACATATCAGCCATTATTACACTTCCCAAGTAGTTGAAGTTATTCATTTGCTCTATTTCCTCTCCCCCTATTTTCACACGGCATTTTCTCCCCTTTCCTCCAATTACCATTCTTTTAGTTTTCTTCTTGTTAATCTTCATTCCATCTTCTTCTAATTTTGTGTTTAGATCATCTAACATTTGTTCCATCTCTGTTGCACTATCTGCCATCACAACCATGTCGTCTGCAAATCTTATACACTCCACTCTCCGACCCCCTGTACAAACTCCTCTCATTCCATCAAAACTTTCACTAATAATTTCCTCCAGATATATATATTGAACAGTGTCGGTGATAAATAACAACCTTGTCATACACCTATTCCCAGTTCAGTTTCTGTGGTGTCACCGCCAGACACCACACTTGCTGGGTGGTAGCCTTTTAAATCGGCCGCGGTCCGCTGGTATACGACGGACCCGCGTGTCGCCACTATCAGTGATTACAGACCGAGCGCCGCCACACGGCAGGTCTAGAGAGACTGACTAGCACTCGCCCCAGTTGTACGGACGACTTTGCTAGCGATGCAACACTGACGAAGCCTCGCTTATTTGCAGAGAAGATAGTTAGAATAGCCTTCAGCTAAGTCAATGGCTACGACCTAGCAAGGCGCCATTAGCATTATATTGCATGTATCTAAAGAGTCTAACTTGTATCGTCAAGAGCGATATACAAATGATGGATTAAAGTTAAATATTCCAGCAGCTACGTACTTTTCTTTATAGCATTCATTACGTATCCTGTTTCAGACCTCACGCCATCCTGCGTGAGCTTATAGCGTTTATTTCGGCTTCCTCAAACAACACGGTGTTGGCACTTCTGCCGACACTTCAGTTTCTTCACTCATCACACCTCCTGTTCTTACTCTTGCTCTCTGGTTCAAATATAAATATCTAATTAGCCGTCTATTCCTCCAGTCAACTACATGTTTCCTTAGGATTTCAATCAGTTTGTGCAATCTGACACAGTCAAAAGCCTTCTCAGATCAATGAACACAAAATACACCTTCCTTTTCTTCTCCATGTACCTCCCCCTATCACTCTCAGCAGTCCAATTTAAAATAACGCAAAATCCTCAAGACTGGCGATCTTCTGCAGAAGTTCAAAATTTTGCGCGGACTTGGATGCGATATGCTTGTAATAGTTTGGACAACGAAACTTTGTCTCGAAACCTGGCAGAAAATCCAAAGAAATTCTGGTCGTATGACAAGTATGCCAGTATCAAGGTGCAATCAATGCCATCTCTGCGCATAGCATTGGAAATATTATCGATGATAGTGTTACCAAAGTATAGTTATTAAACACAGCTTTCCGAACGCCCTTTGCCAAAGAAGACGAAGTAAATATTCCAGAATTCGAATCAAGAACAGATGCCAACAGGTGTGACTTAGAAGTAGATATTCTCGGAATAGTGAAGCAATTTAAATCACTTAACAAGGACGTCTTCCGGTCCATATGTATACCAGCTACGTTTCTTTCACAGAACGCTGATGCAATAGCTTCATCCTTAACAATCATATACACCCACTCGCTCGACGGGAGATCCGTACCCAAAGATGGAAAGTTGTACATGTCACACCAGTATTCAAGAAAGGTAATGGAAGTAATCCACTGAGTTACAGGCTGTTATCATTAACGTTGAGTCACTGCAAGATTTTGGAACATATACCGCATTCGAACATCATGAATTACCTGGAAGAGAACGCTCACTTAACACATAGTCAACACAGATTTAGGAAATGTCTTTCTTGTGAAACACGACTATCTCTTTACTCACACAAAATGATTAGTGCTATTCATAAGGGATTTGAAATTGATTGCGCACTTCGAGATCTCCAGAAGGCTTTTGACATTGTACCACACAAGCGGTTTGTATTCAAGTTGCGTGCTTTTGGAATATGGTCTCAGTTATGCGATTGGATTCGTGATTTCCTGTCAGAGGCACAGTTCGTAATAAGTGATGGAAAGCCATCGAGTAAAACAGAACTGATTTTTATCTTTTCCCAAAGTAGTGATTCTGATCTATATAAACGATTTTATAGGCATTATGAGCAGAACGCTTAGATTGTTTGCAGATGATGTTGTCATTCATCGCCTAGTAAGGTCATCATAAGATCAAAACCAATTGCAAAATATTTAGGTAAAATATCTATTGTGTGAAATTGACCCTAAATAATGAAAAATGTGAGATATCCACGTGAGTTCCAAAATGAGTCCGTTAAATTTCGGTTATGCGATTAATCAATCGAATCTAAAAGCCGCAAATTCAACTAAAGATCTAGAAATTACAAATACGAACTACTTATATTGGAAAGCGCACACAGGAAAGTTATGAGGAAGACGAACCAAAGACTGCGCTTTATTGTCAGAACACTTAAAAGATGCAACAGATTTATTAAAGGTACTGCCCGCAGTACGCCTGTCCTTCTCTTTTGGACTACTGCTTCGTGGTGCGGTATCTTTACCAGGCGGGAAAACGGAGCTCGCATGGAAAGACATAGGTGTTCGTTATTTTTCTGCGTGCTGTTCGAGAGTGGAATAATAAAGAATTAGTGTGAGGATGGTTCGATAAACCCTCTTCCAGTCAAATTAGCCACGTAAATGTAGAGGTAGAAGTCGTGAGAAACGTGCATTATATGCAGTCAGGCCGAAACTATGCACAGCGTAGGCCAGCGAGTGCTCTCGGACAGAGAGGCCAGCAAGAGCGTGTGGGGGAGCCGGTAGGCAGTAAAGAAGGCGAGTCGTGGGCCGGCCACAGTTTATGCGGCGGGGCGGCCGCTATCCAGGTCGCTAATTAAGCCCGGAATAGGGGGCGGCCACTCCCCGCCGGCTCTCGGGGCTAATGAAGCGGCCCACGGGCCAGGGACCGCAGACCGGCACCTGTTGCTGGCGGCCGCGTCTTCCGGCCGGAGCTGGCGGGGCCGCCGCGGCCTGTCGGTTGGAGCACTGCTGAGTAGTACCCGGTGCGGGCATCCGTCCAGTAAACGCGACAGTCGTAGTCATTACATACACAGAATCAACTAACTGTGACAAAAAATGGTGGAAGCGATCGTTTGCGTATGACCCCTTATTTCAACCGCTGAGACAATCCTACACTGAGGAAGTCGTGGGATAGCGATGATGTGGCTTACCAACACAAGTACAAGGATAACGTACCAATAGGGACAAGAAAGGAGGCATGAAGGGCGCCAAAAACAGGAATAACAGTCATTCATTTATTGCACCGTTACACACGCACATCATGATATATGAGACATTATAATTACCATACTCCGATCTATTATGAGAAACAATATGTATCACGAAGGGCACACACAATGGAGTTTAAGAAATTACAATGGCATATCAACTTCGCTATGACAAACAGTGTGCATAATGAAGGCCACACAATTTTACTAATGTAAGAAATTAAAATAATACTAACATAAAATTAACTAAAGTGCCTTGAAGGAAATGTTTATGAGAAGAACACGACGGGGCCGCAAGGGAGGAGGCAACACAATACTTAACTCAGGTACACCAAAACAAACAACGGACACCAGGCCGCGCCAACAACGGACACGTAAGGCACGCAACTACTCTCTCCGTTGAGGTTCCGCGCGTTCCACCCCAGTAATATCTACCTGAAACATTGTAATAGTTGGAATAGTAGACCAGTGATCACCAAATTAAAAAAAACATTAACATGACATAAAAATACAATAATTTAAGAAAATCACATCATATGACTATGAGCTTAAGGTCTTTCAGTAATTAACAGATTACGAAACAGGTAAAGGGGCTTGTGCCACTATTAAATCTTCAGTAATTACACTACTAAATTTCTCAGTACCCAAGTTGCAATTAACGCAACAAGAATTAAATCATTTAAGTGATAATGTTACTTTAAAATAATAATAAAATCATTTCATACAGCAGAGGACCAAGAAAGGCCCGATCAGTACTCCCCAGTGAAGCAGTTCACACACATGGTACTCCACGGCTCCGAGCACACAGCCCCATACAAAATGCAACACTACCACAGCGACCCGGCGTACTACCAGAACCACCAGGCAGTAAACCAAAATCTTACTAAACCTAAACAGCGACCGACTTTTAAAATAACGAGACCTAGCCCGGGCCGGACAACAGACCACATGCCGGGAAATCCATAAGAAACCTCAGCCAACTTAACACCAAAACAACAATTTATGCCGGCCGAAGTGGCCGTGCGGTTAAAGGCGCTGCAGTCTGGAACCGCAAGACCGCTACGGTCGCAGGTTCGAATCCTGCCTCGGGCATGGATGTTTGTGATGTCCTTAGGTTAGTTAGGTTTAACTAGTTCTAAGTTCTAGGGGACTAATGACCTCAGCAGTTGAGTCCCATAGTGCTCAGAGCCATTTGAACCAACAATTTATGAGCAATATGCAAAACACAAGACCTCTCAGTCCAAAGGCTTCCGTTTAGCCGCGAAGGTGACTTCGACCCATCTGCTGAGGTGCCAAGCGTCGTACGGAGTGCCGAATCAAGCTTAACCTTCGTTAACGGAAAGCGGAAGCACCACAAGACAAAATAAATTGCAATCTAACTGCGCAAGGCAAACTCTAAGGAGTGCCACTCGAAGACTATGCACTTGTAGATCAAACATAAAGCACCCAGACTAACGTGCCGCTGAACGACGCACTTCTATCACCAGCGTCTAGTAGAGTACGAAGAGCAGCGTACCCCATCGATATACATGCACGGGACGGTAAACGAGGATAGCAATCCCAGCGAGGAGAGACAGGAGGAGGACATGACATCCCGCCGCACATAGAAGGTATTTCAAACTCAGGCTCTACAACTACAACAGGCGAGATTGCTCCACTTGCGAACCAAGTTAAATGGCACACCACGCCGCTGCACCACACTATTAACCGTCAAATCACGGTCCGGTCTTCCCATCGAGCCCCACTCGGCGACCAGACGCAAACAACCCCGGCCGAGCCGAACTGTCTTCACGCCAAGGCAGCCACCTCTCACCTGCTCACACGCCTCCAGCTAAGCTCCGGCCAGCGATCACACCCGGAAACAACCGCCAAACGCCAAAGCGCCGTCTGAGTGAAAACTCAGCACTATGATCGATACGGACTTGGAAATAAGCGAGCACCGTAACAAGCGATATGCAGTAGTAAAGCGTGTACAAGGTATAAGAGGGCAGTGCCTTGGCGGAGCTGTCATTTCTATGCAGGTGCTTCATGTGAAAAGGCTTCCGATGTGATTATGGCCACAAAACGGGATTTAACAGACTTTGAACGCCGACTGGTTGTTGGAAGTAGACAAATGGGGCATTTCTTATGGAAATCAGCAGGGTATTCACTGTTCCGGGAGCAATAGTGTCAAGAGCGTGTTGAGAATACCGAATATCAGGCATTACCGCTCACCATGGACATCATAGTGGCCGGCGGCCTTCACTTAACGACCGAGAGCAGCGGCGTATGCATAGAGTTGTCAGCGTTAACAGACAAACAGCACCTTGAAAAATAAACACAACAATCAGCGTGTGACGTACCATCAACGTACCCGTTGGCACTGTGCGACGAAATTTGACCTTACGGGGCTTTTGCAGCAGACGACCGACGCGAGTGGGTTGCTAACAGTGCAAGTTGTCGCTTGCTTTAATCATAAATATATGCTTGAGTGATGCTAAATGTTATCATTTTTACATTAAGAAAAGTATTACCTTCTCAATAAACTTCAAATCGTGAGCTACACCCTTAATTTTTATATACGAAATAGTGAATTTACTAATGGCATTTTTCTTGCCTATGCTTGTGGTCACTTTCGGAACTCAAATTAATTTTAATTTAATAAGATGGTTCTGTTCACTATGGGACTTAACATCTGAGGTCATCAGTCCCTTAGAACTTAGAACTACTTAAACCAAACTAATCTAAGGACATCACACACACCCATGCCCGAGGCAGGATTCGAACCTGCGACCGTAGCAGTCGCGCGGTTCCGGACTGAAGCGTCTAGACCGCTCGGCCCCAATGGCCGGCTAATTTAATAAGACTGCTGGTGTACCCATGATAACCACAGTATTATAATAACACTGAATAGTTGAGGGAGTAAGAATGAGAACAGTGACGCATTTAAGTTTACAAAATAATGACAAGGTTTATTAATCCTTTTGTAACTACAAGTAGCTGATAAATCTTACACAAAATCATAAACACAAATCAGATAAGGAATAAGATTTGATTGGAAAACCGTACATTGGAGAGGAAGCTATAAAAATTATCTCCTGAATTAATGCCTTTTACAACGCAATCTGACTTTGTTTACATGAATCGACAGTGGAGTCGACTCTATTCAAATGGAATGACCTATAACCAAGTATACCGCAAACTATGGTTTACTTCACAATAGGGAGCTGAGAATGTCATTTAACAACTCTGCGCCAGTGTAACAGTACTTTAGCCTTTTATGTCGATTCAGGCGGCAGTAGAAAACGGCGCGCTGTGGGCGAGGAGCGCAGCGTTGCGACAGCTGCAATATTCTCACACATCCACGAAAATTTTCAAACTTCGCTGTCTGGGGTTACCAGTTTGACTCATTGTCACTTCAGTGAGTGATGGAATTGTCAAACGTGAGACGGCCGACTAAGGACGAATAAGTTCACCCTCGTGACACATGATATGTCCGAAACGATATGCAGTTACACTTAGCAAAAACGAAACTGCCCCTACATTGCACAAACAAAACTAACTATCCTCTACTCATTGAATCTCCCTTCTTGACTGTTCTGTTGGCCTGGTAGCCAATCCAGACACAGCAACGGGGTTCCCACCCTGGGGAAGCAAACCTCCACTTTGCATATCCTGAGGGGAACTAATCAGCAACCCCAAATCTCTCTTATCTGAAAAAAGAAGATTTTAGACTAGGAAGACGTCGTTCTCGTTATAAGCACGGACATGTTTTGGCAAAAAACATCTATCTAGATGGGGTCACAGTTCCTCACATACGAAGAGGTCTAATTTTTATGGACCGACCATTTCCTGTTTCTGAAAGAAGGCTTTTAAGCTTCCCAGATACTTGTTCCCATGAAATGTATGTTTTTGCCGCTCGCTGGAAGAACCTTGAGACATACTGGCAACAGGAGTGTCGCAATCTTGGCTCCACTAAACACGCACACCGCCTGCTCTGTCCGTATCGTCCGAGCTTCTAACATTAGAATACATGGAGTTTAAAGATCTTCCCACCGTTTTCACAAAAGCTCAGTGTACAGCAACCTCTCTTAAACGGCTTCCTCCATCCACTTTTAACCAACTGGCCGCCTCCACAACAGACTGCTCCCTGGCCCAGACAAAATGTTTTGCGAACCGGCGACCTTCTGTCTGACCCTAAATGGGAAGGAGAGAGGGCTTCAGCCAGAAGTCCCTTTGCATGTATGATCCAGTAGGTGCTGCTTCCCAGAAACTCTCACACAGCCTGGTCGCTGCACTCAGCATTTATTGCCCCCATTTCATCTCTCCCTGTTCTCCGTCACGTCCACTACTGCCCCTCGGGTACAAGTTCCCTACAGTTTAAACTTGCAGTTATAAGGACATTCTGCCCACAATTTCCCCGTGTAAAAATATGAATGTTAGCCACCTCTCACTACCTCCCTGTTATCCAATGATTTCTGCATGGGGAGTGTCTCACTTCAATAAAGAGGTTAGCGTGACACAGAGCAGAAGAAATTATGACACTTTGAACGTGTCTTCGAGAACGACATGCCAGACTTCGAAAGCTTTACCAACCAAAAACAAAAAAATACCACTTCCTGTCTTGAATCATTCAACCAGGGATCACATACACACACACACTGCTGCATCTCTGTAAAAGTCCAGTGCACCCTCAGGTTTTTGTCACACATCCTTGACTTTAAATACAATGACTAGATGGTTAAAATATCATGCAGACGTTTAACTAACCCATTCACACTGCAGCTGAGGTCAGAGATGATTGGTTTCCCTGCGCACAATACAATTTCGTTGAGCAAAAATGGTTCAAATGGCTCTGAGCACTATGGGACTTAACATCTATGGTCATCAGTCCCCTAGAACTTAGAACTACTTAAACCTAACTAACCTAAGGACAGCACACAACACCCAGCCATCACGAGGCAGCGAAAATCCCTGACCCCGCCGGGAATCGAACCCGGGAACCCGTGCGTGGGAAGCGAGAACGCTACCGCTAGAGGTGTACATGTCTCGCTTTTAACCCGCCCATGCTTGCCCGGTGGCCAGGCGGGCAGGCCGCCGCGCGTTGTCAACAGAACGGGCAGGCTGCTTCACTCCCAGCCAAGCCAAGCAGAACCCAACCCGGGCAGGCTGCGGGAAACTTGCTTGCCTGCCCATGTTACTGCTGAGCTGCGCTACGCAGCCGTTTAGTCTGCGCGCGTCATTGTCGTATTATGAACGTTAATCAAAAGTTTTTATTTTACCTGAGCACCAAAAGACAAACCCCAACATTATATACATATGTATTAATTTCAGGTAAAAAAAATATTGGTTTTATTTGTATATTCTTCCTTTACGCGTATATTTCGGGCTTCTTATCTATATAAATAAAAATTAATTGCCAAATGTGTTGATAAGCGTAAAACTCGAGAACGCCTGGACCAGTTCGGCTAAATTTTTTTTGCTGTGTTCGTAATTCTCAGGACAAGGTTTTTATGAAATAAAATTTTTCGAAAATCAACCGAAAAATTGGAAAATTTGACAAAAACTGAAAGTGCGTTTTCATTGTGTCCGTGTGTTTGTATTGCATACAATCTTGATGAAATTTTGCACACTATACCTTGAAACCAAGAGGAAGGTCACAGTCTACATAAAATTTCATATGGTGCATGGCAGAGGTTCCTTTACATAACGGAACTCGACAAATTGTACGTATTTATTCCGATCTTGATGAAATTTGGCACACTTGATATTCAAAGCAGGATGAAGGGCGCTGCCTGCTTAAAATTCTGAATGGTGCATGGCGGAGGGTACTTTACGTACACACTGCTACACCAACCTACAATTTTATTCCGATCTTGAAGAAATTTTGCACACTTGACCATCAAGAGGAACATCACTGTCTACATAATATTTCGGACAGTACATTGAAGAGAGTACCTTACAAAAGATTTTGACATCGTTTGCGGGTTACCATGAAAGTTCACTATGTACGCATGTTTGCATGGAGAAGGTTTTTGAATATTTGCATGTGCATGTATATATATATATATATATATATATATATATATATATATATATATATATATATATATATATATATATATATATATATATATTTGTCTATGAGTATAGACATTTCGTTTAAAAGAAATGTATGTATATATATATAATTTCTTTTAAACGAAATGTCTATGATCTTTTTAAAATTTGAGAGCTGTCTGACACATTCACAGTCATCGTGTTGGACAATTCGCGCACAACAAATGTCGTTTAACAGTTGCAAACCATTTTTGGTTGAGTGAACGTGTTATATTGGCTGCAAAAATCCTTGATGTTAACGAAATGAATTTTCAGATTCAAAATATGACACCTGGCGAATTGCTGACATACAAGTCGGTTTATTCCGTTAGTAACCAAGATGATGTAGTCAACTATCCTACAGAATTTTTAAATTCGCTGGATTTCCCCGGATTACCGCCTCCCAATCCGTAATTAAGTCGGATCGGCAATCATGTTGCGAAAGGTAAACCAGCCACGTCTTTGTAATGGCACCCGGCTTGCGGGGAAGAAGTTAAAGAACAACGTAATCGAAGCCACAATTTTAAAAGGAAAGTACAAAGGTGAGGACAGTTTGATTCCAATATCACTAAGATTCCGACCGACATGCCATTCGACTTTAAACGGTTATAATTTCCAGTGCAGCTTACATTTGCCACGTCGATAGATAAATCGCAGGGGCAGTTGTTATATGTTTGTGGCATCAATCTTGAAAATCATGTTTTTCACATGGCTATTTGTATGTCGCATATTGCCCTGTCGGGACACCTTCAACTTCATTTGTTTACGCACCAGAAAACAAAACTATCAATGCTGCGTATCAAAAAGTATTACAATAAATGCTACCTAGCAATAAACTTTGACACTGATGCACTGATCACCACAAAAGTTGACAGATATATATGAGTTTTCATAGATAGGTGAAGAGGAGATGAACTGAGGTGGCGGAATCCAACAGAGAGAGGACGAGGAGAAGGATAGAGGGTGGGGGGGAGATGGGCCAAGGGATGGATTCAAAAATGGTTCAAATGGCCCTGAGCAATATGGGACTTAACTTCTGAGGTCATCAGTCCCCTAGAACTTAGAACTACTTAAACCTAACTAACCTAAGGACATCACACACATCCATGCCCGAGGCAGGATTCGAACCTGCAACCGTAGCGGTCGCACGTTTCCAGACTGTAGCACCTAGAACTGCTTGGCGACTTCGGCCGGCCAAGGGATGGGGAGTGGGGTGGGGGGGTTGGAGGTGATCAAAGAGATAGTGGGAGAGGACTAAATGGATAGAGAGAAAATACGGGAGGGAAGATGGACTACGAGAGTATGGAATAAATAAATGCCCAGGCAACGCAATGCAGTCTTTGCTGCACTTTTCAACACCGAAACGGATGGATATTTGTACTAAAGAAGTGAACCTCCACCCCCCAAAAAGAAGATTGGTCACCTCCCCAGAAGAATAAATTATATACGCCCCTATTAACCACTGTATTGCAATGAGAACCAAATTAAGATTTTGGAAGTCTAGATTCTTTAACTTTAGTATGTTTCAGCCAAGTATGACACCAATTATATAAATATTTAACTACGTTTCCAGGATGTATTTTACTGGTTCTGTGAATTCATTCGAAGTTGGAAAAATCATTCTAAATTGCCAAAATGCATTTTAACAAAATCGAAGGACTTGTTTCGTATCCAGTTCGTCTAAAAACTATAGTACTGGGAATACAATGGCGACCCTGAGCCATTTTTCGCGGCTCCTACGTTTGCGTCATGAGAGTCCACACTTGTAGTCTAGGTCTGCATCATGAGGGACCATATTTCGGACCATCATAATGCAGACTAAGACGACGAGTGTTTACTTGCATGATGCAAATCTAAACGACGACTCCAGACCCTCATAACACAGACCTAAACGACGAGTCTGAATCCTCATGACGCAGATATAGACGCTGTGGAGAGTGGCTCAGAGTTTCCATTATATTCCTACTACAATATTCATGGAAAAAGACGCTCTTCATTTTAGGAGTATTTGTAGTGTCTAGGTCTTCAGCATCTTGACTCTGCATATGGGATTCCCCTTAATATAGAAATACAAGAACAAAATTACATTTTGCAATGTGTGTGGAACTCAACAAAATAAATTGTAATTTAAACTAATAATGTGTATTGCCTTACTCCACAAATGAATATTTTATTTTGCAGAACACTTTTCAACATAAAATCTTTACAAATTTTCCTTCAGTTCCCCTGAAAGTATTATTTAGGTCAAACCAGATACTCCTAAAAATATTTGGCTACTTTTGCAAACCCAAGTAACAGAAAATGGTTTACAAACAATAATTAATGTCACTTGGAAGGAGTGAAATCAAAAAGTTTAGTCTAAAATAAAAATGAACTGTATGCATTACAAAATTTCTATCTCAGAAATTGACGCCCAGAAAGCACAAGAAAGAAATCTGCACTCTTAATTAGTAAATTTGCGCTCAAACTCATAGTTTCCCGTTTAATGTTCTACTGTATTTTCAATGTGTCTGCTGATTAGTGTTTGAATTAATTATGACGAGATCGTTAAGTCTGTCTGCATTAAGACGTGATCGTTTTTCGCTAATTAGGTTTCCAGCGCAACTAAAAATTCTCTCACTAGACCCACTAGTGGCTGGTATATTTAATATTTTTCTTGCCACACACGCAAGTCGAGGAAGTCGTTGGGAGTTATTTTTCCACCACTGTAGAATATCTCCCTCGTTCACACAGTGTTCTTGCAAGTATCTGCTGACTTCATCATGTAGGAGAGGAGGCTCTTCTGCCCAGTTCTCAAATTTCGCCATTTTGTACGGCCCTGGATTTGTTTCTTGGTTGCTGTGATTGGGCACTTGTACTGAAACTGTACAGGTTCCAATTAATATTTGCAGAATAATGTGAAGATCGTACTACACATAGTTGAAATTATAATAGGTTTTAGATGATGCTATCATTTATCGTCCTGTAAAGTCACCAGAAGATCAAAACTAACTGCAGGACGATTTAAATAAGGTACATATTTTTGGTGTGAAAATTAGCACTTGGCAATAAATAATGACAAGAGCGATGTTATCCCTGTGTGTACTAAACTAAGTCCGTTAAACTTCGTTTACAAGATCAACCAGTCAAATCTAAAGGCTGTAGATTCTACTTAATACCTCTGATTACAATTACGACCTACTTAAATAGAAATGGACACACAGAAAATGCTGTAGGCGTTTTAATGACAAAACACTCTTTTGGAGCATTGCTACGAAGTTGGAGAGCCTTACTAATGACGGAAGAGGTCGAAAGAGTCTAAATAAGGGCAGCTGGTTTGGTATTATCGTAAAACAGGGGAAAGAGTGTCGCGGAAATTACACAAGAGTTGGGGTGGTAATCATTTGAACAATGGCGTTTTTTGACGTGGCGCGATCTATAAATGGAATTTCGACCACCAACTTACACCTCCGAATTCGAAGAGATATTGTTGAGTCCCATATACATTGGAAGAAATGATCATCAGAATAAAATACAAAAAAGCAGCGCTCAGACGGAGAGCTGTAGGTGTTCTATCCCGCGCGAAATTCGAGAAAAGGAGACAAATAAGTTGAAAGTGGTTCGATGAACCCTCAACTAAGCACTTGCATGTGTCTTGCAGAGTAACCATGTACATGTAGATGAAGAATATATGCATTATCTTAGGAGCTTACCATCAGCACACATCTGTCGTGCTGCTTGGTAAACTTCAATTTTTTCATCCTCGGTTAACTTTCTTAATGTGCGGTAGTTAGCCACCATAAACGTTGCAATTTTATGCAACATACTAACGCACATTTTCTGTTCTAGGAAGGCATCAGCGGCTTGTTTCAAAGCTTTCATGTCCTGAAAATACATTTTCTCAACATACATATTTCACAAGTGGTTCTATAATGTTCAGATGGAATAAAATTACAAACCTCTTCATCGTTATCCCGTACGGTACAGTGAGTTTTTAAGGCATAAAACCACGGTAGAACTAAATGTAGGGTTGGATCCTTATCACTCTCTAGATCAACTGTGGCTTCTTTAAACGGCTTAAGAAATTCTATAAGCTGGCCAGTTATATGGTGGTCATAACCCAGCATCTTATCAGAGGCACCTTCATTATGTAAAACAGCCTTCACTGAATCAATCTGAGAATGGACTGATACAAGCATGTCAAAATAACTATTCCAACGAGTTGAAACCCACTGCTTTAAAGATGAGTTCAGTCTCACACACAGACCTCTTCTCTTGAAGTACGAAACCGTAGCCCGCACTGTATTAAGAATGGCTAATATATTTGGAACATTTTCTTTCAAAAACTGTTCGCTCAGAACATGTTTCAAGACTGTGTTTATACTATGAGCCATGCATGGAAGACGCTGATATACTTCGAGAGCTTTGACAATGTTACTGCCCTGGTCTGTGACAAATGTAATTTTGGCAATGTCTTCACGAGAAACACCCATAGTTTCTAAGCCATCTTCCAACTCGTTTCGAATATTCGAGCCAGTTTTTGGGCAGTCAGGAAACGCAGAGCACATTAGTACATATTTATTCAAACGCCAGTCTGAATTCATGTAATGCATTGCCACGGACATGTAAGGCACCCCTTTGTAATTGTCTGTCCATAGATCAATTGTACTGGCACATATACCAGAACGAATCGCATGCACTATATCTGGGAGCATTTTGCTGCGCACTTTATCAGCTAAGGTTTGAACTTTCCTAGCTACTGTCACTCGGGAAGGCATAACATTTTTAATATCAACTGAGCCATATTTTTTACCTATGTCGATCAGTGTCTGCCCTAAATTAAGAAATCCTTCTCCCTCTATACTGCTAAATGGTCTCAGGTCCTTAGCACACATTTCGACGCACTTTTCGGCCACTAAATCTTTGTCCTCTTTCAAGATATTTACGGAGTGAGGGAACTGCTTGTCAAATTTGCACACATGTCGTAACATACTCGAGGTTCCCGAATAAGTACTTAAGAGCTTTTTACATAGTTTGCATTGAGACACACCTACCGATTTATTTGAAGCGGCCTCATAAACACACGAAAACGTTTCCCATGCGGCACTTGTGCTCTGTTTCGTTACCAGCATGTATTCGCCAGTTGTCAATTTTTTTTCAATCTCACTAAAGTTCGACCTATTCATTGTGCTGCCTCCACCGTTGCGATAAATGAACTGCAGGCTAACTACCTGGCTACTCTAGTCACGGTAGCTTGACAGCGCAACCTGTTGTCAGGCGCAGCAAGCTGAGCGGGTCCCGTGAAGCTTGGCAGGCTTGCGGGAACCCAGGTAGCCCGGGCTTGCGGGAGCCCGTATCGCCCGCATTGCCCACTATGCCTCAGTACACGCGCACTCTTGTGTTTACATCGCGCTGCAAGGGGAATTTGTACACCTCTGGCTACCGCACGACCACGAGATGCGGGCGTTCGTTGAGCAGAGATTTTGTTATGCCTGCCCAAGCATTCACAGTGATTCCATCTTCGATAAAGGAAAATTATATCCAAGTAATCAGCAAATCGAGGCAAGTAATGTGTGTGTTCTTGTCACATGTGTCATCTCTTAATCTTATTTCTTAGTAAGGTCTATCTCTTTCTCTTTTTCTAGTACAGTGGTGTAAATCGCGTTAACACGAAATAAACAACATGTAAATGACATGTGAAACATAGTGAGACTTTACACAAATGACATAGAAAAAACTGAGTCGTGGCAGCTTCTGTGAGGGCACATGCGTGGTCCTGTTGGTGGCACCTGTGCTTGCATTCCATATCGACTCTGGCCCTCGTCGTATTATCTTAGCTGAGTTAAGGTTTCCTTCTGGTGGTGAGTGCTGTGTGGGACACGGAGCTGGATGGGGTGTGCTGAGTACTTGACGTCCTGGCTATTTCAGCGAATTGAAACCGTTGGGCTATGGGGGCCCGCGTTTTACTGCAGCGTTGACCGTCGCTGCCAGCGAGTTTAGTGAGTAAGGCCCAGCTCTCATCATGTGCAAGCTGGTTACAAAGTGCATCAGTCAACTGAGGTGTGCTAGATACGCCGAAATATATTGGACA
Source organism: Schistocerca piceifrons (assembly GCF_021461385.2). NCBI lineage: Eukaryota > Metazoa > Arthropoda > Insecta > Orthoptera > Acrididae > Schistocerca > Schistocerca piceifrons. The sequence goes on along the minus strand of NC_060138.1, from coordinate 154,810,427 downwards.
GCTCGTTAGCAGCTACGAGCAGGGGGTCAATATTATCCGACGTCTACCTAGGATCCTGAAGCTACTGGCCTCCTTGTCATTTATTTGAAAGTATGTATGAAGACGGTTCAGTAAGTACTGTACTTAAAGACTGTTAATTCTGCCGTGGTGTGAGCTGGCCAGAAATTCGGTTCTTTTATGCCTTTCAGTGTCTCCTTTTGGGGCTCTGTGTGGCAATCTGCAGGTTTCTGCAAGTGCCAAACTACTATTTTACAATTTTAGTGTGATACTTGAAACCATTGTTTCTTATCATTGAGTATTTGATACTACTCATTATAATTTCAACATGTTGTAGACCTCTGTCCCTTCCTGGGGCGAGTTATTGGATTTGGCCTGTAACTAAAGTTGTGTGCATTCAGCTTAAATGTTGGTATGTGTGTGTATGTGTGTATGCCTGTTATAGGTGCACATTTTCACTGGACATCTGCCATTTGGTGTGTATCGAAATTACGGCCCCAGTAGAGGTATACCTTCACTTATTTAATGTTGTTTGAATTATTACGTAATTATTCTTTGTAAAGTGATTTTGTACATTGTTTCTTGTTATTGCTAGGAAAGTTGACCTGCTATTTTTATGAGTGGCGCGCTCCTATACTGAAGTTTTAATTAAAGTTAAAGCAATTACAGCCCTCGGTCCCAAAAATTAAGTGTTTTGACCTGGTTTTGACACTTCTATAAGTGCCTGCATCAGAAATTACATTGAAATTGGCCTATAACGTAAGTACAAATTATGGGAAAATTTTTGTATAAAAATGTACGTACTGACTAACAGTACAAGAAAGAAACAGTACTTACACGTCACGTATAAAATAAATATCAAGCGAAAAAGTTTAGTCACAAAATTAAAAAAGAAGAACATATGGAAGGCGAGCCACCATGGGCTGCTCATACATGTCAAGCCACAGGTAGCAACAGACTGAGTCGCCCACATTAGCAACTGCGGGCAGGTGAACATTACACCAAGAGTGCCATCTAGTAGCCATAAATATAAGTAGGCTACTTAACATTTGAAATATAGGCGCCTACTTGGGGTGGACAACGCATATCTGTTTCGCAAGACACACCCACTGGTATCGGTGGCCTGATCCCAGTCACGCCAAGATCCACTATCGGACTGCAAATCAACTTCCGTGACACCACCATCGCCTCTTCATCCTGAATGGTAGAACAGACTGTGCATACGCACCTCCGGCAGTGCACACAATATCAAGAGAAGAAGCCACACCATTACTATATTCCAAGATAAATTATGAGAAGAACTGCGTCACCAAGACTGATGCAATTATTTCTGAACCAAAAATGCGATTTTCATTTTGTTCCAAATGTTCAAATGTGTGTGAATTCCTATAGGACCAAACTGCTGAGGTAATCGGTACCTAGACTTACACACTACTTAAACTAACTTATGTTAAGAACAACACACACTCCCATGCCCGAAGGAGGACTCGAACCTCCGACGGGAGGGACCGAGCAATCAGTGACTTGGCGCCTGTAGCCGCGCGGCCACTCCGCGCGGCCGCGTTATTCCAACATGTATCTTTGCTGTGACATGGCAAGCTACTAACACACCAATGCTCAAATATTAAACCGACCAGTTTCGTCATAGACCCAAGAGGTTTCCGCCGAGAAAACGGCACAGTCCTATGCACAAAATAATTTTCCATCTGTGAAACATGAGAGAATAGGTCTCACTAGAAGGACCTGGTGACTTTCTGGTGTCGGGGGAGGGGGGGAGGGATTTTTATGGTCTTGCCTCCACTTAAGGGGCTCCGGAACGCCCTATACTTGCAATGTTAAAATAACGCTTATAACTTACATCTTTCCTCACAAAGTATTTGAGGTAGGAAGTTGAACTTTTTACAGATTATTTATTGGAATATGGGATACAACTTAACACAGGGATTTTACAAAATTTTAGTTCAGTTATTAAAGATGATTTTTTTTCAATTGTAATGAAAATTCACAACATTCTTTTGCAATTTTTTATTTATATATTCAAAAATATACAGTTTTTTGGAAAAAGGCTGTGTTAAATTATGCAGAAGGTACTGTGTAACATTTACTGAAAGTTTGAAACAAATATGTTTGGAAGATCCTTAGAAAACATGTAATTAGTATGAGAAAATAAAAGTTTTGGGAATCGAGCGACAAAGATTGGATTAACTTTTTAGTGCATTCCAGGTCCATAGGATGGATTATCTTCATCCTCTGCAAACTCCTCCTCCAGCTTCCTCTTGTTCCTCCTCCTGTTTACTCTTGCTTGTATTTCTAGACTCTTTACAGCCCTATACTTGCAATGTTAAAATAACGCTTATAAAATACATCTTTCCTCACAAAGTATTTGAGGTAGGAAGTTGAACTTTTTACAGATTATTTATTGGAATATGGGATACAACATAACACAGGGATTTTACAAAATTTTAGTTCAGTTATTAAAGATGATTTTTTTTCAATTGTAATGAAAATTCACAACATTTTTTTTGCAATTTTTTTATTTATATATTCAAAAATATACAGTTTTTTGGAAAAAGGCTGTGTTAAATTATGCAGAAGGTACTGTGTAACATTTACTGAAAGTTTGAAACAAATATGTTTGGAAGATCCTTAGAAAACATGTAATTAGTATGAGAAAATAAAAGTTTTGGGAATCGAGCAACAAAGATTGGATTAACTTTTTAGTGCATTCCAGGTCCATAGGATGGATTATCTTCATCCTCTGCAAACTCCTCCTCCAGCTTCCTCTTGTTCCTCCTCCTGTTTACTCTTGCTTGTATTTCTAGACTCTTTACAGCCCTGTCTGCAGCCCGAAGGCGTTCCTTGTCTAAAGCAAGCATCGCTCGTTGTTGTGTTCGTAGATTTTACTACCATTTTCTTCAGTTGCAGTTACTGCAACACTGTTCCAAAAGGTGGTCATGTATGAACACTTATCACATTTCAGTTGTATTTCAGTAGCAAGTCCTACGTGCTTTATTATGGAGAGTTCCAGACCAACTTCACTACAATGAATACATCTTACACAGTTTGAAAAAATTCCTTTGAGAACCGACATATCAAATATTTCATTCACATCCGATTCGCCCATGAAACATTCATAGTTTTCACTCATTGAACCAAGCTTCTTCTGTGAAGTATTTTCTTTCCCACTTTGACTGCTATGGGCAGGTGTACTTGAGAGGTTAGGTTCACTCACTTGGTTATAGTCTTTATTGTTTACAGTAATAACACATACCTTTGGCTTTCCAACATTTCTCCTTTTCTTAAAAGCCTTCAGAGGATTTCTAATAACTTTTCTTTTACTCATTATTATACTTCAACAAAACAGAGACTCAAGAAACAGAATTAATTACGAATATTTTCGAGATAACGACAGAGTAAATAAACATGAAACAATCGACAATCACACCAGCGATATATATTGAACCATCACAGGTTAGCCACACAACACATACTTTATCTCACATCACTAAAATGTACCTGATGAACACGGACGTTAATAATAACACCATTTGACAGCAATTTAACAGCACCGCAGTGAGTCACGCCCATGTAGAACACATTTCAAAAAAAATTTAAAAATAGTTGTAGTCTTCGGAATTGAATAAATTATATATCTATTAAAAGGTAATAGTCTGCAGATTCAGAAAACGCAAAAAAGTAAAAATTGAACTTTTTATGATTTTGAGCCTTTCCGGAGACCCTTAACACGTTTATCAGCCACTCTGTCCATATCGTCGTAGCTTCTAACATGAGAATGCATCGATTTTAACCTTGTTAACCTTACAGCAGTCTGCCCACAACTTCCCCACGCAAAAAAAACCATGAACCACACTTACCAAATGTAGTACTGAGGAACACCGAGATCATGACCTAAAATATGAATGTTAATGTGCCTGACAATGTTGTTCAAGTGAGAGAGTGGTGAGCCACCTCTCAACAGCACGACATCACCTGTAGCGCTTCTCCTGGGCTCCTGACAATATGGGCTGGGTCCTGGACGACCATGGCCTGGTAAAATGAGTCCAGATTTCAGTTGTTAAGAGCTGACGGTAAGGTTCGATTGTGCAGAAGACTCAAGTTGTCAATAAGGGCTGGGTTGGTTTGTTTGGGGAAGGACACCAAACAGCGAGGTCATCGGTCTCATCGGATTAGGGAAGGATGGGGAAGGAATTCGGCCATGCCCTTCCAAAGGAACCATCCCGGCATTTGCCTGGAGTGATTTAGGGAAACCACGGAAAACCTAAATCAGAATGGACGGACGCGGTGTTGAACCGCCGTCCTCCCGAATGCGATCCAGTGTGCTACCCACCGCGCCACCTCGCTCGGTGTCAACAAGGCACTGTGCTAGCTGGGGGTGCCTCCATAAAGGTGTGGGCAGGGTTTACATGGACTGGACTGGTTCCTGTGCTCGAACTCAACCGATCACTGACTGGAAATGGTGATGTTTGGCTACGTGGACTTCATATTACCAAATAACAATGCCATGTCACTGGGCCTCAATTGATTTGAAGAACATAATGGACAACAAGAGCAAATGATTTGCCACCCACTTTGCCCGACATGAGTCCGTCGAATATTTATGAACCTTATCGAGAGGTCAGTTCGTGCACGAACTGTTGCGTCGGCAACACACTCGCAGTTGTGGAAGGCTATAAAGACAGTATGGCTCAATATGCCAACGAATTGTTGAGTCCATGCCACGTCAAGTTGCTGCTCTGTGCAAGGCAAACGGAGAGCCGGCACGATATTAGGAGATAACTCATGACTTTTGTCACTTCATTGTATGTCAGTTACTTTATCGGATTTAATGAACATCAACATAGGAGTTTGTCAAGTCTACTGGATTTTGATTGAACTGCAGTTTTCTTGCACAGTTTCTGTCACATTCGCCGAGTGCTGTGTGTATGATGGCCATGTGGAAGAATCCATATCGATTGCTGTTATTGCCAAGAAACTTTTCTTGATGAGAGGTCTTTCCGAATAGTCCTCATATTAGTTTTTAGACTCCTTTTTGCAAATTATTTCTTTCTGTAATTAACAACCACTTCTTAACACTAGAAGTACCAGACTTGGCTGTACTTCTAGTAGTATCATGTGGGTCATTTTTGACCCACAGTAGGAAACCACCGTTTTATTCGTATTTGGGTGGTGTCGCCATGATGTTAATATGTTAAAGAAGACAATAAAGTGTAACCAAAGGATAATTTAGTGTCTAAAATGAATAGTATACTGTCAAACGTAAATTTTCCGGACTAAACTTTTTTATTTTAAATTTTATAGAAGAAATTGTCCAATGTTTCATCAATCATCGTTAAATCAAGTAAGTAAAACAGTGTTCCAATGTTTTTCTTTACAAAATGATTGAATCAGAATAAAAAATATTGTTTATGTGAGTACTAATAGTATTTTTACTTTTACAGACAAATTAGGTAAGTACCAAGTATATGTGAAAGATTCTAGAACACAGCAGGTGACTAAAATGCGTTGCTTGTTTTCCAGCTAATTGCGATCAAGGAACTGAAACGTAAGAACAAACATTTTCAATCTACAATTATAGCTATTTGAAAAGATTTAACAACATAGACTTGACAGAACTGCCTAAGCTGGGATGAGCCGATAGTTCAGACATTCGACAAGATTTTTTGTTTGGCAGCTTTTGCACACGTACTTGAAGCATGCCTTTGGATGTTTTATTCCCCTTCGTTGTTTTTCTGTTTGTAGGAAATCTGAATTTGACAATAGCTTCTATTTTCATATTGGGAAACTCAGTTATCGAGTGCGGCAGGGGGAGATTGGATGCTCCCTGCAGTTTGTAAGGAGCAGCAAGTTCATATGTTACTCTGAGGATAAATTCTCAATGTGAAATCTTCTTAAAGGTAAGCGGCTTAAAAACTGTGTGAGCGATGATCATGGCATGGCCAAGATTTTTGTAAAAGGCATGCACTGCTCGAGGACACTGTAGTGTCTAGCTATTTGGTCAACTATATCGACTCCACGCTTAGTTTCATTATAAAAACTCCACAGTTTCTGGAAGTTTCTTTTTAGTACTCACAGTCACCTGACATCCAGCATGTATGTTACTCAGAATAAGGACTTCCTTTTCTTTTTCCCTTGGTATGCTGTGAGAAGATTGTCGCCTGACTTGTACGAGTGTGTTGCATACAATGCGTCGTCTCCGCTTCTCGCCGCAGGAGGGAACTCTTTGAATGAAGGCTAAGAGTATGTGATACGCAAATAGAATAGCTGATCCACAGGATAAAATTAAAACCATATGGTCAGTTGTGAAGGAAGTGTCTGGTCAACAGTACAAGGTCGACGATACAAAGTCAGTTCGTAGTTAAAATATTTCTGTTACTGATAAATCAGATATATGTACAGTATTTAACAGTCATTTTCAGAGCATTGGTGGAGAATTAAATAAAAACTTAGTTTCCACAGGGAATCATATAACACTCTTGGAAAATGCCTTTCCGAGACTGATGTCTGAAATACTCCTCTGTGATACTGACAAGTGGGGGATTGAGTCAATAATTAAAAAACTAAAGACTAAGGACTCTCACGGATATGATGGAGTCCCTAGCACAATATTAGCGTATGGTAATTTTCCTCTAAGAATGGCCAGTTTCCTGAACCATTAAAGTACTCAGTAATAAAGCCGCTTTATAAAAAGGGAGAAAGGGATACGTAGACAATTTTAGAGCTGTTTCTATGCCATCAGTGTTTGCTAAAATTATTGAAAAGGCTGTGTATGTAAGGATAATTGACCATTTTATATCACATAATTTGCTATCAAATGTACAGTTCGGCTTTAGAAGTGGTTTAACAACTGAAAATGCTATATTCTCCTTTCTCTGTGAGGTACTAGATAGATTAAACAAAAGCTCACGTTCAGCATCACGTTCAGGATCTTGTTCAAAGCCCTAACGCTGCCATTTTTACTATTCGAACGGTATCTTAAGTAAGTGATCGTTCGACACAAAAATTAGTCTAATTTGCTTATTTTGTATGTCGTATGGTATTATATTTTGGGGTAACTCTTGACATTCTCAAAGGATATTTTTGGCTTAGAAACGGGCAGTTTGGGCGATAAGTGGTGCAACTTTGCGAACCTCTTGCGCCCCTGTTCACTAGTCCAGTTATTCTGTTATTGGTTTCTCTCTCTCTCTCTCTCTCTCTCTCTCTCTCTCTCTCTCCCTTTAATGTCGTTTCTTGTTAACAATATCAGCTTAACCCTAGGAATCAGCACAAAGGTGTGCAATATACTGCTGCATCAATTTTCAATAACAAGAGTTAAAATGTTTAGCAGTAATCCACGCACTTTCAGACCGAAACTGAAGAGTTTCATGAGTCCCTCCTTCTATTCTGTCGAGGATTTCCTCGAAAAATTAAGCTGGAATGAGATTTTTACTCTGCAGCGGAGTGTGCGCTGATATGAATCTTCCTGGCAGATTAAAACTGTGTGCCGGACCGAGACTTGAACTCGGGACCTATGCCTTTCACAGGCAAGTGCTCAACCCTCTGACCTACCTAAGCACGACTGACGGCCCGTCCTCACAGCTGTACTTCCGCCAGTGTCTCTTCTCCTATCTTCCAAACTTCATAGAAGCTCTTCTGCGAAGCTTGCAGAACTAGCACTCCTGGAAGAAAGGATAGCCATAGCCTGGGGGATGTTTCCAGAATGAGATTTTCACTCTGCAGCGGAGTGTGCGCTAATATGAAACTCCCTGGCACATTAAAACTGTGTGCCAGACCGAGACTCGAACTCGGGACCTGTGCCTGTGCCCTTGCCCGCGAAAGGCAAAGGTTCCGAGTTCGAGTCAAGGTCCGGCACACAGTTTTAATCTGCCAGGAAGTTGCAAAATTAAGCTGTTTCCTATGTTATATTGTTGATTACATTTAAACTTATGTGTTGTTTTTTGGGTTCATAAATATTTTATTTTTTCTGTTATTACTTTTATCATGTAATTTCACGTAATGTCTCGTTCCGTGACCTTGGAGATTTGCTCCTCAATTTGGTCCTACAGAACTAGACGTGTAAAATAAACAAATAATCTCCGAAGATTGCCAGCTAAACTTGTTCCTTTTCTTTTCAACTCATCTACCGGTTTCAAAGAGGTGAAGAAGTTGTCAGTCGTGACGTTGCGCAAGGACGACCCGCCTGACATCTACTATAGTGCTAGAGAACTCTTAGCAGCCTACGGACAGCAGTGTAGGAGGGGGGCGTTTACCCCACTGTGTAATATATTACTCTGTACGTGCCCAGTGTCACTCCATAGTTCTGCATGCCACCAGTCCATAGAAAACGGAAAGCTGCGCTGATATTAAGTGTCGCCCGACCTGCGAATTCTTCGTATTTCACGTTCTTTTTGGCCCAAAGTGTCGTAATATACTCCAACATCTCGGGAATAGCAGCGAGGCACGCCCAGAAACTATTTAGTGTCTGAAAACCGATGTTGCTGATATCAAACTGCGTTCAGATTCATATGGGTCAAAAATGACTCACATAGTACTACTGCTATAACAGGCAAATTTTTGATACTTCTAGGTGGTCTAGGAAGATGAAATTTTGGTGAGTTGTACAACCGAAAAAATGATGAAAAGTTACGGGAAGGCTTGGTCCTTCGATGATTATAGTGGGGGGGGGGGGGGGGTGTAGGGCCCTCGAAAAACCCTCGTGGGCCAAAAATGACTCACTTGCCACTTCTATTGTTGTCTTTGAGTATTCCACAAGGTTTTAAGTTTCTAGCTGTTTAGTGAAATCTCTCTAATTTCCTTTTTGTCATATTCTCTTTCTTAAAATTATCGCTTTCTTTGATTATTTCTTTTCTTTTCTTTACAACAATAGACAGTAGATGGGATTCAGTTTGTTAAAAAGTCTCGTTGCACTTTTTTTCGTTTCACAATAATATATTTATTTCACATTCACAATGTGGTTGCGCATCGATACATTGCCAGAGCTGGCAACTCCCTGACGAAGCGGACTGCGTATCAACAGAAAAATAAAAATTAACCAATTAAGCTCTGAAGTTTAACTAGTTAGCACAAACGAAAGACCCTGATTTAAGCCACTCGTAACGTTCTGTTCAAAGTGGACAGCCCAGCTGCAATTGCTCATTAAAATGGTTCCGTTGTTATTTGCTCAGTTCCTATGAGGACTAACTCAAACCTTGAAATGTGAACGCAAAATTTAAGAAATCACCAACTGCTGTTACCATGCAAAGTTCTGAGAACTTCTACGTAATGTCTGTCAAAAAAATCACGTAACTAACCAATGGAGGTATAATCTCACTCATTGTCCGCAGTATATCCAAAAACTTCGACGCGTCTAACTTTGAGCGAGCTAGACAGACACACTACTATTATTACTTAGGAACAGTCGCATAACCGATCTGAGTCAAATATTACCAAATAAATCAACTGAGCCTCGTTCAACACACAGACAACAGCAATAGCAGTGAATCCAGTATTACTGCCTTAAATCCCACTAAATTACCATCAAATTAACCTTTAACAAGCTCAGTTCTTGACACTCAAACTTCCTGTACATAACTACATAAGTATCCCTCTAACGGAAAACCCACAATACCGTCCTATACTGACAGGCTGAAACTTTAACTCTTAACTAATCAGTAAATCACATGTCGCATGTGACTTATCGAATGACAAACACTGACTTCAATAGATCCTTGACGCGCTACCAAAATTCCTGCGGCCATCTCCCAACTGTCCTATACTACTTCCAAACGACTGACTTTCAAACCAAAACTGAATTACATTGTACTGACTTTACGTCCCATGTTAATTTCATTTGGTACCATTTCCTAGACAAATGAACAACGTTATCCTTAACCTTTCACTATCAAGTTATTGTTTATATGAATCTTTGTGTCTGTTCTTTCGGACATGTCCGAAAGAACAGTCGCCATTCACACATATAACTGATTGGCCTAGACGGGCAGTGGATCCACCTTCTTCAGTGCGGATGCACCAGTACGTCCGACCTCCTGTGGGAATCTCAGATTAGGAATCGGGGAGGAAATAGACAGCGACGGCGGACAGGTGGCTCTCGGTGGAACGTGGGTCGACCATGCAGCGTGCTGTGATAGCCCGTGCAGTGGCGATAACACGGTGTCCCGGGTGGCGCAGCGGTTAATGGACCTCTCCTAGTAAGTAGGAGATCCTGGGTTCGAATCCCGGCCTGGCACACATTTTCATTCGTCGCCGCTGATTCCGCATAATGTCTGTTATTTCCGACCGCTCGCTGATGCTGGCGCAGCAAGCTGCGCGATTATTTATTCCATGCGGCCCTGGGTTCCGCTTTGCCGCAAACCACCTTCTCGCCATTGTACATCCGCATTAAATTCCCTCCTCTACTATATCATTAGAAGAAACCTTATAAGAAATACATACACCTGCTCCTAACACACGTATTAGAAGTTATTTGACTTACGGTATGTAACCAACGGAGTTGAAGCGAGAGAATCGGATGTAGTAATAGCTCTTGAAAATTTTGGGCACGTACAAGTTAGTGATATAGAGATGAAGCAAAAGGCTATTCATTCAAAAGCAGAGCCACTTATTTTGGTTAGAAAGAAGCAAAAGAATGGTTTGTTGTTATGACGAGATTAAAGTAGAATATCTATTGGTTTATAATTCTTGATTCTAGAATTTTCCTTATAATTAGAGCTTTACGAACTACCAACTAACAAACTGTTACCTTTGTCTCGAGAGTATTGAATATAACTACTGAATGTAGAACAGTTTACAGGCAGATGATCGGGATCTGGGAGTCACTGCTCCGACTGGTTTTCCATGTCCATGATGGAGAGGTATAGCCTTCCTGACTGAGTGTTTTCTAAGCATTTAGCACACAGTATTCGAGTTTTAGAAAAGTATTCTGTCAAAGTGATCATACCTGAATGACTTGACGTATAGCTGGTTCGTTGACAGATTAGAAGCCGGATACAGCCAGTAAGGAATTGGACGGGAGCTGGATGTTGCTCTTAACATCATTTCACTACTTTGGCGATTTCAGGAGGGTGGAAACATTCAACAAAATTACGGACAACGTCGATTATATATTAAAATCCAGATCCAGGATCCATTAGTTGTTCTTAAATCCCCAAAGATAACCAATTAGAACAGTAGCTGCCTGGCTAGTCGTCCGCGGACGGTCTCAAGGTCCAACATCATCTGTTTGGTTGCTTGCCGTCGGCTCCAAGAGCGCTATGCTCTCGGCCACGCACCAGGTGCGATCTCCTCTCACAATGGCACTGCGTGACTCGACACTTTAGTTGTTATGTCCACCGTGAGGGGAGCCTTGTTTACAGATGAGTTGTGATTTCGTTTAGGGAGTGCTTCTCGCCTTCTGTTCATCTGCTGCTCCCCTGGGATACGTTACAGCTCAGCAAGTATTTGGAGAGAGGCCAATACGGTGACGCCACTGTTCTCACTGTACACATCAAGGTGATACGTCCACCACGAGGTGAGTTTCCTAGCACTACTGTAAGAACTGAAGCAACTGGGATAATATCCTGCAACGGGACGTGTGGGATTTAATGATTCATTGATTGACTGATTGATTTATTGAGAGGGGTATGGGACCAAACGCCGAGGTCATCAGTCCCGCGATTCCAAAGTGAGTAACAGAAGAAAGAGGGTCTGCTAAAAGTGGACAGATTCTGTCAGAATAGTCAAATGATAAAATAATGAACATTAAACATACACAGGAAAAGCAGAAAAGCTCAGACTAAATCTAAAAACTGGAAAAGAAGGGGGGCGGTCATGGGGCACAGACCGTGAGGACTGCAAAAGAAGTCCCAATAAAAGCCACTTTCACGGAGAAAACTGAGGACCGTCTGCTAACACCTAATATTAAATTTAAGGAAGCACGAAAACTATACTTAACATGAAGAGCCGAAAGAAGGGGACATGCCACCAATATGCGAGATATCGTCAATCTGGCGCCACAACCACATTGTAGGGGTGAAACGTTACGTAGGAGGAAAAAATGGGTCAGCCGGGTATGACCAATGCGTAAACGACATAAAACAGTGGACTCCTTCCGAAAGGAGCGGAAAGAAGAGCGCCAAACCGGACTCCTTGATTGTGCGGAGTTTATTACTGTGAGCAGTAGAGCTCCAGACGGCATTCCACTGTCGAGCAAAGAGAGATTTGCCGTAGTTCCGCATATTTGCTGCTGGAATCATGCAAGGAAATGGGGGGTAAGTATCTGATTCTCTAGCCAAACGGTGAGGTAATTCGTTACCTGGGATGCCCACATTACATGGGACCCAGAGAAAGTCGACTGAACAGGCGGCACGCTCAAGAACAGAGAAAAGGTCATGGATAACAGAGACCAAAGGGTGACGAGCGAAGCATCGATCGATAGCCTGCAGGCTACTCATGGAGTCGGAACAAACCAAAACACTGTGGAGGGAGGCTTGAGAAACAAAAAAGAGGCCTCTGTGAATGGCTAGAAGCTGTGCCGTGAACACACTACATGATCCTGGCAACAAATTGTGCTCAAAGCCAGTAGGAGACGTGAAAGCATATCCCACATTATCAGTATAGAAACATCAATGTAAAATATGGTGGCACCCTGGAACTCTGCAAGGATGGCACATACAAGACGCCAGTAAACCATAGGAGCAACAGAGACCTTAGGACTCTGGAATAGATCGGTCCTAATCCGTGGTCTAGGCACCATCCAAGGGGAGGTGTGGGGGGAGAGAAATGGGGTGCAGTCCAGTGAGTGCAGATGGAGATCCTGACAGAGGGTAGTGAGATGCATGCCAACTGGCAATCCCAACTGCAGGCAGGTGTTAGGAGGGAGACATCCCTCATTGGTGAAGAGCACAGAGTGCACAGGATGGTCATGGAATTGGCGTACGGTGAACGCATAAGAGACAAGGAGTTGGCTCCGTCACATGTGTAGAGGGGGAATCCCTGCTTCTGTGAGGACACTATCAACAGGACTGGTGCAAAAGACACCAATAGCCAGATGCACCTGACAATAATGGACAAGGTCAAGGAGTTTCAAAGTGGAAGGAGCTGCTGAGCCATAAACCTGACTACCATAATCCAAGACCAGAGCACAGTAAAGATGGAGAAGAGTGGAACGGTCTGCACCCCGAGATGTGTGGGCCAGGAGGCGGAGAGCATGCATGCAGTCTTCAGGTGATGAATATGGGGCAGCCATGTCAGCTTGTTATCGAAAATAAGGCCCAAGTAACGGAACTGTGCTACAACATCAAGGAGCTGGTTGCCTAAATAAAGTTCTGGATCGGGGTGTACTGTGAGTTTACGACAAAAATGCATAAACCGCGTTTTAGAGGGAGAAAACTGGAAGCCATGGGCGGTGGCGGACGCAGAGGCCCGTTGGATGGCTCCTTGCAGCTGGCGTTCAGCAGACGCTACCGAGTGGGAGCTGCACCAGATGCAAAAATCTTCAACATACAATGCAGAGATAACCAGAGGCCCAACAGAGGTCACAAGCGCATTGATGGCAATGAGGAAGAGTGTGACACTTAACACAGAACCCTGTGGGATACCATTCTCCTGAATCTAAGAGGTGGTAAGTGAAGTGCCAACTCAAATCCGGAAGAGCCAGTAATATATAAACACGCTGATAAAAATCGGAAGGGGACCACGGAAGCCCCAGTCATGGAGGGTAACTAATATGTGACGGCGCCAATCCATGTCATATGGCTTATGTAGGTGAAAGAAATCTACGACAAGGTGCTGGCGGTGATTAAAAGCCTGTCGGATGGCTGATTCCAATCGGAGTAAATCGTCAGTTGGAGATCGGCCTGCATGGAAGCCACACTGGTACGTCCAGAGATTGATGTACCCAACATAATCTGAAGGTGACCATCCTTTCGAGTAGTTTAGAGAGCACATTCATAAGGCAAATGGGGCAGCCGCTGGTAACAACTAACTAACTTGGGTTTTTCCCAGGCTTAAGGACGGGTTTAATTATACTGTCTCGCTATTGTGGCGGAAAAGTACCTGTGAGGCAGATGTGGTTGAAGACCATGAGGAGCTGTTGCCACTGGGGAATGTCCAAGTGTTGGATCATCTGATTGTTAATGGAATCTGGCCCTGTGGCTGTGTCTCATGAAGAGCTAAGAGCCTGCACCAATTCCCATTCAGCGAAAGGCGCATTATAGGGCTCAATGTGGTGTGGGATGAAATGGGAGGGGGTCTGTTCAACTCTGCATTTCTGCTGGAGAGAGGTAGGAGGGTAGGAAGCGGACGATGACGCCATCACAAAGTATGACGCAAGGTGTTCCACGAGGACCAATGGATCAGTGCACAGAGCACTTTAGAGGTTAAGACCCTGGACAATTGACTGTTGCCGGTCGCCCAGAACGCTATGGAGCTTTTGACCAAACCTGCGATGAAGAGGCATATGTCCTCAAGGAGGAAACATAGCGCCCCCAGCATCCTTTTTACTCCACTTAATAAGGTAACGAGCCCTCGCACGGAGACACTTAAAAGTGAGAAGGTTGGTTTGGGAAGTGTGTCGCTTAAATCGCTGCAGCGCACGTAGGGGGTCCAGAACAGCGACTGCAACGTCCTTGGTCCACCACGGTACTGGCCGACGACGAGGGGGCCCTGTGGATAGAGGGATAGCAGTGCCATCAGCATGAAGAAGAGCAGCAGAGATGCCTTGCACGACTATGTCATTGTAATTCGAGAGAGAGGTGTCAAAGAGGACAGCAGACATGTATAAAGGTCAATTGGCCCTGCAGAATGCCAAACATGGGGGCCTGTCTGCCTGGTGGCAGCAGGGAAACGATAGTATCACTGGAAAGTGGTCACTGCCACAAAGGTCATCATGGGATGACCAACATAGGGAAGCCACGAGAGCAGGGGAGGAGATCTTGAAATCGATAACAGAGAAGGTACCCTGAGCAGTACTAAAGTAGGTAGGGGAACCATCGTTGAGGAGCCACAAATCAAGGTCTGTGCTAAGTTGGTAAATTAGGATACCCCTACCCATTGAAGCGACACTTCCCCACAGTGGAAGGTGGGCACTGATGTCCCCAAGGAGGAGAAATGGGGGCGGGAGTTGCTGGATTAGGGTAGATAGTGCAACATACGCAAATGGCCTACCTGGAGCGAGGTGGACATTGCAAATGGTGATTGCCAGAGTCGTTTGAACTCTAACCACTATAACTTCCAAGGTGGTACGTAGGGGGATCCAGTCACTAATGACATCAGAGCGGACCAAAGTGCAGACCCCACCAGATGCTATCGTGGGGCCAGCAAGGTTCCAACAGAACGCCTGATAACTGTGTAAAGTTGGAGAGTGGTCATTACGGAAATGACAGAATGAAGAATAACAGGAGAAAAGTCGTTGCATTTCCGGTAGGTGACGATAGTATCCGTTGCAGTTCCACTGGATGATCCTGTGGCATGAGTCCAAGGTAGACATGGAGAAGCCGAGGAGGAGGTCAGGTCACTTGGTCAGTGGTTGTCACTGACAAGGATGGGGTGAAATCCATAAATAAGATGTGAGACTCAGGTTGTGAGGGAGCAGATGGCACCTCCAGGGCCACCGGGGGCACCTTGTCTTGTGATTTATGTTCAGTACAATTAATACACACAGGCTGCGGAATTTAAGGGCTTCCCTCAAGGACTGGGTGGCCACAGTCACCACACAAAGGGTCCGCCGTTCAGCAGGGAGACATATGCCCAAAATGCATCACTGAAAGCACTAGGCAGGGTATCCCCCTCGAAAGCCAGAATGAAGGCACCAGTATTGGTGCAGTTGTCTTTGCGGCCCTTCTGCACACGTCGAACAAAATGAAGGCCATGCTGCTCCAGATTAGTATGGAGTTCCTCATCAGTGAACAGGATGAGGTCCCTATTAAAAATTACTCTCTGGTCCACATTCAGAGACTGGTGAGGAGTGATAGACACCGGGACATTGCCAAGACGATAGCAGGCACGAAGAGCTGCAGATTGGGTAGCAGAAGAAGCTTTGATCAACAGGAAGCCCGACCACATCTTACTGATAGACTCCACTTCACCAAACTTGCCCTCGATATTTTCCACGAAAAACAATATCTTTGTGGTGTTGAAAGTGTCCTCATCCGTCCTAGTACAGACGAGGTAATGGGGAATGGGTTTCGGTGGACGGCGAGCCTGGCCCTCCTCCCATGGGGTAGCCAGGGAAGGGAAGGCTGCCATATCATACAAGGCAACATTTAAGGATCCTTCACCATTCTAAGAGATGGCTGTGTGAGAGTGGCCAGATTTTTGTAGCTTGAAACGCTTCATGCACCAAGCATCCACCCTGATACCACCCACTCCATGGGCACCACCCAGCCACAGCAAGGGCCATCTGGCATGGTGGCTGGTGCCGGGAGTTTCCATGCTCCAAGGATATAAGCGACCACTCCTTGGCATACCTGGGCAGGGAACAGCTCAGGTATCATTAGTGTGATCCCTGTGTTGTCAGGAGGTTCAGCCATATGGGTACATAACAGCCCCACCATATGGCGTGGCTACATAAGCTGGTGACCTAGTGGTGTGACCTAGAGGAAGTTCTTCCTCATATGGCTCACACTAAAAACAGGAAATTTTGAAGTGGAGGTCAAACCTCAAGTAGGGGCCGAAACGCCAAAAGGGTGAAAGAACAGGCGCAACCAGTACAGGAAACCAGGTGGATAGCCAGGTCGACATAAATCAACAGAGAGAGGGAATGAAGAATGGGACACAGTAGTTCGGGGCCCCATGTACTCCATGCACGAACCCAGGAAAGAACCGTGAACCCCCTGGAAGGTAGGGGTATTTAATTTACTTTATATTAGATGGATAATAATGCCCGTTCATGTACGACTGTTCTGGTGGACTCATATCTGTAACTTGATGACACTGCATGCCTAGAATGGGTACCCCACATCCTACACTTAACATGTATGACTTGGTATACACCGGACGACAGCAGCTCATGGTACTGTCATGAACATATATTTCCAATAACTTGCCAGCAATAGAAAGTTTAGCGATTAACAAAGTTGATAAATGATTCAGTGGTGGTTAAGCCCTTCTAATAATGTATGGAAAAGAAAGAGAATCGACGCGTTTGAGATTTGGTGTCACAAAATATTGCTGAAAATTAGGGGAACTGGTAAAATAAGTAAAGAGGAAGGTTTCTGCAGAACCACTGAGGAGAGAAAGATGTAGAAATACTTGACAAGAAGAAGGGAGAGGACGGTAAGACACCTGTTTAGGCATTAAAGGAAAACTTCTATGGTACTGGAGGGCACTGTGGAGGCTAAAAGAGGTTGGAATAGCTTACAACCAACAAATAATTGAGGAAGTGCTACTTTGAGAAGAAAAAACCTTCTTCTGCCACATTTCTTAGTGGAATCAGTTGATATATTGCTAGCTGTCACCCGCAGCTACGATCAAAATGCAGTAAAATGAAATGGAATGGGTGTTTGGCTTTATTGACTAGGAGACTCCGTTCGGCAACCCGATGACTTGCGCGTAGTTGACGACGAAATGATGATAAGGGCAACACACACACAGTCTCGAGCGGAGGATATCCGACCCGACTGGTAATCGAACATGGAACACGTTGATCAAGGGTCAGCAACGCTATCCACATGACCTTGAGCTGTTGACGCTTATCAGCAGTTTTGTTATGATGAGTGGTGGTGACGGTAATAAGCTAGAATGTGGACTTACTAAAATTATTAAGCTGCTTTAAATTGCCAAATAAAGAAAATAAATAATTTGTAGTTCGATGCTGCGGGCATTTTATAACATTTGTGCGTGCAATAATGCCAGCTGCACTCTAACTCTGCCTGTACCACTTTCTACACGTAAAACCGCGACAACTCCCTGTTTGGCGTACAGCATTTGAAGGACATTGCTGTTTTGAGTGTTGAGGCGTCACAGAAGCTGTAGGAGACCCGTGACGCCCAGAGCTAACACGCGAAGGGGTTGTGACTGAAACCAGAATAGAAGTGTGGATTAAACACATTGAGGAGTGTATAAGTACGTATTTATTACGTTGAATCGTGTTATAGTACAAACATATCCAACAAGAAAAGTATATTCACGAATACGGTAAAGATCAAAAATCAAAAAGCAAATAGCTTTTTCAAAGAGTAATTATTGTTCCATATTTCGCTTTACATTCTTCAAATCAATAAATATCTTGTACTTCCCTCTTTCTAAAGTAGCCTATGTTTTTCCTCAGCGTTCAGGCTACCTCCATACCAAATTTCATACCAATGGGTTCAGCGATTTAGGCGTGAAAGCCTAACAGAGTTGCTTTCCATTTATAATATTAGTATAGATTAATAATATCAAACAACGTGAGTGCTACGAAAAATCTGAATTCTGCTTCAGTGTAAGTAACGGCTGTAAACTAGTTTCTGTTTGATCAGTTAGAATTAGAACAGTTTAATAATTATGTTATGCAGTTCAGTGTACCGGTATATTTATTTGCATGTTTATTGCAAGTCTGATACTACCTCTTAAATGAAAAATGTTTCAGACTTGTGACTTATTATACATTCATAAGAACTATTTCACTATTGACCTGTGAAAGCAACGTTAACCCATCTCCTTTTTCAATAAGTAACGTCATGTATTTTATTTTATGACATAGTCCGCCCTTGAGGATATCTACTTGGATTGTGGGAAAAAAGTATATCCAATGAAATTTCAGTAGGAACTACCGCTACATTCCAAAGCTAGTGATGGCCAGACTACCGAACTTCAAAGAATCGAGAACTCTCCTCTCGAGAACACATCCGAAATGCGAGGAAAGAGAACTTTAACGGTTACAGTCTAGCTGCTACTGGCATCACACGTTTCAAACCCTTCAGCCACATATTCGGCTGTAGTCGTTTCTCGTTCTTCATATATGTCTATTCGATTCCATTTGGTTATTGCGTCCATAATATGAGATTCCGCCTCATCTTTTCGTCTATGAAGAAACTAGTTTCATGTAATATATATGAAACAATACCGTATCAGTCTCAAACTACATTCTCGTATAGCTTTTTACTTTTGCATAAAAATAAAAAAACACAGGTTTTGGATAAACGTCTTTTCTATGCTATTCGGCCTTTCTCGTACATCTGTTAGATACAAGAAATTTTTTCTTTCGCTCATTTTGGTGAAAAGAGTTAGCTCTGTTGCTGGTTGAAACGAGGAGCATTACACAAGTTTTGTGACGTCACGTTTTACCTAAGCCCCTTTTTCTTTTTCGCCAAGTGTTATCATATTAGCGGCTACAACCTCCTACGTCCCCCTCTCCTACTACACTACGAAGTTGTTTATGGACGGTCCCATTACCCTTCATGCTGATTTATAGTTAACATTGATTTGAATTTTACAGTTAAATCAACATTTTATTGAAAGAAAAATAACTGCATGCATTTTTTCTGTTCAGTAGAAGCTAAAGAATTTATTTATAACTGAAATCCAGAATTAAATTGAAAGTTAAATAACATTAGTATATATATATATATATATATATATATATATATATATATATATATATATATATATATATAGTTAAGGCTCACCGGCCACTTGACCATCTTCTTATTCTGGGCGAATGCAAAAACAGTGCCCGAGTGCCCGAACTCTTAAGGGAATCGGCAACGTGCCGCGAGTAATGAGTATAATGGGCCGGGGCACTACGAATGTAGTGCAGGACAATATGTTGAGAATGAGGGTTTCGCAGGATGCGTGCCAGACATACATCCCTCTAGTCGCGCTATCCTGTGTCCTCGGTGGCGCAGATGGATAGAGCGTCTGCCATGTAAGCAGGAGATCCCGGGTTCGAGTCCCGGTCGGGGCACACATTTTCATCTGTCCCCGTTGACGTATGTCAATGCCTGTAAGCAGCTAAGGGTGTTCATTTCATTGTAATTACATTAGTATTGTGACTTTTCATACTTTCTCGACGGATCTGTTGCAAATACGATTCTCGGATTTGCCGCCGGGTCGTATTGTGTAACTCACAACATATTACATCGACGCAACTGCTCGACACCATCAGGTACATCGAACATGCTGAACCGTGCAAGAACGTTGCGTCGAACACCATCGTCATAGACGCCTCGGGCAACCTGATAAATCAGCGGTAGCGGAGCATTGCCTGGACACGGTACATTGTACGCTTTGCGAACCTACGGGAATCTTATCCATAGCGTCATCTTTCTGGGACTGTGTTGTTAAGGAGGCCGTACATATCCGTACAGCGGACAATCTTATCAACAGGGATTCAGATTTTCAACTAAGCTCCGCCGGAATCCAGCACTGGCTGCCATGAAATCAAAACAGGGAAAACAAGAACTTACGATTGACAATGTGATGCAACGCGCTACTGAGGTTTAGTTCAACCTTTAACCGCAGGAACGTCCGGCAGCACACTCATTGCCCAAAGCGCATGCGTGGATAGCCTTTCTGCGGCTCCCAGCAGGGGGCACCAGGAGCGCCGCTTTCCTCCAACTACGAGAGTCTTGCCTCGCACGTGTATTGCCTGCTGCAGGCATGATCAATTCCGACGCCGCCGTGCGATTATCATCAGTCGCGCCTTGCAGCAGTGACAGCAGCAGCTAGCACCACCTGATGATGTCGACCAGTTGCGTCGATGAAATATGGTGCGAGTTACACAATACGATCCGCCGGCAAACCCGAGAAGCGTATTTGCAACTTCAGTATTCTCACCAGAATTATTTTTCAACATATTTTATATTCACGTGTTTACTTTCTAATTTCTGAAAATTGATGGGTCTATTCCTAGCGAATTGCAGTGGGATTATGTTAAAGCATATACTGTATAAAGTACTAGCAAACGTAGTAATACTTCTTAGTTGTTAAATACAGAGGGGTCCAAAAAAAATGTATCCACTGTTTAAAAGTCCATAACTGGCAAACTAATTGACGGAGTTGTCTCATCTTTGGTCGTCTAATAGTTTGTAGTTCCGGCAATCGCCACACAAGCGTTGTATTGCGTTGTTTTATTTTGTCAGACGACAGTCGCCAGATAGTCACTGTTTTGTTCTTAGTTGCACCTAGTTACTCGAGTAAACATGGATGGCGCAAGGCTTACATTCGATGAAAGGAAGTCAGTTTTGAAGTAGTATTTTAAGTACGAAAACATTAATGAGGTTCAACGGCAATGGCGAAATGAGTATCAAACAGAGCCACCCACACGTTTAACGATTCGTCGCATTCGAAACAAATTTGAAGCCGAAGGCTATGTTAAAGATGTACACAAAAAACGATTTGGACGACCTGTAACAGTAACAAGTCCAGCCAACTTACAACAATTTACTCGCTCACCATAGAAGTCTGTGAGACAGTGTGCCCATGAAACTGGAGTAAGTCGCTCAAGTGTCCGGCGAATTTTGAAGACAGCAAAGTGGAAGTGCTAAATCCCACGATTGCTACACGCAATGAACGAGGACGACCCAGATAGTAGAATGGAGTACTGCGAGTGGTTTTCTAAATGGTGCGCAACGATGAAGAGTTTGCAGAGATGATTGTGTGGTCTGATGCGGCACAGTTCAAACTCAGTGGTACAGTAAATCGCCACAATTGCGTCTACTGGGCCACCGAAAATCCGAACGTCCATGTAGACAAAGCCGTGAATTTCCCAGGAGTAAATGTGTGGTGTGGGTTGTCTTACCGGGGCTTGATTGGGCCATTTATCTTTGGCGGCACAGTTACCGGTCAGGTGTACCTTCAGAAGCTTCAGACATTCATTTTACCTGCCATCCGAGACTTGTATGGAGACGGAAGAGATTACTTCCAACAAGATGGTGCTCGAGCCCACAACCAAAATCGTGTTAGGGCGTATCTCGACGAAAATCTACCAGGAAGATGGATAGGCCGTAGAGGTGCTGTGGAGTATCCACCACGTTCCCCAGACGTAACTCCTCTGGCCTTTTACCTGTGGGGAACACTAAAGGACGTCGTTTATCGACTAAAGCCACGCACATTGGATGATCTTCGAAAATCCATCGTACATTCATGTGCAAATATCCAAGTGAACACGTTGCAGTCAGTAGTTCGTGCTGCAGTTCGGCGGCATCGTTTGTGTGCAGATGTTAATGGTGACCATTTCGAACACCTACAGTTATACCTTTAAGTTGGACTTTAAGATACACTTTCACAAAAAATGAGACAACCCTGTCAATTAGTTTGCAAGTTATGGACTTTTAAACAGTGGATACATTTTTTTTGGACCCCTCTATATGTGTGGGTATTTGGATATACGTCCAAACCCCGCTTTCTCTCCGTCTCCTCTTCACCCTCTCTCTGACTTCGAGCCTTGTTTATTGTTATTAACAACGGAACCTCGACTGGGAAATAAATGGCTAAATCGGTTGGGATGATTGGTTTATGGGGTATGAGAGAGACCTTTCCAGATGCTGGATCTGTGAAGGTGGTAGCTTTTCCACAGTTTTAATCTGCAAACGGGTAGGCTCACATAGTTAGCTGTAAACGCAACTTTCCTGTTTTCTGTTACAACCGACTGGGAGGAAGAAAACAAAACCGCACATTGTTGTGCATAAAGTTTTTGTATAAAACTATGTATATGGAGAAAGTATATATATATATATATATGTGTGGGAGAAGCGATTTGTCTAATAGTTTAAATGCCCTGCTATCGCACTGAACACTGCGAGAAAGGAAATGAAACCGCCCATTTTCGAAGCACAGCATAGTATTGTTTTTCTAGCAGTCGTTTTTAACGAAAAATCTGTTCATAGCTGTTAAAACAAATTTAGCCCATGACCATTGAATGCTTGTTAGATTATTGAGTAAAATTTTAAAGTAAATTAGTCACGAACTTTTCGAGATCCATATATATCAAAAAATATTAGCCTATGACTCTCCGAATGTTGATTAGACTATCGGTGAAAATTTTTAGTAAATGGGTCAAGAATGTTTCGAGATTTTTGCTAACAGCGTTTCTTCTTATGTATTATATGTATTTATATACCTACATATATTATGTATATTAAACAAATATATAACCTGTGTCTGTCCAAATGTTTGTTAGAGCACTGAGGAAAAATAGGTCAAGAACTTTTCTAGACTTTTGTTAACATCGTCTCTCCTTTAAATGTTTTATATATACTGATATATTTAGAAAATGTGTAGCCTACGTCTGCCTGAATGTTCATAGAAGTGCAGTGTAAAAAATTGAAGTAAATCAACCTAGCACTTTTCGAGATTTTTGGTAATAACGATGAACAACGACTTGTTTTTATATGGTAGTAGAGAACAGATATAGAGATTTATCTGCCATAAATAATTAAAACTTTATTAGAGTATCGCATAAAAATCTGAAGTAAAATGATTAATAACTTTTCAATATTTTTGCTAGCATTATATATTATATATAGTTCTGTCATGATTATTCGTTTTTCTTGACGTTATGGTGTAAAATGTTATATAGCTAGAGAAGGCCGAAATGCACGCTATAAGCTCACGCAGGATGGCGTGATGTCTGAAACAGGATACGTAATGAATGCTATAAAGAAAAGTACGTAGCTGCTGGAATACTTAACTTTAATCCATCATTTGTATACATCGTTCTTGATGAGACATGCTTCATACGATAACTATCAATTGCTATGGCGCCTTGCTAGGTCGTAGCCATTGACTTAGCTGAAGGCTATTCTAACTATCTTCTCTGCAAATAAGCGAGGCTTCGTCAGTGTTGCATCGCTAGCTAAGTCGTCCGTACAACTGGGGCGAGTGCTAGGAAGTCTCTCGAGACCTGCCGTGTGGTGGCGCTCGGTCTGCGATCACTGACAGTGGCGACACGCGGGTCCGACACGTACTAATGGACCGCGGCCGATTTAAAGCTACCACCTAGCAAGTGTGGTGTCTGGCGGTGACACCACATAAAATCCCAAAGCATATAACACTATTTCGACTTGAGGTTTGAGTCCTAGTATATTCAATCACAGACAAGCTCACAGAGCCAATAGTTGCTGACCAGAGCACCTGTGGTTGCCACGCAGACGTGTTCGTGTTTTGGAGTTCGCCTGTAACCCTCAGCAGGATCCTTGACCGGGTGCTATCACGCGGACCCAGATGGACCTCGGTTTTTCATTGAGGTTGTTACTCCTCCCCCTTCCTCTTTCCTCGTCACCGGCAAGAAGACGAAAATACTGAGAAAGATCTAAGGGCCAGTTTAGAAAGAGGGGTATAGAGAGCGACAAAAGAACTGTACGAACCGACAGAGACAGCTACAAATAACATTGGGAAAAGGAGGGAAAATCTGTATTGACACATACATAGGATGAACGAAAATTTTTAACACAGTGCAACTAATGCAGTGGAAACCACAGAAGACATGTCCTGTTGGAAAACTCCCCCTGCATTGTTGCTCATAAACGGCAGCACAACAGTCAAATCTCCAGATTCACGAACAGATCTTCACTGTTTTTGGACGATGCGATCCACCAACCACTCTCAGGGATCTACGCCAAATCGCCGTTGAGGAGTGGGACAATTTGGACCACAATGCCTTCATGAACTTGTGGACAGTATGCCACGACGAATACAGGCATGCATCAATGCAAGAGGACGTGCTATTGGGTGTTAGAGGTACCGATGTGCACAGTAGTCTAGACCAACACCTCTGAAGGCTCGCTATATGGTGGTTCAATATGCAATGTGTGATTTTCATGATCAATAAAAAGGGCGGAAATGGTGTTTATGTTGATCTCTATTCAAATTTTCTGTACAGGTTCCGGAACTCTCGGAGCCGAGGTTATGCAAAATTTTTTTTGATGTGTGTAATATCCAATAGCATTGTGGAGCTTCCTAACGTGCTTAATACACAACATACTCGCAATGATTTCGGTAAACACTGTTTATTGTGTTCCTCCTGTCATTCACGTGGATGTAAAAATTCGTATTAAAATATTAGTAGATACTTCTTCCATAGAAGCTTTATTGTGGCTTTTTTCAGTTCCTAATTAAGACTTCCGGAGTAATAAGTCAACCTTATTCTGCCAACGGCGTTGTCAAAGAGGGTGGAGGAGCGGACAGAGGTTCAGGGCACTCGCTTGCCCTTGGGGTGGGAAACCCCCTACAGGCGAAAGGATCGGCAGTGATCAACGGCATGAGGATGCAGAAGGCAATGGCAAGCACTGCATTACAGACAAGTAACGCGTATCCACATTGGCCTGTAACTGAAAAAGTATCGTGATGATCACTCCACTGGCAAAAGATTCCGATATAGTCCCCCATTCGCATCTACGGGAAAGGACCGCCTAGGGGGAGGTGAACATGAGTAAAAGACTGAATAATCAACTGAAGGATAACGTACTATGAGTCGGGGCGTGGAGTGTCAGAAGCCTGAATGTGGCAGGGAAGCTAGAAAATCTGAAAACGGAAATGCAAAGGCTCAATCTAGATATAGTACGGATCAGTGAAGTGAAATGGAAAGAAGACAAGGATTTCTGCTAAGCTGAGTATAGGGAAATATCAACAGCAGCAGGAAATTGTATAAAGAGAGTAGGATTCATTATAAATATGAAGGTAGGGCAAAGTGTGTTACTGTGAATAGTTCAGTGATTGGTTTGTTATTACAGCAAACCGAAGACAACGATAGTTCAGGTATACATGCCCAACGCAAGCTGAAGATAAAGTGATAAAGGGCATGAAGATACTGAAACGGTAATACAGTACGTAAAGCGAGATGAAAGTCTAATAGTCATGAGGGATTGGGATGCATTTGTAGGGGAAGAAGGAAAGGTAATTGAGAATATGGGCTTGAGACACGGAACGAGAGAGGAGAAAGACTAATTGAGTTCTGTAATTAATTTCAGCTAGTAATAGCGAATACTCTGTTCAAGAATCACAAGAGGAGGTGTATTTGGAAAAGGCCTGGTGATACGGAAAGATTTCACTTAGATTACATCATAGACAGAGATTCTGAAATTAGATTCTGGATTGTAAGGCGCATCCAGGAGCAAATATGGACTCAGGTCACAATGTATTAGTGATGAAGAGTAGGCTGAAATTTAAGAGGTTAGTCAGGAATTATCAATACGCAAAAAAGTGGGATACGGAAGTACTACGGAATGGCGAGGTACGCTTCAAGTTCTCCAAGGCTTTAAATACAGCAATGAACAATAGGTTCATAGGCAGTATAGTTGAAGAGGAATGGACATCTCTAAAAAGGCCAATCACAGAAGCTGGAAAGAAAAACATAGGTACAAAGAAGGTAACTGCAAAGAAACCATGGGTAACAGAAGAAATACTTCAGTTCGTCGACGGCAGAAGGAAGTACATAAAAAAAATATTCAGGGAAGTTAAGGAACACAGAAATACAAGTCGCTGAGGAATGAAATAAATAGGAAGTGCAGGGAAGTTAAGACGAAATGGGTGCATGAAAAGTGTGAAGAAATCGAAAAAGATATGGTAGGTGGAAGGTCTGACTCAACGTCTAGGAAAGTCAAAACTACTTTCGATGAAGTTAAAAGCAAGGGTGATTACATTAAGAGTGCAACCGGAATTCCGTTGTTAACTGCAGAGGAGAGAGCGGATAGGTGGAAAGAGTACGCTGAAGGTTTCTATGAGGAAGAAGATTTGTCTGCTGTGATAGAACAAGAAACAGGAGCCGATTTAGAAGGAGATCCGGTATTAGAATCAGAATTTAAGAGAGCTTTGGAGGACTTACGATCAAATAAGGCAGAAGGGATCGATAGCATTCCATCAGAATTTCTAAAATCATTAGGGGAAGTGGCAACAAAACGATTATTCACGCTGGTCTGTAGAATGTATCATTCTGGCAATATACCGTTCGACTTTCGGAAAATATCATCCACACAATTCCGAAGACTACAAGAGCTGAAAAGTGCGAGAATCACTGTGCAGTCAGCTTAACAGTTCTTGGATTCAAGTTGCTGACAAGAATCATATGCAGAAGAATGGAAAAGGAAATTGAGAATGTGTTAGATGACGATCAATTTGGCTTTAGGAAATGTAAAGGCACGACAGAGGCAATTCTGAAGTTGCGGTTGATAACGGAAGCAAGACTAAAGAAAAATCAAGACATATTCATAGTATTTGTAAACCCGGAAAATGCGTTAGACAATGTAAAATGGTGCAAGATGTTCGAAATTCTGAGAAAAATAGGGGTAAGCTATGGGGAGAGGCGGGTAATATACAATATGTACAACAGCTAAGAGAGAATAATAGGAGTGGACGACCAGAAACGAAATGCTAGTATTAAAAAGAGTGTGAGACAGGGATATAGTCTTTTGCCCCTACTGTTCACTCTATACATCGAAGAAGCAATGATGAAAATAAAATAAAAGTTCAGGAGTAGCATTAAAATTCAAGGTGAAAGGGTATCATTGATACGATTCGCTAATGAAATTGCTATCCTGAGTGAAAGTGAAGAAGGATTACATGATCTGTTGAATGGAATGGACAGTCTAATGAGACAGTGTAATTAGTACAGAATATGGATTGAGAGCAAATCGAGGAAAGACGAAAGTAATCAGAAGTTGCAGAAATGTGAACGAGAAACTAAACATCGGCATTGATGGTCACAGAATAGATAAGGTTAATAAATTCTGCTACCGGGGCAGTAAAATAACCAATGACGAACGGAGCAAGGAGGACGTCAAAAGCAGACTAGCACTGGCAAAAAGAGCATTCCTGGCCAAGAGAAGTTTACTAGTATCAACCACAGGCCATATTTTGAGGAAGAAATTTCTGAGAATATACTTCTGGAGCACAGATTTGTATGGCTACGAAACATGGACTGTGGGAAAACCAGAACAGAAGAGAATCGAAGCATTTGAGATGTTGTGCTGCGGACGAATGTTGCAAATTGGGTCCCCTGATAAGGTAAGGAATGAGGAGGTTCTACGCAGAATCGGAGAGGAAAGGAACATGTGGAAAAAAATGACAAGGAGAAGGGACGGGATGACAGGACATCTGTTAAGGCATCAGGGAATGACTTCCATGGTATTAGAGGGAACTGTAGAGGGCAAAAACTGTAGAGGAAGACAGATATTGGAATACATCCAGCAGATAATGGAGGACGTAGGTGGTAAGTGATACCCTGAGGTGAAAGGTTGGCAAAGAATTGAAATTCGTGGCTGGGAGCATCAAACCAGTTAGAAGACTGATAACTAAAGAAAAATTATATCTATTAAGACCAAGGAACTAATTTTCGTAATGGTTATTCTTAATGCGCTGATTATTGTTCTGATGATTCAGTTTAGTAGTTCGTAAGTTTCACTCAACTAATTACATGTCCTGGTTCAAATTAAAGCATTACCATAAAAGGACGGCGTTGACAATACTTCCGTTAAATCGGCTGCTTTTTAAAAAAGCTTGTATTAGTGCTGCCGAGCTGCCGACGTCTTTGAGTCTGCTACATTACAAAAATATGCTTCAAAAATCTTTATCCCTCAAAATATCAAATAAGTTCATTCTTTTCTTGAGCACCAATGTTTTAAGTATTTATGTATTTCATTGTGCACTTCTGATAAATTAAATTATATCTCTGTGTTCATAAATATTGTATTGTACTCCAGTTACAGGATCACAAGGGAAAATCAGAAAGTAAGAACCTATCTCAAACACAAGAGTAACCGATTTTGATTCCAGATCATATAATAGCTGTACATATTTTTTTTATTTTGGTTACACAACGATTTTAACAATATTTGCAGTCTACTATGGCAGATTTGCACCGCGCATTTTTTAATGGCAGGCACCGTATACCCTCTGTGATTTGCACTGTATGGTTTTCTCCCTGCCGCGTCCTTCGGTGAACCACGAAACATAGAAAAATAAATCTAGATACCCATTCATATGGTTAAAAACTGTAGAACTTACACATTCTTCACTTTCATTTCCGTTTGCAGAAACGGTAAAAGTACGAGTACTGTGGTTCACTTTTGTGCCTCTACAATTCGAACCATCATACAAAAATAGTTTTAGGAGGGGCAGATGACAGGTTGATATTATCTGAATGAATCATAAGAAAGTGAAACTAATCCTCAAAAGAAGTTTTACGGAGATACTCAGCAAACTCCGGTGGCAGCGCAACAAAAGAGGCGATGTGCACCACGAGAAAGTTTACTGTTCGGACTTCGAGAACGCAGGAGTAAAAAGCAATCAGGCAACGTATTACGTCCTCCAGCATACTTCTCCTAAGAATATCGCGACGGAAAAATAGACAAGAGATATCGGAGCTCATTTGGTGGCTCACCGACTATTGTTCTCCACATTCACCATTCGCGAATCGAACACGGTATTGAAAGAAATCATACCGATGCCAAAAGTACCCCTCCGTTACAGTAAGATAGCTTGCAGAGTATAAATTTAGATACAGAGTGAGATTATGAACAAAACGTATATTGTTTCGGGTATATCTAAGAGCTCCTAACTTAAAGACGTTATTTATGCATCGTGGCGAGAACAAAGCCATAAACCTGTTTATTACATATAATAAAACATTCTTCTTACTTCATTGTTACGCTCGTGATCTTGTTTACAAGTAACCGTGCAGTTAGTGTAGCAATCAACACTTAGAAATAATTGCGAGATAATTAATAGAATTGGAATTTTAATAGCAAAGAGACGCAGTTTATATTTGGTCGTTAAAAGTAGAGTAATGGAGATAATTTCCAGCCAACTATACTACACTATGATGCATAGCAGCAATGGAGGTGATAGTGAAGATGGGAGCAGTGAAAGAGACGTGAAGTAGAAGTAAGAAAGAGAGCAGGGAAAAAATGTCTGATGACTAACCGAAAAACGAAAAGGGAAGGGAACATAGAATTGAACCACGTTGATCAGCAAATCTGCCCCAAAATACGAATATCTCTAGAAACTGTGCTATTCATAATGTGCTGTTCCTGGGGCTAAAGATGAAACATTCAAACATTTATCTCTGGTAATAGTCAAGCAATCACCCAGAACTGAATATAAACAGAGGCATTTTTAGCGGAGTCGGAGGAGATGGATCTGTGGTATCTGCTCAAACGTTGCAGCAAACACGCGTATCAATAAGCAGCATATAAGTCCAGAGGCATTTACTGCATTTTTCCTTATGAAACAACCCCAGGATAAACAAACATACTGAAACACCCACAATCAGCGAAACCTCTGCCTTGGCTGCGACTGACGTCAACGTTTCAAACCCGCACATCACTAAACCTACCATTCACATGTTTCGGCGTTTGCGAAGCATTTGTACAAAGACACCAAGTTACTAAAGCAATAAACCTATTACGAGTTACAATAATCCTGCTGAATAGAAGATATATAGGAAGAAATTGACAAGAGAAATATGTGGACCACCATTTTTTTTAAAGAAAGAGAGTAAGAGAATAGAAGCTTTCGAAATGTGGTGCTACAGAAGAATGCTGAAGATTAGGTGGGTAGATCACATAACTAATGATGAAGTATTGAATAGAATTGTGGAGAAGAGGAGTATGTGGCACAACTTGACAAAAAGAAGGGAACGGCTAGTAGGACATATTCTGGCGCATCGAGGGATCACAAATTTAGCATTGGAGTGCAGCGTTGAGGGTAAAAATCGTAGAAGGAGACCAAGAGATGAATACACTAAGCAGATTCAGAAGGATGTAGGCTGCAGTAGGTACTGGGAGATGAAGAAGCTTGCACAGGATAGGGTAGCATGGAGAGCTGCATCAAACCAGTCTCAGGACTGAAGACCACAACAACAACAAGAAACAGAGGTACCTAGAGGGTGGCTATAATCACTGTTGTACAAGCGCGTGTCACAGAAAGGAAAGTAGTTTCTGTAATACACAATCAGAAAAAAAGCACAAACATAAACCAACCAATCTAAGCACAAAAAGGAACAGAATAAGCCGGCCGCGGTGGCAGAGCGGTTCTAGGCGCATCATTCTGGAACCGCGCGACTGCTACGGTCGCAGGTTCGAATCCTGCCTCGGGCATGGATGTGCGTGATGTCCTTAGGTTAGTTAGGTTTAAGTAGTTCTAAGTCTAGTGGACTCATGACCTCATTTGTTAAGTCCCATAGTGCTCAGAACCATTTGAGCAGAATAAAACGGTCTAGCTTTTGCATATGGATTTATGGAAATTACAGAATATATGGTAAAAGCATAAAGTGAAGGAATAAAAACTTTGAGGTTTTCCGATGACATGGTAATTCTGTCAGAAACAGCAAAGGACCTGGAAGAGCAGTTGAACGGAATGGACAGTGTCTTGAAAGGAGGATATAAGATGAACACCAACAAAAGCAAAACGAGGATAACGGAATGTAGTCGAATTAAATCAGGTGACGCTGAGGGAATTATATTAGGAAATGAGACACTTAAAGTAGCAGATGAGTCTTCCTATTTGGGGAGCAAAATAACTGATGATGGTCGAAGTAGAGAGGATAGAAAA
Organism: Schistocerca piceifrons; assembly: GCF_021461385.2. Lineage (NCBI taxonomy): Eukaryota > Metazoa > Arthropoda > Insecta > Orthoptera > Acrididae > Schistocerca > Schistocerca piceifrons. The sequence goes on along the minus strand of NC_060138.1, from coordinate 154,778,969 downwards.
TGTGGACTGGCAATGACAAGGAAAGAGTTTCTGAAGAAGAGAAATTTGTGAACATCGAGTATAGATTTAAGCGCTGGAAGTCTTTTCTGACAGTATTTGTATGTAGTGTAGAGAATGCTTAAGATTAAATGGGTAGGTCACGTAACTAATGAGGAGGTACTGAATAGAATTGATGAGAAGAGGAATCTGTTCAAAAAAATGGTTCAAATGGCTCTGAGCACTTTGGGACTTAACATCTCTGGTCATCAGTCCCCTAGAACTTAGAACTACTTGAACCTAACTAACCTAAGGACATCACACACATCCATGCCCGAGGCAGGATTCGAACCTGCGACCGTAGCAGTCGCGCGGTTCCGGACTGAGCGCCTGAACCGCTAGACCACCGCGGCCGGCGAGGAATTTGTGGCACAACTTGACTAGAAGGGGGATCGGTTGGTAGGACATGTTCTGAGGCATCAAGGGATCACCAATTGGGTATTGGAGGGTACCGTGGAGGGTAAAACTCGTAGAGGGAGACCAAGAGATGAATACACAAAGCAGATTCAGAAGGATGTAGGTTGCAGTAGGTACTTGGAGATGAAGAAGCTTACACAGGATAGAGTAGTATAGGGAGTTGCATCAAATCAGTCTCTGGACTGAAGACCGCAACAACAACAAGATAAAAGCATGTACACCAATAGGTGTTTTAAAAAGAAGAGCAAATACAACTGATCTAATAATTTCCGTTTATAAAAGTCATGAATAACTTCAAAAAATGCACCAGAACACAAGTCACAGTAATGTTTAGTACAGAAAAAGTAAGAAAGCTTGATTATCTTGACAGAAACATGTAAGAAAATGCATTAGTAAGATTGCTAATAGAGCAGTAAATCCATAGAACAATATTTGTAGCAGGAAATTCCTTACCTTATCAGTGCACCTAATTTTCAACATTCGTCTATAGCACCATATCGCAAATGCTTCGAGTCTCTTAACAACCATGTTTAAGGTAAATTTGAACTTTTTTGATATATCATTGCAGAATGGCAGAAAAATCGTGGCAGTACCATTTAAAGATTCTTAACTGCATTCTGTTTTGCCTTATGTTATGTCTTAACAACTATCATCATTATTCAGACAAATGCGAAAATAGATTACAATAAAAATATTGGAATAATAATCAGTTGCCTTTGGTATGTGTGCCTCCATTTGACACCAAGACAAACTTTTATTACAGTATTTTCAGGGAAGGAAATGATGAATAATTCACACAGATAAAACAAAATAAACATGGAAATCCAGAGCCATAGATAATTAGAATTAGTCGTGACGAACTCTTTCCAGAATAAATTACTAAATTTGGAAGAAAAAAATAGTAAGTTTACAGTCTTGGGGATTGAAGAAAAGTAAAAAAGACATAGCAAGATGACGAATTATTATTGAGAAAGAAATGAGAAAGACTGCAACTGAATCGTGATTCTCGTTGGTGAGTATGATGCTGAAAACAAAAGGAGTAGGCTATAGGCTACATTTGACTATCGAGACTGGAAAGTGAGCGAGATCACTACATGAGCTCATCGTAGGTGCACCCGCACGCTAGAAGACATTCTTAAAAGCAACAACTAATTTTACACGGAACATAAAGTGGACAAAGAGTCTTTCCCAAATAATTCAGGCAAACTCTGTGTTAAAGTTCTAAGTTGTGATTATACCTAAACTCTAGCTGACATACGCAACCTTGTCAAAAGCTGCCTGTTGAGAAATGCGGCTGTAGTGCAATTATAAGTTTATAGAATAAAAATCCGCTTCAGTTGCTAGTAATTTTCTGAATTTATTCCACGACCGGTTTCGAAGCTTAAAGCTTCACCTTCAGATGCCACCAAATAATTATGAAAACATGACAGTGTGGCACTTCCGTGTTTTGCTGTTCAGACGGGCATTGTGGTGTCTGGTCCTACGCCCCCAAGCGTTTGTTTGACGAGGGTGTGATCCCTAACGACAGACTGGACCGACCGCCACGCATTCATGTTTTCATAATTATTTCGTGGTACCTGCTTATAAAGCTTTACGCTTCGGGAAAGGTCGTGGAATAAATTAAGAAAATTATTAGCAACTGAAGCGTGTTTTTATTCCATAAATAAATTTCTCAGTTGCGGATGTTCATCTGATCAAATACTTTGTACAATTGTGAGGTTTATAATTATAAACATTACTGGGAGAACTAAGTTGGGTAAAGTAAAGATGTCATTGGCAAGTCCTTGTTCAGAATTTAATTGAGAATAACGCTTTTCTGTTGCAATATTTGCTGGCAGTGTAGATACGTTTATGAGTTCAGGTACTGCCAGCATTTGCTCGTAACGTTCGCTTGTGACATCTCACAGTTTGTGCGAGCCCTTGACCGCCGCAATGTCGGCTCTTCGTAACTCGCAGACTGCGGTTAAGCGTCTGTTGCATCGCTGAAACAAATGCCGGTGAGGGCGCTCGCGCTGGCAGAGCACCCTGGCGGTGGCGTGGGGGAAGCTGTCAGTATGGGTCGTGAGGGCGGCGGGAGCGCACACGGGTGAGCGCGTCGCGAGGCGCCGGCCGGCGGGCCAGGCTGAGGCAGCGCCGCGGCGGACAGCCCAGCAGACACTCGGCGCCGCCGCACCATGCGGGTCGCGCTCCTCCTGCTCGCCCTTCTCAGGTAGGCGCGCCGCCTCGCTAACGCTTCCCTCTACTGGCACGGCTAGCGACATCGATTTAGACAGGAACCCACATAATTCGTAATTCCTACCAAGAATAATTTTATCTAGTGTTTCGCGACTGCATTCGGTTCGCCGGATAGGCGACGACGTTTTGATACACGTATTCTTTAACTTTTTGTGCAATTTCTACAGGGGTGGAGGAGATACGGACGTCAGCAGCTAACATTTGCACGACAGAAAACAAATGCTTTTATTTATCTTTTATATCTGTATTCAAGTGACCGTATTTACAGCGACGTCACAAGGATTTTTTCATCACTCATAAAAGTCAGGAATCGATGTGCAGTCTTGTGTCTCCATACCTGCTGATGGACGGACAACCTGTCTCGTGCTCTCAAGATATACTTAAGGGTGCAGTGTTCATTGTGAATCGATTATTGTATTATGCTTCCGAAGTTGGAGCCTTGTATCTTCAGAATCGATAAAAGTTGAAGTGCAAAGAATAAAATTCAACTGTTCGGCTATAGAAGTAAAAGGGAGATAAATATTTATTTTCCGCCATAAAAATATTTTTGCTTAATTATTCATCTCTGATGTTTTAACATAGGATTGTGACTGTTGTGATACATCACTCAAAATTTAGTGAAGCTCTGTACGTATACTTACTGTGACACTATTACCGACACATCTGCCATTGTGTACCTAAGTGACATTTTTATTTTTGTAGCCTCTCTTCCGTTGTTGTTAGTTTACTTCCTTTTTCAGATTTTTTTTAATCGTTATCACAAACTGGAAAAATAAATTAAAATCGAATTACTTTCCGCACAATATTAGCAAACTTCTACTTTTAATCCGAAAATAATGTCTGTTTAAAAATAGTTTTTGATATATCAGAAGGTTGTTAAAGAACTTTCTTTTCCATTCTCAACTTCGGCTGATGCCTGTAGGATAAGGGTTCGAAAAATCGTGAGTACTAGTGAATAAATACCAATCTTCGAGTAACTCAAATTCTTCCACACGTATGCTCACGAGTGAAGTAGAGAAACAAAATAGTTCATAATTACCCGCTCTTTTATACGAAATTAACTTGTAAATGCAGAAACGTTGTTGTACGCATATTAAAATTTACTAAGGATCCTTAATAAAGACACGGAAGAGTGCAATGTTGATGAACATGCATTGTATTCCTGCGGTGTAATATATTTAATTAAAACCAACGATTTTTAACGTTACAACATCAGGAAGATCGCTCATGCTTCTTCTGTAAGCATTTGACGGTTTCGTTACAATTGCTGCCTCATTTAGCACGTTTTTAGAAAATTCTTTACGTGTGACGTCAACGATATATCTGGTTTTTACAACTATAAAAAAAGAGATACAGCGTCTCGTATCGTTTTCAGTGAGCAACAGTACGAGTATAACAAATGTAATGTTCACATTGAGCAGCTTTACTATTTAAACCTACGTAGAAAAGTGTTTTCGGCATTTACCGCTGCTGATCGTTGGCTGTGGATATTCTGAACTTCCCCTGTACAAACAACATGACGCAACTGACGTTCCATAAAAAAAGTTTTGTTTGTTATTATTATCTTCTTGACAGGCGACAACATTGTAACTTATTTATCGTTTATCTCGTAAGCACACGATGGGAGTGATAACTTAACATTACCTTGGTTTATCAGTAGGTGGAGCTGCGCATGTTTACAGCAAAAGATGCATGTTCATGAGGTTGTGTTCATAATGTTTTCACACATTTTAAGCCGATGCAGCTTAACTGCATTTTATTGTAAGCCATAATCATGTTACTTTCGCTGTTTCGACTGGTGAATGTTTTACTGTAATACGTGGCCCGCATTACATCATCTGCGGTATTTACTGTTACCACACAATGCTGAAAATTCAACAAAAGTATTCATTGTTTTCGTGTTATATGAGAGAATCCCTACGTTGAACGGCAACTGTGATCCTATTCTGAGTTTGAAGTAAACTCTTTTTCTTTTATTCTTCAAATGTAAAGATTATATCGATCTCCGAGCGTGTAGAATACGCACGTTTCCATACTGCGTTTGAATAACGTTTTCATTTTCTTTTCTAAATTTTTCTTTTATTATTCACTAGGTTTGCTGTAATTTGCAAAATCTAAATTAGAACCAGCAGCTCGCTAATTATCAAAGTTATCCATTTATGAAACAGTGTTAATCTAGCGATCCTGAAAAGGCCAGTTTCCTCCTGCTGTAATCACTTTCCTTCTGTTCTTCTGCACAGATTAACACAGACAGCAATCCAATTGACTCCATCGAAGGTTTCATTTTTTTTTTGTCATCTGAACGATGTGCAAGTAAACAACAAAAATTCGCTCAGTTAGAAAGGCTCTGGGAATCATTTAAATATGTCGAACATAGCTTGTGACGTTGTAACATAAAAATGATAGTTTATTCTTTAGTAGACTGATTACTACAAATAATTTTCTGCATGTTGATGTCCAATAAATCGTCTTCGTGAACCTTGTATTCAGAGTTCTGGTTCTACATTCGATATGCGGTTGGTACGAAGCGAATTGCCTTTTCTGTTTCCCTGATCCGACAGTCGGCGTTTCTTCTTGCGTCGCAGAACAACGCATTCCTGCGCAACTACTTTCCATATTTAGTTTTCGACGCCTGCCCTTGTCCCCAAAACACCCGGCGCCTTATAAGCTCGCCGTTGTGCACTCGCCGCTGTTCTACAACTCTCTGTGCCAATCCACAACTCTCCGGGCAGAGGGCTACGCTTTTTCATATCTGCAATAACACACGTTCCCAGGACTTACGTCGCTGGCAAATTCGAGATATTTGGCTCGTTCAGTCACCCAAAAGAGTACGTTATAAGGATGATAAACGCGAGAATTGCTTCGTATTTTTCCTGTAAACTGTTTCGCGTTGAACGTTTTTACAGTTGACATAGCATTTCTCTGATGGTAGTTCGTTAATGTTCAAATTTGCCACAAGTGGCTGACTCCACTGTTTACTGATATCATTACTTGTAAATATTATCTGTTACATTGCAGTGTAGTACTGTTGTAGGTTTCCTACAACAGTTCATTGCGCTATCAGGAAGGCATTTTAGTCGCTACGAAAGGCTTCATTCTTGTTTGGAAATCGATATTAGATGTATAAAACCACGCCAGAGACAGAGCGTAGAAAGCATCTCATTATATCATCGCCGCTGTGATCAAATTGTTCACGCCTTTGACATCGGAAATTGCGTAACAGTCTTATCTCCTTGTGATGTGAGAAGAATATGCGCTGTATCTTTTTGGCGAAGCAATCAATAGAGTCCTACTTAATGTAAGCGGGTCTCTAGTTCTCGGAACAAATACTACATAGTAACCTCGCATTTCGAATTCTACATATACAGTTTATCTTATCGCAGTTTCTAGCAAAACTGTAGTTAAAATAATTAGTAACCATATTTTCATGTGCATTTAATTTCTCTCGTGAGATCCGTATACACAGTGAAAATCCTAATACCTATTTTGTTTACTTACTCCGCCAAAACAAGAAGAAATGGAAAAGATGATAAAGAAGTTCAAGGATATGTATTCAGTTAAGTGCGATTATTTTGGTAAGTTTTATGCATTGTCGAATTTCTTTGCATCGTTGTATACTTCACAGATACGAAGTAGTTATTTCGTGTGTGTAAGACACTCTATTTCCGAGAGTGATTATTTAGCGTCATCTACACCTACAATCTTTGTAAATCGTTTTATAGAGATGTTACGAATGGTCTCAAAATAAAGGCATCCGGTGTTCTGGATACTGTGCATCAGATGGCATCATGGTAATTAACGTCGTAATGGTCTAGATAAAGACACTTTTTTTCCAGAGTTATGGAAAAAGCAACGTTCCAGATATTTTTTTCAACACCAGTCATATTATTTCTTACGTATTGCAATGGAAAGGAAACGTGGTGAAAAGACATATGTATTTGTTCCCAATTTTATTTGATTGTTTGCTAATTTTAACTATCACAACAAATTTGTATTAACAATTATCGACAAGTAAATGGCCATATGCATCAAATTTTCCGAAAATCCTTATACCTCCAATCGGGTGAGTACCTGGAACTGCTTCGCGTCTACATGCTTCCAATGTGCTAGAATATGAGGGTAACATACGATTAATCGTCGGATTTGTTTTAGACATTACAAATTGCAGAATGATATTTTTCATAGGGACACAGAAAATATAAAGTAAAACGGCACCCACTACATCGAATGGCTGCGATTTTCCCGTATGTGCAAGGGATCTTTGGAGTTCCTAAGTAAAAACAAAGGCCCTTGATATTTTGAAAAATTTATCTTTTTTCCGACAGAATGAGATTTTCACTCTGCAGCGAAGTGTACGCTGATACGAAACTTCCTGGCAGATTAAAACTGAGTGCAGGACCGAGACTCGAACTCGGTACCATTGCCTTCCGCAGAAGAGCTTCTGTGAAGTTTGGAAGGTAGGAGACGAGGTACTGGCGGAATTAGAGCTCTAAGGACGGGTCGTGAGTCGTGCCTGGGTAGCTCACATGGTAGAGCACTTGCCCGCGAAAGGCAAAGGTCCCGAGTTTGAGTCTCGGTCCGGCGCACAGTTTTAATCTGCCAGAAAATCTGACAATTTGGACGTACACGATGCATAACGTAATATTTGCTAAATACCGGTACCGAAAATTGGCTATGTGTGAGTACATGTAATTTAATAGCATCTTCACGAGAAGCTATTTATCGTTCGTTGTCAATGAAATATGAGCAACACTGAATCCACTTGATACAGTTTTCAACTTGCTCACAGAAATAAAAGTCACATAATGTTCGATGTAATAATAAAAATTAGTAAACAGCCAAATAACTTTGGAAATTCAATAAAAGTTCTTGCAAATACACGTGTCTTTTCGTCATATTACCTTTCGGATGTAACAGTACGAAAAAATACGACTGGTTTCGAAAAAAATATAAATAAAAAAAAAAGAAAGATGAGCGACACTCGATCCACCGATTACGGAGCTTGAACGCCAAATACACGATCGTCACTACCTCGTGCTCAATGTCGTAACACACCGACATTGCTTTAGCAGTTTTCTCGAAATCTACTTGCAGATTACGTTGTCCTAACGGACTACTAAAAGTGCACAAACTTTGAAGTAAACCCGTGATCCGAATGTTGTGGCGTCCCCTTGTTAATCTTCAAACAGGGAGGTAGAGCACAGGACGTTACCGGAAAGTAACTTTTCATTTCCTACCTCCATTCTGTGATCCTCTATTACTATGCTTTTCGGCCCGATGCTCTTGTACTGCCTCTCCACCAACCGCCATGCGTAATTAGCTTACAGCTTGCAGGGTAGGGCTGATAGCAACGTACAGAAAAACTAGTCTTATCGAAAACAAGTATGACTTCAGGCGTCTACACTTGACTGTTACTGAACTGGTGCGCCAGCAGTGGTTTGAAAAGTGTAAGTCGTGTTCAGAGTAATCACAGACGTGGCGTTCGGGGCTCTTGGGCTATATCGTAGCCTTCTCATCATTAATAGCTCCCGAGGATGCTATTTATATACGCTGAAGAGCCAAAGAAATTGGTACACCTGCCTAATATCGTGTAGGGCCCCAGCGAGCATGCAGAAGTGCCACAACACAACGTGGCATGCATTCGACTAATGTCTGAATCAGTGCTGGAGGGAACTGACACCATGAATCCTGCAGGGCTGTCCATAAATCCGTTAGAGTACAAGGGGATGCTCAATAATGTTCATGTCTGTAGAGCTTGGTGGCCAGTGGAAGTTTTTAAACTCAGAAGAGTGTTCCTGGAGCCACTCTGTAGCAATTCCGGACGAGTGGGATGTCGCATTGTTCTGCTACAATTGCCCAAGTTCGTCGGAAGGCATAATGGACATGAATGGAAGCATAGTGATCAGACAGGATGTTTATGTACATGTCACCTGTCAGAGTCGTATCCATACGTGTCAGGGGTCTCATATTCCTCCAACTGCACACGATCAACACCATTACAGAGCCTCCACCAGCTTGAACAGTCCCCTGCTGATATGCAGGTTGTTTCCATACCCGTACACGTCCATCCGCTCGACACAATTTGGAACGAGATTCGTCCAACCAGGCAACTTGTTTCCAGCCATGTTTCCAATCCGGTGTCGGTGTTGATGGGCTCAGGCGAGGCGTAATGCTTTGTGTTGTGCAGTCATCAAGGATACGAGAGTGGGCTTTCGGCTCCGAAAGCCCATATCGATGATGTTTCGTTGAATGCTTCGCACGCTGACACTTGTTGATCGCCTAGAATTGAAAACTGCAGCAATTTGCAGAATGGTTGCACTTCTGTCACGTTGATTCTCTTCATTCATCATTCGTCCTGTTCTTGCAGGATCTTTTTCCGACCGCAACAATGTCTGAGATTTGATGTTTCACCGGTTTCCTGACAATCACGGTACACTAGTGAATTGGCCGTAAGAAAAATCCCCATTTCATCGCTACCTTAGGGATACTGTGTCCCATCGCTGGTGCGCCGGCTATGACACTACGTTCAAACTCACTGTAATCTTGATAACCTTCCATTGTAGCGGCAGTAACCGATCTAACAACTGAGCCACACACTTGTTGTCTTATAGAGTTCTGAAGACAATAACGCATTACATAAATAATTATCTGAAAGCCATTTTCCTGTGTTAATTATTTACAGTTTTGAGGCAAGTGGAACATTGGCAGGAAGACTTTAACCTGGGTGTAAAAGCACATTATTATCAGGCATAGTTCGCAACATTGAAGGTACGAAACGATGGTCGCGTTGCATTTGGCAGAGGGAAGCCTCTGTGGGCAGCAACTGCTGTCTTTGTGGCTTCCGCCGCTGCGACAAACCTTGGCCAGGTGACTAGCGGCGATGACTCTCGGTAATAGTCACCTCTCATGAACGAAGTCTTTAACGCGTCCTGCAGAAACTGCCCATTGGGCTCTCAAACCAGAGAATGTCGCAGTACAACTCGAAATTTTAGTGTTACACGTCAGCAGTGGGAATGAAGTGTTTCTGTGCAAGTCGCTGTTCTCTCATGGAATTCTCCCTGGACGTACTCAGGCTACGAGTGGCACAAAATTAAGTATAAATATTTATTAGCATTTTTATTCCTCTTGACTAACGTAAATTTTATTCCACGCTAAAAACAGCACACACTTGTGGAAAATATTTTCCTGTAAAACCTTTCCAGAGTGGCATTTGTATTTAACTGCGAATAATCTGTGTCCAACCCGTTCTTGAGTACACAATGGAGAACTCACTCACGTGGTGTCCTATTGTCTGGAGAGATTCATTCTTTTTACAAACCTCCACCATAGAGAGATATACAGTAATATTTGGAATCGTAACGTAAGATCACTGCCATTTGACATACCACAGACCAGCCTGTCTAGGAGTTATAGGCTTTATATATACACCACCTTGTATCCTGTGTCCTATTTTTTTCTTTATGTGTAGTTCGATCAAGCCCGGTACTTCAGAATTAAATAATGGAATTGAATTTGCTTCATAATTTTATGCTACTTGCAGGTATTTAAATGCACTCTTGACCTCGTTAGTCTTACTTTTGCTGTCCTCGGCATGGCTCTGGTTCCGTTCGCAAAATGAAGACCATAATCCTTTCTCTTCACGGCCCAAGAGAAATCGTAATCTATTAGAGGACCAAGAACCAGTATATTAAAAAAATAAACCAGTGACGTGCTGAGAAACATCAAAAACTGGCTTGCAAGGGGGTAAGTGGACCCAAATGATCTACAAATCTGACCCCTTTTTGAAAAGAGAAATGCATTGTTCTATGTTTACCAATATCCTCTGGCAGCACTTCTTAGATGGATAGAGCCTGTGATTGCGACATCGGGGAAACGCAACCACAAAGTGATAGCATAACAACTCCAAACAAGCAAATTACTGCTAGTATCCAGTTTTAATAGCAAATGTTTCTCTACTAAATGCATGCTACTAAGCAATGGACTCTGACGCTGTCGTGAATTTCGCACAACTGCTTTATGGTGACCTACAGTGCATGATACGTTGTTACATTATTTCCAGTTGTATGTTAACACATCAGTGATATCTTCCACTGAGGAAATAACTACTGTTTTGCAGTTTTATGGTGTTCGTAGAAAGTACTAGATATAATACCAATTTATCATCAGATAACTTGATATTGGGAGTATGTGTGCACGTCTTGAAGTATATTAATCTAACACTTCAACAATTATGCGGAAACTGACTCTTTAACTCCGTTTCTCTTCATCTTGAGGCTCTTTTGTTCTCTTCTTTCGTAATCATCACTCATTTACATGTTATAGATACCACAATACCCGCACACCAATGGCTATTGAAGATATATGAACAGTGAGGAGTTAAATATATATTCATCAGCATTTCAAAGCAATGTCAGTAGAGGAGGCAGACAGAGGCGAATATGAGTTTAACTCCATTCAGTTGGATATTAAGTTAGTATGTGAACGGTTGATACCAGTACAGCAGACTGTACCAAACACGTAACTCTGCTAAAGCACTGTTTCCGCTTTGTACCAACACAGTTCTGAAACAACTGAGGTAATGATGATCTGATTCAGGTAGTTGAAGTTCCATTTTCTTATCACATCTTCCTCTTCATCCCATAGAGATAACGTTACTGATGCGAATATCTTCCTAGAGACAGGCAAGCATCCGCACTTGCAGCAATACTTCGAAGAATACACTACTGGCCATTAAAATTGCTACACCACCTAGATGACGTGCTACAGACGCGAAATTTAACCTGTATTATGCAAATGATTAGCTTTCCAGACCATTCACACAAGGTTGGCGCCGGTGGCGACACCTACAACGTGCTGACATGAGGAAAGTTTCCAACCGATTTCTCATACACAAACAGCAGTTGACAGGCGTTGCCTGGTGAAACGTTATTGTAATGCCTCGTGTAAGGAGGAGAAATGCGTACCATCACGTTTCCGACTTTGATAAAGGTCGGATTGTAGCCTATCGTGATTGCGCTTTATCGTATCGCGACTTTGTTGCTCGCATTGGTCGAGATCCAATGAGAGTTAACAGAATACGGAATCGGTGGGTTCAGGAGGGTAATACGGAACGCCGTGCTGGATCCCAACCGCCTCGTATCACTAGCAGTCCAGATGACAGGCATCTCATCCGCATGGCTGTAACGGATCGTGCAGCCACGTCTCGATCCCTGAATCAGCAGAAGGGGACGTTTGCAAGACAACAACCATCTGCACGAACAGTTCGACGACGTTTGCAGCAGCGTGGAATATCAGCTTGGAGACCATGGCTGCGGTTACCTGCCCTGGCACTGCCCTCCGCCACACAACGCTGGGTGGCTTGCGGAGTATAAATGTAGATGTAGATATAGACCCTGTATCACAGACAGGAGCGCCTGCGATGGTGTACTCAACGACGAACGTGGGTACACGAATGGCAAAACGTCATTTTTTCGGATGAGTCCAGGTTCTGTTTATAGCATCATGATGGTCGCATCCGTGTTTGACGACATCGCGGTGAACGCACATTGGAAGCCTGTATTCGTTATCGCCATACTGGCGTATCACCCGGCGTGATGGTATGGGGTGCCATTGGTTACACGTCTCGGTCACCTCTTGTTCGCACTGACGGCACTTTGAACAGTGGACGTTACATTTCAGATGTGTTACGACCCGTGGCTCTACCCTCCATTCGATCCCTGCGAAACCCTACATTTCAGCACAATAATGCACGACTGCATGTTGCAGGTCCTGAACGGGCATTTCTGGATGCAGAAAATGTTCGACTGCTGCCGTGGCCAGCACATTCTCCAGATCTCTCACCAATTGAAAACGTCTGGTGAATGGTGGCTGAGTAACTGACTCGTCACGATACGCCAGTCACGACTCTTGATGAACTATGGTATCGTGCTGAAGCTGCATGGGCGGCTGTACCTGTGCACGGCATCCAAGATCTGTTTGACTCAAGGCCCAGGCGTATCAAGGCCGTTATTACGGCCAGAGGTGGTTGTTCTGGTTACTGATTTCTCAGGATCTATGCACCCAAATTGTGTGAAAATGTAATCACGTGTCAGTTCCATTATAATATATTTGTCAAATGAATACCCGTTTATCATCTGCATTTCTTCTTGGTGTAGCAATTTTAATGGGCAGTAGCGTAGAATACGTTAACATGTTTCTGAATTTATTGATAAAGGAAGAGCAGGTTCTAGTTGCCAGCTTAGCTATCATTTTTTAAAATACAGCCCATGTCAAAATAAGCGAATTCACAATAGACATCGTTTCTCGGGACGTCTGCTTATCGATACCGATGCAGTATTAACTTTGCTGTGCTGTGTCCACAATATGTTGCATGTGGCGGTCGCTGTCAGAAGAGTGTTCTGTGTAGTTGTGAGTGCATTATGTCAGAGCTAAGTGAATTCGAACATGGGCAAACTGTTGGTTCTCATATGGTGGCTCCTTTCGTAACTAAGGTAGTCGAGGTGTTTGGTGTTTCGAGAGGCACCGCTTCGAAGATTTATACCGCACGCTGGGAAAGCAGAAAGTTATCATCCGCAAAGTCACAATGTGGACGAAACGGTGTGTCAAGTGGTCGTGATAGACGGTCATTGAAGAGGGTTGTGACGAAGAATAACGGAACAGCTACGAGATCTGTTCAAAAAAATTTCAGAAATTTGTCCACAAAATTTTTCTACGCTTACGTTCTACTTATTGTGCCCGGTATTCTTCGAAATACTCTCCCCCACAATTGATACACCGCTCCCAACGTCGTTTCCACTTCCCGAAGCAGTTCTGGTAAGCCTCTAACTTGATCGCGCGAAGTGCCGTCTGCGAATTTTCTTTTACCTCGTCTATCGTTGCAAATCTTTGTCCTTTAAACAAGGTTTTCAACTTCCGAAATAAAAATAGGCCCGCAGGGCCCAGGTCTGGAGAGTATGGAGTATGAGGCAGCACAGTGATTTCGTTTTTAGTACAGCGGCCACGCACCAACAGGGATGAATGTGCGGGTGTGTTATCGTGATGCACGAGCCATGAATTGTCTCGCCACATCTCATGCCGTTTCCTTCTCAGGTGTCGCAACACGTCCCAATAGTAGCATCGATTAATAGTTTGTCCCTGTGGCACGAGCCGGCCGCGGTGGCAGAGCGGTTCTAGGCGCTTCAGTCCGGAAACGCGCGACTGCCACGGTCGCTAGTTCGAATCCTGCCTCGGGCATGGATGTGTGTGATGTCCTTAGGTTAGTTAGGTTTAAGTAGTTCTAAGTTCTAGGGGACTGATGACCTCAGATGTTAAGTCCCATAGTGCTCAGAGCCATTTAAAACCCTGTGGCACGAGTTCACGATGAAGTAATCCTTCAAAGTCAAAGAAAACTATCAACATGGTTTTGACATTTGACTTGACCTGACGAGCATTTTCGTCTTGAATAACCTGATCCGACCCATTGTGATGATTGAACCTTGGTCTCAACATCGTAATCGTAGACCCACATCTCATCGCCAGTTATGATTCTCTGAAGGAACGTCTCCTTCTCATCTGCACGATCCAAAAGCTCTTCACAGATTATGAAGCGAAGGTCTTTCTGGTCTCGACTCATGAGCCGTGGGACGAACGTGGCGGCAACAAGACGCATTCCAAGATGGTGTGTCAAGATTTCATGACATTGTCCAACTGAAACGTTACATTCTTCTGCAATCTCTTGGACAGTCAGTCTTCGATCGGCAACTGCAGTTTGGTGGACGTTCCTGACCGTGCGTCCTGAACGAGGATCATCTTTATTTTCTGTCAGGCCATTTTTTTTAAACCGTGTGAACCATCCGTAACAGTGATTACGGCTTAAGCACTCATCACCGTAGGCTTCCTGCATCGTTCGGTGTGTCTCTGTAAAGGTTTTCTTGAGTTTCACGTAAAATTTAATTCTGCAGCGTTGCTCCTCTAACTCTGCCATCCAGAAATTTGCCAGCTGTGTGACACAACGTTCTTCTCGTTATACCACTTAACAATAATGAGGACATGTAACAATTAACCTTCCGGCAGTTACACTTGAAATACAGGAATGTGCAGGAATGCCAACACACTATTGGCGCTAAATTACGAATGTTCCGTAAATTTTTGAACAGACCTCGAACAGAAATCAGCGCAGAACGGAATGTCGCATTCGCAAACCCCGTCACAACCAAAACAACACGATAGGAGCTCCAGAAGCAGAGAATTCATGGGCGAGATGGAATTCCAAAACCACTCATCGGAGATACAAATGCCCGTAACTCGAAAACGTGGTGCCAGACAAATATAACCTGAACGATGGAGCGATGGAAGAAAGTAATTTCGTCGGATGAGTCTTGTTTCAGATAGTTTACAAATTCTGGCTGAGTTTACGTCCCGAGAATGAATTATGACGGGGGATAAGCTGATGATCTGGGCAGCCATATCGTGGTGTCTCGTGGATCTCATGCCAAGGGTTGTATGATTTTTTTGGCTGATTCCGTCCCTCCCATGGCACGGTGGTTGTTCGGCAATTGTGATGCTGTGTTCTCACAGATCGCCTCTTCCATGACTGGTTTTGTGAGTACGAGGATGAACCGTCGCATGTTCCCTGGCCCCCACAGTCACTAGATCTCAGTATTATTGAGCCTTTGTGTTCCACTTTGGAGCTCTGTTGTGATTGTCAACAGTTCCCGTACACTATATTAGACTTTGTAATGTGTTGTGTTTTTGGCATTTTCGTATTTTTGTCCACCCCTGTGCGTTACCTGTAGAAACTTCTGCTAAATTTACAACAGAGAAAGTTTCTCTGGGCGACAACCGATACTCGTAAGGAAGCTAGCGTTTGAAGATCACGGATTTAAACAAAATTCTGCAGTGAGATTCGTCAATTAAAAAAATTTTGACGTCAGTTTCGGTTCTTTGCTGGACGCCCGGATTGAAGCCCGTCTCCCAGTTTGGTGAAACTTTTCTTTTATTTAAATTATACATTTTCCTGAAAGTAATCAACACTTCACTATTATAAATAGTTTATTTATTTGTCATGGTAGAACTGTCTATGTGGGTAAGGCAATTAATTTTCTACCTCTCAGTGCCGTCAAACGTCGTTTTTCTGCTGTTTTTACACCGGCTTCCCCGTAAGGTAAAATTAGGCTCCTGTTCTAAAACAAAGCAGTTTTGGTTTATTGCGTGTGTCTGTACTTCAATTGCAGAATGAAATTGAAAGTTAAAGCTTCTACCTAAAACTGAACTTACTGAGCCTGCTTTCTCTTTACTTATTCTTATTATGTCAATACTGACCCACAATATTCTAGCGCAATGCAATCTGACTGCTAAAAAAAAAAAAAAATAAATAAATAAAATAAAAATAACAACCTGACTTCAAATAATTAATTCAAAAGAATGGCCTTGACTAAAAAGAAATCTTAACAATAACCTATACATTTCATTGAGCACTTACCTCCCAAAAATCTTCATTACACGAACTGCTGCAATACAGCGAGCGCAAATACTGCCAGCTAAATATAAGATTCTAACTACTGAAGGCACTACCTTCTAATAGGGATATGGTTAGCAAAGGAAAGATTTTGTTGCGGAGCAAACAATGTATTTACTTTAATAATGTGGCAACCAGTTCAAAAATCATATAATATATAAACGTCCGTGACATCCAAAAGATTATATAATCATCGTCAAATTACATTTCCATGACGGACACACGTCCAGATCGTCCGCTCGAGCTGACACTTCAAACCTCTAACCTCCATCACCTCTGGTTATTCTCTCCCAACATCCATCACTGCTGGCCGTTCACCTCCAACTGCCCAACAGTACTTCCATCACTGCTGGCGACTAACTTCCAACTGCCCAACACTACTGGCGATTAAGTTCCAACGAGTCCGACCAGCCACAGAGTCTCATACAAAGAAAGCGCAGAGCACTGTTCTTTTAGCTGTCGGAGATCTTCGTTAGTGTTAATTTTCAGGCTGCTCCTGTAGCGGCTGGAGCGACAAGAAGCTGCGCGCTGGCTTCCGTGTAGCGACCGCGAAGGTGGTTCGTGTAACGAGGGAGGCGGGGCAGCGACTTTATGCTGCCGCGGATAGCGCCGGGCAGACTTACGACGCTCTCCCGCGGCGCCGCTGTGGACTCACAGTAAATCCTTATGGTCGCTGTTGTAGCTGTACAGTGTGCAGTGTGAAGTGTACACAGCCGCAGGTAGCGAGGTTGTCTGGCGGAGCACACGTGTCAAGAGGCGGCTGGAGGCAGCCGTCACACGTTACCCGCACAATGTTACACGGCGATACGAACAAGTTGAATGCTTACATCAAGTACTGAAGGAGTATTAGAGATGCAAACTGACAAATAGGCATTCACATTTTGTTCGATTGACAACAGAGTTAATTGGGGCAGAAGGGCTATCCAAAGAAAAGAAACTTAGTTATGATATAATGAGAAAGAAAGCGGAAGTACACGAAAATGCGATGGTTGGTCAAATGGCTCTGAGCACTATAGGACGTAACTTCGGAGGTCATCAGTCCCCTAGAACTTAGAACTACTTAAACCTAACTAACCTAAGGACAACACACACATCCATGCCCGAGGCAGGATTCGAACCTGCGACCGTAGCGGTCACGCAGTTCCAGACTGTAGCGCCTAGAACCGCTCGGCCACACCGGCCGGCGAAAATGAGATGGGAGAAGTGGTGCCGTTAATAGAATTTGACAGAACACTGGAAGACCGAAGTCGTAACTAGAGTCCTGGCGCAGACGATATTCCCTCGAAATTACTTCCAGCCGGTGTGGCCGAGCGGTTCTAGGCGCTTCAGTCTACAACCAAACGACCGCTACGGTCCCAGGTTCGAATCCTGCCTCGGGTATGGATTTGTATGATGTCCCTAGGTTAGTTAGGTTTAAGTAAATCTAAGATCTACGGGACTGATGACCTCGCATGTTAAGTCCCATAGTGCTGAGAGCCATTTGAACCATTTTTCGGAATTACTGAAATGCTTCGGAGAGCCACCCATGCAAAAGTATTCCACTTTTTGACGGACAAGACACTCTCAGCTTTCTAAAAGAATGTAATAATTCCAGTTCCAAAGAAGGCAGATGCTGATAGGTGGGAACATTGCCGAATCATCAGTTTAATTTTTCAAAAAAGGAAACATAATTTATCAATAGTAGCAAGTCCAACCTGTACTTTGTTGCAGATCTAGAGTTCACTTATTAAACAGATCTCTTCGTTACGTTTAAACCGAATAATATCGATTCGCTAAGCTTGTGACATCACATATCGCTATACGACTTTAAAACATACATAGGTAGATTCTAATTTAGAATCTACGTACGCGTTTAATTCGTATAGCAACATGTGCTGCCACAAACTTGACGAGTATATATTTCTCGGTTTAAAAGTAGTGAGACTAGGTACTGAAAGGTGAAATCTAAGTCGGCACTAAAATACTTGCTGTATTAGCGGCTGTCTGCTGAATTACTTTTCTTTTTTTGAAATATACCCATAGTCGCGTCGCACAACTGTTCCGCATTCATATATTAAATGGCTAACAGAACAAGATAACAGGTAAATGTAAGTTCGAGATAAGCCATTGCAGATGTGAAATGCTGATACAATAATAACCGTTTGTCGATGACGCTGGAGTTGTCATCCAGTAATGTCCCATATGTGCTCAATTGGAGACCTGGTGACTGAGCAGGACAATGGAACATGTCGACACACTGTAAGAATGTATTGGGTTACACCAGTGGTATGTGGGCGAGCATTGTCCAGTTGGAAAACACCCCTGGGAATGCTCTTCATGAATGACGTACAGTTTTGCAATCAGAATGCGTTGTATAACCACCAGAGTGCTCCTGCTGTTATTTGAAATCGCACCCCAGATCATAACTTCAGGTGCAGATTCAGTGTGTCTAGCGTGCAGACAGGCTGGTTGCAAGTCATCGGCTTCCACTTTCTAACCATCACTGGTACCGAGGCAGAACCAGCTTTCTTCAGAAAACACAGCAGACCTCCACCATAACCTGCAATGAGCTCTCGCTTGACACCACTGAGGTCGCGAATGGCGATGGTTTGGGGTCAGTGGAATGCACGCTAAGGGGGCAAGGAGGGGGAACGGCTCGGAGCTGTCCTCGAAGTAACCGAAATGTAACAATTTGTTGTGTCACTGTGGTGCCAAATACTGCTCAAATTGCTGCTGCAGACTCACTATGATGCGCCAGAGCCATACGCCGGATACGATGGTCCTGTCTCTCGGTAGGATTTGTGGCCATCCGAAGCCCGGTCTTCTTGCAACCATACCATCTCGTGACTACCGCTTCCAGCAGTCATGTACAGTGGCTACATTCCTGCTAAGTCTTCCTGCAGTAACGCAGAAGGAACATCCAGCTTGTCGTAGCCCTATTACAGGACCTCGTTCAAATTCGGTGAGGTGTTGAGTGGGGTGTTGATAATGGCGTCTTTGTCGCCGTAAAGGTATTCTTGACTAACATCATTCGCCACATCCGATATCAAAGCCAAGTAACACCCACGAATGTTAAAGCGCATATTTAATACGAACCTTATTCGCATCTTTATAGTGGCACTACCAGCGTCACTCTTATGCGACTGGTGCGAAATGTGAATAGGTTTCAGATGTAGAAACGCCTGCCAACTTTAGTTATGTCGTAAAACTCCGGTGTTGCGATTTTATTTCCGTCAGCATATTTGAGCACGGGAACTGCAACTGACCTCTCCATTCGCTTTAGTAGGCAGATTGAAAAAAGGCAAACTTATGATTAAAGTATTTCTTCATTTATAGAAATATTTAAAAAATGTTGTACGAAATACATTCTTGAAAATTCTGATGGTAGCAGCGATAAAATGCATAGAGCGAAAGACTATATATAACTTGTACAGATACCAGACTGTAATAATAAGAATCGAAGAACATGAAAGGGAAGCGAAGTCGACATTGGAGAGAGACAGGGCTGTAGTTACCCCTGATGTTTTTCAAACTGTATGGTGAACAAGCAGTAACAGAAAAAAGTGAGAAATTTGGAAACAACGTTAAAGCTCAGGCAGAAGAATTAATAACTTTGAGCTTAGGCGAAGACGTTGCAATTGCGTCAAGAGACTGTAGAGGACTTGGAAAAGCAGTTGAACAGAATGGATAGTGTCTATAAAAAACATTAGCAAAAGTAAAATAAACATAAAGGAACGTATTCAAATTTAATCAGGCTATTCTGAAGAAATTACGATGGCGTGCTGAAAAATAACGCCTCCAAACTTTTTACTTAAATTCTCGTGAAGCATTTTAAATAAAACAAACGCTATTAACATTTTACATCTTTATTCTTCATGTGTAGGCATACATATTTTCTGCACTCTGCCGCTAGAGAGCTCTGAATTGTAAGCTGTATCATGGCGGTGTGTAACGTCAGTATGTCGGTGCACTAGAAACAGGGTGCTGTAATCGAGTTCCGAATTCGAAGAGTTCGTTCACACATGAACACCCTCTCCATCAGCATGACAACGCCAGACCACTCACGAGTGCTGCGACATCTGCAACAATCCGACACCTTGGGTTCGCTGTCGTTGATCATCCGACTTGGCACCATCCGATTTTCGCCTGTTTCCAAATTTAAAGAACTTCTTGGAGGACTTCACTTTGGTAGTGATGAAGCGGCATTTGCAGAAGTGAGGTCGTAGCTCCATCAACAGAGTCAAACGTTCCACAGTGACGGTGTTAATACACTGGTGTCTCATTGGTAGAAATGTGTCCGTCACCAGGGTGACTACGTTGAGAAAAAAATATGTAGACGTGAAGAATAAATATGTAGAATCTTGACACGTTTTGTTTGATTTAAAATGCTTAAAGAGTTTTCACACATAAATTTCGGAGGCATTAGATTTTAGTACGCATTCGTAGAACCGAAAATGACACACTAAAAGAAGCAGATGAGTTCCGATATTTAGGTTTCCTTTAGTCTGATTCATGTCTACCGCCGTGTTTTTGCGAAGTAATACATGCCACATTTTGACAAGTGACATCTATTTTTATTAAATGGATACGGAATATCCATGTAATTTAACCTATTCAGTATGGTATAATGAGAAACTTGGCCGGCCAGAGTGGCCGAGAGGTTCTAGGCGCTGCAGTCTGGAACCGCGCGACCGCTACGGTCGCAGGTTCGAATCCTGCCTCGGGCATGAATGTGTGTGATGTCCTTATGTTAGTTAGGTTTAAGTAGTTCTAAGTTCTAGGGGACTTATGACAGCAGTTGAGTCCCATAGTGAACAAAGCCATTTGAACCATTTTTTTTTGAGAAACTTGGTTTTTTAGTCTAAGTTAGACAGCATCAATGTCTCATATCATCATTCAGTTTTGTTTGTTGTACTGTTTAACAAGTCTTAGATACTTATTAAGCGGCCGACTAACGTTCCAAGATTATCAACAAATTTTAAAGTTTTCATTGATATTTGATCACAACTAAAATTCTTAAAATCTGTGTAGCATTTCACATTTGGCTCTATGTTGACGACTAGTGGCAAGTTGAGAATGTGTATCCCCATTGTCATTAGCGAATATTTTTTGCGATTTATTTCTCGAAAAATGAGGATGAGTGACAAGGAATAGAGTTCCCATACTGTTTCAAAATTTAAATGCAATAATTTTCAATGCGATAGGGTCCGCAGCTGTGATGAATTTTTTGAATGATTTCTTGAAACCTTCAGCTACCATTTTCTTTATTTCATGTACGATTGTACAATTTCTGCCTTAGGCCATTTCCAAGTATCTAAAACGGAAGTTTCATACATTGGATACATTAGTGACACTTGTTCCTATATCAAAATAACAAGTGTCACTAATGCATCCAATGTATGAAACTGTAGATATACTAGGCGTATTAAAACTTACTTCACGGATGATTTTTGGTAACAGATTGTATCATATGCGTAGATGTATCACTTCAGATATTACATAAGCCACAGAAAGGAAAAGTCATGGATGTAATGGAAGAAATTGAAATCTACATACATCTAAAAGATTAATCAGACAAAGTTTTAAATGAGCAAAAAGACCTGCGAAATGGGAAGTTCCTAGACAGCTTTCTACCAGTTCTAGGGCGAAGCGTTACAGAAGCATAGAATGTAAAATTATCGCTACACTCATTAATAAATATGACTGTAATGCGAAACATCAAGCAACCATAAAGCAGTTTTTACAAGCCTCTCGTGGTTCTCAGTACTCTCTTATTAGAATACTGTGATGAATGTGATTTATAAGATCTTTGTACCAACTATTCAAAAATGACGTACTCCTACAATAACAGAACAAATATTTACAAGTTATTTTAAAGAAATTACATACAGTCATATTTACGCCAATGATGAAATCGATAATCAAATACAACTGAGAACAAATGCATATGCAGATTAAGTAGCAAAATTCTGTAAAATAATTATAATCTTACTAGTGTTAAGTATGTTATATATAAGAACTTTGCAATAACTGCTTGAAAGTAACGTACTCCTAAAATAGCGTGAACACCTCGAACAGACGGCCGGTGTGGCCGAGCGGTTCTAGGCGCTTCAGTATGGAACCGCGCGACCGCTACGGTCGAAGGTTCGAATCCTGCCTCGGGCATGGATGTGTGTGATGTCCTTAGGTTAGTTAGGTTTAAGTAGTTCAAAGTTCTAGGGGACTGATGACCTCAGATGTTAAGTCCCATAGTGCTCAGAGCCATTTGAACCATTTTTGAACACCTCGAACTAATTTATGAACGTGACGTGATGTCATAATAGCAAACGACGCATATGATATAATCTGTTACCAAATGGCTCTGAGGTCATCAGTCCCCTAGATCTTAGAACTACTTAAACCTAACTAACCTAAGGGCAGCACACATCCATGCCCGAGGCAGGAGTCGAACCTGCGACCGTAGCGGTCGCGCGGTTCCAGACTGAAGCGCCTAGAACCGCTCGGCCACTGAGGCCGGCCTATGATCTGTTACCAAAAAATCATCCGTGAAGTAAGTTATAATGCGCATAGTATATCTACAGTTATGACTTGTTCATACATCAAAATCACAGGCATCACGGTTGTATCCATTGTATGAAATTTCCGTTTTAGATATTTGAAAATGGCCTTAGGCCGAAATTGTACAATCGCACAGAAAATAAAGAAAATGGGAGCTGAAGGCTTTAAGAAATCATTCAAAAAAATTAAATACAATACCTGTAATTTTAATTGCCGTATTAGGATTTGGGTGTTGGACATCGTCAGTTTAAATGTCCGGAAATTACCCCATAAAATCATATTTCCAGTGGATGGTGTGCCGATACCGCCTCCTAAGTTGAGAGTCGAAACGTCTGCTGTAACAAGGAAACACACACGCATCAGGGAGTAGCTGCACGTTGTCGCTAGGGCATCTGCGAAGGAGAACGACGAAGAGGCTGGCGCTTCGTTTAGAATCCGTGACATTGAGCCCAAAGGGTAGTGGGCGTTGGGAATTATGGGCTCACCCGAGCAACGAGGCGCTAACTGAGTGGCAACTCGAAGCTGTTTGACTGAGGTGTTAACGCGTCGCCTGTTGGAGGCCTGAGTGGTAAGAAATGCACTCGGCGCTGAGCGGAAGCTCACAAGCGTGCAAGGACGACTGCGCCTGCAGGGTCCCATCCGGAGGGAAGGCATATAGATGTAACAGGCTGAGGAAATGTCGCCGTTCGACATGTCACGTAGACTACAAGAGGAGCTATACACTGTTTGCTGTTCTACAGTCAGAAAACGAGCGAACCTGCTAGTGCAGACACAACTAATGCAGCTGTCTTCGACAGAGGGAGATTGATTACCGATCTTAGGCGGGTTCTCTCTCTCTCTCTCTCTCGATTCTAAGTGGGATGTGATGACCCTTGTAAATTGAAGAGCCAGTCAACTTGTCCCACTGTCTTTTGATTGTGCTGAACACATAATGTATACAGGGTGGTCCATTAATCATGACCGGGCCAAATATCTCACGAAACAAGCGTCAAACGAGAAAACAACAAAGAACGAAACTTATCTAGCTTGAAGGGGGAAACCAGATGGCGCTATGGGTGGCCCGCTAGATGGCGCTGCCAAAGGTCAAACGGATATCAACTGCGTTTTTTTTTAGAGAGGAACCCCCCTTTTTATTACATATTTGTGTAGTACGTAAAGAAATATGAATGTTGTAGTTGGAACACTTTTTTCGCTTGGTCATAGAGGGCGCTGTAATAGTCACAAACATATGGCTGACAATTTTAGATGAACAGTTGGTAACAGGTAGATTTTTTTAAAATTAAAATACAGAACATAGGTACGTTTAAACATTTTATTTCGGTTGTTCCAATGTGATACATGTACCTTTGTGAAGTTATCATTTCTGAGAACACATGCTGTTACAGCGTGGTAACCTGTAAATACCACATTAATGCAATACATGCTCAAAATGATGTCCGTCAATACGTGTAACGACATTCCTCTCAACAGGGAGTAGTTCGCCTTCCGGTAATGTTCGCACATGCATTGACAATGCGCTGACGCATGTTGTCAGGCGTTGTCTGTGGATCACGATAGCAAATATCCTTCAACTTTCCCCCTTCATGCTAGACGAGTTTCGTTCTTTGTAGTTTTTTCGTTTCATGCTTATTTCGTGAGATATTTGGTCCGGTCACTATCAATGGAGCACCTTGTAGATGGGTCACACGAAATTATTTGTTTCGTATGTGTTTTATGTTACATTGTTGCACTTATAATTAACGAGTTAGCAAAATTTTGGGGTGTTTGTAAGAGGGGCGTTCAATAAGTAATACCAATTTCGGTTGAAAAAATGCGGAATTTGTTGTGGGACATCTTGGAATACTCCCACTTGAGCCCCTATAGTTTCATGAAGTTCCGATAGGTGGCGGCGCTATACGTAGCCTTCAGAATGGCATACGTTGCGGAGGTACGTTGCAAGCAAAGAGTTGTCACTGAGTATATTCCACCAAAAACAACAGCCTGTTCCAGTAAAGATGGGAAAATGATAAGGGAGGAAGAACAGATAGTGAGAAGATGGGCAGAGTATTTCAAAGATACACTAAGTACCAGCCTAGAAGATGAAGAGACATCTGCACAGGAGGGAAGAGTGGAGCTGGAAGTAGACAATGAAACCAATGAGGCAAGAAAGCCAACACTACAAGAGGTCTCCCAGGCTGTGCACAAGTCAAAAAACAATCGAGCCCCAGGGGAAGACAGCATAATTGCTGAATTAATAAAAACTGGTGGTGAGGCTGTAATACAGGAACTGCACACATTAATATCAGATATATGGGAAACAGAAACTATGCCAGATAATTGGAAAATTGGAATAATAGTCCCCATTTATAAGAAAGGGGACAGAACAGCATGTGAAATCTATAGAGGTGTAACACTCCGAAGTACAGCTTATAAGATCTTCACAAGTATATTAAACGAAAGGATACGGAAATGTGCAGAAGGCATACTAGGGCTTTCGACCAGGCAGAGGAACAACTGATCAAATATTTGTGATAAGGCAAATGATGGAAAAGTTCTACGAATATGATATAGATCTGCATTTCTTATTCATCGATTTCAAACAAGCCTTTGACAGCATAAATCGGCAAGAACTATACAGAGTACTGAAAGAAGTTGGTATATGTGCTAAATTAATAAGACTAATCAGAATGACAATGACAGAGACAAGAGCAAAAGTAAAGGTCCTTAGCAGAACAAGTGAAAGCTTTGACTTTAATAAAGGTGTGAAGCAAGGGGATAGTCTATCCATTGTCCTATTCAACATAGCCCTGCATAGTCGAGTAAATAAAATCAACAACAAAGGCACCATATTTATGAAAACTACCCAGATATGTGCATACGCTGATGACATTGCTATAGTAGGAAGAAATACCAATACACTCCTAGAAACATACCGGGCAATGGAAACAGAAGCCTTAAAAAATGGCCTCATAGTAAATGAAAACAAAACAAAATACATGGTAATGTCACAATCTGAGGCCAGAAGAACCCCTAAAAACCTAAACATCAATGGGAAATGCTTCAATGGAGTGTCCTCTTTTAACTTCTTGGGAGCCCTAATAACAAATGATAACAGTATTGGAACGGCTATAAGGGAAAGAATACAAGCAGGAAACAGAGCTTATTTTGCAAATATGCAGCTTTTCAAAAATAGCCTTGTTACAAGAAAAACTAAACTGCTAATATATAATTCCCTAGTCCGCCCAGTTATCACATACGGCTCAGAGGTATGGACGTTGACAGAACACGATAAAAATGCTCTAAGAAGCATTGAGCGGAAAATACTACGCAAAATCTATGGGCCAATAAGGGAGAAAGAAGGCTGGAGAATACGC
The DNA here is from genome assembly GCF_021461385.2 of Schistocerca piceifrons. Lineage (NCBI taxonomy): Eukaryota > Metazoa > Arthropoda > Insecta > Orthoptera > Acrididae > Schistocerca > Schistocerca piceifrons. The sequence goes on along the minus strand of NC_060138.1, from coordinate 154,752,896 downwards.
TACAATGCCGAATTACAAAAGTTAATACAAGGCAGGGACATAGTAAAATTTGTGAAATCACAGCGAATACGATGGCTAGGACACTTGGAGAGAATGGCAGAATTCCGAAGAAAATGATGAAAGGTATGATCCATTCAGTTAGGCGAAAAGGGAGACCTAGAAGAAGATGGATCGATGAGGTAATAATGGATATCAGCAATATGGGAGTCCGGGGGTGGAAAAGAGCAGCAAATAACCGAGAAGTGTGGAGGAAGATTGTTGAAGAAGCCAAGGCTTACCAAGGGCTGTAGAGCTGCTGAAGAAGAAGAAGAAGAATGTATCACAAGGCAAATACCGTCCGCACTGGCGGAATGTTACGTGATACCACGTACTTATATGTTTGTGACTATTACAGCGCCATCTATCACAAAGCGAAAAAAGTGGTTCAACTAAAACATTCATATTTCTTTACGTAGTACACGAATATGTAATAAAAATGGGGGTTGCTATGTAAAAAAAAAACGCAGTTGATATTCGTCTGATCTATGGCAGCGCCATCTAGCGGGCCAACCATAGCGCCATCTGGTTTCCCCCTTCATGCTAGACGAGTTTCGTTCTTTGTAGTTTTTTCGTTTGATGCTTATTCCGTGAGATATTTGGCCCGGTCACTATCAATGGACCACCTTGTAGATGGGTCACGCGAAAGTATTTGTTTCGTATGTGTTTTATGTTACATTGTTGCACTCATAATTAAAGAGTTAGCAAAATTTTGGGTTGTTTGTAAGAGGGGCGTTCAATAAGTAATACCAATTTTGGTTAAAAAGAAAAGCGGGATTTGTTGTGGGACATCTTGGAATACTCCCACTTGAGCCCCTATAGTTTCATGAAGTTCCGATAGGTGGCGGCGCTATACGTAGCCTTTAAAATGGCATACGTTGCGGAGGTTCGTTGCAAGCAAAGAGTTGTCACTGAGTTTCTTTTGGCGGAAAACCAGTGCATCGCAGATATTTAAAGGCGCTTGTAGAGTGACTACGGAGACCTCGCAGCGAACAAAAGTACGGTGACTCGTTGGAAGAGGCGCCTGTCATCATCGCAAAATGGTCGCACATACCTGTGCGTTCTCCCGCGTGCCGGCCGGAAGCGCACACCCTCGTGAAATTGAAGAAACGACTTCAGCGTGTTCGTTGCCACAAAACTGCTAACGAACCTCTCCTCTTCCATCACAACGCAGAGGTCTCACACATGTGTGCACACCCGAGAGGAGTTCGCAAAACTTCACTGGACTGTTCTTACTCATTCGCCCTACAGCCTGGATCTCTCACCTTCAAGTTTCCATGTGTGTCGCCCAATGAAGGATGCAGTTCACGGGAATCTGTACTCGGATGATGGGGACGTTGCTGGAGCAGCAAGACGTTGGCTCCTTCGTCTACCAGCAGAGTGATACCGTGCAGGCATAGAGGTTCTCCTAGTAAGGTGGCTTAGGCCCGCCCTGTTAGCCGTGTGGTATAACGCACGGCTTTCCGGTTTGGGGAGGAGCGCCTGGTTCCCGGCACGAATCCGCCCGGCGGACTTGTGTCGACGTCCGGTGAGCCGGCCAGTCTGTGAATGGTTTTTAGGCGGTTTTCTATCTGCCTCGGCGAATGCGGGCTGGTTCCCCTTATTCCGCCTCAGGTACACTATGTCGGCGATTGTTGCGCAAACAAGTTCTCCACGTACACCACCATTACTCTACCACGTAGACATAGGGGTTACACTCGTCTGGTGTGAGACGTTCCCGGGAAGGGGGGGGGGGGGGAGGGGTGAACCGCACAATAACCGTGAAAGAGTGGTTCGGTGTGGGGCGGTAGAGGGGTGAAGTGGACTGCGGTAATTGTCGTGGGGTTGTGGACCACTGCGACTGTGGCGGGGATGGAGCCTCTCCGTCGTTTCTAGGTACCGGTTAACATAAAATACAATACAATACAAGGTGGCTTAAGGTCGTTGCACCCGACGGAGATTATGTGGAAAAACAGGGTTTTGCAGGGAAAAGAGTGGTGAGTAATGTGGTATACTGGAATCCTGAATAAAGCAAACCTGATTTCAGAAAGAAAGTCTTGAATTTAATTATTGAATACCCCTTGTAATTAACGGAAGAATTTGAAAACCTAGAGGTGGGATGAACTTGAAATGTTTTTTCTGTAGGATAAAAAAATGCTTGTTCCTGAATGATAACCGAGAAGAGAAGCGTGTTTGTGCCGCGTGAACGGTGAAATGTTAGGGTTTTAACAGGTGCATTCCGTTTAGACTTTAAATGTCACATAAAACTCATTCTTCTTTTTTTCGTATCGGGGACTGTTCCCCAGAAGCCGCATCGGAGACTGTTCCCCAGAAGCCGCAACCGTAAAGGACAACTGGAATCACCACTGTCTACAACACGAGGAGCTTTGCTTTGGTGGTCAGTCTTTTTTTCTATAGGTGTTGTTCGTAAATTTTAAATGAATCTTGGTTACTTATTTCTGTTTGGGGTAATTTCCTGTTGTTATCTGTTGCAGTTCCGAGATGTTTGTCTCAACCACCAACACCATTTTTCTAGCGCAACTGTTTCATAGGTGTGGCGCATGTCTCTATAAGTGACTGCTCTCTGATCGTGGTGACCAGAGATCTTTATATTCGTTTCTTGCTTGGTTATAATATGGCAGTCAAGAAGTGTCACCAGAATTCTAAAAAAATGCTATCCGATTTTACGCCCATACGAGCCTGTTACCTCAGATTTTCGAGATTTCTGGAGGAGAACAAAATCAACTGTTCGGGAACTAGTGGAAAATCTAGTAACACTTCTGTTGCATCATTTTCCAAGTCTCGCGTCATTCGAGCCTGGCAGGATGACCAGAAAATTGGTTCTTCTTTATTTTACTTATGTTTTACTGATACGTTATGTTGTGGCGCAATACAACGTTATCAAATGTAGAAAAATCGTTAAATTAGGTATTGTTAGTCCTATCGGTGAATTAGGTGTAATTTTTAAAATCATATGCAATGTAATGACGCTCAAAATCAGCACAGTAAATGTTAACACCTTATCGAAGACATGTGACCTGGAAGGCAATATATATCGCCTACAAAAATCTTATTCACCTGATATCAATTAGTACTCTACAGACATCTCTACAACTAAATTACATGATAGCGTAAAATACTTTTGGTTACATTTTTGGATTATAGGTTGTATAGTTTCTCATTGTGGCATTTTAGACCTACTCAGCTACAAACATATAAAGCGTCCCTGAAATAAAAGTGGAAAGATAATGTCAACTTGCCAAGATTTTGGCTCGTAATACATCGGAAAAAAGACGGGTATGTATGCTCCAGACTGAAAGCTCCTACTTTGCATGACTCCTACTTTGCATGACGTCGTTTGAAAACAACGCATAGCATATTCCGTAAATGTCAAATTATGACAATGACTGTGAGCACAGCTGCTTTCAGAAATTAAAATGTCAGAAATGAGAAATGTGTCTTGATTTATCTCTTAATATCACTGGTAGCTGTAGACCGCTTCGTGGTGCACCGGTATAGCTGAATATCATCTGCCAAAAAGTGTTTTCTTATTTAATAATTGCACTGAATTTCTTCGCGTTAATTCTTTCCCCGAATATTGCATCATCGGGTGATTTTTCTCATGGTATCATTGAAGACGTATACATGTATACCTATGTAATCTGGGCAAGGTGCCGCTGTTGTTTCTGATTTTGATCGCCAGAGCCAGACATGTGTGCGCTTTCCTCGGCGCTCGCCTTACTTAAACTCCTGTTCTCTCCGCATTTTCATCTACAGCGTTTAAGATACGTGGCGAGATCTTAATATATTCGGTGCCGGATATCAAGTCCTGATTAAATTGAAGCCCCGTCCCAGTTTAATAGGTTTCTGACATCCCAATTTCGTCGGACTCCCCAATTACGGTGGACCATAAACTTGGAGCCAGCGTTTCGATACTAATCTTGTCGTTCGTCCTTACATAAATACGTGCCGGCCAGTGCAAAGCCACAGCTGATTTGCCTTGCTGTTTCAGCTGAGTGTGTTGCTGATACCGTGAAATTCTAACTAACGGACTGCCACCCCTCCCCTCCCCACATGTGGCTTTGGAAAACACTGCTATTTTCCCAGGACTGATTAATTTTACGTGAGGTAGCAATCAGTCTGTTTTTGTCGTCAGGGGAGAAATACGCTGAACTGTGCGCTTCTGTAAATATTTTTTCCCCCCGGAGATTTGGTCAGAACTAACGGAATTTCTAAAAGGTTCATTTGATTTCATATGTGTGAAGGTAAGAGCTTGGGACAAATTACAACTTACGCATAAATACTAGAGACCTGGCATCTGTTGTAAACTGCCGTTTCACGTGGCTGACGCTAGGGGTCTTCCACGGTCTCTCATTCATTACACAACGTGCGTCCAGTTTAGGTAGCTATAATTACAGCAACGAAAAGTGTTTTCTTACATGTAGGAGGGGCACTCCAAAACAAATGCACACTATTTTTGTAAAAATACTTTTCATTCTGCATGTGTGATAGTTTTACAGTGTGTAGATACATCCTTCCCGCTTGTTTTCAAACTTAGTTCAACCTGTTCCCGTGAGTGGCGCCGTCACAGCATGTCTTCAAGATAGCTGCTACACTTGACGTTCGTCAGAAGCAATGTGCTGTCATAGATTTCCTGTGCTATGAAAACGAGACAGTGGGAAGCATCCACAATAGGTTGAAAAAGGTGTATGGAGATGCTGCTGTCGATCGCAGTACAGTTAGTCCGTGGGCAAGCAGGTTACATGATGAAAGCGGGCACGGCAATATTAAGGATTGTCCTCGCAGCGGCAGGCCTCGTACTGCACACACTCCAGACAATGTGCAGAGAGTTAACGAACTGGTGACTGCTGACAGACGCATCACAGTGAACGAATTGTCACGTTACGTTGGGATAGGGGAAGGAAGTGTTTGCAGAATACTTAAAGTGTTGGCGTTAAAAGAGGTTTGTGCCAGGTGGGTTCCCAGGATGTTGACAGTGGCTCACAAAGAAACAAGAAAAACGGTATGCAGCGAACTTCTGGAACAGTACGAGAATGGTGGAGATGAATTTCTTGGAAGAATTGTGACAGGTGATGAAACATGGCTCCATCATTTTTCACCAGAGACGAAGAGGCAATCAACGCTGCCAAACAGTGGCTCCAACAGGTTGGTCCAGAACTTTACCGTGCGGGTATAATAGGCGCTTGTTCCAGGATGGCATAAGGCAGTTGAGAGGGATGGAAATTATGTGGAGAAATGAAAATATTGTTTATAAAGGATGTATGTACACACTGTAAAACTTTCAAACATATAGAATAAAAGATGGATTTTAAAAAAAATAGTGTGCATTTCTTTTGGAGTGATCCTCGTACAATTCAGTGATTAATGCGCGGAGTATTTTCGTCGAGAATAGAGCGTAATGCCTGCTACAGAGTAAGGGACTTATGGGTGTCATAGCACAACTGACGTCCAGCGTCGCCCAATCTCGCAGTACGTGCTGCTTTTGGGGAATTGTGTAACAATCTGTCTATGTGCCCTTCCTTCCCTCCATCCCCGCCCGCATTCAACAACTTCACGTCAAAGCAGCAACTCCAGACCCGCTCCCAGTAGTATGGGACGCCGGCCGGAGTAGCCGAGCGGTTCTAGGCGCTTCCGGAAGCAATAGTGATTCAAGGGGTTCTCAGATTTGGACGTCATTCGCCGTTCCAGAACTTATGACTCACTACTGTACATATTACGACAGTACTGGGCACCAAACACTGAAGTTTGAGCCGGCCGGGGTGGCCGAGCGGTTCTAGGCGCTATAGTCTGGAACCGCGCGACCGCTAAGGTCGCAGGTTCGAATCCTGCCTCGGGCATGGAAGTGTGTGATGTCCTTAGGTTCGTTAGGTTGGAGTGGTTCTAAGTTCTGGGGGACTTATGACCTCAGCTGTTAAGTCCCATAGCGCTCAGCGCCAATTGAACCATTTTTTTAGTATGGGACGACTTTGACTATGGTCCGGATGTTTGTCGTGTGACCGGTAGAGGACACAACGAACATTATTGGAAGATATATGAAAGGTTTGATCTTAAACGTAATAGTGGATAATTCCTGTTCATGCATATAAAATCTGATGGACAAACTTTGTAACACTATGCAAATGGTAAAATTTACCCCAAATTTCTATCTTCAATTTAGTAGGAGATGTACTCTTGTGAAATAGGCTGACTCTTTTTGAAACAGCTTGTATTAGCAGGGATAGTACAGCAGTGAGAGGACTGCTCTGGCTCGCGCTGACTGCTGCTGCCATGCAGCAGCGCTGCTGAGTTGCTGGTGGAGTACTGGTTATGTTCCTCGTGTCTTGCTATCCCACTGAATAGATGTAAATAAAACAAATATCGCAATATACTAATTTCGAGCAGCTATATCGAATGGGAACGTAAAATTCTGCTTTAAAAATCATTTTGTTTTGTAATGGTAAATAAACCGAAGCTTTTTGTCGACACCGTGCGTCGCATGAAAGGCGCGATAAGCACCATTTCTTTGGGCTGACTCCAGCAACACATGGCAAAAATGGAATTGCAGAAATTTTGAAAATTAGTGGTAAGTTCATAGGGAACAAACTGCTTAGTTCATCGGTCCCTAGGCCTACACACTACTTAATCTAACTTTAACTTACAACGCATTCACAAGCCACACTCGAACCTCTAACAGGGGGAGCCTTGCGAACCGTGGCGAGGTGCCTCAGACCGCACGGCTACCCCGCGCGGCGGAATTGCAGACATCTGTCGAAACATCACGGAAAACGCACCGTGATTCAGCCGCACCTATCGTTGTCGTTTTATGCGACCCGCAATTCTATAGCCGGCTTTCAAAAACCACGCACGAGATTTTCACATTCTCTCGCTCGTTACACGAAACTTATTTGTCCTACAGAAAAAAATGAACAGGACTTATTTTGTAGGAGATTTAGTATAGTTAAATTTTGTACTAGAATACGTGTTCTCTGGATGCCACGGCCGTCGAGTTATTCAAGAAAAACGTGCAAAAGTGACCTTCAAACGCATCTTCAGCCCCCATGCTCATCTTTGACCAGTCAGGATTTCTAGTACGTTGTTCCTGACACTTCCTTCTACCACCGTACAAAAATTTTCGAATACACGACCTATTGCCGATATTCGATCCTATTAATTTAAACGTGCCCGTAAGGGTGCTGAAAGAAAAACTAATTTTGTGAACGTTACGCCAAAATTAATTACGTTAACAAGTCCATCCAAACTTAACTCTTGCAAGGACAGTGGTTTCATATTTAGAAAGCCTAAGGAATACAACGATGTAATTATTCATTTCACGCTCTTAAAATTCTCAAAACTGTTAGGTAAAATTTATACAAACGTGAATTTTACAATTTGTAAGTGCTCGACTAAGCCAGTGGTGTAATAACGTCAGCCAATGAAGATAAAAAAAGTCGAATGTGAGAAATAATTCTCGCAGTTGTAAATTTTTGACAATAGTAGAAGAAAGTCCAATGATCATGTTAGATATCCTGATTGGAGAAGCTGAGTCAACCTATATATATATATATATATATATATATATATATATATATATATATATATTTGATATGTGGATTAGCTCTTATTCCTTATACATGCGTCACCATGTTTCCTCTCTTACATACATTATGAAAAATCCGTAGCACCAGCTGTGACGAACCTGTATAGGTAAAATGTTAGGCATTCGACACGCAAAGTCTCTGCATATATATGTATATGCGTGTCGAATGCCTAACATTATCCCTATACAGGTTCGTCACAGCTGGTGCTCCGGATTTTTCATTATGTTATACGTAAAAGAGGAAACAAGGTGACACATGTATAAGGAGTTAGAGCTGAACCACATGTCAAATTCCTCCAACTTTGTTAACAAGAATTCAGAAAGGACAAACAAGGATCAAAGATTGTCAGAACATCCCTTTACCGGAGCTACATTTCGCTCAGGCGCAATAGATAGTCGACCGAGTTCTGTCCGTATTTTCCCACATGTTCACTAATGAAATTTCTCAACTACGTATTTTTGCAGCTATTCTACGTGTGTGCGCCGACGCTGCGGTTGGTTGCAGAGGAATGTCTCCCTTTTGTACCGTATAAGTCCTACCTACTTTTGATTCGACAGCTACTCATGGGGTAATGCTCGTAATCAGGCGACGTAGCAGCGTTGACAGACTGGCGAAAGATACGGTCTTATTTTAGTGTTACTGGTAGGGCAATAACTGTCTGTAGGAAACGTCATTCAACAGCTTAAATTTCCTCCTGTTTTAATACGCTCATGTCCCATGAACCGTAGTGTTACTATGATCTAATGACAAAATCAAAGCTTTTTAGCCGGCCGCGGTGGCCGTGCGGTTCTAGGCGCTTCAGTCCGGAACCGCGTGACTGCTACGGTCGCAGGTTCGAATCCTGCCTCGGTCATGGTTGTGTGTGATGTCCTTAGGTTAGTTAGGTTTAAGTAGTTCTAGGGGACTGATGACCTCAGATGTTAAGTCCCATAGTGCTCAGAGCCATTTGAACCATTTTGAAAGCTTTTTATTGTCCTGTTTATCTGTCAGTGCTTCTTCCTTGGGGGCGCTGCACCTAAGCAGGTCGTTGATATAAACGCTTTGCAGGCGGGCGAATACCTTCTGCTGCTTGCGCTGGGAGAGGAACTGCGACCTGCTTCATTATAGACGTAAACAGCTGGTAGCAAAAATTTTCCAGTGAAAGCGAAATTAACCAAAAATCTTCGTCGATCCTCTTCCTAGCATTTCTCACTTAGATTGATGACTGCGCATCATCCTATAGCCAGCCTGCAATTAACTGAAGTTTTATTCCTGTTGTGTTATGTATACGGTATCTTGTTTTCATCATCGAATCTTGTCAACCAACAATCGAGGTTCAGTACAGAGAACACCTTGATACGCACGCGTTCATACGCCGAAGACGTGAAGATGAGGTAACATTCAGCTGGCTTTCTTCATGGCGCACATTCAGTCCAGCAAATTCTCAGAGGTCGCAATTACTGTAATCCCATGTGAATAGCTGCACGTACTGCTCGATCTCGTGGAACAGGTTAGTTAACAGCCTAGCTATAAAGCGAGATTTGTTGGCGACTCTGTCCCGCTGTGCTAAATTGTCCCACTTGAATACCATGTTTATGCAGCGAAGGCAAAGTTGAATTTAGTGGTTCGTAAAAGTTTTATTTGGCGTAGAGTATTCAAAGCATTCGTTCCGCCTCATTTCGTGGCACGCGGCTTAGGAGCACAAGTTATACCCCGTGAAGAAGACATCCCGACTCAGACGTTACTGTCATTGCTCTGAGGAAGAAATTACCTCCACGACGGCGATGTCTTTCGTTTTACGACAGAAGGCTCAGAAGAGGCAGTGTTTAAGTCAACGACCTCCGGTGACCTAACGCAAAACCTCAAAACATGAAGAGATAACATAATAAAAGAGAATTTCGAAAGTATTTGATAATGTGTTATAGATTACTATCATACTGCGGCAAATAAATCCTTACAGTGGAGTGGGGTCGAAGTTTCCGATTAGGTCTGCGGATATGGGCTGTTTCCAGAAGTATCTGTAGGTGACTTGCTGCTGCTGAACACACCACAGCTCAGTTCCGTCACAATCCTTTCCCACTACGACTAGTGATACGTATCTAATACAACCGATGTCAACGGAACACTATTATGCGAAATCCTATCCACTGACGGTAACGACGTGGCTCCACTGTAAGTAAAATGCTAGTGTGCATTCCTGAATGCTAAAATCAAGTGATGCGGCGCACTTGTATGAGGCTTGTATGAGTAGCTTGGGAGAGAGCGAGTCCGATACCAGTTCTCGTACACAGATTTAGATTTCTTCTAAATTAGCTTTAATGTCGAGATGGCTACTTTGAAACGGACACGCACAGTTACGTCTATCATCCTATTCCAGTTCCAGGTTGTGTTACCTCGTCGTCGTCGTACGTTTCTTCCTTCACTTGTGAACATAAAATTTTCTTTCTTCTCTTTAGAACGTAAAACATTCAGAATCACGCACATGCATCTATGTTTGATGGTAGTAATTGTTGCACATACAACTGTTCCAATACATTTTCTTACTGTTACGGCTACTATAAATACCTTATACCGTCATCCAAACATTATAAGACCACCATTTGCTGTCATGGTAATTGTAACTATTATTGTCAGTACACTACCCTCCAAAATAGTTTATTTACACGATCTACTCACATTAACGTGACCGCCATTTGCGTTCGACATCAACGCGAGATAATCACTCATAGACGGCTACGCGAGCACTGGATGTTATGAAGGATGCTTCAGCTGTCCCTACCGATTCGTTTTATGCAGCCCGCACTATGTCGGTATCAGGAACGTTATTCTGACAGGTGACAGACAAGTAATCTATATAAGTACCCTCTCAGAGCTTTGGGCAACTGTTAGCAAACGGAATCATACTGTAAAAAATACAAGTGGGGATTGGCTGTGAATTATGCTGCATGCTTGTACTAAGATATACCTTACTTCTGCTATACTTATCCAAGTGTTCCCAGTCTTTCTTTGCGTAATTACTAGTGTATTCTTAAAGGTTTTTGGATGTATCTGTGAGTTTATTCCGTTTACTTCCACGCGTCCCATGTTGATGTCTTCTGTTAATTTCGTAATTTCTGTGAGTATGGCAACGTTTCTAAACCATTTACGCAAGATTAAGTACTATTATTGGAATAAACTTACAAACACACCCAAAATCCGTAAGACAATACCAAAAATTATACAAAGAAAGACTGTAGACACTTGGATAACTATGACAGAAGTAAGGTATATCTTGGTCCAAATATACCATGTAACTGATGACCAATCCTCACTTGTGTTTTTCACAGTATGAAGATTGGAATTTTCGGTCACGAAACCTGACGACGGCTGGGAGAGCGGTGTGCTGACCACATGTCCCTCCTCATATGCATCCGGTGACACCTAAGGGATGAGGATGACGTGGCGGCCGGTCGGTAGCGTTCGGCCTTCATGGCCTGCTCGAAAGGTTTTTGCTTTTTTAAGGAGACTGGAATTTGCACGCCAATACCGCATCCAGACGACAGGTGGCCTTTTCGCATGAATCGCCGGACAGATGGCCATTGGCGTGTAAAGCGTGATACAATCGTTGGAACGCCCCAGGCCAGAGGAGGGAGCGTTATGGGCTGGGAAATGTTTTCGTGGTATTCTCTGGCTGACCGTTCTGGATGTGGATCAACACAAGAATGCCTGTAACCGTGGGGACCATGAGAACCACTTCATACAGACTCTGTTTCCTCGAAACGTGTCACACAGCTCGCAGTGTGTGTCCTTGGTGCGAAGAGTACCAGGATAAGTTTAACTTATTCCCCTGGCTACGAAACCCGTTGGATTTAAATCCAACTGAGCGTCTGTCGCCCCACCACGTTCGGCCTGTTCGCGCCATGGATCCCCAACCGAGAAACCTAGCGGTACTGGAGTCAGCATGGCTCAAAATCCCTGCCAGTACGTTCCAGTATCTCATTGACTATCTTCCCGCGCTGTGCGCTGCAAAATGTTCTTATTGAGGGTTTTGACAGAAGGTCACGTTAATGTGACCGGACAGTTTCTTTTGACTTTCGTTTCCTTATAAAAAGGATGTCTGTCGCTACTGGCTCCGCACTGAAAATATTGCGGTTTGTATGGTGGAGTCTGCATGAAGGACGGCCCGCTAACAGCGCTTCCATTCATTCTAAAAAATGTTTGAAATGGCTCTGAGCACTATGGGACTTAACATCTGAGGTCATCAGTCCCCTAGAACTTATAACTACTTACACCTAACTAACCTAAGGACATCACACACATCCATGCCCGAGGCAGGATTCGAACAAGAGACCGTAGCAGTCGCTCGGTTCCGGACTGCAGCGCCTAGAACCGCGTGGCCACCGCGGTCGGCCCATTGATTCTACTGACCTCGGGATTCACTTCACCTTCAGGAGACCCATTTCTAAAAGTAGGCGCTAACAGATTTCATTTAGCAGTTGCCGGCCTCATCTGCTTTCTTTCCGTATACTCGGGCAGTAGATGAGTCTCTGTAGTTTCCCACTGTTCCTCAGGAGTGTTACCAAAAGTACTATACTGTTTAAGATTTTCTGATTTTTGTATGTTTGTACCCTACGTTAAAATATTTGAGTAATGTGTTCTTGATACAAGAATGGGCGAAAAGCTTGGAATTTGTCACGATCTCTGGAGAAATCATTTTGAAAATACACGAGAGTTGAAAACTTCCCAGATCAGTCCAGTTGGCAATTTCGATAGTTCCACATCTTACCTTCCTATGGTTTCTAATATCTACTGTCAATTTAAATTTTGAAGTATAATCCTTAACTGTCCACCCTTTACTTTTACCTCTTACAGCTTCAAGCAAATATAGAAACACCAACATACATAAATCAAAACTTAAACAGTTTATACAATGACAGTGTTAACATAGGCAGAAAGTATGTAATTAAAGGATCTAGACATTATACAAACAGCAGACAAAATAAAAAAGTAAAGCTATCATCAACGCGAAGGTTGAGTTGAACATCAAAGTGCTTTCCTAGTCATTGTGCTTTTGAATTTGGTATGCCATTGTCTTCCTCTGAGGTTTAAATGACTTACCCACGAGTTATAGTGGAACCTACAATTGCAGCTTGACATCTTTCACATTAACAAAACTCCCAAAAGTGAAAGAAGTGACAAGTGACAGGGCAGAACAAGGTTCAACCCCATGATATTCTGGATCTGTAGTATGGCAGCTCAAATTAGTAGAATGCGGATCATACACCTGGAGATTAAAGTGTTAATGCACCTACTGATATCATTCCTACTTTCATATACACACGTTACAATCTTGCATAAAATCAGAAAAGGAATTTGTATTTTTGAACTTCTTGCGCTCACATTAGGACCGGCGCACTTGCGCATCTGGATAAGGCGCTTACATATACAAGAAGTGCTGGAGTAAGCTGTGCTTCGAAGAAACTACAGAAAAAACAGCAAGTTGTTTATATATCTTTAGGATAATCGCAGAAAGAGTTTCCTTCGATGTCTGTTCGACCAGAGGAACAACAGTTGGTACGCATTCGTACCACGGTAGTTATCAGCTTCCTGATTCCTGAAATTTTCAAAACACAGAGTAGTTGCTAATTGGAAACGCCAATTCTCTGACCATTCTTCGTCGGCCAGTTCCCATATCCACATCTCAAAATTATAAACTGGTAGACTGACTTTCTCCATAGGGTCAGAAGCATTGGCCTCCTTCGCCATTTCGCCGATTCTACATTGTTTGGGAACATTAGAAAGGAGAGTCCCAGATCATTTGTTTCGCAATGAATCCCGTATGATTTCTAGAACTGAGTGTTAATTGAACTCACCTACTTTAGATTTTCGATGAACAGTAACACGCTTTCTACTGTGGTGATATTGTGAGCGTACACGCTGTGGCGGGAGTTTAGAGCGGCAGTTTCCCGCCGCAAAGCACGTGGCTGTGCCGAGAGGCTAGCGTCTACGCGGCCTTGGAAAAACCCGAGCGGACCGTGGTTTTGCGCTTGGAGAAATTTATATGCCAGAGAAAAATTGATAAAAACATAACTAAGAGTGACACAGAGGTGCGAGATCAAATTATAAATATACGTGAGTGACTCAAAATTTTAAATTTCACCGCAGTACTTACCTGCATTGTTTTGTTATATTTTATTTCAGCTTAAAAATTGAGTTTGCAACATGTGTGAGCTGGCACTCTATGACGAAGAACGTATCCAAACACTGAAACCAGCCACATCTCTGGGTCACTCAATTAAGACGAGTGTAACAAATATATACATTTTCGTGCCATAGCACGTGGGGGCTGGAGCCAAACTATTCAAACTTCAGTTCAAAAATGGCTCTCAGCACTATGGGACTTAACTTCTGAGGTCATCAGTCCCCTAGAACTTAGAACTACTTAAACCTAACCAACCTAAGGACATCACACACTTCCATGTCCGAGGGAGGATTCGAACCTGCTACCGTAGCGGTCGCGCGGTTCCAGACTATAGCGCCTAGAACCGCTCGGCCACCCCGGCCGGCTCAAACTTCAGTGTTTGGTGCCCAGTACTGTCGTAATATGTACAGTAGTGAGTCATAAGTTCTGGAACGGCGAATGACATCCAAATCTGAGAACCCCTTGAATCACTATTGCTTCCGCAGTAAAACTGAAAAACGTGAACAGGCGAAATTGTTCGATGTATTTCTGCTTGGAAAGAATAAATATGCATCCTACCAACGAAGTCTCTTGATATCGAGAACTGTCTGTGTGTACACCACCTAAGAGCGACAAATAACGATTAACGTAAGCACTGAAAATGGCATTAATTGTGGCAAAGTCATTTTTTTTGTAATAGTGAGATGAACATCGAAGTTTTCCAAGTGTTACCTGAATGGAATTCAAAATGGAACTATGTAGCTTTACGTTTCCGATGTGGCTCTTACGAACGGAACGTAGGCTCGCATTTCTCATAAGAATGTGACTAATGTTCAGGGTCGTTCAAAAAGAAAGAACTGATTTCAGTTGTTTATTACAGACAAACTATAAAAGATAGAAAGACATTGCTCATGTCACCGGATAGAGGAAGTTTTGAAACAGCTACATTGTTGTTTGTCTGTAGCAACATGGTGACAACACCACAAGAGAAATCATTTCGTACATTGGAATTTGCGCGAAGTCAATCCACTGTTCAAGTGCAATGTGCATTCCGTTGTCGATCCAGCAAGAAGCCGCCTCTGCACTAGCAGATTTACGTCTGAGATAAAAAAAAAATTCTTGGAAACTGGTTGGCTATGCAAAGGAAAGAGCACTGGTCGGCCACGAACGTCTTACGAAAATGTCGAGCCTATTCGAGATGTGTTCACACGAAGCCCCCGGAAGTCCACAATACGGACAGGCCTGGAACTTCAGTTTTCTCAAACAAAGTTGTGGCGTACTCTGAAACGACGAGTGCAAATGAAGCCTTACAAGTTGCAGTTACCGCAGCAGTTGCGCCGCCGCGACCATAACAGAAGATACAAATTGGGCATTTCAGTCATCCAGGATATGGCAGAGGACACATTTTCCAGAGGACTCATCGTTACGGACGAATCGACACTTCATCTATCGAGTAAAGTAAACCGACATAATGTAAGAATTTTGGTGTCACAGAATCCTGGCGTCTTCGTCGAACACGAAAGAGATCACCGATACTGAATGTGTTTTTCGCCGTATCAGTTCACAAAGTTTATGAACCTTTCTTTTTTGCGGAAGCAACTGTGGCAGGAATGTCAGAGCTGGACATGTTCCAAAACGGGTTGTTCCCCAACTTCACGAAGATTCCAATTTAATTTTCATGCGTAACGACGATCCGCCTCACTTTCGTTTTGAGGTGCGGCATTACCTCAACATCATCGCACAACATTGGTATCCAAAAGGTAGACAAAAAGGTTGTGTTCATTGTTTTCAGGCCCCTATGGCACTAGACCTCACATCTTGCGATTTATTTCTGTGGGGATATATAAAGGACAGAGGGTTTGTCTCACCTATGGCAATTATTCCTCAAGATCTGAGAAATCAAATTCTTGAAGTTGTCGATGCAATAAACTGGTACCTGTTGATTCGTGTATGGACTGATATGTACTACAGTTTCGATGTTTCTCGAGCAACGAATGGTGCTCATGCTGAGCAGGTGGTATAGTATCTGTGCGAACATAATAATGCAAGACGTAATGAAAGAGTATGGGACCATTTACAAAGGGTTCCGTGTCCACTAATTTGACAATTTGATGTTTTGGTAGCAATCGCTTCGTCTGTGCGCTCTCTACGAAATGTAATATGTCTTACACTTCCAAAACGCTCCAAAACCCGTCTAAAACGCAATGAAATACTGCATTCAGTTCCAAAGTGGCCCTTGTCCAATGTCACGAATCCAATGCGGCGAACGTAATAATGTACAGCAACAAATGGTTCCTTGTCCCATTGCTAGGATAAGCATGATACAATATTGAGTTTCAAAGTGACCCTTGTCCATAAAGGGCGGTATCTTTCATCGGATTTTACTCAGAGGTGAATTCTTTACTCTTTGATTTATTGCAGTGCAGTAATACGTCTTGTCCTGTTGATAGCATTGCTTTCACAAACATTTACAACCAAAACATTGGAATTCCAAAGCTCATGTAGCTCATAATACTTACGTGAATTATTGGCTCGAGCACGGCCGTGGTTTCGAGGCAGGTTAGTAATCGTTTTACATTGTGGTTTTGTATGCTTTAAAATTTAATTTTTGTGATTTAAGATACACATTAATACTTACAGGTAACCATGGAAGAAACACCACGCAGTGAAATTGAGGTTAGGCGAGAAGGAACCGTGACACCGAGTGCTAAAGGAAAGGGCAGAAAGAAACAACGAAATCCAGCGCTGTGTAAGAAAAAGTTGCAGAAAAAACTCCTTATACCTCCAAGTGCCTTCCAAAACTACCAGACTGCCAGCACAGGAATCGGAAGGATCTCCACTGCTCGAAGGTCACCCTTCAAGATGTTCCTAAGTTCCACAACATGTTTTATCCGAGAAAAATGGATTATAGTTCAATAAAAACAGAGCAGGATAATATTTTATATATGCACGTCAACAAGATAGAGGAGAACGTAAACAAGTAACAAAAACCTGGCATAAATATTAGATTCCTGTAACAAAACATTGTGAAACAAAACAATACCAAATCTGTCAGAAGGCTTTTTTTTTAAAAAAAAAAGACATTTCTGAGCATTTTGAACATATCAAAGAAGATAGTTCTAAGAGTGTGTCGGATACATTTTTAAACTGGTGCAAGTCCGAAAGAAACTTGCGGTGGTGATCGTCGCTCACAAGACCATGCTGAGCAATGGAAATCAGTCAAAAGTTTTATTGAGGCCCTCTGTACCTATAGAATCTCATTACTGCCGTAATACCCAGACAAATAAGCAGTATTTGGATAGCACCTTAACAGTAGCATAACTGCATAAATTGTACAATAGTTCATGTTCTGAAGAAGGCTTGAAACTTAAATACGAATATTTCAGGAATATTTTCGTAAAGGAGTATAACATAAGTTTTGAATCACCTGCTGTAGATGACTTGTTCCAAGTGTTTGCAATATGAGGAAAGATGCAAATCTAATAGAAGGACCAAAGAACTTGAAATTGCGTTTCAGCGTCATAAAAGGCGTCCTAATGCATTATTTGAACTGTTGAATAGAGATGAAGAGAATACCATAATGTTTTCCTTCGATTTCCAGAAGAACTTGGTACTTCCTAAAATACCAGACCAAGCTACTTATTATTCACGACAATTTTACAATTTGTGAGGGCACATCAAATGCACCCCAGACTTTGGAAAACACCTTTATCTATACCTGGACGGAAGCAGATAGCCATAAAAGTACATGCGAAATAGCCTCAGCTGTTTATCACCGGCTAACTAATACATAATTAGGAGGCATTGAAGTAATACGCCTGTTCGCTGATGGTTGCAGTGAGCAAAATAAAAACACAATTATGATTTGTATGCTGATGAAACTGTTGCACGACGCCCCCACCAACATTCGTGAGATACAACTCGTTTTCCCTGTTCCTTGACATTCGTTCATTCCTCCGGACCTAGTCTTTGGTCGCATCGAAAAGGAACTTAAGAAAATGGGTACGATATCCAGCCCAGAACAATACTACAAAATTTTTGAGAAGTATGGGACTGTCCTAGAGATAGGTGGGGACCTCAGTGTGTGCAATTGGAAAGCAGCAACGGGAGAAATTCTGCGGAAGCCTAACAACTGCCACTTTCAATTCTCCGTAAGCCAGAGATTTATTATCACACGAGGAAAAACACCGAGAGCAGACATTCTTGTTCGTGGAGAGCGAGGATGCAATACAGACGTGGGTATTGCAAGAAAGGTTCTCAAAGAGGAAGGTAGCAGAGATTAATGTAGAGCAGATTGCAGTTGGCATTCCCGTGAAGCACACAAAAAGAGATGACATCAAGAAATTACTGCGTTATGGTGAAGATTGGCAGACCTTACCTGGCTTTCTGTTCTACAAAAATATCATCTTTGCAGATTGTGGAAAATATAATGAAGATGGATCAGAGGACGAAAACGAGGGTGGCCCAATGCTAGATGTTGGTGATTCAGGTGTGGAATGGCGGATGTATTTGTTCCTAAGCATTAATGTAAAACTTTGTTCAGTTTTCTATGAATAAATCAGTTGATATGACAGCAAAACAGCGGTTTTATTAGCCCTTGAAATTTCCTTTGAACCTTTCAGAACCAAAGCCTCCCTTGTCCATTTCATTGTGTTCCAAAATTCCCCTTGTCCACAATGCAGTTCCAAATGGGCACCTTGTCCAAGTTATTTTGTTTATTTTACAAATATCCTACGGGGTCCACGAGCTGCAATTCCACCCAAAGACTTTAACAGTTAATACTAACCAGTGCACAAAATATTATTATCACACAACGAACGGTTTGTGAGCAGAACGCTTTTTGTGTTGCCCAAAATTTTCACATCTTGTCAAGGAACCTTTTGGAAATGGACGCCTCCTTTCATACCGATGCATATACATTGCATTATGGCGTGAAATGACTGGCCAACGACGTCTCGTGACCCGTTTCTGTTTCGCTTCAATTTACTGGTTTCAGTGCATTTTTCGTAGTGTTTGAAGGAAGTGTGGTTCCAATTATTACTGCAGCTGTCTAGGGTTGTGATTACATGCCGCGCAGAGTGGCTGCGCGGTTAGAGGCTCCATGTCACTCACTAACCATGCGGTCCCTCCTGCCGGAGGTTCGAGTCCTCCCTCGGACATGGGTGTGAGTGTTGTCCTTAGTGTTAGGTCAGTTTACGTAGTGTGTAAGTCTAGGGACCGAAGACACAGCAGTTTGGTCCCTTAGGAACTCACATACATTTGAACATTTTGTGATTACATTTAAAAATGACAACTCGATACAAACTAGTTATGCAACTTTTTAAAAATTGCATTGTTTTAGTGACTTTGGCTTGAAGACAGTTTGTGGTGTAAAATAAACATTTTAAAATTTTAAAGTTCCTCCATCTAATGGAGTGCACAATATTCTTCTATCTTTCACGGTTTGTAAGTAATAAACAATTGAAATCCGATCTTTCTTTTTTTAATCGCCCTGTGTTATTGCTCTGTTGACTCTTATGGCCAATAAATTTTTGTTGAAAGGTTTTAGTGTCGAATACTCAGCGGTGTTCAGCTTCTACTAATACGAGTATGGCGTTTGTCGGATTCTACAGCGTAGCCTCAAATGGCTATGACATCGGAATTGTACCGAACCACGTTTGTTAAGCGTACATTGGTCAACCTTGAGATATTAATGGTAGTCGTACAGTTTTAACTTCTATCTCGAGAAAATAAAGTTACGTAATTAATCTTTTGTTTACTTACATGTACATATCCACAGCTCTGGTACACATGGAAATCCTTGCGCCACGTACAATAGCAAAATGGTGCAGCCTATCTCCACTTTACCAAGTGGATGCATCGTCTTGTTTTGGTTTCTGTAGCGACGTGCTACGATGATGTGGCGCGAAAATTCCAATGTGTAGCAGGACTATAAACTTGCATCTGCAAATAAACAACAAAATATGCTAACGTAACTTTATTTTTTTCGTCGTGATAATTAAAACTTCCCCTCCATGAACAATGGACCTTGCCGTTGGTGGGGAGGCTTGCGTGCCTCAGCGACACAGATAGCCGTACCGTAGGTGCAACGACAATGGAGGGGTATCTGTCGAGAGGCCAGACAAACTTGTGGTTCCTGAAGAGGGACAGCAGCCTTTTCAGTAGTTGCAAGGGCAACAGTCTGGATGATTGACTAATCTGGATGTGTAACACTAACCAAAACGGCCTTGCTGTGATGTTTCTGCGAACGGCTGAAAGCAAGGGGAAACTACAGCCGTAATTTTTCCCGAGGGCATGCAGCTTTACTGTATGGGATGGAGGTATTGAACAGAATTGGGGAGAAGAGAAATTTGTGGCACAACTTGACTAGAAGAAGGGATCGGTTGGTAGGACATATTCTGAGGCATCAATGGATCACCAATTTAGTATTGGAGGGCAGCGTGGAAGGGTAAAAATCGTAGAGGGAGACCAAAAGATGAATACACTAAACAGATTCAGAAGGATGTAGGTTGCAGTAGGTACTGGGAAATGAAGAAGCTTGCACAGGATAGAGTAGCATGGAGAGCTGCATCAAACCAGTCTCTGGACTGAGGACCACAACAACAACAATTAAAACTTTATGACTATACCACGTAAATGACGCATGACTGTACCGACAGGGCCACTGTACATAATCAAAAGAATGCAAGGGTCCCCACCCCACCAATTGCAAACAGTGCGTAAAGATGAAGAATAAAATGAATTTTGTCTTTCCACTGCTGCCGTGCGTAGTAGTGACGAGTGTTACGGTGCCCACTGCGACCCATTTACGTGCCGATATGACGGGCCGCTGGATCGCGTTTATCAAGACGCACTGCCAGCCGCAGCCTCCACCACGGCCAGTGACGTCACGGCTAGTGGAGCTTGCGTCAGGGGGCGGGGCGCTGCCCACGGGCGGGCCGCCCGCCGTGTAATTAAACTGGGTGGGGGAGGGGGGGAGGGGAGGGGCGAACGCGGCTGCTCATGAATCTGTGTCACGAGCAGCACTCGAGGTCACCGGGGTGGCGGCGTCTCGAGCAACAACGAGTGCTCACAGCGCTCATACACGGGATGGATACATCTGTGCGTGTTAACTAGCTACTGATCATTTCCGAATCTTTAAAAGATTACATATTTCAGATCTAAATGGAATTTTAAGTCATGCTTCACTGAATCTACTCCTGAGAAGAGAGATGAGCTCTTTCTTGTCACGAACAGCGTCAGCCCAGTAACATAGAGACTGGGATGCGATTCTAGGTGTGGAAGATGTGAAGCAGCGTTTATCGAATTATCAGGGCATTTCTGAAGAAGGAAACAAGGGAAACTAAACGGAGCTACCCAGTCACGACTCACGACTCGTTCTCCAAGCTCTTTTCCAGTCAGTTGCAGTCCGACATTGTTTTAATCTGTCAGCATCGTGTTGTTGTTGGGGTCTTCAGTCCAGAGACTGGCTTGATGCAGCTCTCCACGCTGCTCTATCCTGTGCAAGCTTCTTCATCTTCCAGTACCTGCTGCAACGTACATCCTTCTGAATCTGCTTAGTGTATTCATCTCTTGGTCTCCCTCTACGATTTTTACCCTCCACGCTGCCCTCCTGTACTAAATTGGTGATCCCTTGATGCCTCAGAACATGTCCTACCAACCGATCCCTTCTCCTCTTCTAATCAAATTGTGCCACAAATTTCTCTTCTCCCCAGTTATATTCAATACGCCCTCAATAGTTATGTGATCTACCCATCTAATCTTCAGCATTCTTGTGTAGCACCACATTTCGAAAGCTTCTATTCTCTTCGTGTCCAAACTATTTATCGTCCACGTTTCACTTCCATACATGGCTACACTCCATACAAATACTTTCAGAAACGAATTCCTGACACTTAAATCTATACTCGATGTTAACAAATTTCTCTTCTTCAGAAACGCTTTGCTTGCCATTGCCGGTCTACATTTTATATCCTCTCTACTTCGATCATAAGCAGTTATTTTGCTCCCAAAATAAGAAAACTCATCTACTACTTTAAATGTCTCATTTCCTAATCTAATTCCGTCAGCATCACTCGACTTAATTCGACTACATTCCATTATCCTTCTTTTGCTTTTATTGATGTTCATATTATACCCTGCTTTCAAGACACTGTCCATTCCGTTCAACTGCTCTTCCAGGTAATTTGCTGTCTCTGATAGAATAACAACGTCATCGGCGAACCTCAAAGTTTTTATTTCTTCTCCATGGGTTTTCATTCCTACTCCAAATTTTTCTTTTTTTTCCTTTACTGCTTGCTCAATATACAGATTGAATAACATCGGGGAGAAGCTACAACCCAGTCTCACTCCCTTCCCATCCACTGCTTCCCTTTCATGCCCCTCGACTCTTATAACTGCCATCTGGTTTCTGTACAAACTGTAAATAGCCTTTCGCTCCCTGTATTTTACCCTTGCCACCTTCATAATTTGAAAGAGTATTCCAATCAACATTGTCAAAAGCTTTCTCTAAGTGTACAAATGCTAGAAACGTAGGTTTGCCGACCTTAACTTATCTTCTAAGATAAATGCTAGGGTCAGTATTGCCTCACGTGTTCCAACATTTCTACGGCATCCACCAAGTATTAGCTGCAAATTGAAAGATTCGTGCGGGAAACAAGCACCTAGGTTGCGGCTAAGTCTTTTCTCCGCAGTACTGTTTCGTTCGGGAGTGTGAGTCCAGATACCCTTTCCTTCGAGAGTGCGAATCCAGAATGGTATGCACGAGGTATTCTGTGAAATTTAGAAGGTGGAGCACTGGTGAAGCTGAGAGTACAGATTATGAATAGTGCTTGCGATTCTTTCCTTAAACCATCCCATCGACTATGGTATTCAGCAACGACACGTCTCGTTAACTGTCTCTCCGTTTCATAATATTCTTTATTAGGCATTTTTTGCATTGACTCTTTGCAGGACGTCCTTGTTCCTCACTCGATCAATCCACGTGATCTTTGGCACTCTTTTGCAACACATTGGAACGGTATCTAATAGTGTCACGTCTGTCCTCCCCCCTATCCGTTTCTCACACATGACCAATCCATAATCATGCGCGTGAACAATTTTCTGGAAGACAACAACATAATAAAGCTAACCAGTGACCCAACACAAAGATACCGGAAAAACACACTAACACTCCTAAAAAATATATCACACATATTCACAAGTCAGAAAGCAAAATGGCTGAAACAAAAGAACCCACAAGCACACTGAACAGCCAACTAAAGCTCCACAAGGATGGCATTCCGATACGCCCCGCAGTCAATTTCACAAGTGCACCCACATACCACTTAGCCAGAGAAATGCACACTTACTAACAGAAACATTGCATATACACAAATGACAGAAGCATACACAACACTGAAGAGCTGATACAACAAATCAAAGACATCAACATACCCACAACAGCCACACTCACATCATTTGACATAACATCCATGTATACCAATATCCCCACCACAGAAACCATCAACATCATCAAAAAACAATTAGAAGAACAAGCCAAAACTCCCAAACCCCACATGAAAGAAATAGCTAGCATTCTAAAACTAATCACACACACACAAATTCACAGGCACCTTTGAAAGATTGAGAACAACCACCAGGAAC
The DNA here is from genome assembly GCF_021461385.2 of Schistocerca piceifrons. NCBI lineage: Eukaryota > Metazoa > Arthropoda > Insecta > Orthoptera > Acrididae > Schistocerca > Schistocerca piceifrons. The sequence continues at coordinate 154,729,499 of NC_060138.1, read as the reverse complement.
ACCTTCAACTGTTCCACTGTCAGCCATCTTGTTTTTACACCTTCAACTGTTCCACTGCCCGCCGTGTTTGTTTTCACAGCTGGTAAACAGTGAAACAGTGACTGTGACAGTGGCAGTGGCAACTCAATATATAGTGTTTGACAGTGATGAAGATGACGAAAAAGAAAACGTAAGTGAAACATAATGTAAATAGACACACACACACACACACACACACACACACACACACACACACACACAATTAATTGCTTTCAGGCATAGAAATAACAATTTTCAAATCGTAATTTTGGCTTAAACAATTTATCTTCTTTAAGGTGTAAGTGGTTGCAGATGACAAACTGTGGAACAAAACTGTCACTGTAGAAACACAACACATCAGAAAAACCACACCATGTGGTAAAGAGATACGCATTCATAATTTTATGTGTTTTTTCAAATATCTGTAATTACGATTTAAAAACGAATAGTTACATGTATACAAACAGTAAAGAACATTCTTTATATTTAACGTCCATAAAATAAAAGCTCACTGAAGATGCTGCAACTGCAGTGAAACATGTTTGGGTTAAAAAACAAAATTGGGTTTTGCTAAAGGCGGACTCTATCCAAAAACATACGTAAATCTAGGCAGATTTACAGAAGATCAGTGTATGCTGATTTCCATAACCCGCCGAATAAAACTGGTCTACCGAAATATATCATGTGCGTCTACTCTTACTTTAACGTTACTGACAGTTCGTTGTTCCATTTATAGCGAGATGATGCTGAGATTAAACACAGGATGGGTATTTAAGCTACATTTCGTGACCGATCGGCCGTGCTATTGTAGACTTCCCACAGATCCCGAACGATGTTGGCACAACGGGCGACCGGGTGGTATCGTCGCTACCAAACACAGCGGCGACGTTGCCTGGCTCCACGTATGCGGTGTTGGCGACAGCTTCTCTTCATCGACACTGTTCTCACATCTTGGGTCGTCACATCCTGGCTTTCATTCCTACACGCACGCTATTCCCTCTGACAAATGCTTCGGTCAAACTTTACCGAAAGTCTGAAAGCAGTTTCAAGACATGAAGACATAAGTGACACTAAAATTCAGACAACTGTATATCTATTACTCCAAAGTATATAACTTGCTATAGTGTCCACAAAAAACTATTTTCTTTTATGATAAACATGCGAAGTAGCAATTGACCACGGCTGATATTGACTCATTGCATAAGGTAGAAGCAGCAATGAAACAACTGCGCTCGATGAAAATTTTCATTTTGCTACCCGTAAAAAATACGCAGAAGAACCTCAAATGTATTACACTTGTGTAGGACATGATATACCGAGGAATGTCCAATTAAGTTTAGCTGTGATTTCAAGTCCCAACGTAACCACTGTAGGAAATTGCGTCATATTCGGTTTTGTAAACCCTCGTCGCACAGTTTTTGTAGAGGCCTCGTTGCTACATTGTGGAAGTCGAGTTTCCACTGCTGTTACGGTAGGCCGGCTTCCGGTGCAGTACACCGATAAGACAGTTTCTCGCTGCTACTATTACACAGCTATGCCCAGAGTCAGGTAACACTACAGGAGAACGAAGGCTGTACTACACTCCAACAAACTAGTAACAAAGTCACACAAATGAGTGAAATAGTTTACTTATCTCTGTGACTAGCTGAATTATGAAGTCTGCAACACTGCTTGTAATATGAGGGTAATCGCAAATAAGTACATAGACCTGTTTATTTCTGTAATGGTTACATCATTTTACAGCTTGAACATTTAGCTATTTTTCGACATAATCATCATTTCTGTCGATGCATTTTTGTAGACACTGTGGCAGTTTTTGTATGCCCATGTCATACCAGCTCGCCGCCATGGTGTTCAGAAAGTTATGAACCTCTTATTTCACTTCGTCGTCGGAGCTGAATCTCTGGGACCACAATTAACGCTGACGGATACTGTGAGACTCTGAAAAAACTCAAACGGGCAATTCAGAACCGGAGAAGAGGAATGTTGAGCAAGGGCGTACACATTCTCCATGACAACGCTCGCCCACACATCGCTCGGCAAACCGTTGCTGTCCTGCAACAGTTTCAGTGGAACATAATCATCCACCCACCCTATAGTCCTGACTTGGCGCCCAGTGACTATCACTTGTACCCTAGGTTAAAAGAACATTTGGCCGGAAAGCGATTTAGCTCCGACGACGAGGTGAAAGAAGAGGTTCATAACTTTATGAACACCATGGCTAGGAAATGGTATGCTGTGCGCATACAAAAACTGCCTCGGCATCTACAAAAACGCATCGACAGAAATGGTGATTATGTCGAAAAATAGCTAAATGTTCAAGCTGTAAACTGATCTAAACCATTGTAGAAATAAACAGGTCTATTTACTTATAAAAAATAGGAGACCTTACTTTCGGGATTACCCTCGTATAACACAAAAGAGGTCCTCAATGGCAAGGTGCAAATAGTCGTAGGTAAATACAATACATATCAAATGCAATTTACAATGACTTTCTGTTCACTTCTAAGAGTTCACTAAACGACATTCCCTGTCTAAGTCAGCTTTGGACGATGATCTATAACCAAGTGGGCGAGAGCTGTTCTTCTATCTTCCGAGTAGGTTTCTGTCCGTATTCGTCCGGTCATTGGCGGATGTACTCTTCCGGCAAATGGCCGAAGCAAAGTCGATATAATCTCTTCCTCAGCGCCGTCCGTGGTGCTGGTGGAAGTCGCGCGAGTGGGTCTCTATGGCACTGGTAGTAGCTCGCATCTTTGAGCCTGTGGTGCTTTTCTTGTTCGGACGACACAGCACTCCGTAAAGAACCGCCAAAAATGTGTTTCACTCGAAGCAGTTATAGTTCTTCTACTGGAGTCCAAATTAAACGATATGTATTCTCAACAAACCTGCATGCCATACAGCACCTAATATCGTCACAACAAATCTCGCAGTCAGCGGTACAAGAAGGCGCAGACGTCTGCCGTGCCATCGTCGCGATGTATCGATCTGCAGGCAGGCTATTGTCGCGTAGCGTGGCCCTGATTGGCATGAGCGGCTTCCATCTTCACATCTCCAAGTACCCGCGGCTTTATCGCCGGCGCTCAGATCAGCTTAACCAACGTCCCGTGCACCACGTCCCCACGATTCACTCTGAAAAAAGCCACCTGGCGGCTGGTTCTGCACGTTGCACCAGCTCTACAGTGTCTTCCACCGGTCATACAGCGCGTTCTGGTTGCAGCAGTTCGACTGCAGAGGTGGCATCCCAGTTATATTTGGAGGTATATGTCAGCTAGCAGGAACACAGTCGAATTTTCACGTACCTAAATATTAGACCGAAAGGTAAATCATCCGACATGGATTAGAAAATGAGGAACCATGCCGTGGTAATGAATACAGGAATTACACTTGAAGTTTCGAAAACGTGTAGAAGACGCAGTGACATAACTCCAGAATGGAAGGCCGAATGCCCTGAGCTAAACAGAATCACCTCATATTTAGAATGACCTCAAATCAATCAAATCCATCCTCATGAAGGTTCGTGCTCAGGAGTTCTTTCCCCACTCTTATCCTTCAGGGCGCCGAATTTTCGATCGTATCGTTCTGTAATTGGTGGTTTCCAATTACGAAGTTCCCCAGGGAACTATTGATTCTGGGTGGCTCTGCACTGCCGTTCTTGATTACCTTTTCGATTCCGCTTCGAAGAATCCCCGGATTCTCCTCCACAAGTGGTCGGCCTCCCGTCTTCAGCGACCGACATGCTCCATACATGCTTACCTTCCAAGATCCGTTCCCTAGAAACTCACACGTTGAATTCTCTGCAGATATATGTGAATGCGTACAGGAGTTCGTTCTCTGCATTCCTCTGTCGCCAAGAAGGCTGCAGCTTAACATCGGCTCCATTTGTTCGTAACGACAAGACCCTTAAGCCGCCTGTTCAAGTGCCCTAGGTCTTGGGGAACATGGTGACAACCCCCAGCTGTAAGTGGTTCTTCAAATGGGACACCCTCTTTGAGAGTGAAGCCCTACACTTATTCGTCTTCTGTGGCCTTTGGAAAAGTCTCACAATAACATGGTGCAACTGAACTGAGACTTTTTCAGAGCGTTGTACCTCGACATATTACAGTCCTTTGTCCATAAAAGGCATTATCACTGGTATTGTTTATCGTTGCCTGTTGTCTTTCCGTTTGGATTCATATTCCAGTTTGCCGGCCGTTGTGGCCGAGCGGTTCTAGGCGCTTCAGTCTGGAACCGCGCGACCGCTACGGCCGCAGGTTCCAATCCTGCCTCGGGCGTGGATGTGCGTGATGTTCTTAGGTTAGTTAGGTTTAAGTAGTTTTAAGTTCTAGGGCACTGATGACCTCAGATGTTAAGTCCCATAGTGCTCAGAGCCATTTCATATTCCAGTTTAGTTGTGTAGCCTACTTCAAAATGAAGTAGGCTTAATGATTTTAAATTCTTTATCATTTCAGTCTGTCAGGATACGGAAAGGAGGATTAAAAGGATCGATATTGGAAGCAAAGTTAGTTTTTGAGGTAAAGGGTCTTTCTCTTTTTCATATTCGAGAATTCTATTACCTTCTCGTATAGGTCACCGCTCACTATACTCGTTTGTGGAACCAAACAGGGATCGAATTCGCTCACTTCATTATGATCGTTTCGCACTCTCGTATAGCCACATGGATGTTGCTGAACTGATTCTCAGAAACTTTATACTCAAACAGTTCAAACACTAGCACACATAGAAAAAAGTTTTTTCGTGATTCATAAATAGTGCACATAACTTTCTTCCCTTACGACCAGAACGGCATAAAGGCCACAACATTAGAAAATAAAATCCAAATCGCGAAATAATGTTCCCCGGCACACGCTGGATAAAGGCCAAAAAGAAACAAAAGTGTCACGTTTTCAAAATGCATTTACGTTACTAAATATCCTGCAAAATATCTAACGAAATATTTATTGAACTAATGCTTCTACGCATAATTTTAAATTGCGTAGTTATAATTTTTATCACGGGCAGTAACCCCACTACACACATAAGCTTGTAAAATTTCCTAAATAATTTCCAGATGTATTTGCCAAAATCTGTGCAGTATGTGAGACGTTCCATCACCCGTCCTCCACGTTTCACTGGCTACACGCTAAGCCCGACGCGCGTCCGTAACCGGAAACCAAGAATTCCTAGCGATGTGCTACTCGAAGGCCAAACCGTGCGACATATTGCATCAGATATGTTTTGCATAAATGCTGTATGAGATGGTGCGGTCATTCAGTACATTCAGAACAACACATCTGAGTTGACCACAGAATGTTGTTGCCATTACTACGCCTTACGCCGCGCGGGATAAGCCGAGCGGTCTCAGGCGCTGCAGTCATGGACTGTGCGGCTGGTCCCGGTGGGGGTTCGAGTCCTCCCTCGGGCATAGGTGTGTGTGTTTGTCCTTTGGATAATTTAGGTTAAGTAGTGTGTAAGCTTAGGGACTGATGACCTTAGCAGTTAAGTCCCATAAGATTTCACACACATTAGAACATTTATGAACGCCTTACGCGTTTCGGCGTTACACAATTTTCAAAAGATAAAAAAATAGCGCAGTGTTTTATGTACAATAAAAAGTAGAATTAACTGGTCTAATGTGGATACACAGTATCTCGACAACCTTTCTGTCATGACTTGCACTTACATATCATGACATTAAGATTGACGAGCTGCCTTATATCCATGTTGGACAGATTCATTCTGCTTTTTGGCATCCATAAAACATTGTGTTATATTTCTTCATCTTTTTGCAACCTGAAATGCATAAGTTGTAAAGAAGTCAATAAAATACTGCGGTCAAGAAAAACAGTGTCGTTATACTACAACTAAATGACCGCGATACTTTATATAGCATTTATGCAACATATCTCCATTTAGAAAAATCCAGTTGTGACTCCCGAGCAGTAAGGCACAACTTGTCTGGTGTTTCGGCAAATATTTTCAGTTTCGTTTAGGCAATGTGTGGGTTGAGTCAGCCCAAAGAAATACTGCTCGTCACGTCCTTCGTACGACGTCCAGCGTCGAGGGAAAACATCGGTTGTTTCACGCCACAAACAAAATTGTTTTTAAAGAGGAATTTTTCTTGCTCAGTCCATAGAGCGGTTCAGAATTAGTCTAGTTCGACGTTAGTTTTATCGATGAGTGTTAAGAGGGACAGTAAAATACGAAGAACAAACAGTACTCCAACATGCCGTGGTCCGCACTGACTGCTGCCGCCATGCAGAAGCGCTGATAAGTCGCTGCTGGGAGTACTGGTAGTTCTTCGTGTTTTACTGTCCCTATAAACACGCATCGATAAAACGAATATCGCACTAGGCTAATTCTGAACCGCTCTATGGAATAAGAAAGCCAAATTCCGTTTTAAAAATAAACTTGTTCATAGCGTAGAACATACTGACGCTCTCCGTCGACAATGGGCGTCGCAAGAAAGAGATTATTAGCAATAGTTATCTGGGTTGACTCAAACTACACGATGCCAGAACTAACCACAAATATCTGCAGAAGCACTTGATAAAATGTGTCTGATGACTCTTAGGAGCGACGCTCAGCGTATACACCATATATGTAAATGTGTTAAAAAGAGGTGCTATTGTGGTCCAAAACAAGACAAAAATGTCCAGTAAAATATGGGTTCTAAAACGCATACCTTCCCATCTTCGCTGCTACGAAATACTACTCCTCTAATGGACAAGTGCTCACAGCTCTTAAGGCACGCACTTTAGAGCCCCTCTTTACTGGACATTTTTGTCTTGTTTTGGTCCTTAGCACCACATCTCAGAAAATGGCTGGCTACGCAAAGATATTTATAATACAGTAAAATCACTAATATAATTGCTCCAAATAGGATAACTACTTCCCCAAACACTCATCTCTAAAGGCTCGGAAATTATTTGTAACAATTGTTATATATTATGTTCGTATTATTGTATTATATCTCTGCTATCTTTTTGAAATTCTTCCTGAGTTGCTGATTTATTTTTCTTTAGAATAATTAAGTTTACTTTTTAAATTCTAAACGTGATATAACTGTGGAAATTAATCCGTAACAGTAGCAGCTTTTATTATTGTCAATTGAAGACATAAAATCTGAAAATGAGTCCGTGATCATATTTTTGGCACTTTATTTTACAGGTCAGTCTTGATCACACACGCTTTTACGCTTAACTATTACCTGTTTCGGGTACTGCCATCTTCAGATCTGTTACAAACAAAAGCAGTATGTAACCAAGTTCAGTTTGCTGACGCTAAACCTATAAAAGGCCCGGCGCTACAGAAAAAAGATATAAAGTGTTTACATGAATAATATCTTGTACACCAGCTATACATGCCGTAAAATATTGTGATGTAGTATTAACGTCAAACTAAATATATGGGTATGTAGAAAGTGCTGATGATGCTCAGAATGTTCAATAATTATATGAAATACTCAAAATCACTTTTTTGTTGCCCTTGATAGCTGATAGATAGGCAGCTTACAAGTGGCACCGTGTACTTTTCTAATTGTTTAGTAATACAGGTTTGGAAGGAGTTAATACTGTACATAATAGCCCTTCATGTTTATGGCTGTGTGTAGATTCTTCTTTGTTTTAGTAATCGCTTGTGATAGCAAATAAATCGTCTTCTTCCTCATTTTTTATTATTGAGTGGCGTGACAACAACGAGTGACAAATGAAAGCCGTCGCGTGTGTACTGCATGCAGCGTCGCTCACGTGCATCTCCGGTGGCATAGCGCTTCACGCGCGATGCAGCCTGCCACGCGCTGCTTGCGCGGGTAAACAAACAAACAGCGCGTTGTAACTCCGGTCATGTCCGCGGCTAGCCAAGCGCGAACTGACGCAACGCGCTCTACAGCCGCCGAATCCTAAAGTGGCGCTGCCTGCTGCCGAGTGAGGCCCTCCGGCCGAAACCACCTAACTGGTTCTCTGTCTCGTCTGCCAATCTCCGTCAGCCACGAAGACTTCTCCCGGGTGGCTTCCACTTTTCAGCAGCCACATCGCACCTGTTATGACACTCTGATTTGAAAATGACTGGTTGAATGTAAAATGAATCGGTTGTAATTACCCTCCAACAGTTTCGGCGCCGCTCGAGGTGTAACAGTGGTCAGCACATAGTACTGGCATTCGGGAAGACGACGGTTCAACTCCTCGTCCGGCCGTCCAGATTTACGTTTTCCGTGATTTCCCTAAAGCCGTCGGCACACGGACCCTGCATCCGAGCGTTGCGCGTTCCGAGTTTCTGACGTCATAGCGTGGAATAGCACGTTCGGGAGTCTTTCCGAACGTGCAAAGCAATATCTGGCATGTCAGATATTCTGAGGGTGCGTCTGCGCGTTTACCAATGAGATGGCACAACGCCACCTACGTCACACGCACGCTGTCTTCCTTCAGTACAAGTTGTGAGGCGCCATATTGGCATTCATTTCAAGCTTATGTGTCTGTATGCCGTTTCTGAGTACCAGCGAACTGAGAATCACTGAAGAACCCATTGTTAACTGTGTGATTCGTTCCAATAAAATAATGAGAAACATATTCGTGTCAAAAGAATTATTGTAACTTGCGTATTATGAGAGTAGACTATTTGAAGGCAGCGACACAATGAAGATCCACTCAAAACGCATTGTTCTTGGTACAATGTGTTATAATTAAATTTCAATTAGTAATATACCTGTGATAAGGTTTTCTGCATGGCGTAACATATTATTAATAACTGTAAAGGTTTGTTGTTGGTTTAGCGTAATGAGTAGCGTCACAGTTTTGTATTGAGTTGTTGGTTGGGGCGGTGGATCGCGACTTCAAACTTCTAAATTTTATTTCCTAACATTGGCGTATTTATTAGGTTCTGATACTTTATTATTAGTTTAATATAAGTATATACTATAATATTTGATGTTATGCAAATATAAGTTCACCTTTTTTTGAGGGGTGACTTTGTTCGATTGGCTTAATCTACAGGACAGCTTGCGCTACTTGTATAAAGATATTTTGCTCCTTTTTCTTTTACGCTTCGTAATTCACATGTTGCAAAGATCCTGCTACTGGGTAGGAAAAGTGATTAAGCAAGACTGGCCTTGGGGTTTTACTAAAATGTGGGAATGATGAAATAATGTTTTATCTTATGCGGAGAAGTATTCCAAATTTGTACCTCACTGTTTGTAACGGAACTTTTATAAGCCTGTGTCCTTATTGATTGGACATGGTGCTTTCCTTTTCGTGGACGATGGAGGAAATGTGCGTTTTAATACAGCTAACGTGGGAATTTTACGCGCGTCCGTTGAGTAAACAGTGTGATTTACGAACTAGAAACATCCCTCAACTGCCGCTGGAGTGCGTTGCGATCGTGTATACCACGTTGGGGCCCACGTACCGCATGCACAAGTCACATCGTTCCTGAACGTTCAGCAGCACGTTGAACTTGGCACGCTCAACGTTAACGTTCGACAGCACGGTCCGTGTGCCGACGGCTGAAGTCGCTCCAAGCAGATGCCGCGATGGTTGCTGCGCGGGGTAGCCGCGCGGCTTCCCCCGTCGGAGGTTCGAGTCCTACCTCGGGCATGCGTGTGTGTGTCGTCCTTAGCATAAGTTAGTTTAAGTTAGACTAAGTAGCGTGTAAGCTTGGGGACCGATGACCTCAGCAGTTTGGTCCCGTAAGACCTTACCAATTTTCCGGGATGGTTCCTTGAAAACGGCACGGCCTATTTCCTACCCTATCCTTTCGTAATCCGATCTTTTTGTCTGTTTATAATAGCCGCGGTCTCAACGGGACGTTAAAATCATACTTTTTAACAGTTTCTGCAAAGAATTTCCATTTTTTTTCTAGAAAGAAAGTTGCTTTTCCTTTAGTTAGTCGCTCAGAATTACGTTTGAGGAAATAAACAGTATACGGGAGAAAGAAATTGCCGCATTTAAGTTATGAATGGTAATAAAGATAAACGGATAGAAGTATCAAGTTGTTTACATTTGTAAGGAGATTGGCTCTGTAACACTGACAGATAATTTTGCTTGATCGCCGCCCTTGAAGAGATACCTTTGAAGCAGTACAGGAAATTAGTCCGTGGCTTTGAGTACCGCAGCGCTTGAAATGCCGACGAGTTCGTGTAGTCGGTCCTTACATTCTTCATTGTCTGGTCCCTTTAATCCCCCAACCAACCAACCAACTACATTCTTCATTACTTCCAGTACCACGAGAGCTACTGCCACAGGGCATAGCAGGCATACGCCACTACATCTGGAGCTTTCCCCTTGTTCTATAGCCGGCCGCGGTGGTCTAGCGGTTCAGGCGCTCAGTCCGGAACCGCGGGACTGCTACGGTCGCAGGTTCGAATCCTGCCTCGGGCATGGATGTGTGTGATGTCCTTAGGTTAGTTAGGTTTAAGTAGTTCTAAGTTCTAGGGGTCTGATGACCTCAGATGTTAAGTCCCATAGTGCTCAGAGCCTTTTGAACCATTTGAACTTGTTCTATAGCTCACAGATTCGTCCTTTTGCGCAACAGTGATTTCAAGCTTTTGTTGGCTGATATTCTGCATTGGCTTGTGGAATACGACTACAAGCATCTCTCTGCATGGTTTTAGTGCATTAATGACTTCTAGATGCCGACTGAAAAATCTGTGACTATAGCTTCCAACGAATCATACCTGTGTGATTGCGTCGTCGCTGGTTCCTGTCTGAGAATGAATATCACTTTCATGGTCGATGCTTAGATACAAGAACTCTCGCGCTTACCCATTTGCTGTTGCACGAGGTATTATTATTTTGACAGATATTTCCTGAATGAATTGACCGAATTACTGAGCGATTAGAATCCTTCACAGTAGCATTTATCTCGTGCCATTGCAACCGCTGTGACCAGTGGATTCCCCTTTTAAGGGAAAACACATTACACCAAAATAACCGGGAGGTAGGCCGGGCCTTGTGGCCGAGCGGTTCTAGGCGCTTCAGTCCGGAACCGCGCTGCTGCTGCGGTCGCACTTTCGAATCCTGCCTCGGGGATGGATCTGTGTGATGTCCTTAGGTTAGTTAGGCTTAAGTAGTTCTAAGTCTATGCGGCTGATGACCACAGATCTTAAGTCCCATAGTGCTTAGAGCCATTTGAACCGGGAGGTAGCTTCAAGTTGTTGAGTACCATTAGGGGAAGTAATCCCATAACCCGCGTTTCTCCGGCAAAAGGAAGGGCTTGGAATAGTAGAGAACAGTTTCTTATTATAAGAGAGTGCATCAGTATCCTGGGCTATATCTGAAACCTTTTTGCAGTGTCTCACTTTCCGAGGGCCCGCGAGACTGTAACATGTAACTGGTGCGCCGGGTGGGCACGTTAAGATCTGTGGCCTGGTTGTGCCCCACCTCCAAGTTTCACGGACTCCCTTCTTTTCTTTGACACGATAATCCAGAATAACATGAACACAACTAGAATGCACAAAAGCCAGGCACACTTTTGCGGGGTATGTCCCAAACGCTGAAAGCAGCTTACAGAGCCTTATGGAAGACGAGAACCCGGCCGATGTGGCCGAGCGGTTCCAGACTCTTCAGTCCGGAACCACGCGATTCGAATCCTGCCTCGGGCATGGATGTGTGTGATGTCCTTAGATTAGTTAGGTTTAAGTAGTTCTAAGTTTATGTGACTGATGACCTCATGTTAAGTCCCTAGTGCTTAGAGCCACGTGAAGACGAGAAATGCAACCGTACAATATTCATTAGTATAAATTAGTGAATTGGTATAAATTATTATAAAAATATGTATGAACGTCTGATACTGTTTCTATGCCTGTTAAACTGCTGTTACATACTTGGACACTAAATTAATATGGAACTATTACACAGGCACCATAACTTTTAAATTATCACCATTCATGTACTTACGAAGAAAACTTGGGGCATAAGTGACCGACATGAGTGTAAATTCCTTACGATGTTGCAGTACCTGTTTTGTTATGAAGAATGATGCAATGCATGCATACATGTCCGAAGGTACATTGCGCCATTTTCTTAACAACACAGACACTGCAATATCTTATTTATCCGCCGATACTAGGCAGCGACTTTCAATTAAAATGTCTTCCCCTGTACGGGAATTATATAATGTGTGTACGGGTACAGGTTGTGACTCAGGAACGACGACATTTGGAAGTTTGGGTCTGTTCGAGAGTCCTGCACAGATTACCAAAGCGGTTAAGATGATCGCTAGCGTAAAGCGGGAAAACCGGGTTCGAGCCCCACCTAGAAAAAAATTTCATTGTCGTCAGTCCCTTATACAGCTGATGATTGTTCGTATTCGCAACTGTGAATACATTTCATTTATGAAAACCTTTTGCTTCAGTAATGTTATGCATGTTTCCACAGCCATGCATGCCGCATCATGTTATGGGGCAGCTTTTCAGGGGAAAAAAAATGTTTTTGTGTGACAGAGGCAATCTGTGACATGTGTTATACATGTTTTCGAAAAAATTTAAACTGTGTTGTGCGTGCCACTTTTCAAGAAGTAACGAATAAAGACAGATCCGCCATTACTGATAATAGGGTGTAGGCTCAAAAATGGGTCAAATGGCTCTGAGCACTATGGGACTTAACATCTGAGGTCATCAGTCCCCTAGAACTTAGAACTACTTAAACCTAACTAACCTAAGGACATCACACACATCCATGCCCGAGGCAGGATTCGAACCTGCGACCGTAGCGGTCACGCGGTTCCAGACGGCAGCGCCTAGAACCGTACGGCCACACTGGCCGGCTGCTGTGTTTGACCAGCCTTCAGTCGCCCTAGTATTCTACCCCTCATAACGTCATCAATATGTGTCCTATGAGCCATTTTCAACACACAGTCACCATTAGCACTTCTGAAAACGTCTGTACACTTACTCGCTGCACCGTACTCCGACATGCACCAACACACCTCTGCGTATGTGTACTGCTGCCAGCGTCACCAGGCGACGACCGCAGGTCAAATACACCGCATGGTCATACCCTGAGGTGATTTAAACCCGCAAACCGCCCACCAGAGCGTTGTTTCATCATTTATTAGCATTATCCTTAATTTAGGAGCATGAGTGTAGAATACACACCCAGAGCCATGTAACCGCGAAACAATGTGATACGTTACTTGAATACTTTCCGATCGTGACTTTTGGCCACACTCGTGATATGTTGTAATGAAGTATGAAGACGATTTTTCTTGCTAATAGTTATCTACTCGTAGACGTATAGAAATTGTGTGAAAATTTTTGCGGAGTATGTTTCCGATGAAAGCTCGCCAGTTTCCACCCGGATACCAGTGTTGAAACACCGGGACGCTTTAGCGAATGCCATACTCATCATCTTCCAGGGAAGATGAGTCGCGGTGATCTGTGCACTGCCACCGATTGGAAACCTGAGATCTTATCATCTGAGTGAAAATTTCTTAGAGTACGTGGACATTACCCTCAAAAGGTACTAGTGTTTGCCTATAATCATCAGTTCAGTATATCTTAAAGCGGGTTACAAGTGATTGTACTCGAGTAGTATCCGGGTGGTCCGGTAGGCGGCCAGGCCGCGGTTCGCTGACACAAAGGCGGCTGCGTCTTCTGCCGGCGTGCCGGCCGAAGGTCACGGCCGCCGCTGGCTGGTGCGCGCACGTCCGCAGGCGGCGAAAGCGGGCCAAGGCACCTGCTACCCGCCAGACGCTACCTCTCCCTGCTCGCAGGCGCCCAGCCGCTCCGAACTCACAAGCGGCGGACGCATGACTCCGTCACCGCGGTTTTAGTCTACATTCTCAGTGCAGATTATCGATCAACTTCTACATCTACATCTATATACATACTCCGCAATCCACCATACGGTGCATGGCGGAGGGTACCCCGTACCACAACTAGCACCTTCTCTCTCTGTTCCAAACAGAACGAGGGAAAAACGACTGCCTATATGCCTCTGTACGAGCCCTAATCTCTCCTATCTTTGTGGTCTTTCCGCGAAATGTAAGTTGGCGGCAGTAAAATTGTACTGCAGTCAGCCTCAAATGCTGCTTCTCTAAATTTCCTCAGTAGCGATTCAGAACTCCTCCTTTCCTCTAGAGACTCCCACCCGATTTCCTGAAGCATTTCCGTAACACTCGCGTGATGATCAAACCTACCAGTAGCAAATCTAGCTGCCCGCCTCTGAATTGCTTCTATGTCCTCCCTCAATCCGATCTGATAGGGATCCCAAACGCTCGATCAGTACTCAAGAATAGGTCGTATTAGTGTTTTATAAGCGGTCTCCTTTACAGATGAACCACATCTTCCCAAAATTCTGCCAATGAACCGAAGACGACTATCCGCCTTCCCCACAACTGCCATTACATGCTTGTCCCACTTCATATCGCTCTGCAATGTTACGCCCAAATATTTAATCGACGTGACTGTGTCAAGCGCTACACTACTAATGGAGTATTCAAACATTACAGGATTCTTTTTCCTATTCATCTGCATTAATTTACAGTTATCTATATTTAGAGTTAGCTGCAATTCTTTACACCAATCACAAATAGAAAGTAGGGAGGTGAAGAAATTATCCTATCGTGGAATCAAAACTTGACGGACGGAGCAAAAACATAAAAGGCAGACTAGCGCAGGCTTGGAGGGTATTCCAGGTCTCATAGTATCAAACAATGCTGTTAATTAGAGGAAGAAATTTCTTAAATGTAGGTCTGGACTGCAGCATTGTATGGAAGTGAATCGTGGGCAGTGGTGAAAATGGGAAAGAGGAGAATCGATGCGTCTGAGATGTGGTACAATAGAGGGATGTCGAAAATTAAGTGGACTGATTAAGTAAGAAGTCAGGAGGTCCTCCGCAGAAACGGCGAGGACAAGAATATGTGGAAAAACTGACACAAAAGATTTATAGGATGACAAGACATGCGTTAAGACATCAGGGAATAACGTTCGTCGTACTAGAGGATAAAAGCAGTACAGAAAGACTGATATTGGAGCATATTCAACAAATAACTGAGGACATTGAGTATTTAGTCTCACAAGGACACTTTGACACATGAAAAGAAGTCGTGGTGGACCCCATTAAACCATTCAGAATTCTAATGACCCTCCCCCAACCCTTTCCTCTCTCAAAGTGAAAACGTCTGTCTTGTACCAACTACAGCGTCAGAAGGTAATACACACTCTTTATGACAAGCACTGATAGAGTGATACAAGAGGCTAAAGTCAGGGAAGGTGTAAGGACGGATTGCTCCATGTCACCAAAGATATTCACTTGTGAGTCAGACAAGTAATGAGGGAGACAAAGCACAACTTACGTGTGTCAATTGCTTGCCGTGCAAAGAAAAACATCATGATTCGGTTTGTTAATGAGATAACAGTGATCGCCGAAAGTGCACAGGGCCTGAGTACGTTGCTGCATAATGAAAAAGAGGCTGTTGTGGCTGACGGCTTAGTACGCACACAAACAGAAATAAAACTAACGTAACGGTGAGACCACCAGAAGAACAGGTGAGGTGGCTAAATGTTGAACTTGGACAAGAGGCTCTTCAAGACATGAACGAATTTTTGCTATCTTTGACTGCGTCATCATCATCATCATCAGCATCATCTTGAAAGATTAGGCCTTTGTCCTGCTCCACCTCATAATTGCTCAATCCATCGCTTTAACTGACTTCCTACATTTCTCTTTCCTGTTAGGTTATGTAGTATATTAGCTTTATCTTGTTACGAGACCTGCATTGGATGTGGTCTTTCCAGTACTGTCTGTATTTTTCAGTTACAGTTGTAATGGGTCAGTTGTTCTTATTTTATGGTCTGGTAATGATGATCTCTCTAAAAAGAGGAGGAAGTTCATTTCTGATAGTTCGATTTGTAGCAATTGATCTGATGTTAAGTTCCAATATTCGCTAGCACGCAGCAGCAAAAGAAAGGCTATTATTTTGTAAAGTTTAATTGATTTTTCTTTCTGTATGTTGCAATGTATGTTGTGTGGTTCACCAGAGATGTCTGAATAAAGCTAATTTGACTCTACAAAATCTGACTCGGGAAATTTAAAATAGGGCCTTAGATACGTGAATTTTCTTAATTGTGCAATTATTTGTCCGTCTATAACGGCTTAGGCTGATATAGTTTCCAATCCTTGAGATTCCATCACTTTTAACCGCTTGTTTCGAGGCAATTTGAATCAACTTACGGACTGCAGTTTGTAGTTACAGCAGTTCCAAGAACGTTAATGTAGTTTTCAAAACAGAACAACGATAAGAGTGTGAAATACAACTATAAATTCTTAGTATATATTAAAAACACAAAATTACGACCCAGGGCTCGAACTGGACTGGCTTCGTAGGAGATTGTCATCCATGGCTACTTATAACTGAAAGCTGAACAACGGCGTCGTTTACGAAGAAATGTACTGAATGCAAAGTAAAAGCACAAAGAGACGCTCCAGTTTTCGAACAGGACTGGTCCCATGAAAGGAAAACATGCACACAACTTATAAGTGAAAGCTAAATACAGGAGTCTTAAAAAGTTCGCGACCAAATAATACCTATACACATGGAACCGGTGAAATAAAACAGACTCATAGTGAGGGGGTAGTCCCGCATAATCAACTTTTTGTACAAGATCGCCTGTACGGCCGAGTACTTGGTATATGACAGTATACCGTGGTTCAGATCCGACACCGTAGTTGTGGGCTGATCATAGTGTTTATAAGCTATGTTTTCATCCGTTTAGATGGATAGGGTAACACCTACGTCGTAGATGCATGTGGGTGACAGAGGTTATATAATGTCCACTAAGCTTCACTCCCATTTTCTATAGTGAGTCCCGTAGCGTTTTTCGTTCTCCCTTGTCAAACGCCGTTTCATAATCGATAAAAACATAGTAAGTTGAATTCTCTTCTTTCTTAGTTATTTGTGTCAAAGTGTAAAGAGAATGACAACGTCATCTACCTCTTCAAAAACCATGTTGTACCTTATTAACAAATGTGCTTATACTATTGGTATTAACCCCTTATTCATAACTTCAGCCTACAATGTGCACCAAAAATTGAGCAGACTTATTTCTCTGTTTTTGCGCATTGTAGTTTATCTCCGTGCTTGTAAATAGAGCATATGGAATCTTAAGTCCAGTAGTTGGTCCCACGTCCGCTTGAAACTCAATGCTTTAGTAGTTCAAACGCATCTCAGAAGTAGATTAATACGGAAGGAAGAAGTACCAAAGATTTTGATAAGAAACGGGGATTTCTACAAAAAGAAAGAACTGATGATGTCCAAAGACATGAACGTCAAGATCAGAATACAATTCATGGAAGGCTATGTTTGCGGCACAGATGTTTGTGGATGTGAAACATGGAAAACTCTAAAGACACAAGTGAAATGATTACAAGCTTCTGAGATTTAATGTTAGAGGACAAGTTGAAGATCAGATAGATTGATCGAGTGAGAAATGCCGACGTTCTACAGCGAATCATCTAGCAATAAGTACAGTAAAGAACATATGATTAATCGAAAGAGAATGGTTGGTCACTTACTACGTTGCTGAAAACAGCTGTTAATGGGACGTTAGAGGGAAAAACCTCACAAGAGCAGTCTTAGATATCAGCACAAAGAGAGGATCGTCAATAATGGTGTATGTAGCAGTTGTGCTGAAATGAAGAGCGTGGCTGAGAACTGCAGGAATAAAGAGCTGCATCGAGCCAAGTTTAGGACATGATTAAAACAACAAATCCAGGAGATATTGATAATTTGTGGGGCGCTTCTTTGCATGAGAGTGGAAAGCTGTGTTATGGAGACTGACGTCAAGCAGACTCTGAGAAATATCTTCTCGCCGTTGTCAAGTCGTAACTGAGTGCCACAGGGTTGCTGCCCTCGTTCTTACCTAACTGTGGTATTGGCAATGACCTCACTAGGGTTCCGTCCATCGCCGTATACGGTGAGTTTTCGTCCAGCCTCTGTCGCGTTTGACTTATCCTCCCGTTAATCAGGTTTCACTCTGTACTCAGCTGCAAGCCACAACATTTATTGAGAATATTATTAGATATTTTACTCTCCTTTTATCACGCTACCTTACAAATCGTTGGCATTCGTGATGATATAGACGTCCAATAAAATGTTTTGTCCATTTCCGAAGCTTGGTGAGGTTCCGCCGATTTCTCAGGGTAGCGCAGTCACAGACATCTCTCATATTCAAACAAACATTGTTCTATTGTGCTCACAGTCTGGCGGACGTAATGTTGCCGATAAACACAGGGTATTTGGTGAACATCTAGAGCTCTCACGCCTGCATAGTATATCACAGGTCACATGACATGACGTATTTGAACCAGAGACCTGAAGTTATCTCGATTTGATTTCTCTTCAGGAACTGCGAAATCCACTCTGTCACTGGGCCGCAAGCAAGTGAACTTTTTACTGTCATCTTTGGCGTTATTGTGAAACTGTTTGCGGTGTTAGCTGAAGATTGTAGTTATGCTCACGGAAGCTTTTTGTAGGTAGATTGTTCTATTGAACAGCTTTTCGGTCATTATGAATTGTGGTACATAAGGCGTCTTTAACGTATGTTTGGTGACTATGTACCCATTCACAAGAGAAACATATTATTACTATTATTACACCCTTCCTGCGGTTCGAGGTCGTGCATTTTTAAAATGATGTCCTAACGACAGTTGACAAGAGATTGTGAAAATGCTTTTCCAGAATGGAATTCCTACACAGTTATTGTACTAGTGAGTTAGTGATTCCAGACGTGGAAATATTACCGACGTCTTTGACATTAAATCCAAAACACTGATTTTTTTAAAGGGACTGCACCCTTAAGCTTGAATATATCTGTGCGAAAGGGATCATTTCCTATTAGAAAACCAGAAAAAATCAGCCGAACTGATTTGCCGACATCTTCCGATTCAACAGGTCAATATTTACCGATGAGGCTAATGATATAAAATGTATAATTCGTTACCATCTATCTTGATGAGGTAATAGTTTTTGTATTAACTCTACAATTTTTGTCGGCAGGTATCACAGCACACAGATTTATTATTCCAAAATACGTAGAATCAGTGTGGGAGTGGTGTGCAACATCAGCACATGTTCACAGCACCACCAGAGCAGCTTATGCACTCCACAGCCCTCTGCCACTGATATGATTTCTGTTTTGCCATTCTACCACAATCATTTACTATTTCCGTGTGTAACATCCACATTCTCAAAACTAGCAAAGTTTGTTCTCCAGGCTATCAGATGAACTCTGCAGGAAGATGTGATATCCTTTCGATAGCAAAATATTTACTTAACTTGGTTTACATAACCTGGTTGCACCAAGGTAGAGTTCTGATGGCGGTGTTGAATACTTTCAGAAACCGATGCTACTGTAAGTAGTATATAACAGTGCAACTACTGGCACAGTCTGCATTGTTGCCAGATTTCTCCCTCATCAATGAAAACATGCACTGGTGCCAGATATCTCTTCGCCCTATTCCTATGACTTCGTTGGCAGCCCAACACTGCTGCAGAATTTCTTGCACACCTATGATGTTATAGCTTAGAGTACTGTGTAAATTCTTGAGGACTTCAAAAACAGGCAGTGTCCCATTATTGGGAAATCCAAGTAGGTTATTTGGGTTAAGAACAGAATACAAGGTAGGTGACTTGAGTATGCTGGCGCAGCATCTATCCCATCACAGGCTGCATGTGCTAAGAGTCCACTTGTCTTCATTTTAAACAATTTCCGTCCTCCCTCTGACGTCCTAGTCCACTTGCGCATTAATGCTAGAAGTAGGATAGGAGTGTCCATGTCTTTATTCAAAACAAAAAGATGCAGGAGGGCCTCCCACACCACTAGACCCGTCACTGCCCTTGTGCCCATCTGCACAGGACAGGTCTCCTGCAGCTACCAGCACATGCCAGGAAATCGTTGCGCTAGCCAATGTGGATGAGCAGACCCCAGCAGTTGACTGACACCTCAGCATCAGTTCTCTGTTGCTTCGACCCATTAACCAGCATAGCACGCACCAGCACAGTTCCACACTTCACAATACGTCGTTGTTATCTGCATACACAGACTAGGCTGGCCAGCCTGCTCTGGACGTGTCTATACCTTCAGGAATGAGGGCAGATGCTTGTCACAGTGTATTCCTTCGTAGCTACCTTGCAGTCAGGCGCATTTCTATAGTCTTTATCATGCTTTAGATTTATGAGTGGACAACAACATGGAAATGCACTATGCGACAGCATCTCTATGTAACGGCCGCAGGAGCTATTTCTAGCAATATGCGTAGCCAGGGTCTCCATCAGGGATAGCTCAGGATAGTATGCTGCCCTGCTGCTGTGCTGTCTGT